>NC_085841.1:26785068-27387068 GCF_035594765.1 Anolis carolinensis | reverse complement strand
TAATCCAAATTCAACAGAAACCCATTATTTGCCATTTTTGTATTCACGAAACTGAGGAATAGCTATTGATAGTTTCCATATAATCTTCCAAATAATAACCTTTCCTCACTACTTCTGGCCTTCAAGCAGTAGCATAGCTAATAAGAACAGAGGGGAAGAGATGTGCATAAGATCTCTGGAAGTAGAAATCTGTTCAAATATGCCTGAGTTCAGTGGTCGCTTTGTCTACTGCTCATCATTCTCACCTGAAGAAGGTAAATGATATGTGAAGTCTTCTGGGCCAGCATTTGATGACCTTCTTGAGGCACTGGCCCTATTGAAGACTAGTTTTCGATATGTTAAAGAAGCCATGAGCCAATATTCCAAGGAGCGTAGAATGAAACACAAGTTGGTTTGGAACTACTCTTCCATTCGTGTATACTTTTCTAGGATGATTGAATGAGATTTTCCTGCTTCTTGGCAGGGGGTTGGACTGAATGGAATACAAGGTCATTTTCAACTCTATGATTCTATGACCTTCAAAAATGGAATGGAATGAGACTTCTGTGGACAGGATAGATAGGTTTATGAGGCCAAACTGAACCAGTGTGGGCATAAGTTTTTCATCCACAATAGCAAGGAAGTGTTTTAGGACCCGTCCACACAGCTATATAACCCAGAATATCAATGCAGATAATCCACAATATCTGCCTTGAACTGGATTATCTGAGTCCACACTGCCATGTAATCCAGTTCAATGTGGATTTTATACAGCTGTGTGGAAGGAGTCTTAGAGTTTATAATTCTATCTAGTACATGATGTGATGTGCTAGAAAAATTTATGATAAATTGATTTCTTGGTGAGAAATGGAGCTCTTTATGTTATTCTGCATGCTCTACTCCTGTTTATTTTCGCTAAACTCTCATCTTCCACACCTGAATGCCTTCAGGACTTTCAGCCTCGTGCCGTCATATGAATAATTCTCTTACTATAGTTTTAGCCATGGTTTTTTTCCACACAGGAAAAAATTTATGATGCCATAGCCCATTCACATTTTTAGGGCAGCATGTTCTCTAGCTTGCCTGTGGATACACATCCACTCTATTTAGGGATCTCTATGTCTTCTTTGGTGACTTTAAGAGTTCTGCTGTGACACAGAGAAGATTTGCTACTCCAAGATGTCCTGTATCAGTCATGAACTGTTCCTTCTAATCTGTATCTCCTTTCTCCTCACATATGGAGGTAAGTTCCATTGACAAGTGCTCAGAAAAAGATTGTCAACTGAGGGTTAAGGGAATCAAGCAATTGTTCAAAGCAGTCCTTTTGATAGGAATTTGATATGGTCCATGGGGAGAAACATGCCCAAAACAAACTAAATATTATAATATGTGTGATTATAATATAATTTTAATTGTATATTTTATCATTTCTGTTTTTACATGCTTTCTTGCTGTGGACACTGCCAAAAATATGACAAGCTTGGCATCCCTTATCTGGAATTCCAAAATATAAAATACTTCAAAATTCAAAATTGTCCACATGGGTAGTTGAGAGAGTAACATCTTTGCTTTCTGATGATTCAGCATACGTAAACTGTATTTCATGCACAAAATTATTGAAAATATTGGATAAAATCACCTTCAGCATATGTGTACTATATATAAGGTATATATGAAACTATGCCAGTTCCAATTTAAATTCATGTTCCATTTAATATATTTTAATGTATGTCTTGGATGGGCACATCCAACCATACTGCACATTGTTCTATCTCCTCAAGTGAACCTGTTTTACAAAGAAAATTTAACATTTTTCTGCCATTCCATTTTGGAAGTTGGCTTAGTTAAAAAATACTAACAGTCACAGATAGATTATAGATAACCTGATGTATCTCTTTACCCTTTTAAACGCCGCTGTTGAGTATTTACCATATTTACTCAAATCTAATTCTCACCTTTATGGCTACATTACCTTGTCAAAATTGGGGTGCACATTAGATTCATGCTATACAGTCATCTTAGTGCTGAGCAAAAGCAAAGGGGGAAGCTGCTTCAGGAGTGCCTGGAGCTCCGATTTGAGGGACGTCACCTCAAATTTAATTTCCATGGCTCAATGCTATGCAATTCTAGGATTTGCAGTTTTGTGAGCCACCAGCATTCTTTGGCAGAAAAAGCTCAAGACATTGTAAATCTACAGCCCCCATGATTCCATAGCATTGAACCAAGACAAGTAAAGTGAACTCATTCTACAGCATAGATGCAGCCCAAAGTTTTCTTTTCCATTGCTGGAAGCTTTGGTATTCTAACACTTGTTTTTAAAGATGGAATTCTAAGCATGCAACAACTGTCATGTGCACCTTTTATGGCCAAGTTATAAAGAGTACACATTTTGCTGCTGTGCATTACATTTTCAGTAAAGACTTTTGGTTTCAAGGTTTTGAAAATTGATGTGCACATTAGATTTTCTGGCACATTAGGCTCAAGTAAAAATGAGTATGTTGGAGCTAAACAATTCTCTAGGGACTCTAGGTAGGCATATCAATTTGTCATTAGCATTGAGTAAAAACTATTCATAATTTTATTCTCTGACAACTCTAACAAAATCATTTGTAAGCTTGGTTTAAAATAGTTTAAATAATGGACATTTATCTTATGTGGCAGGTGCTCTCATGTGCCGAGTATGTTTGAATTTATATCCATTGGAGCCTTGTGAAGCACCTAAGACCTGTGAAGTGAACTCTGAAACAGGAACTTGCATTTTAGTCAAAGTTTATAAGGGTAAGATAATTTCACTGAATTACTATTGTTTTTATTTGCTCCATACTAGTCCCAATCTGTTGTGGTGATGGGGAGGATGTTATCATGGAGCATCCATGATGACTAGGAACTTTCCTAAATCTCTGTAATCATTTATCAGCAGTTATGGCAGTGACACAGTCAGATCTCTCTCCCTTTCCTTGTGCTAATAGGTGTAGGGAAAAGGAGATGGCCACAGTAGTCCATGTGGACAGTTTTTCACATTGTATCCAAACTGCAAACCCACTCCAAAGTTTTGGACAAATTCCAGAGTATTCTCTGATTTTCTTTAGAATGTGGCTAAATGGGTGTGACCTGATTTTCCTCACAATAATGACCAGAAGTTCCTAGATGTCTCATAGACAGCTTAGAATAACTTCATATTTGGTGCAGACCATTGAGCCCATTTAAATGAGCCCTAGAAAAGTTTTCTAGCAATTTTGTATTACAGGCTACATCGTTATGCAATGTAGACCATAATACAAAATTGCAGCCAGATATGTTTCTTAAACTCAGAAGCCGTGAATTATATTGATGTAATATGCTAATTTAATGCTGCATTTTGAGCTCCCCTTTCTCCTTGTGCATGGAAATGACGTGCCAGGAGAATGAGGGGCCCAGGAGCAATTTTCCTCCTCTCCCCTTCTCCTGGCAAATCATTTCTATGTGTCAGGACCCAGGCTGCAGAGCACCAATAACCATGCACGGAGACCAGAATCTATCTAATATCTTTATTAAAGGAATATATAAAGTCAATAAAAACAAGTGAAAAATATAGTTCAGAAGTAGACCTTTCAGGAAAGGTCAAATATAGTCCAGGAAAACAATGTCCAATATGTGATATTAGAGTCCAAAGTTATAATCCAATAACCGAAACACACACTTTGCCAGGCAAAGTGTGGGGAAATGACAGGGTCCTTTAGTCCAATGAAGCTTGACAACAAGGCTGGAAGCAAACTAGATTCTTGGCAACAAGGCTTGATACGTGGCTACAAAAGACAATAAGCAAGAACAGGGTCCGTGGCGAGGTCCGTGGAACAAGGAAAGCTTGATGCTAGAACAAGGTCCGTGAAACAAGGCTTGGAACTTGGTCCTGGAGGCGAGGGACTGGAGTAGCATAGTCCACACACGATCTCACTCCACAAGGTGACAAATTGACTCCGCAAGGATTTCTTTGCGGGCAAACACCTATATAGGATCTTGTTTTCCCGCCAAGGAACACTTTCCCTGGGGAACAAGAAACGAAACCCATACTGTGTCCAGATGCATGACTCCTTAAAGTTTCCCAAGGGAAACAGACTTAATCAGCTAATTGTCTGGCAGCTATCCTGGCGCTCCTGCGAGTCGCCTCCCGAGCGCCTCTATCTCGATTATAATAATCCTGGCGAGAAAATGGGGGAGATTTCTGCTCAAGGCTTGTTTGGCTGACTTCTGGTGGGCAAACATCTTGCAGGTGCAAGGGCTCCAATTCTGGCTGAAACGGTGGGAAACCCAAGTTTTCCTCTTCATCTGCCACAATAGTACTGGGAACGGGACTACATGGCCCATGAGTCATCACACTATCCCCCTCCTCAAGGCCCCTCTCCAAAATGGGCCCTCTTCCCGAGGTGCGGGGCAGGGTAGGCCTGATGGAAGCGGCGGACTAAATCGGGGGCATGGACTGTGGAAGTGTCTTCCCAAGAGCGTTCTTCGGGGCCAAAACCCACCCAGTCAATGAGATACTGAAGGCGGCGGCGGTGGAAGCGAGAATCCAAAATGTCCTGAACCTCGAATTCCTCCTCCCCATCCACCAAAACAGGAGTGGGGGCCGGCCGGTCTGCATCGGGGCGGACACCATCCGCCGGAAGGAGCAGGGAGCGATGAAACACTGGATGGATGCGCATAGAGCGCGGAAGTTGGAGTTTGAAAGTCACGGGGTTAAGTTGCGCCACCACTGGGTAGGGACCAATGAAACGGGCATCTAGCTTCCGGCAGGGACGGTGGGAGGGCAAAAAGCGAGTGGACAGCAGAACCCGATCTCCTACCTTGATTTCGGGGCCCGGCTGGCGATGGCTGTCAGCGTGGCGTTTATAGTCCTCCTTGGCTTGGTCCAGTTGCTGGAGCAATAGTTGTTGCACCGCTGTGAGTTCCTGCAGCCAGTCCTCTCCTGCAGGGACTTCTGAGGTTTCAATGACAGGAGGAAAGAAACGTGGATGGAAGCCGTAGTTCGCAAAGAACGGGGTTTCCTTGGTTGAAGCCTGGACACCGTTGTTGTAGGCAAACTCTGACAGAGGTAATATGGAAGCCCAATTGTCCTGTTGATAGTTTACATAACAGCGAAGGTATTGTTCCAAAGTGGCATTGGTGCGCTCCGTTTGCCCATCTGTTTGGGGATGATGAGCTGAGGATAAACGAGAGTCTATGCCCAATAGTTTTTGTAGAGCCTTCCAGAATCGAGAGGTGAATTGAGATCCACGGTCAGTGACTAAACTCTTGGACAATCCATGTAGTCAGAAAACATGCTGAAGGAATAAATCTGCAGTCTCTTTGGCCGTGGGAAGGCCATCACAAGGAATGAAGTGGGCCAACTTGGTGAAAAGGTCCACCACCACTAGGATCGTGGTATATCCAAGGGGGGTGGTAGGTCGGTGATAAAATCCGCAGAAATTATCTCCCATGGACGAGATGGAGTAGGAAGGGGATGCAGTAGCCCTGAGGGCTTCTCCCTTCTTGTCTTGGAACGCTGGCATACCGGGCAGGTATTGACGTATTTTTCTACATCCTTGCGGATCTTGGGCTACCAAAAATCTCGTAGGATCAAGTGCGTGGTTTTAAATAGCCCAAAATGCCCTGCTGGCTTGCAGTCATGACATAGGTGAAGTGCCTTTTCTCTGCCTGGTCCTGGAGGGATGTAGACATGATTTCTGTAGCATAGTAACCCATCCTTAAGTGAGAAAGGGAAACGTAGTCCTTGGCGAATTTGGTCCTGAGCCCAGGCATCCGCCTGTTGACTGGCTCTGATTTCTTGAGCACAAAGGGGTCCTGGAGTAGAGGGAGTTGGTTCAACTGCAGTGGATTTGGTGTTTCCCACTGTGAGCGTGGCAAAGTTCTCGGGCTGCAGCAATTGGGATTCGAAGGTCTCTCTGCGCCCTGCAGCATACTCTGGTTTCCGTGATAGAGCATCTGCTTGCTTGGTCTGAGCTGGGGTTACATAATGGATCTGGAAGTCAAAGCGCTCAAAAAATAAAGCCCAGCGCTGCTGCCTCTGATTTAACTTGCGGGCAGTTCTTAGGTGTTCCAAATTACGATGGTCAGTATGGACCTCAATGGGAAATTTGGCCCCTTCTAACCAATGTCTCCAATTTTCAAAGGCTGCCTTTATGGCCAAAAGTTCCTTCTCCCAAATAGTGTAATTTCTCTCTGGGGCTGTTAGTTGACGGGAGTAAAAGGCACAAGGATGAAGATGTTCTCCCACTGGTTGCATGAGTACAGCCCCAATTGCCACATCGGAGGCGTCAGCCTGCACAACAAAAGGGGTTTTAGGATCAGGGTGCTGTAGAATTGGCTGGGACGTGAATAACTTCTTTAGTTGCTGGAACCCTTTCTCTGCTTGCTCCGTCCAGCGGAAAGGCTGTTTTCCACGGATGCAGCTGGTGATTAGGTCAGACCAGCGGGCAAAGTCTGGAATGAACTTGCGGTAGTAGTTCGCGAACCCCAAGAAGCGCTGCACCTCTTTCTTGTTGGTTGGCGCCCGCCATTCCAATACTGCTGAAACCTTTGCCGGGTCCATGGAGAGCCCTAGTGGCGAGACACGGTATCCCAGGAAATCTACCTCTTGTAGATCAAAAGCGCATTTTTCCAACTTGGCATATAGTCCATGATCCCGCAATCGTTGTAACACCATTCTGACGTGTTTCTCATGTTCTGATTGTGATCTAGAAAACACCAAAAAATCGTCCAGGTATATGATCAAGAACCGATCTAGATAATCCTGAAAAATGTCATTGACAAAGTGCTGGAACGTTGCGGGAGCTCCGGATAAACCGAAATTCATGACTAGGGACTCGAATAATCCGAATTTAGTCTGGAAGGCGGTTTTCCACTCGTCCCCCTCCCTGATGCGAACTAGATTGTAAGCCCCCCGAAGATCCAGCTTGGTGTAAACCTTGGCCCCTCGAAGCCGGTCTAATAGGTCCGAGATCAAAGGCAGGGGATAGCGGTTCCGCTTTGTGATATTGTTCAATGCTCTATAGTCCACAACCAAGCGTAGGTCCCCTGACTTCTTTTTCACAAACATCACTGGGGAAGCGGCTGGGGATTGAGAGGGTCTGATGAACCCCTTGCGAAGGTTTGATTCTATGAACTCCCTGAGAGTTTCTTGCTCTGGTTCAGTCAGGGAGTAGAGATGCCCTCGCGGGATCGGGGGCCCCTCCACCAAGTCAATGGCACAATCGTAGGGTCTATGCGGGGGTAGTTTCTCGGCTTCCTTTTCATTGAACACATCCCAAAAGTCTGAGTATTTCTTGGGCAAGGTGATGATGGGTTCAGCGTCTGTGGCATGACAGACCTTGGCTACAAGACAATGGTTTTGGCAATATTTAGAAGCAAACTGCAGTTCTCTGTTGGTCCAGGAGATGTTGGGGTCGTGGAGTGTCAGCCATGGAATTCCCAAAATCACAGGGAAGTGAGGGACCTCGGTAACAAAGAAGGAAATCTCTTCCATGTGTTCCCTTATCCACATTCTGGTGGGTTCAGTCCATTGGCTTACTGGACCTGTCTTTAGGGGACGGCCATCTATGGCTTGCACCACCCGGGCGTTCTTGAAATCGTGATATTGTAATCCCAGAGAGTCGGCATACTCCCTGTCGATGAAATTGTTTGTTGCTCCTGAGTCTATCATGGCATGGATCATGACGGGTCCTTTTTTCACTGACCACAAGGTGACCACTAGGAGGAATAGGACCCCGGTTTGCGGCTCTTGAGTGGGGTTTTTGACCGGGTTGGTGAGCCTCTCTACGCCCGGTCGCTGGCTTCCCCCGCCGGCTTTGCGCCAGCCGCCTCGGCCGTCTCTGTCTCCGCGGAGGACGCCGCCGCCAAGCGAGCGGCGGGCTTTCTTTTGGCTGGACATTCTCTGGCAAAGTGGCCCCCGTTCCCACAGTACCAACAGAGGTTTAGACGTTGACGGCGGGCCTTCTCGGCAACATCTAATCTGGGACGCACATTGCCCAACTGCATCGGCTCCTCCTCGCTTCCTCTGGGGTATGGGGCTGGTGGTGGGGGTCTCCACACTGGACGTGGCTGAATGCTGGCGGGAGCGGGAGGTTTTACTCCTTCTCTTCCACTCTGGCCTCGGAGCCACTGTTTTCTGTTGGCAAGCATGACTTCGGCTCGTAAACATTGGTCAATAAGTCTCTCAAGAGAGTTTGGAGGATCCACCTTGGAAATTTCTTCCTGCATCTCGATGTTGAGACCCTCATGAAACTGTCCTCTGAGGGCTATATCGTTCCAACCGGTGTTTTGGGCCAGCACTCGGAACTCGGCTATGTACTGGGACAAAGGCCTGTCCCCTTGGAAAAGGCGCCGGAGTATATGGCCGGCCGCCTCTAGATTGTTCTCGATCCCCCAAGTCGCCTTAAGGTGATTCAGGAAGTTTAGCGCGGAACTTAAGTGCATGGAGGCTTCATCAAATAGCGCCGTCGCCCAATTGGCCGCTGGCCCTTCTAGGAGGCTGTAAATCCATGCCACCTTGACTTCTTCTTGGGGAAACTCGGCGTGGCGAGCTTCTATGTACGCCTGTCATTGGCGACGGAAAACATGAACCTTGGAAGCTTCTCCAGAAAACTTGGTTGGTAGCGCTAGGGCAGGGAGACGGGCTCCGCGCTCCTTCAAGCCCCGTATTTCTCCCTCCTGCGTATGGAGCGTATCACGGATTCGGTCTACTTCATCCTTGGAAATGGTGTAGCTGAGTGGTTGGGCTTCCGCCCCGGTTCCTGTAGACATTCTGGTCTAGGTTAATTGGTGCTTAGGTCGACGGAGTCAAACTGTCAGGACCCAGGCTGCAGAGCACCAATAACCATGCACGGAGACCAGAATCTATCTAATATCTTTATTAAAGGAATATATAAAGTCAATAAAAACAAGTGAAAAATATAGTTCAGAAGTAGACCTTTCAGGAAAGGTCAAATATAGTCCAGGAAAACAATGTCCAATATGTGATATTAGAGTCCAAAGTTATAATCCAATAACCGAAACACACACTTTGCCAGGCAAAGTGTGGGGAAATGACAGGGTCCTTTAGTCCAATGAAGCTTGACAACAAGGCTGGAAGCAAACTAGATTCTTGGCAACAAGGCTTGATACGTGGCTACAAAAGACAATAAGCAAGAACAGGGTCCGTGGCGAGGTCCGTGGAACAAGGAAAGCTTGATGCTAGAACAAGGTCCGTGAAACAAGGCTTGGAACTTGGCCCTGGAGGCGAGGGACTGGAGTAGCGTAGTCCACACACGATCTCACTCCACAAGGTGACAAATTGACTCCGCAAGGATTTCTTTGCAGGCAAACACCTATATAGGATCTTGTTTTCCCGCCAAGGAACACTTTCCCTGGGGAACAAGAAACGAAACCCATACTGTGTCCAGATGCATGACTCCTTAAAGTTTCCCAAGGGAAACAGACTTAATCAGCTAATTGTCTGGCAGCTATCCTGGCGCTCCTGCGAGTCGCCTCCTGAGCGCCTCTATCTCGATTATAATAATCCCGGCGAGAAAATGGGGGAGATTTCTGCTCAAGGCTTGTTTGGCTGACTTCTGGTGGGCAAACATCTTGCAGGTGCAAGGGCTCCAATTCTGGCTGAAACGGTGGGAAACCCAAGTTTTCCTCTTCATCTGCCACAATAGTACTGGGAACAGGACAACATGGCCCATGAGTCATCACCCTATGTGCCAGGAGAGGGTCAGGGAAATGCTGGCTGGGTAAGTTATTTTCTCTTTTTGAGGCCTCTAAAGGTGTTTTGGGGAGGGGGTTAGAACCTTGTGAGTTTTCTGGGCTGATTCGGCCCAGAAAATGCAGGAGGTCTGTGTGGACTGCCCTCTTGGAAGTTCCAGAACTTCTGAGGGAGCAGTCCAGATAGCGGCCACAGTGGATTAGACCCGGGTATTTCAGGAAGACCCAGATCTAAATCACTATTTTTACATGGGGTGTCATTCGGACATCATGTCTTTGTGTATTTGTGAAACTGATATACACATTTCACTTATCTTCAGTCCCACTTATTCAGCTATTCACTTAGGGCCTCATGCCCTAGCAACAGCCTCCTCTTGGTATCTCTGTCAATTGCTTCATTGAAAATTGTAAAGTTTGGTATTATCTTCAGTTTCCTTTATTATTGCAAAGTCCAAAATACTGTTAGCTGTGTAAAAGCTCTCAGAGAAACCAATAACAGCAACATGATGAATATAACCATTGCTACTGCCATAACACCAGCATGAATGATAAGAGTGGAAAGGGGGGAACCCATGTCTCTAATTCTTGCCAGGAATCTGTGACAGTGGCAAGATAAATTACCAAACTTCATGGTTGAGAAAAGGCTCTAAATTTTTTGGAAAGTGGTATGATATACAATATTTTGGACCGTGTAAAGCACCATTATTGCGGGCAAAAAGGATGAATTTAATCTGTCCACTGTAAGCAATTGCTTCCAAACTATTATAAAGGCTAAAATTCTTCAGTATCTGATCTATCAAATAGAAAATCAGTATAATATTAAATAAATTTGTAAGGAGGAACAATGAACCACTTGCAATAAAGAACCGTAGCTGATTTTTACAGGACACAAACAAATTATCAGTTTGCGCTTCTCTCATCCTAATTTCTTTTGTTTGTCTTCCTGTTCTCATCCTAGATGGAGAACTATTTAAGATAGTGCAAGACTGCTTGGACTGGGAAACAGAAGAAGAGAATATTGATAATAATGATTTTCCTGGAAGTGTAAACATTGTAGTCAGCTTTTGTTCTGAGAGTGATTTTTGCAATGAATATATATAAAAATAATGTCTTTCACTTGAAAAACACCTGAGGAGCTTCAATACAACCAAACATTGAAGTGATCTTCTTTTTTGAATTGCGTTCTTTCTCATTTCTTTTTCTAAGATCACTAGTTAAAGTCATGGTTGGCTGTGAGCTCTTGCGAAAATTAAACCTCCTTCGGTCAAAGGTCTACTTTTCAATTACTTCAAAGGCACACATTTCTAACTTTCAGGAATGCAGAGGAAAAACCATAGATATATAGATGTCATGCTTTTGTATCCACTGGTTTATACACGTTTGTTGTTATGTGCTTTCAAATTTCTCTTCACATTTGGAGGTTAGTTTCATTGACAAAGATAAGGATCCTTGATCAAGGCTCACATACACAAATCAAGCTCAGTGTAGTTCTTCTGGAAGAAACATGAGACACACCATAATAGAAACACATTGGAAAAACTGAGGAAACAAGAGGTAATTTGGGATAAGAGTTAGTCTAGATGGGTGAACATATCAATCAGTTTCTTTCAGCCTTGGTATCTGAAGATGACAAATAATTTTTGAATCAGTTAGTGGATTTGGATACTATTTTATCAAAAAGAAATGACATGAAATTTCCATCAATCCATGAAAATGCTATGATTGGATAGATAGATGGTTATTGGGTGGAATTTTTTCCCCTGTCCTGCAAAACTTTAAAAAATGTATATAGTGTGCATCTACACTGTAGAATTAAGGTAGTTTGTCACCAGTTTAAGTGCCAGATCACAATGCTAAGGAATTCTGGGAGTTATAATTTGATGAAGCCCCAGCACTCTTTGACAGAGAAGGCTAAATACTACAGTTCCCATGTTTGCATAGCACTGAGCCATGGCAGTTAAAGTGGCATCAAACTCCCTTCATTATTCTGCCTTGGTCAGACCACACCTGGAATACTGTGTCCAATTCTGGGCACCGTAATTGAAGGAAGACAAGCTGGAAAGCGTCCAGAGGAGGGAAACTAAAATAATCAAGGGTCTGGAGAATAAGCCCTATGAGGAGCAGCTTAAAGAACTGGGCATGTTTAGCCTGCAGAAAAGAAAGCTGAGAGGAGACATGATAGCCATGTACAAATACGTGAAGGGAAGTCATAGGGAGGAGGGAGCAAGCTTGTTTTCTGCTGCCCTGCAGACTAGGACACGGAACAATGGCTTCAAACTACAGGAAAGGAGATTCCACCTGAACATCAGGAAGAACTTCCTCACTGTGAGGGCTGTTCGGCAGTGGAACTCTCTCCCCTGGACTGTGGTGGAGGCTCCTTCTTTGGAGGCTTTTAAGCAAAGGCTGGATGGCCATCTGTCGGGGGTGCTTTGAATGCGATTTCCTGCTTCTTGGCAGGGGGTTGGACTGGATGGCCCATGAAGTCTCTTCCAACTCTACTATTCTATGATTCTGTGATTCTACATTGTAGAGACATCCATATTAATAAGTTAGGGCACATCTTGACAGATTAACACAAAGGGCAAGTAAAGCCAAAAGATGCCTAAGCTGATTTGGGTTAATTCTGGCCAGGGCTGTTTAACGTGGACATTAATCAAAGTTGTTCTGAATTCTTACTGAGAGTCTGGAAGAAACCACAACTTTGGGCTCATTGAAAGTAAAATACTTTATTTGTAGACCACCTCTCTCCCCGAGGAGATTCAGAGAGTAGTTGGGTGGTTCCATGATAGTCGAAGATCCTGGAGACATGGGACTGCATTTACCATGTCCTTCCCATCTTTCTTTGCAGTAACCAGCAGGTGTCATATGATTAGTATCCATTGCTGAATAATGCTAGCCAGAGGGATGGGGTGACTGGATATGGGCTAAAGGAGGGGGTGATTCCCCGTGCCCCCTGGCAGGGCTCTGGTGTCCAAGCCAATGTCACACCAGGCATCGAGTAACTAGCATTTTCAAAGCAGGTTAAGATTTAAAATACCTTCATAGGAGATAATCACACAAGACTGTAGATCACCATGGAGGCTTCCTAGACACAAATAAAAATTCTTTTTACCGGACAATACTGTCCTAAGCTCGCCTCACACCAAGTTTCAAATCATGTCAAAGTTGTATTGAATGAAAGTAGCTTTTCTCCATCTTTTGGGTTCTGAGCACACTTGCAATCTCTTTTAGAGAGTGCATTTTCTACTTTAGCCATTTATTTGCAGAGACATGTTATCCATTGCAGGCTGTTTTTTTTTGGCCACAAAGGAAAAATGTAACCCTCATCTCTTGATCAACTTTAAAAAAGAATTTTTACTGAAAGTAAAAAAAATCATAATAAAGCAATAATAAAATTGTTGCTATTTGAAATTATAACCATTTCCTTCCTTGTCACATCTAGTATTTTATGTAGGGTGTTTAAAGTATAGCAAACTGTGTATGACTCATTCATAACAAAGATTCTGGTTTAAAAGGGTTTAAATAATGGACATTTATTTGTATCTATGTTTTATAAGAGTGAGACAGTTTAACAGAGCTACTACTATTTTTATCTGTCATTGTTGCTTGTCACTATACTTCTAGAATCCTTTTAACAAATTCCTTCTTATTGGGTTTAAATAAAAAAAAAGGAAATAGAAGTTAGAAAGGACTCCTGTTGGATCATCAGTTATTTGTGGGGTTCATCATATCCCATAATTATTCCATAATTGCATAATTAGTGTCTTACAAAAATCATGGCTCCAACTCAGTAAGGTCTGAAGCAGACTAAGCCTCAATACTCAACAGGCAGCAGATCCAACTTCAACTATTTGAGAAGCACTTTCATATGTAGAGTATTGCTGCTATTCTTAGGACCTAAATACTCTAAAGGCTACATTCCGGTTAGTGCTTGGATGTGAGATTGACAATCAATGCCAAGTGCTATAGGATCAATTTCAGAGGGAGTTAAAACCACATCTGAGTATTCTTTACCTAAGAAAACTGAAATTTATGAGATCACTGTAAGTTGAAAGAATTTACAGTGTAAATGTAAATTGAAAGGCGCAGACACATAAAAGCAGCCCTACATGTGCTGGAAATAGAATTGAGCAGTTTTTCATCATACATATTCAGCAAGATGACATAGGATTGCTACATAAAGAAGCTAGCAAAGTGATGGCTGTGCATCAGGAACAATCTTCATTGGCACTGATGCATGCCAGGCACCAATAGACACCCGGAACTCTCAATAGAGAGAGACCAGCTAGAAAGTGCCAGTGTGCACTGGTAGAACCAATGCATATTCAAACACTGATACACATCTTCATAATTCTCTAAAGGCTTATCTACACTGGCTACACAATCCTGGAATAACCACACACTTCATTCCTAAGAGTAAAAAAGGAAAAGAACAGAAGCTGTGAACTAAATGGGTATATTATGCTGGATCAATGCTGAATTTTGGACACCCTTTTCGTCCCAAATTTTTGTGTCATGGAATGGAAGCTATTTTATCTCCTCCTAGGCAAAACTACAGTTAGGTGGATCTGTAATTGGTAAGTGAACGAACCCAGGGAGTGCTCACCAATGCTTCCTCTTCATCCTGGAAAGAAGTAACGAGTGGAGTGCCACAGAGTATTTCCCTAAAGGTGGATGACCAGGACAGAATACCCATGCTGCAGGACACACTTTGGACCTTGTTTTCTGTGCAGGATTGGATGATGGTGATGGCGGTGTGGAGGAATTGGTCACAGTCCTGTTGTCATGGACCGATCACTACCTGGTCAGGTTTAGACTCACTGGGACTCCCAACCTCCACAGGGGTGGGGGACCAATTAAGATGGTCCACTCCAGGAGCCTTATGAATCCAGATGGATTCCTTACAGCTCTTCAGGATTTGTCACCTCAGCAGGCGATAATGTCGAAGCTGACTGACCTCTGGAATGGGGAAACAACTAGGGCGGTAGACACAATTGCTCCTGAACATCCCCTCTCATAGAGAAGAGACAAACCAGCCCCTTATTTTCCAAGGAATTGGCAGCAATGAAACAAATGAGACAGAGACTACAGCGATGTTGGCGGAGAACTCGAAGCGAATATGACTGAGCATGGGCTAGGCTGTATTTGAAAGCCTACTCCATGGCAATGGAGGCAGCAGAGAAATCTCTCCTTGCTGCCACAATTGCATCTGCAAGGCACCAACCAACAGAGCAGTTTCAAGTGGGCTATTAAATACTGGTTGTCAAGGAGAAATCCCTGACCATTCAGCAGCCCACTGTGAAGAATTTGTGAGACACTTTGCAGATAACGTTGCTCAGATCAATTCCAACTTGAATACTGTTATTGACATAGTTCCAATGCAGGCCCGTAGCCGGGATTTTGATTCGAGGGGTGCTGGAATTTTGGTTCGGGGGGGGGGGGGGGGGCTGAATCTGGGTGGGCAGAGGATCTACCCTAGCAAACCTTTTGTATCGTTATCCCAATATCCCCATGCATATGGGATATATTGAGCATGGTGATCAGATCATGATATGAATAAACATGCTTAAATAATAAATATAGGGCCTTCTCGCAGATCAACCTGAGAATTTCGGGGGGGGGGGGGCTGAAGCCCCTCAAGCTCCCCCCCCCCCCCCCCCCCCCCCGGCTACATGCCTGTTCCAATGGATGTAATTTTGGCTCCTGCTTCTCCAATAATGATGTATATTTTTCAATTGGTGCAGCCTGCAGATGTGAACAGGATCCTTGGAGAGGAAAGAGCTACCAAATGTATTCTAGATCCTTGCCCTTCTTGACTAATCAAACAGGCCAGAGGTGGACTGAAAGAGTGGGTGAAGGTGGTGGTCAATGCCTTCTTAAAACAAGGCAAAATTCCAACTTGCCTAAAGGAGGTAGTTGTGAGACCTGTATTTTAAATGCCATCCCTAAATCCCTCTATAATGGACAAGTATTGGCCTGTGTCCAACCTTGCATTTCTGAGCAAGGTTCTGGAGTGTGTGGTAGCCTCTCAACTTCAGGAATTTCTGGATGAAATTGATAATCTAGATCCATTTCAATCTGGTTTCAGACCTGGCTATGGAACAGAGACAGCTTTGGTCACCTTGGTGGATGACATCTGCAGAGAGCTAGACAGGGGGAGTGTGTCCCTGTTGGTTCTCTTGGATCTCTCAGTGGCTTTTGATACCATTGACCATGGTATTCTTCTGTGTCGTCTCACTGGAATGAGACTGGTAGGCATTGTTTTACAGTGGCTCTGATCCTTCCTGGAGGGCCATGCCCAGAAGGTGGTGCTCGGGGACACTTGTTTTTGCCCCAGCCATTGACTTGTTGGTTTCCCCAGGGTTCCATTTTGTCCCCTGTGCTATTTAACATATACATGAAACTGCTGAGAGAGGTCATCTGGAGTTTTGGAATATGGTGACAGCTATATGCAGATGATGCCTATCTCTACTACTCCTTTCCACTTAATCCAAGGAAGCTGTCATGAGCCAAACCAGTGCATGTCATCAGTAATGGACTGGATAAGGGCAAACAAATGGAAACTTAATCCAGACAAGACAGAGGTACTCCTGGAGAGTCAGAAGACAAACCAGAGAATAGGAATTCAGCCTGTGCTGGATGGGGTTAACTCCCCCTGAAGGCACAGGTTTGCAGTTTGGGGGGCCTCTTGGACTTGGCATTGAACCTGGAGGCCCAGGTATCAGTGGTGACCAGGAGGGCCTTTGGACAATAAAACTTGTGCTCTAATTGTGCCCATTCCTTGAGAAGCCATATCTGGCCACAGTGGTACACCCCTTAGTTATATCCCATCTGGATGCTCTCTACGTGGGGCTGTCTCTGAAGAGTCCTTGCAAATTTCAGCTGGTCCAAAGAGCTGCAACCAGGTTGCCCACTGGGGCTGGCTACAGGGAATGGACAACCCCTCTGTTGCAGCAGCTCCACTGGCTGCCAGATTGTTTCCGGGCACAATTCAAAGTGCTGGTTATGACCTTTAAAGCCCTAGGCGGTTCAGGCCTGGGCTATTTGGCTGACTGCATCTCCCTGTAAGAACCTGCCTGGGCCCTGAGATTTTCAGGAGAGGCCCTTCTCTCATTCCCAGCCCCATTTCACACGTGGGAATGAGAGACTGGGCCTTGTTGGTGGCTGCCCTCAACTCCGGAACTCTCTGCCCAGGGAAGCTGGAATGGCCCCCTCCTTCCTGTCCTTCTGATGGCATGGTAAAACCTTTTCATTTAGACAGGCTTTTAAAGAAGAACAATTAAAGATCAATTCAGGGGGTGTTGTGGTTTTTAACTTTGAATTTGTTTTCATGATTTTTAACTGGGAAATTTTTAATACTGTTTATATTTAATCCTGTTTTAATGTTTGTATATTTTTACATTATAAATGGTTATGCTGATGCTTTTATGTTAAACTGCCTTGAGTCCCCTTCGAGGGAGATAAAGGAGATGAGGGAGATGAAATATAACAAATTATTTAATTAATAAACAGGTGAGGTCTTACATCTTCCTCCAGAATCACTTACTGAAAACAGAAAGATAAGGGGAAATCAGACTAGCCTGCCTCACCAGCTTTCCTGGCATGTTGAAAAACATAGATCTGTAAGTTTTGACAACAAAAAGGAATTCTTGAGGAAGATGAGGCTCTTTGAAAAAAATGACATGTCAGGATTTAGTGTGAAAGAAATTTTGAAGTGGTCATTGAAAGATTCAATTTTTTTTTGTTATACGTGCAAAGCTTAAATGATGTTGTTGTTGTGTTTAATGTTAATTTTGAATAAAAACTTCATTGAAATATCCTTAACTGTTCTTCTTTTGTTTTTTTTGTGGTGTATAACATCTCTTTATTTTTCCATGTTATTTGTACAAAGGTACCAATCACAATTTGTTAACTGAACCATATCTGCTACTTAGAGTAATGTAGAATGGTTTGTATATGTATGAGAAAGTGCAAAGAGCAGAATGCAATAGATCTGTGAGACATGAAATTGCATGGATCAGAAACAGACAGACATTCCTGTTTATAAGCATCATTCTTCTTCAAAACAAAGGGGTTTAAAATCCCGAAATATAATTATACTCATGTAAGGCTCTGAAATCTTTCTCCTGACCACTGAATTGAATCCTATGATAGCTTATTGCAAAAGTCCTCACTGCAACAGTCGACTTCAAGTTGCACGCCAATTCCGGGGTGATACCATTTATTACCACAAATGGATTTATCTGGCCAACAATCTTGTCGAGACACATATTGCTGAGAATCTAAGATAAAATTAGGAAAAGGAAAAAAAGAGAAAAATGGGCATTTAAAATTAATTGATTTTCAGATAAAACACTCAGAAGTTAGGTTTTATGTCAATTTTCTCAGTACAGTAGAGTTCCGGTTATCTGAGATAAAGGGGCAGGCCCAATCTCGGATAACTGAGCTGCTTGGATAATAAGGAGGCCCTATTATCCCTCCTGGCAATCTGGTTTAGGGAAGTGCCCTGTGATTGCTGCTGCCTAGCGATGTTCACGGGTTGCTTCCCAAGGGGTGAGGGCTCACCAAGGGATGTCCGTCTTGAGTTCGAGAGAAGGAGAGGGAGAGGGACGGGCGCCCCCAGCGGCGCCTCAAATAATATGGAGTCTCGGTTAACCAGAACTCAGTTAACTGGAACTCTACTGTAATTCAATGTACTCCTTTAATATATAATGTTCCAGCTTTACAGAGCAAAAAAATGAAATAAAGGATTTAATGCAATGGGTCACAGAACACAAGGAGCCATGCAACATGTGCAGGAATCTAGCAATTTCTTTTACAACTCCCCACATCTAAGATCAGCGCAACAATTCTTAGATCACATTAAGGCGACTTGGGGGATTGAGGACAATTTGGAGGCAGCCGGCCACAAACTCCGGCGCCTCTCCCAAGGGGACAGACCCATGTCCCAGTACATAGCCGAGTTCCGAGTGCTGGCCCATAACACCGGATGGAACGATGTAGCCCTCAGAGGACAATTTCGGGAGGGTCTCAATATCGAGATGCTGGAGGAAATCTCCAAGGTGGATCCTCCACACTCTCTTGAAGCACTCATTGATCAATGTTTACGAGCTGAAGTCATGATTGCCAACAGAAGACAATGGATCCGAGGCCAGAGCGGTAGGACCGGAGCGAGACCTCCCGCTCCCACCGGCGTCCAGCCGCGTCCAGTGTGGAGACCCCCGCCACCAGCCCCATACCCCAGAGGAAGCGAGGAGGTGCCGATGCAGTTGGGCAATGTGCGTCCCAGATTAGATGCCGCCGAGAAGGCCCGCCGCCAACGCCTAAATCTCTGTTGGTACTGCGGAAACGGGGGCCACTTTGCCAGAGAGTGTCCAGCCAAAGGGAAGCCCGCCGCTCGTCTGGCGGCGGCGTCCTCCACGGAGACGAAGACGTCTGAGGCGGCTGGCGCACAGCCGGCGGGGGAAGCCAGCGACCGGGCGTAGAGAGGCTCGCCAACCCGGTCAAAAACCCCACTCAAGAGCCGCCAACCGGGGTCCTATTTCTTCTAGTGGTCACCTTGTGGTCAGTGAAAAAAGGACCCGTCATGGTCCATGCCATGATAGACTCAGGAGCCACAAACAACTTCATTGATAGAGAGTATGCCGACTCTCTGGGATTACAATATCACGACTTCAAGAACGCCCGTGTGGTGCAAGCCATCGATGGCCGCCCCCTCAAGACAGGTCCAGTAAGCCAGTGGTCGGAGCCCACCAGAATGTGGATAAGGGAACACATGGAAGAGATTTCCTTCTTTGTTACCGAGGTTCCCCACTTCCCTGTGATTTTGGGAATTCCATGGCTGACACTCCACGACCCAAGCATCTCCTGGTCCAACAGAGAACTGCAGTTTGCTTCAAAATATTGCCAAAACCATTGCCTTGTAGCCAAGGTCTGCCATGCCACAGACGCTGAACCCATCATCACCTTGCCCAAGAAGTACTCAGAATATTGGGATGTATTCAATGAAAAAGAAGCCGAGAGACTACCCCCACATAGACCTTATGACTGTGCCATTGACTTGGTGGAGGGGGCCCCGATCCCGCGAGGACACCTCTACTCCCTGACTGAACCAGAGCAAGAAGCTCTCAGGGAGTTCTTAGAGACAAACCTCCGCAAGGGGTTTATCAGACCCTCTCAATCCCCAGCCGCTTCCCCGGTGATGTTTGTGAAAAAGAAGTCAGGGGACCTACGCTTGGTGGTGGACTATAGAGCATTGAACAATATCACTAAGCGAAACCGGTATCCCCTGCCTTTGATCTCGGACCTCTTAGACCGGCTTCGAGGGGCTAAGGTTTACACCAAACTGGATCTACGAGGAGCTTATAATCTAGTTCGCATCAGGGAAGGGGACGAGTGGAAGACTGCCTTCCAGACTAAATTCGGTTTATTCGAAACCCTGGTCATGAATTTCGGTTTATGTGGAGCTCCCGCAACGTTCCAGCATTTTGTCAACGATATCTTTCAGGATTATCTAGACCGGTTCTTGATTATCTACCTGGATGATTTTTTGGTGTTTTCTAGATCATAATCAGAACATGAGAACCACGTCAGAATGGTGTTACAACGATTGCGGGACCATGGACTTTATGCCAAGCTGGAAAAATGCGCTTTTGATCTACAAGAGGTAGATTTCCTGGGATATCGTGTCTCGCCACTAGGGCTCACCATAGACCTGGCAAAGGTTGCAGCAGTATTGGAATGGCGGGCGCCAACCAACAAGAAAGAGGTGCAACGTTTCTTGGGGTTCGCGAACTACTACCGCAAGTTCATTCCAGACTTTGCCCGCTGGTCTGATCCAATCACCAGCTGCATCCGGGGGAAACAGCCCTTCCGCTGGACAGAACAAGCAGAGAAAGGGTTCCAGCAACTAAAGAAATTATTCACGTCCCAGCCAATCCTTCAGCACCCAGATCCTGAAACCCCTTTTGTCGTGCAGGCGGACGCCTCCGATGTGGCGATTGGGGCTGTACTCCTACAACCAGTGGGAGATCATCTTCACCCTTGTGCCTTTTATTCCCGTCAATTGACCGCACCAGAGAGGAATTACACTATTTGGGAAAAGGAACTTTTGGCCATAAAGGCAGCCTTTGAAACTTGGAGACATTGGTTAGAAGGGGCCAAATTTCCCATTGAAGTCCATACTGATCATCGGAACCTAGAGCATCTAAGAACTGCCCGCAAGCTAAATCAGAGGCAACAACGCTGGGCTTTATTCTTTGAACGTTTTAACTTCCAAATCCATTATGTAACCCCAGCCCAGACCAAGCAAGCAGATGCTCTGTCACGGAAACCGGAATATGCTGCAGGGCGCAAAGAGACCTTTGAGTCCCAGCTGCTACAGCCCGAGAACTTTGCCACGCTCACAGTGGGAAACACCAAATCCACTCCCATTGAATCAACTCCCTCTACTCCAGGGCCCCTTTGTGCTCAGAAAATCAGGGCTAGTCAGCAAGCAGATGCCTGGGCACAGGACCAACTTCGCCAAGGACTACATTTCCCCTTTTCGCTTAAGGATGGGCTACTTTGCTATAGAAATCATGTCTACATTCCTCCAGGACCGGGCAGGGAAAAAGCACTTCGTCTGTGTCATGACTGCAAGCCAGCAGGGCACTACGGACTATTTAAAACCATGCATTTGATCCTAAGAGATTTCTGGTGGCCCAAGATTCGCAAGGATGTGGAAAAATATGTCAACACCTGCCCAGTATGCCAGCGCTCCAAGACAAGAAGGGAAAAGCCCTCAGGGCTTCTGCATCCCCTCCCTACCCCATCTCGCCCATGGGAAATAATCTCTGCGGATTTTATCACTGATCTACCACCTTCTTGTGGATTCACCACAATCCTAGTGGTGGTGGACCTTTTTACCAAGTTAGCCCATTTCATTCCCTGCGATGGCCTTCCCACGGCCAAAGAGACTGCAGATTTATTCCTTCAACATGTTTTCAGATTGCATGGATTGCCCAAGAGTTTGGTCACAGACCGTGGGTCCCAATTCACCTCTCGTTTCTGGAAAGCACTACAAAAACTATTGGGCATAGACTCTCGTTTATCTTCGGCTCACCATCCCCAAACGGATGGGCAAACTGAGCGCACCAATGCCACTCTGGAACAATACCTTCACTGTTATGTGAACTACCAGCAGGACAATTGGGCTTCCCTGTTACCGCTGTCAGAGTTTGCCTATAACAATGGTGTCCAGGCCTCGACTAAAGAAACCCCGTTCTTTGCAAACTACGGCTTCCATCCACGTTTCCTTCCTCCTGTCATTGAAACCTCAGAAGTTCCCGCAGCCGAAGACTGGCTGCAGGAACTCACAGCGGTGCAACAACTTTTGCTCCAGCAACTAGACCAAGCCAAGGAGGACTATAAACGTCACGCGGACAAACATCGCCAGCCGGGCCCCGAAATCAAGGTAGGAGACCGGGTTCTTCTGTCCACTCGCTTTTTGCCCTCCCATCGCCCTTGCCGGAAGTTAGATGCCCGTTTCATTGGTCCCTATCCAGTGGTGGCGCAACTTAACCCCGTGACTTTCAAACTCCAACTCCCACGCTCTATGCGCATTCATCCAGTGTTTCATCGCTCTCTGCTCCTTCCGGCGGATGGTGTGCGCCCTGATGTAGACCGGCCGGCCCCCACTCCTATTTTGGTGGATGGGGAGGAGGAATTCGAGGTTCAGGACATTTTGGATTCTCGCTTTCACTGCCGCCGCCTTCAATATCTCATTGACTGGGTGGGTTTTGGCCCCGAGGAACGCTCTTGGGAAGACGCTTCCACAGTCCATGCCCCAGATTTAACCCGCCGTTTCCATCAGACCTATCCCGCCAAGCCGCGGCCTCGCGCCTCGGGGAGAGAGTCCCAGTTTGAGAGGGGGCTTGAGGAGGGGGATAGTGTGATGACTCATGGGCCATGTAGTCCCGTTCCTAGTGCTGTTGAGTCAGATGAAGAGGAAAACTTGGGTTTTCCACCATTTCAGCCAGAAAGGGAACTTTCCCAGCCTGAATTAGAGCCCTTGCACCTGCAGGAGGTTTGTATTCCAGAAATCTGCCAAACAAGCCCTGAGTCAAAATCTCCCCCATTTTCTCGCCGTAATTATTATCTACAACAAAAAGGAGTTCAGCAGGCTAATCGCCGAAGCCTGAGAATCGCAGCAAAGCATTCTGATGATTAAGCCTGCTTCCATGAGAAATTTTAGGGAGTCATACATCTGGACACAGAGATTGACTTTCGTTTCTGGTTTCCCCAGAGAAGTGTTCTCTGGTGGGAAACGAGGCCCTATTTAGGTTCCTTGCCCCTTTTGGAATCTTGCGGAGTCAATTCGTCAGCTACTGGAGTAGCGTGTGTGGACAGCTACTCCGTTTCCAAGCCTTGTTCCTGTTTCCAAGCCTTCGTTCCCAGCCTTGTTTACTTCCACGGATCTTGCCTTGCTTCCCGGACCTTGCCAAGTAAATTCCACGGATCTTGGTTTTGCTCCTCGTTTCTTGTTGCCTTGTTCAAGCCTTGTGTTCCAAGTATCAAGTTATTTCCTAGCCTTGCTCAAGTTTCATGGACTAAAGGACCTTGTCATCTCCCCTCACTTCGCTTGGCGAAGTGAGTGTTTCGGTTATTGGATTACAACTTTGGACCTTAATATTTCATATTGGACATTGTTTCTTTGGACTAATTTTGACCTTCCCTGAAAGGTCTACTCCTGAACTATTTCCTACACTTGCTTTTATTAACCTTATATATTTCCTTAATAAAGATATTAGTTAGATTCTGGCCTCTGTGTATGGTTATTGGTGCTCTGCAGCCTGGGTCGTGACAATAACACACATAGGGCAAACATTCAATGCCTATAAACACATCAAACAGAGACTGAGAGACACACGCAGAGGCAAGTTAACGTTCTTCTGAGGGGATGTTCAATTCTGGCCACAGGGGGGAGCAGCTGCTTCATCATCCACACTGACGACACTTCCTCATTCCAGGTCGTTAATTAGTTAATCTTGCCTCCCCACTTTAGTTGTACCTTATCTCCTACTTGATAGATGCAACTATCTTTCGGGTTGCTAGGTCAGCAACAAGCAGGGGCTATTTTTTATTTTTAATTGACGGGTGCTCACCCCGCCACGGGCTGGCCTCGAACTCATGACCTCATGGTCAGAGTGATTTAAGGCAGCTGCTCAACAGCTGCGCCACAGCCCGGCCCCTATTTGTTTACACCAGTGGTTCCCAACCTTTGGGTCTCCAGGTGTTTTGGACTTCAGCTTCCAGAAATCCCAGGCAACTTAGCAGCTGTTAGGAACTGTGGGAGCTGAAGTCCAAAACACTTGGAGGCCCAAAGGTTGGGAACCACTAGTTTACACATACAGCTGAATGAATGTGGGTGCTTATTTGAAATCTATATTGAGGCTTTCCTCCTCTTCTGCTGCAGGTATCTAAAAGCTTTGAATTATATCCAGTTGCAAATTAGAGTTGAAAATTAAATTGGCTTGAACAATATTATTGCCTTTTAGTCCTGGAAGTTACTGGTGGCCCTTCCTGTTATATTGCTACTTGACTATTAAATTTTTCAACTGTGGATAATGAGAGAAAACGTATTTGTTTTGATATGGATAGTAAATTAACTTGACAGACCTACAATGCACATGTGAGAGTGCATTAGCTTTTTCTTTCTTCTGTATGGTCAAGGGTTTACTTCAAAAAAGCTTGTGAAAGGAGTGAAGTAGTCCCAAAGAAAGGGGTCAAATTGCATTAATTCAACAGTATAAATGCACAAACTATTAAAAGGTTTTACAGGACAAACAAAAAGAAATTTCCACCCAATATTAATAAAACCATCACTTTAAGACATTCTAGATCGAGCGGCCAGTGAACTCGGAAGCTCTCTCCCCCATCTTTGATCATGTGGTCTTGGGTGGTGGACAGGAAGCCATGGATGTGACGACCACTTCCACCAGGATTGGGAAGTTTGAGGTCAGGTACTTCCATATGGGTGTCGAGGAGAAGTTTGGAAGAGTCAAGGGGCACTTTGGACCCATTAACAGTGTTGCCTTTCACTCTGATGGAAAGAGTTATAGCAGCGGTGGCAAAGATGGTTATATCCATATCCATTATTTTGACCCTCAGTAGTTTGAGGCTTGAACCAACTCCTTCCTCTTTCTACTGTTGCCTTTGGATCTTTGCAGTCCCAGCAAGACCTGGCTGTTCCATTAGAGAGGCTCAATCAAGAGGCCCAAATGGAGACAGGTATATTACATCTGCTCCTTTGCTCTCAAGTAGCATTGAGATGCCCAGCTTCTTAACCTCACTCATGAATAGCAGCTGCCTGCCCGATTTGGCCTATTTATAAAAGTTACATAGATGGAAGTAATACATTTTCAGTCATGTAAAAAAAAAAGCCATCACATTTCCACATCACTAGTACAGATCAGTGGAAATTGCATGTCACTCATTTTGATAGAAATGTATCCCAACCCATTACTTGATTCATAAAGAACTTGCCCTCTTCAGATTTCAAAGGTGAGAGAAATGGAGTGATCTAAACTGATTCTCTTTTGTTTGAAATTAGGACTTTTTCCTTTGTTTTTCCAATATGTTTCCATTGTGGTCTGTATCATATTACTGCCATAGAAACTGCTTTGAGGTTGCTTTGTGTATGTGAGCCTTAATTTAAAAAAATCTCAATGGAACTTACCCCCAGGTGTGAGGAGAAGGAAAACGGAGATTGCAAAGAGCAGGGTACGACTGGTGCATAGCATCTCAGAATAATAAGGTTTGTCTGGGTG
The DNA here is from genome assembly GCF_035594765.1 of Anolis carolinensis. NCBI lineage: Eukaryota > Metazoa > Chordata > Lepidosauria > Squamata > Anolidae > Anolis > Anolis carolinensis. The sequence continues at coordinate 27,361,563 of NC_085841.1, read as the reverse complement.
CAGAATGCCTAAAATCATAGAGGCAAAAACATGGGAGTTCCAAGCTGCTTCCTTTTACCCACTTGATGATATGCATCACAAGGAATCCAGAGAACATCCTGTCCTGGGATCAGGGGAGAGAAATGGGCCATAAAACCATAAAGGAAAAGGATTAAAAGTATAATAAAAGGAATTAATTCTGATGGAGATTGTACAAATTGGAAGGAGTAATGTCTCAGCGGCTGTGGCAAGCTAAAGACACTTTTCTAAAGGATTTTCAATAAAGCTTGGTATGATAAGAGGAAGGGCTAGCATGCCATCATTTTTCTTATCCTGGTTTAGGGCCTCTAATTTGTCATTCAACACATGTCATTTAAACACTGCATCTTCGAAATGCCTTAAATTCACATTAAGTGCTCAGTGTAGATGTATCCTATGAAATTTTGTAGGATAGACATGCTATTAGATTCCACATCTGAATGCCTTCCTCTTATCATACTTTTAGTCAATTTCCTGCTATATTAATATTCATGGTTCCATCCATGCATTCTAAATTTGTGGTTTCATGGGCTATTTCTCTTCCCGATTCCCAGAACAGGGCGTTTTCTAGGTTCCTTATGAATGCATATTACATAAGGACAGTGCAGCTTGTCAACCTTTCTAGAAGCAATTGGAGTTCCATGTTTCTTCTTCTATGATTTTAGGAGTTTTGCTGGGACCTAGACAAACCTTGTTATTTTGAGATGCTCTGCACCAGCCGTCCCCTGCTCTTCGCAACCTTTGTCTTCTTTCTTCATACACTTGGAGGTAAGTTCCATTGAGAAGGTGAAATATTTTTTTTTATCAAGGCTCACATACACAAAGCAAACACACAGCACTTCCTCTGGCAAAAAGAAAAGAAAAGTGCTAATTTGAAATAAGAAAGAATAATTTTGGATCTGTCAGGTTCTCTCATCCTTGAAATCTGAATATGGCAAGTTCTTTATGAATCAAGTAGTGGATTTTACAGTGTGGTGGTGAGATGAAGGAGGAAAATGATTTCCCCCATTTTTGCTGGTTATTCCCTCCCCCCACTTCCCATTTCATAAACAAGGGTTGTTTCCACGACGGTGACATGGTGGGGGGAATAACAGGAAGACAGGGGGAAAATAGTTTTCCTCCTTCAACTCACCCTCCACCCCCATAAAATGGACTATCCTTCTCTCTCTAGAGTCCTCTAGTGGCCTCCGCCCAGATAATGGAACAGTACCTAAAAAGTTGTAATTTTCTTTCAGCAACAGATGCTCTTCGGTGTCACTTATGTGCAACCACGAATCCATCACAACCTTGTGAATCACAACTGACTTGTGAAGACAACGGTGAAGAAGCAACATGTACTTCCACCAAATTCTATCAGGGTAAGATTAGGATGGGTATTTTGGGGCTTATTTTATTATAATCATTATGTGCTTGCACTCATTGTCCTCAGAAAGCTTTTCGTCTACAGTAGAGTCTTGCTTATCCAACCTTTGCTTATCTAACGTTCTGGATTATCCAATGCAGTCTGCCTCCCACCCTGATCCACAGCTCTTTCTCTAGGCAGCAAGGGCTGAACTTTTTACAGATTTAACTTTCAACAATGTTGTTAATATAAGTTCATTTTATACAATTCTATCTTTATTTGTAGTCAATTTGTTAGCAGCCAATGTTTTTATAGTCAATGTTTTCAATACATTGAGATATTCTGGTGCTAAATTTGTAAATACAGTAATTACTACATAATGTTACCATGTATTGAACTGCTTTTTCTGTGTATTTGTTGTAAAACATGATGTTTTGGTGCTTAATTTGTAAAATCATAACATAATTTGACATTTAGTAGGTTTTTCTTGAATCCCTTATTATCCAACATTTTTGCTTATCCAACATCCTGCTGGCCCATTTATGTTGGATAAGTGAGACTCTACTGTACTTTATGAACTCCATTTATTTGGAGTTTAATGTTACAAGCTGTAAATATGTCAAATACCTTGGAGATCCATGCTTTTATTGGCACAGGTGGCCCCTCTGCCAGTGAATGTAGATCACAGCCATGCCATGCAATTTGTTTGGCATAGTTCCTGTGTCTAGTTTGTCATTTGATGGCCAATTTCTGGATGATATACATTCTTTACTTAGACTGATTCTCAGGTGCCTTGTGGGGACAAGAGCTGTTAGATCCTTCTGGCATAGTTTTCAAGGATCATTTCCATGTCTTGATAATGCAGCAGCAGACTAGGATTTTGTGGATAACATGAAGTTGTCAATATAATTTGGAAAACATTTCCACAGTAAAAATTCATACTGATAAACTGGAACATGTCCAGAAAACGGTGACCCATATGATCAAAGCTGTGAAAAGCAAGCTGTACGGGGAAAGACTTTCCACTTCAACACATTTACTAAATTCCACTGAGTTCTACACTTAAAATCCGGGAAGTTACTCTGCTCATCACATTAGTTTGGCTTCAAGTGCTGGATAGAGCATTCTTTGCGTATTTTAAGTGTAGTGAGGCCAGCATTCTTTCAAACATTTCAAAAGGTGGTGGGGAACTGGATTTTTGGTAATGATCTGGATGAATGGCCAATTCTCTAAAGTGATGGCATTTGTTGCTCCCAGGTTTACAATGAGTAGTTTCCCCAATTTGTGGGAGGGGAAATTGTGGGAGGAGCAAAAAGTACCCTTATTAGGGGAAAGCATTACCTTTTGCTCACTGAGTTTTTACTTTGTCAAAACAATTTCTTTTTTTAAAAAAAATAGCTTTTCCTGGTCCTTTCCATTTCTTCCCTTCCTTCTGTGATATGTCTGTGCCTTGTGTTGCATGGGAAAGCTGGGAGAGAAGGATTATTATTATTATTATTATTATTATTATTATTATTATTATTATTATTATTATTATTATGCCATGTCTCCATGCTGTGCAGTCCTGGGGGTTATAGTTTTCCAAGGTCCATACCCTTCTCTTGGTGCATTTACACTGTGGAATGAATGCTGTTGGACTCCACTTTAACTATCATAGCTCCATACTATACAGTCCTGGGAATTATAGCTTTCCAAGGTCCAGAACCTTCTCTTTGGGGCAGACAAGAGAGAAACAGAGCATAGCAGCTTTCCCTCCCTGCCTGCTTCCTGGCTTCCTTGCTTCCAGAATTTGAAGACACATAACAGCTGACATTTCAAAGAGAGGAGGTTTTTCCCCCAGAAAGATTGGAGGGGGGAGTTCTTAGCGATTAAAGTGTGATGGGAAATGTACTGAAAGAATGCTGATTATCACTGAAATATTTAACAGCATGGGTTGTGTGTTTTCTGGGCTGTATGGCCATGTTCCAGAAGTATTCTCTGGAACATGGCCATACAGCTCGTAAAACACACAACAACCCTGTGATTCCAGCCATAAAAGCCTTTGACAACACATTTATCAGTATGAGAAATGTATGAGAAATCATCCATTTCATTCCAACACTGAGTCGGACTGAGCTCTACACTTTCCAGCTTAATGTGATGAAGTGGTTTGGTGGATATGTTTAGTTTGCAGAAGAGAACATTCAGAGATGTGAAAACCTCCATCTTTAAATAACTGAATGGATGTTATGTAGAAGAGAGAGGAACATTGTTTTCTACTTCTCCAGAGACTAGGACACATACTAATTGATACAAATTATTATTGCTACGAAAAGATTATTTCCAAATTTTGTAATCTTTAGCCAGTAATTCTCTGCCCAAGCAGCAAAGACTGTGGTCTGAGAAGCCAAACTTCTCCCACCTACACCATTTAAATAGCCAGTCATTCACTTCCTATTCTTGCAAAGTCCTTGATCCTTCACTGGAAGAATTAATGTTAATGGCTATGGTGTCTCAAACCCCTTTACCTTCTAGCTTAGCATACCATGGACGCATCCAAATGGACTGTGATTGTTACGGGTCAAAGAAAGGCATTCCCTCAAAGATCATGAAACTCAGGCTGAATCACATAAAGCAAATTAGGAATTTCAGACATGCCCCAAGCTGTATAGAGCACTTGGATCACAAATAGCATTGTGCCTCACAACCTCTGAGGATGCCTGCCATAGATGTGGATGAAATGTCAGGAGAGAACATGGCCATACAGCCCGGAAAACTCACATCAACCCAGTGATTCCAGCCATGAAAGCCTTTGACAACAGATAGGTAGTTGTAATATGAAAAATATATATCCCCTGTATCAGGGCATTCAAGCTATTTTAGATATAGTACTTAATATCTAGGATGTTGCTTTTATTAAATCTGTATTATAACCCACAAATATTGTAGATACAATCCTCTGGTGGAAAGCAGTATTGTACAGGTTGTACAAAGAATAGTTGGATTCCTGCTTATGTTGCAGGACTGATGGTTCCAATGACCCATTGTATTAGACTCCTGCATTCCATCATCTATACAATATTTTATTGTGATTTCCTGCATGGCAGGTAGTTGGACTTTAGCTTTCTTGGGGTCTCTTTCAACACTAAGAGTCTATGATTCTAAAATACTACAAAACGTAAGTACATAATGAGGTCACACTGAAGTAATGAGAAAATTGAAATAAAATGTCAGTTTTGAGTGTTTTATCTGAAAATCAATTAACATTAAAAGTCCATTTTTCTCTTTTGTTCTTTTTCTTAATTTCATCTCAGATAAAGAGCTACTTTTGACAACACGAGATTGTAGAACAACCAAAGAAAAGTGTGGTACTACACATTATCAACCAAACACTAACTATCATGCTGAAATCAGCTGTTGCAATGAAGACCTTTGCAATGCATAAACCTAGATGAGTCTGAAAATCACCCAAAGATCTGTACATCCTTCCCTTTGTAGTTGCCTTCTTTCTAATTCCCTTCCCTGGTTCTATTAAGTGAGATTATGGCTATCTAAAATTAAAGCTTTCAACCATGGCAAAGGATTGTGGTTTCTTCAGTCTCTCTGATTTTTATACAAATGTCTACATTTCACTTGTTTTAAAAAGAGTAAGGAAAAATGCCAATACAGTGTTCCCCCGCGGTTCGCGAAGACTGGCCACCTCTTCTAGGCTCTTCTGCCACTGCTGCCAATGCCCGCCCGCACTCTCTCGCTCTCTCACCCACTCTTCCTCACTCTCTCGCTCACTAACCGGGCAGAGCAGCATTCCTTCTTCCCTGGCTGCAGGAGCAGAGGCAGCCAGGGCAACATGGCAGACACGAAGCAAGGGGCCAGCTGGTGCTGGTAGGAAAGGATTCACTCTCCCCGGGGCTTGCAAGGGGGAGAAAGGCCACTTAACTATTAAAATAATGTTTAAATATTAAAATAAAAATAGTGTCCCTACTTCGTGGATTTTCACTTATCGCGGGTGGTCCTGGAACATAACCCCCATGATAAGTGAGTGAATACTGTATCTCAATCCCAGCAACAATTATATATGAGTTATATATATATACATACCCACACAGGAACTGGCATCCTATTAATATCTTATGCATATTTCTATGTCTTATACATAAGATACACAAACCATTGCACTATTTTATCATTGCATAGCATCCAAATTTGGTGGAAGGTTTCAAAAATGGAGTTGGAGATGTTCTGTCTTGGTTTTTGTCAGTCCATACGGCTGCAGAGGCTCCCAGAGGCAAGTCACTGGATCTTGGAGCCACCATAGTTGCTCTCCATTGTTGCAAGGAAACATATAATCCACAACTGGCTACTTTATAGGCCTTGGTTTACAGCAATTGAAATAAACTGAGGAAAAAGAGAGAAAATGAGATGTGGAGAGAAAAGCAGGAACATGTTTTCCTTCTGCATACAACAAATATTTCATTATGGACTGATTTCCCTGCAGAGGTGTGAACTGGGCTCATAAACTGACTTTGAGGAATTAATGCATAACACTGTTGTATAATCCAATGGCTTCTTAGAATAACCATACTATCACAGCTGTGGCTTCTTTTTTCATATTAAATGTCTTTAGGTATAGACATTATTTTTGAAAAGGTTTCATGTTTCAGCCACTATATGGGCTGATAATGAAATCTTGTGCTTGCAGAAACCAGAATCCTTATCTTTCCCAGATAATTTTCACCCTTAATAATTATTTTAAAGGTTCACATCTCCAAAGTAAATATCTATAAATGACTTCTGAGATGATGAGATGAAGACCAAAAGGAAAGCTTCAAATGGATCTAAAAATATTCTTAAATACATTCCTGATCCTCTGCATGAAAGGCTGATCAAACAATTGCACATAGATTTGCAAGATAATAATAATAGTAATAATAATAATAATAATAATAATAATAATAATAATTTTATTTTTATACCCCACCCCATCTCTCCGAAGGGACTCGGGGCGGCTTATATGGGGCCAAGCCCAGGTCACAAACAATATAAAAACATAACAATAAAACAATCAATCAACAATAAAACAAGTCATGGGATAAAACAACTCATGGGATAAAACAAGTCAAGAGTATCCAAATATTAGAGAGTCAATATGGTGCAGTGACTTATGCGTTAGACTATAACTCTGAAAACAGTTAAAATAAGAACAAAATCTTAACTCTATTTTTTGGGGATGCTAGATGACCAATTAGAAAACAATATGGAATGTTACTATTATACATCATACTGAATCCAGAATCATCTATGCCCAAAAATGGAAAACAAACTAGCTACTCCAACTCAAGAAGATTAGCTGATGAAGATATGTTAACTAGCTGAGATGGAGAAATTGATGATGTTGATTAAGGAGAAATTCTTGATTAAATTCAAGGAAGCCTGGGATATAGTTATTACTTTTATACAGCAAAGATGGAGACATCTTCGATTATTGGTTTTCTGATATAGAAGAGTGTTATTAAAAGCAGAAAGATAGAAATGAAATAAGACTTAAAAGGACTAACAAATAGGAAGTTAGAATCACCAGGCACTGAGCAAGAGACTTGTAGATGGGCTTAGTTGGTGCTTTTTAAAGAATATGTATAGATTGTATTTTGTAGACAAAAGTATGTTAGTTATTTTTGTATATACAAATTGTTTTTGTTTTCTATGGTAGTGTTTTTTGTTTCCTTTCTCTTGGTGCTCTTAATTTCCTTTTGTGTTGTTGTATTTTATATTTATGTTATTTATTTGTTAGTATGTTTGAAAAATTGAAAAAAAGAAAAAGATTGCTCTTGAATGAAGAAGCAGTTTTTTTTACTTATCCAGACATAGGTCTTGTCAGCCACTTCTAAATACACACAAAATCCCCTTTGACATTTTAGATGATTTTTATAGTGAGTTTTCCTTTAAAGAAGAAGGAAAAGAACTAGAAAAGGTCATATGAACAATGTGTACAAATTTAAAGCATGTTAATGTTTCTACCTGCATGCTTTTTAAGCATTCTATAGTCCAGAACGTCTACAATCAATCAATCACTATTCAAAATTGCAAAGTACCAATAGGTACACACAGCTCCTTTCTTGTATTGGAAACATATTTGGTACACATCAATAAGTCATAAAGTGAGGGACAAAGTGAAATTATATTTTATTAAATGGTACAAATGGAGCTCAGAATTGTCAAGCATGACCTGTATGAAGTGTGCTACAGTTGCTAAGTTTCATTTATTCAGCCCTGGGCATTAACATTAAACATACCTGGCCAAATTTTGATGCACATTATTTGCTGCATTAGTTTTTCAAGTACTACATTTCAAGCCTACCTGCCATTGTATAGAAAATAAGCATTAATCTCAGGCAAGAAGTTGAGAATAAAGGTTTGAACTGTCCTGCCACCATCAAAGACTCACTTGGTAGAAGCCTTCTTATTGGCTGCTCCTACCCTCTGGAGTGCCCTTCTATAGGAGATTGGGACTTGCACCCCTCTTGATTTCCTTTTTGCCAGTAGACAAAGACATTTCTACTAAAGCAGGGTTTCAACAAGTAAGCAGGAGAGCTTTTTATGGGGGTATTTCCTTTTAAAAACTTGTGTGTCTAAAATATTTTAATCGTTATTTTTAAAAAATATATAATAGTCTTCAATCTCACTCTGGAAGAAGACTGTATGCAAATGCAATCAATAAATTAATAATAGATATTGAACTGAAAGACCAAGATTTAAATTTTTGTTCAGTTACAATGCCTACTGAGCAACTTGCACCACTTAGATCCTGATCAGATGCATTCTTCTTTGCATCTTCTCCCTATTACTGCCATGGAGTCCCATGGAGCCCATCACATGATGCAGAGCAATTTCCGGGAAGACTCTTTGGGGCTCCATTTCATCAGGATGGAGAAACAGAGCCCTGAAAGACTTTGGAGGAGTCGACTTCTAATTGGAGAACATGAAGAGGAAGCAGAGAAAGAACGGGAAACCACATGGGATGGGAGGCCATCCCAGAAGACAGTAAAAATGGTAGAGAACAAAGGAGGGCGGTTCCCTCCACTTTCCCCTGCTTTGCCCCACTCCCCCCCCCCCCTTAGTCCTTATGGACTGAGGTCGTTAGTCCATGTCTACCATGTCTACCATGGCTGCTAAATCCATGGAGAATCTGGAGTACTATGCTTTCAACTTACCCTAGATTGACCATGATTATGGCTGCATGGGCCGCATTGATGCTGACATATAATGCAGTTATAAACTGCATTATATAGCAGTGTATTAGGATGCTATGCACTGGGCTGGATCCTCTGCAAGGCTGCATTGCTGTTCAGATAGCCCAGCTGGGCTGAGGCTCCATCAGTCTCATGGCCCATCCCCTTGTCCTCATGTCATTGATGTTGGTTCTCAACATCAATGACAATGAAACTGTTTGCAAATTTAGTGAGGTATATATTGGATATTATGTTATTGGTAGAGTATGAAGTCCAATAAATATCTGTCTAATTGGAGTCTCCCATCACTACTGTACCTTTCCTTTTTGATGGTTTGATCCTTTATTAAAGGAGCACACTGCCAAAGTCTGCAATTTGTCTTGAGGGTTTATAGTGAACACTTACAAAAAGTTCACTGAAATGACAACCTGTGTCCCAGGGTCCTACCCAGTCCATTGTTCACTGTTATATATTGCTGTATCATTAGCTCCCATATAGAAATTAAAAGGAGTCTGTGGACTTTATTATTCTTGTCATTATGTGTTATGTATGCATAACATACCTCCAAGTATCACATTACAAAAAGCACAGATTGCTATGAGAAGGATTTGGCATGTAAAGAACATCTTGAATACAGACAGTCCCAAAGTTACGAACAGGATAGATTCTGTAGGTTTGTACTTAAGTTGAATTTGTATGTAAGTTGGAACAGGAACATTTTTAAGTGTAAGAGGTAAATGTTTTCCCCTGATATTAAGTCCAGTCATGTTTGGCTCTGGGGTTGGTACTCATCTTCATTTCTAAGTTGAAAAGCTGGTGTTGTCTGTAGACACTTCCAAGGTTATGGGGTACCTATTGATCTACTCACATTTGCATGTTTTCGAACTGCTATCTTGGCAGAAGCTGGAGCTGACAGTGGGAGCTTACTCCTTTCGATCAGCAAGTTCAGCAGCTCAGTGGGTTATCCTACTGCACCACTGGGGGTTGTAGTTTTTAAGTGTAACTCCATATATATACATATACATATACATATATGCTTTGGATAGCATAGGGAAGGGTTAACACCCCTGTGGTCATTGTATGTCTGTCTGTGCCATTTCACTTCACTTTCTGCCCCTGTGATAATTGGATTTTGAAAAATTGGGCTTGTTCTGGAAACAAGAATTTGCGATAAAGCTTCAGCTGACATACCTTTTCCCCATGATAATTCTTCCAGCAATAAATTTCCCTTCCTGGGAGTAGATTTCTCATTTGGAAGAAATGAGCAAAGGAGCCCCTGCATCCTGCAACTTAGATCATGAAACCATAACATTGGAAGGATCCACAAGGACAATTTAGTTAAATACTCTACCATGCAAGAGCATGCCAAAAATGGTCTCGAGAAAGACATCCAACCTCATTTAGAATGAGCCTTCAGTTGTTTGCAGTCAATATTAATCGTAGCATGTGCAGGTGACTTTCATGATGTAATACATGGTAACCATGAGCACTCACTGCTAATGAAATATGGCCAGAAAGATTATATTTCTATAACGTGTGATCTCTTTCTGCAGATCATTTGTATGTACTTAGAAGTGCCATGCTCACCAAAAGTCAACATGGGTTTCTCAAAACAAGTCATGCCAGACTAATCTTATTTCTCTTTATTTTTTTAAATAAAGTTACAAATTTGGTTGATGAAAGGAATGTTGTGGATGTAAAATTCCTTGATTTTAGTTAGGACAATGACATGATCCCACGTGACATTCTCATGAAGAAGCTATAGATAGTGCTACTGTTAGGTGGATTGCGAATTGGTTAGCTGGTAGAACCCAAAGGGCCTTTTTCTCGCCCTCATCAAAGACTATTTTTCATCCTGGAAAGAAGTGACTAGTAGGTGTCACATGGTTCTGACTTGGGTCCAGTTGATAATGATGACCAGCGAGTCACTCTAAGATCTTGTGTTCTTTCTCATTCATAACTTTTTCCCTCAGTTCACTCTTGTAGTGTTTGGTCACATGTCTCCCAGTTTTTAATTTGTGAACACATCTACACTGACCACTTAATGTGGGAGGAAAGTAAAAGAAGTGGAAGTGATTTGAACATGGAACTGATCACACATCAAGCTCAGGAACCAGGTTGAGATGTGGGAGGTCCTTATATGCTACCTGAGGATTTTTTTCAAGCCCCCCTCCCCTATTGCAATGTTCACGTGTGAATCTTTGGAGCACTCAACTCCTATTCAGTTTTGCTGTGCAGTGTTGTTAAACTTAGGTACATTGATTAAGAGACCTATTCCGGAGTTTACCCTGATTTTGCTTCTCCTGGTTTGAGGTCTCTAATTCATGTTCCTGCATGCATCATTTAAACACTACACCTTTGAAATGCTTTCAATCCACATTAAATTATAAGTGCAGATGTACCCTGAGAAATATTGGAAAGTATGTATTCTATCAGGCTCTACATCTGAATGATTTCCTCTAATCTTACTTTGAATCATTTTCCTGCTATAGTCATGGTTCTGTCCATTCATAGTAATCTTATGGTTTTATGTCCTATTTCTCTTCCCTACTCCCAGGACAGGTTGTTCCTTGGTTTCTTGTGGGTGCACATCATCAAGGGGATATAAGGATAAAGCTTGTCTACCTTTCTAGAAGCAATTAGAGCTCCATGTTTCTTCCTCTATGGTTTTAGGCATTCTGCTGGGACCCGGACAAACCTTGTTATTCTGAGATGCTCTGCACCAGGTGTACCCTGCTCTTTGCAACCTGCATCTTCTTTCTCCTCACACTTGGAGGTAAGTTACATTGACAAGGAAAAGGATTTTTTGGTCAAGTCTCAAATATACACAGCAAGTTTAATGCAGTTTCTCTGACAGAAATGTGACTATTAAGCATCAAATTAGGTTATGATTTTACAAATTAAGCACCAAAACATCATGTTTAACAACAAATTTGACAGAAAAAGTAGTTCAATACGCAGTAATGCAATGTAGTAATTACTGTATTTACGAATTTAGCACCAAACTATCACGATGTATTGAAAACATTGACTACAAAAATGCATTGGATAATCCAGAACGTTGGATAAGTGAGTGTTGGATAAATGAGACTCTACTATATATGCACTACACACTTATATTTATTCATGGAAAGAAATCATTATCAAAAAGGCATAAACCAAACTTTTCTATACCTATTAAAATAAGACATGATATTGCATCTCAGTATGTAGCATGTAGTTGCTATTACATGGCAGTAGTGTGATCACTGATAGCATGATCATCCTTATTATCATGTGTGTATCATGCAATTGTACTGACTTTCTCATCATACCACCACAGAAATGGAACAGCACTGTCACACCACATAGTGATGGGACTGCTGCCGACCGGCAACTATTCATGGCTTTTGCTCATCAATAAATAGTGAAGGACAGGTTAATTCCAGGGAGGAGGCAAACCAGCAATGGAATGTACATGGTATCATGCAATAATCTTCAATAATGTTCATAGCTCAGCTAGCAATATTACCCAAAATGCTATACTGTATACAAATGTTATAACATGCCCTATCTTGTATGTGAAAAGGGAGGCCTGTTTCTACCCTGTGTATACTATAGGAGAAGCCATCACAAAATGATATTAAATAGCTAAAGCTCATGGTGATGTCCTAAAACTCTTATTAGGGTGGGGGATGGGAGGATCTAGATATACATTAAATAAATAAAATCAATTAAACAAGTAACTAAATAGGCATGACTTTGGGACTGCCTGTTTAGTTACTTGTTTGCAGCAAAGCCTTGAACATGCACTCTCACATCATGGTTAGAGTTCATCTACTATCCAAGTACAGACAAACATTTTTCCTCTCATTATGCTCAGCTGAAAAACTTTAAAGATATTCAAGTAGCAACATAACAGGAAGAGCCAGCAAAAGTCCTCAGAACTGAAAAATAATAAGAATGTTGAAGTCAAGGGGAAGAAAGCTTAGATTATAACTGGAATTTCTAAGTGGAGGCAATGTGAAGCCTTTAAATATCTACAGCAGAAGAGGGAAAGTAGCCTCAAAATAGATTTGAAATATTCACCCATGTTTTTTCAGCTTCTATTATATTTGCAAACAGATGACATTTTGAATTTTCAAATTTTCCTTTTGTAGGAGATGCTCTGAAGTGCCATATATGTTCAATGACAAGTGAGTCAAAACCTTGTGAACCAGCTATGGTCTGTACTCAAACCACTAAAACAGCAACATGCGCTACCGTCAAACTCTATAACAGTAAGATAACTTTGTTGAATTCCAGGGTGGGATTTTGGTTTTTGTTTTTGTTTTGCTATTATTATTATTATTATTATTATTATTATTATTATTATTATTATTATTATTATTATTATTTTATTATGACACAGCAAACAAGATAGATATGCTGGATTTCATATCACAAAATCACAAGTCGAACACTTCCCAAGTGTCTAGGACTGTGTGATGTATTTTCGGATGATGCATGCAGATCCCAGTAGGGTGGCCTTTTGCAGTTAGCAGATTGTGATTTTGTCAATGTCTATTGTTTCCAAATGCCGGCTGAGATCTTTTGGCACAGCACCCAATGTGCCCATCACCACTGGGACCACCTGCACTGGTTTCTGCCAGAGTCTTTGAAGTTCAATCTTGAGGTCCTGATAGCGGCTGAGTTTTTTCTGTTGATTTTCGTCAATGTGACTGTCACCTGGGATGGCGACATCAATGATCCAAACCTTTTTTTTCCACAACTGTGATGTCTGGTGTGTTGTTTTTCAGAACTTTGTCAGTCTGGATTTGGAAGTCCCACAGTATCTTTGCGTGCTCATTTTCCAATATTTTTGCAGGTTTGTGATCCCACCAGTTCTTTGCTGCTGGCAAGTGGTACTTGAGGCATAAGTTCCAATGAATCATTTGGGCCACATAGTTGTGCCTCTGTTTGTAGTCTGTCTGTGCGATTTTCTTACAGCAGCTGAGGATATGATCAATGGTTTCGTCAGTTTCCTTGCACAGTCTGCATTTTGGGTCATCAGCTGATTTTTCGATCTTGGCCTTAACTGCATTTGTTCTGACGGCTTGCTCCTGGGCTGCAAGGATCAGGCCTTCTGTCTGTTGTTGTTGTTGTTGTTGTTGTTATTATTATTATTATTATTATTATTATTATATTTGCTTTCATTCATTGACTCCACAGTCCCATGTCTCCTTTATGAACTTCCTATATGTCAGGTTTAATGGTACAAGCTGCAAATAGGTCAAATATCTTAAAGATCAATGATTTTATTGGCACAGGTAGCCCCTCTGCCAATGTAGATCACAACTGTTCCATGCTTTGCCTTTGGAGAAAGAAGGGAGGATCTGAGCCCCATGCTGGAAGCCAATTTTTGAAGCCAGTGATCATGTGGTAGTGACTTACTTAGGCGATCCCTCGTAGTTCAAGGATGGTGGTCCTCCATTTCTTGGAAGACGCCTGTGCGTGATTTTTTTTAATGTGTGGAGGTCGGTGCACGGCTGGTCAACACACAGTCTTCACAGACTGAGGTCCCAGCAGTGGTGTGATTCAGGGTTGTTGTCTTTTGGGCTGTGTGGCCATGTTCAAGAAGTATTCTCTCCTGACGTTTCGCCCACATCTATGGCAGTGGTGTGATTAATACAACGAGAGTGGCTTCTCAGTCTGTTGCAGCCTTCTTCCACCTTCACAGCCATTGTAACATGTACCATGTTATCTTCCGCCTGCTCTGCCGTTGAGGTCTTTGGGTCTTCGGATTGTTCTTGGTCTGAATCCTCCCCTGTGGCCACTCCTGAGAGTGTGTGACTCCCGTGGTTGTGCCCGCAGGTTCATTGGAACACGCAAGCCCCCTCACCACGTCAAGGTGACAATCCATCGAGGGGGTGACTATTATACAGCGATACTGTATATAATAGGCATGTGCAAACTTCGAGGTACTGAACCTTTTTTGGATATAATGTTTAGACAGAGTTAGATAAAATTGCCATCAACTGCCGAGGAGACTCTAAGGATTAACTGGACCCTCTTCCAAAATGTATTTTAATTATTGTTATTGTTAACTTGCAATGTTTTTGCTTTTGCTGGGAGCATGATTATGGTTGCTGACCTGAAAGCTACCAGGTTCGAATCCCACCCGGGGAGAGTGCAGATGAGCTCCCTCTATCAGCTCCAGCTCCATGCGGGGACATGAGAGAAGCCTCCCACAAGGATGGTAAAAACATCAAAACATCCGGGCGTTCCCTGGGTAACGTCCTTGCAGATGGCCAATTCTTTCACTCCAGAAGCGACTCGAGTTGCTCCTGATATGAAAAAAAATTAATATCTGTTCCAAGGGTACTATTGTGCGCATGTGGTGCTTTTTTGTCATGGCCTTGGGCCTATACAATAAACTATTTTGATGATGATAGTGTTTTAGGCAATACTTTGATTAAATCTGGATTATAACCCACAAATATTGTAGACACCCCCCTCCAGCGGAAAACAGCTTTGTACAGGTTCTCAAAGAAACAGTTGGATTCTTGCATATGATACATGGCTCATTAATCCAATGACAGATTGAATTAAAATCCTGTGTTTCATAATCTATTCTGCAAAACTGGGATAGTAATGACATTTTAGAGGAGTAGATTATGAGGCCACATTGAAATACTGAGAGAACATTTAAATAAAATTACTATTCTGAGACTTTTATCTGAAAATCAATTAACACTAACAGCCATTTTTTTCTTTTTCCTTACTTTCATTTTAGATAATAGGCTCTTTCTGATAGTTCGTGATTGTTGGCCAGAAAAAGAAAAAGCCTGTGGTACTTCACATGTGGAACCAAAACTTCAACTCCGTGCTAAAATCAGTTGTTGCAGTAACAAAGACTTTTGCAATGAGTGAAAATAGATGAATCTAAAAAGCCATCTGAAGATCTTTGCACTCTTCCTTTTGAAATTGCTATCTTTTTAATCTTGATCTTGGATCATGTCCCCATAGCCATCCTGATTTCCAAGTGAGCAAAGCAATAGGGAAGAATGAGCTTCATCTCCTTCTCTGAAGCTGCTGGGCTCACTTAATGGCAATGAAACAGGAAGGAAAGAGCAGGGACTACTAGTAAGGGGCAATTTTACTCCTTTATTCAGGGAAATGGGGTGCAGGGGAGAGGCAGGAAGAGACTGCCATCCCGTCTTCCCTGGCTGTCTGAACCTGGAGAGTGCAGGATAGCTATGGGGACATGATTCCAGATCAGGATCTGTGATGGCTTTCCCCACTGCCTCTTCCACACAGCTGTATAAAATCCACATTGAACTGGATTATATAGTAGTTTGGACTCAGATAACCTAGTTCAAAGCAGATATTGTGAATTAACTGCCTTGATATTCTGGGTTATATGGCTATGTGGAAGGACACTAAATTAGAGGTGTTCTGTGATTTTCTTCTTGAACAGAAATGTGGTACCAGTGGTAGAAATAGTATGAAAAGAATAGGGATATGTTCCTACCGCACACAAAAAAGAAGAGAAGTAAAAGATATTTCAGCAAACATGTTATTCAAAAGTACCATTATGCACAGCAACTAGGTACCATATATACTTGAGTATAAACCGACCCGAATATAAGCCGTGGCACCTAATTTTACCACAAAAAACTAGGAAAACTTATTGACTTGAGTATAAGCTGAGGATGGGAAATGCAGCAGCTACTGATAAATTATAAAAATAAAAATAAAAATAAAAATAGATAGCAATAAAATTACATTAATTGAGGCATCAGTAGGTTAAATGTTTTTGAATATTTACATAAAACTAATTTAAGATAAGACTCTCCAAATCTAATGAAATCATTATTCTAACCTTTTTCAATGCAAATGTGCTTACCAGTACATATCCTTTCAATAATAATAGAGTAAAATAACAAATGTAATAATAAGAATACTGATAGAGTAAAATAATAAATGTCATAAAAATAATAATAAATAGGGTAAAGGAATAAATGTGATAATAACAACAATAATAGAATAACATAATAAATGTAATAATAATAATAATAATAATAATAATAATAATAATAATAATAGAGCATGGCAATGCCCCCCCCAGTCTCCCTCTCTGAGAACCCCCCAAAAACACAAAGGTGCTCCAACTTTTCCTCAAAAGACGGAGAGAAAAGAGGGGAGACAAGATGTTTAGCAATGGAATATGGAGCATGGTGGGGTCTCCTTCCTACTCTGGGGTTTTTTGAGCAGAGCCATCTGTCTGGGGTGGTTTGATTGTGTGTTACTGAGTGGCAGGAGGTATGACTGGATGGCTTTTCCCGCTGCTGACCTCCAAGGCTGTTTCTCTCTGAGGAAAACGATATTTGCAGAGACAGAGACGGAGAGAGAAAGGAGGAGCCAAAGCAGATTTCTGCTTTGCCTCCAAGATTGCTTCTGCCCTTGGGAAGGTGGCAGTGACAACCCTTCCTCCTCCTCTTCCTCTCTGCCTCCCTCCCTCTTCAGGACCCACTGAATCTGAGCAGTGGCCAGCCTCCTGAAGGGATAGGAGCTTCCTTGGAGGGAAAGAGAGAAGACTATATTACCAAGCAGGCATGTCCTGCTTCTACCTCTCTCTTCCACTTCAAATCAGCCGACATTCTGCTGACGGGAAAGGAACTAAGCGGGCTTTAGGACCCAGGGCTTCTGGCATGGCTGCCTGGCTGCCTGCTCTCCTTCCTCTTTGGGGTGGAAAAATTGGAGTGGGAAGGGGGCGAGTGGAGAAGTGGGTGCCCTCTCCTTTCCTTGGCACAGCAACCCAGGTTGGAGAAAGAGAGGAGAGGAAGGCAAGTGCATAGAGAGAAAGAGAGAGAGCTCTTGAGAGAGGCTCAGCACAGGCGTGCGCCCTCTCTGCAAAACAACCATGCACCCCTTCCTCACCTGGGTTTCAAGGTGTGCTTGCCTTTTTCTTTTGGGTATATATTATACCACAATGTTCACCATTGTGTCAGCTCCTCTTCTTGTGAGCTTAATCTGCAGGCAGGAGACTGTGCATGCATCATTTTTGTGCCTACAAATCTCTTCCTGCTTATCGCTTGTGTGGATACAAGCGATATCCACACAAGCTGTAAATTTGCTGGGCAACCATGCACCTCTTCCTTTCCTCCTCTCTCTCTCTCTCTCTCTCTCTCTGGGCACTTGCCTTCCTCTCCTCTCTCTCAGCAGGGTTGCTGTGCGGAGAGCAGCACAAGCGCACACCCTCTCCAAACAGCCACACAACAACCCAGCTGGAGCGAGAGAGAGGAGAGGAAGGCAGGGCCCGCTCCTCTCGGCATAGGACCCAGCTAGGTGCGGAGAGGTGAAGGACCTGTCAAAGTGAGGGTCCCACCAGGATCCTCACTCAAGTATAAGCCGAGGGAGGCTTTTTCAGCCTTAAAAAAGGGCTGAAAAACTCGGCTTATACTCGAGTATATACGGTAATTAAACTTTTTATGTATGACAAAAACTCTTTGAATCTTCTAGTGACCACTTCAAAACAACATTCAGACTACATCCTGACCTGACTTCCTGTCTTTCAACACCCCCATTTTTTAAGATTTCTGTTTTGCTGACCAAACTCACATATCCATGCTTTTTCAATATGCCAGGGAATCTCGTGAGGCAAGCCAATCTGATTTTCCCCGTTATTTCTGGCTTACTCTTCACACATATTCAGTAGGTGATTCTAAAGACTCCTGTTGACCTTGTATAAATACACACAGATATTATAGGATCTCTTGAGAATATAATCTCATTCTTCTCCAAATCAAACTTAACTACATTACCCACTGCATTTCTGTCTTTCTTTTTCACCATCTTCCCAATGTCATTGCTTTTTTTTTTTTTTTTTTAAAACAACTTTCCAACTAGACAGAAGATAAAAAGGATGTATGGGTTCCTGTAAATTGGACTTTATTTGTCAGAAACTTTTAAAACTGTAGTGTGCCAGTAATTATTTAAAAAATAAACTGAACATTGTATCTGCTTTTTATATATGAAGTGTGTGTGTGTGAGAGAGAGATTTTAGTTTTTATGTACACGTTGTCTTCTACCTTACACATACTGTCATGCCCCATTAAGACCCTCACTGCTTACTCCTAGTTAAGCACTTTTTAGTTAGAGGGATTAATATTTTATGTATAGTTTCTGGGGGGTTAGTCTAGATAGCCTCTTTACATTTGAAACCTCCACCACCCTGCCTCTTTCAGAATTCCCTCAGGGGCAGAGCCTCAGGCAAAGCATTTCTGGTTCCTGGGAGAGTCAGCCTTTTTCGTACCTAGAAGGTAAAGAGAGAGGAAGGCTGGAAGGTCTACAAATAGCACATCCAGTTGGAGCTGCATGAGCTGTAATGAAGTCCGGTTGGAACTGTATTCAAGTCCAGTCGGAGTTAAATATTGAGACCATCTTAGAGACAGTTGAACACCATACAAGAAAGAGACAAAAAGAAGAAATAAAGATTCAAGAGTCTCAGTTCAGCCAGAACTGTGTCTATCTCTCAAAGACTTTACCTCTCCTCATAAAGACTTTCTAGTGAGACTCAGAAGGCGAGAAAGTCTAAAATACTTGTAAATTAATAAATTCTTGTTTGATTCAGCTTCATAGTCTCCGATCTGTTCACTGAGCAGCCAGTTCACCTTCCAAGTAGTTAAGGGGACAGAACACATACCATTATTTTAAACTATTTTGTAATATCTATATATTCAGATGAATATTACAAAGGTGGAGTTTCACATATTTTAGGTAAGCACACAGACTGCATTTTGCTGTGTAACATCACAAATCTGTGATAAGGTGGCACAGTACGATCGAAGTATAACTCTGTGGGAATAAAGTCATAGACTCCATCTACACCCCCATATAATGCAGTTTGAAACTTCTTTATATGGTTGGTGTAGATTGAAATGATAGAGTTTAACGTCATTGAACTTCATTACATGGGTCCACGATGACCATAAAATGCAGTTCCTAATTGCATTATGTTGCAGTATAGATGAGGTCATAGGAATACAAAGTTGGAAGAGACCACAAGGGCCATCCAGAGCACTACCATGCAGGAATATACAATTAAAGCATCCTGCTAGATGATGATTCAGTCCATATTAAAACCTCCAAAAAAAAGGAATTCTACCACATTCCAAAGCAGCACATTTTACTGTTGTACATTTATTAGTGTAAGAAAGTTACTCTTAATGTTCATGTGTCATCTCTTTCCCTGCAGTGTAAATCCATCACTCCATGTCCTAGTCTTTGGAGCAGCAGAAAACAAGCTTGCTCCCTCCTTAATCTGACATCTGAAATTGCTTTATGTTTTTTCTATAAATCTCCAAAGATTCCCATTGCCTCGCTCTTGGGCCCCTTCTACATTGCCATATAATTCAGATTATTAAATCAGATAATCCAAATTATCTGCTTTGAACTGGTTTAGGCCCCATCCACACAGCTGTATAAAATCCACATTGAATTGGATTATATGGCAGTGTGGACTCAGATAATCCAGTTAAAGATAGATATTCTGGGTTATATGGCTGTATGGAAGGTCTCTTACATGCCATATAATCCAATTCAAAGCAGATAACCTGGTTTTTATATGGCAATGTATAAGGGTCCTTCATAGTTGTGGTGGCTCTGTAGATGACTACAGCAGCCCTGTTAAGGGACCTCATATATACCTAAGGCCCTTTCTACATAACTGTATAAAATCCACACTGAACTGGATTATATGGCAGTGTGGACTCAGTTAACTCAGTTCAAAGTAGATATTGGGCCCATCCACACAGGACACAAAACGCACGAGCTCGCACACTTTTACCAGAGACATCCAAATGGTAAAAGCAAATTAATTTGGGACAAAGCAGGAAAATCCTGCTTTTCTTTAGTGTCTGGATGTCCTGCCGGAAGGTCCAGCAAGGCATCTAGACAGTCCCCCCCCCCCCAGGAATGCACGGGTTTTGGGCGGAAGTGAGTGGACTTTAACACACAACCAATCAGGTTTCTTAAATCTGATTGGGTACAGGTTGAAGGCCTGTGTGGAACTGGCCATTGTGGATTATCTGCCTTGATATTCTGGGTTATATGGCTGTGTGGAAGGGCCTTTAGTTAAAACATTATATCTGGTATTATATCAGTTTACATCAACAACTGGCAATAACCATGGTTTCTGGTGAATTTTTCTTCTGTCATTGTAGTATTGTTTTTCCTTCCTGAAGTTGATTTTTGCCGTTAAAAGCCCAACAATATTGTAATTCTTAAAACCTTGGGATCCCCCATCCCCACCTTCAGCTCATACATTCCTTTTACAAATACGAGGGTTATCCAGAAAGTTCATTACGTTTTGGAACTAAAAATAAACAAAGTATAGGAGAAAACATTTACCATATTCAGTTGAAAGCCAGACCCAAATACTAGTTCTCACCATAGTCCCCACTGAAATTTAGGTAGCTATCATAGCGATAAAAGTGTTTGAAAAGCCCTCCCCTCCCAAGATTCCCGCCTGGCTTGCGTCCTGAACCAGGCTGGTTTCCCTTCCCTCAGATGTCAAGTGGTGCGCTCAGCTTTCCGCACGAACTTCCTCGATCGCTCTTTTGTTTTGCAGTTGCTTGCAAGGAAGGTTTTTTGGGACAGGAAAGGTGTGCTTCTTGCAAAACCTTAGAAGAGCACCTTCTTTGCAAGCATCTGCAAAACAAAAGAGCGATTGAGGAAGATCGTGCGGAAAGCTGAGCGCACCATTTGACAGCTGAGGGAAGGGAAACCAGCCTGGTTCAGGATGTAAGCCAGGCGGGAATCTTTGGAGGGGGGGGGGAGGGCTTTTCAAACACTTTTATCGCTATGATAACTACCTAGATTTCAGTGGGGACTATGGTGAGAACTAGTATTTGGGTCTGGCTTTCAACTTAATATGGTAAATGTTTTCTCCTATACTTTGTTTATTTTTAATTCCAAAATGTAATGAACTTTCTGGATAGCCCTCGTAGATTGAATATCACATACCTTGAAGTAAGAAGGAATGAATTCATTATTTCTTTGGGAAAAATCTCATTCTGATGAGACTGACATTATTTAGCCTTTCAAGTCCTCGTTTATCGACTCTCACGTTTCAAATACACTTCATGGCACCTGTATAAAACCCACATTGAACTAGATTATATGGCAGTGTGAACTCAGATAACTCAGTTCAAAGACGATATTGTGGATTATCTGCCTTGATATTCTGGGTTATATGGCTGTGTGGAAGGGCCCTGGAATCCAGTTCCCTGCTACATGGCCATGAAGCAACATAGCGCATACATTATGTTGGCCATTGTTTAAAGCTTCCGAAATGTATCCTGATAATTCTTGCCCATCAAAAATGAAGAGATTTCTCTTTGATAAAGAAGCAGCTTTTTTGGTTTATCCAGACCTAAGTCATACCAGCCACTTCTAAATACACACAAAAATCCCACCTTTGACATTTTAGATGACCTTCATAGTGAGTTTTTCTTTAAGGAGGAAGGAAGAGAATTAGGGAAATGCCAAATGAACTATATACAGATTGAAATCATGTTAATGTTTTTATCTGCATGCTTTAAAATCCTTCTATAGCCCAAAACACCTAAAATCAATCCATGACTATTTGGAATTACAAAATGCCATTAGAACAGGTACACACAGCTCCTTTGCTATATTGGGAACATATTCAGTACACACCAATAAACAATAAGCTGAGGGACAAATTAAAATTATATTTATCAAATGGTACATTGGATCACAGAAACTGGGGGACAAAGGAAATTTAGATTTTATTAAATGATACAGCTAGACCACTGAATTGTCCAACTTGACCTGTATGGAATATGTTGGAATACAGTTCTGTGTATTAACATTAAACATATTTGGCAAATTATTTGCTGCTTTAGCTTTTCAACTACTACATTTGAAACTAGCTGCTTTTGATCTGAAGATAAGTATTAATCACATTTAGAAT
This sequence comes from Anolis carolinensis, assembly GCF_035594765.1. NCBI lineage: Eukaryota > Metazoa > Chordata > Lepidosauria > Squamata > Anolidae > Anolis > Anolis carolinensis. The sequence goes on along the minus strand of NC_085841.1, from coordinate 27,339,038 downwards.
AACTATTAGAATGATCCTTTCACCATCACAGTCTTGCTTGAAGAGAGGCTTCTCAGTGGCTGCTCCCATCTTCTGGAACCGTATTCCATGAGAGGCTGCACTAACCCCAGAGGACAAACCAGAATCCAAAATTACCTTAATACGTTAGAAAGCTGGGCCAAAACTACCAAAATGCATTTCAACAGGGAGAAATATATGGTGCTACACTTTGGCAACAAAAATAAAATGCACAGGTATAGGATGGGTGATGGCCTGAAAACAGTACATGTGAAAGGGATCTAGGCCACAAGATGAATATGACTCAGCAGTGTGATGCAGCAGCTAAAATAGCCAATGCAATTCTATGCTGCATCAATAGTGTATGGACTGAGGGACTCAATTCCGCTTTGGTCAGAACTCACCTAAGAAACAGTGTCAATTTCTGGGCATCAGAATTCAGAAAGTATGTTGAGAAGCTGGAGAGAAGGATGACCCCAAGGGTCAAAAGTCTGGAAGCAATGCCCCCCAAACATGTTAACACAAATTGTCTCATGAGCCTTACAACCCTTTCCGACTTGCCACTTCATCTCATAACTTAAATACCACCAAGTTCTGTACTTAAAATCTGGTATTCCTCTGGTCCACTACCTTAAAGTGCAGTTTTTTGAGTCTTTTAAATGTTGAGGGCAGCAATTTTTTCCAACGTATCAGGGAGAGGTGAGGAAATGGATTTTTTCTCAAAACTCCGGATGTTTTGCCAAATTTCAATTGGATTAGGATCATCCAATTTGGGGGAGGAGTCAAAATAAACTTTTTTGGGCAATTTCTGTCATTTCCTTTTGCTCCCCAAGCAGGAAGGTTTGGTTGTAAGCTACATCATAACGCTTCTACTTTGCCACAAAATAAAATAGCCTTTGAGGGTACCTTTATTTCTTCCTTCCATGATTTGTCTGTGTCATGATTTGTCAGCCTGTGTTGCTGCCGTTCCAAACTGGAATCATCCCCCCCCCCATCGCTTTTCTCTCTCTCTCCCTCTCTGCTGTTGGGAATTGTGGGAGGATTGCTTGTTGATCGCCCTGACTACCACCTTGTTGTCACACCAGAAGCAAACCCATTTGTTCCTGAATACGTCTTCTCATATGTGCACCACCACTACAATAGGGAACAGTTCAAGGAAAGTGAGGTTGCACCGTATTCTGCTATTGTTCCATCTCTCTAGCTACTTCATGGTGCACCAATGACCCTAGATATATGCCCCAAACCATAAGCTTCTTGTTGCATCTGAATGGACCTGTAATTCCAAGACAGGTTCGGATCTGCCCTGCCACACTGAAACACCGTTGTCCCAGTCTAGGAAAGCAAGCCATTCTCCCAGATCTTTTATCATGCTCCACGTGACTCCAATTCTGTAATGGGGGGCTATGACACTAGCGGTAGCCCTGGCCTGGCATGCACAAAAGGGCCTAACTGGTGACACTACTTTGCATGCAAAATTGAGATGGCCTAAGAGAGGTTGAAGTTCCTTAATGAAAACTTTTTGCTTCCAATAGTGAAAGAAATGCACTCCCTGAGGGCACAGAGCTTGTCTGCTTGTCTGGGAGGCAGGAAATCCCCTTTGCTGAATCCTGTAAAATCCGTAGGTATACAATGGAGTTAGCTAGGCCTTCCTTTATTTCCTTGGCAAGAGGGATACCAAATTCTTTAGCCAGGGATATAATGCTTTAGCCAGGTTTAGCCAGGGATAAGGTTCAATGCTTACTTTTATCTTCTGTTACTATATTGTTGTTTTATTCTGCTGTGTTTATTATCCATGCATTTTTAGTGTGTTATATTTTAACTATGTTGTTTATGCTAGTCCCTATGTGAGCCGCCGCAAGTCCCTTCGAGGAGATGGAGGTGGGGTACAAAAATAAAGTTATGATGATGATGATGATGATTATTATTATTATTATTATTATTAATTGACACAACAACATAGTATGACACAGCAAACAAGATAGATATGCTGGATTTCGTATCACAAAATCACAGGTTGAACACTTCCCAAGCGTTTAGGACTGTGTGATGTATTTTCGGATGATGTGTGCAGATCCTAGTAAGGTGGCCTTTTGCAGTTGACAGATCGTAATTTTGTCAATGTTTATTGTTTCCAAATGCCAGCTGAGATCTTTTGGCATGGTACCCAGTGTGATGATGATGATGATGATGATGATGATGATGATGATTGTTGTTGTTGAAAAGAGACATGAGGTGTCACTGTTACAGTCTCCCACAAACAGGAAATCATCCTAGTAATGCATGAAGGACCTAGTGCCAGTGAGGGACTTGGTGACCCGTTCTAGGAAAGTACTGAAGATCGTGAAGGCCACACAGTTGACTGGGCACCTTATGAACATTGCCTTGTCAAAATACCAGAGATCACTGAACTTGATTCCTAAGAGATTGAAATCTGCCAGGTAAACCCGGCAGCAGTATGACCTGTGTAGAAGGTCCCTGAGAGGATATTTACATCTAGGAATGGTAGATTTACATACAAATTCAACTTAAGAATGAACCTACAGAACCTATCTTGTAAGTAACCTGGATACTGCCTGTAGTCACTGAATTAAGAAGCAATGTATTTAGCAACCTGAAGGTGAACTAAGCAGCAAGTATGTAAGTTATACCTATCTTGTACAGTAACATGTTTGCCATCGTACACAAAATTCTGTATGTTCTCTTAACATCCAGGTATGTTGCTATGGTGCACATTTCTACAAAATTAATAAAATGAAATTATAACATTTCAAATTTTAGCAAACTGTTCACAAAGTTGCAATACCTAGTATTGCATCATTTAAACATATCAGGCAGACTCCTATTGTGTAATTACGAATGCATAATTTTAAATTACCCATTTGTGACTGCTTTGTGTTCATGATCCCTAGTTATCTCCACATTTAAAGGATACACAGAGAACATGAAAGTACTCCAATCCCTAATTGCAGCCTGGGATCTGGTCTCCTGCCACATGGTTATGTAGCAACATAGTAGATACACCTTTTGGCCATTATTTAAAGCTCCTGAAATGTATTATTGAAAGTTCTTGCTCATCAAAATCAAGAAACTGGTTACTCTTGAATGAAGAAGCAACTTTTTGGTTTATGCAGACGTAGGTCTTGTCAGCTACTTCTAAATACACACAGACACCACTTTTGACATTTTAGAAAACTTTCATAGGGAATTTTCCTTTAAGGAAGAAAATTAAGAAAATTTAGGTGCACATATCTTCTTTCTTGAATTGAGAACATATTCAATACACATCAATAAACATTAAGCTGAAGGACAAAGAAAAATTACATATATTAAATGGTCCAATCGGATTACATAAGTGTCCAGTCTGACCTATATGAAATATGTTGGAATTGCTATGATTTCTTCCTTCAGCTCATTAAACATGCTTGGCAAATTATTGCTGCCTTAGATTTTAAGTCACTGCATTGATTTCTGATTTTAAAATAAGCATTAATCTCAGAGAGCAAGTTGAGAATAATGATTTGAATGGTCCTTCACCATCATAGTCTTGATTGAAGAGAGAGCCTTCTCAGTGGCTGCTCTCATCCTCTGGAACATATTCTTTGGGAGGCTACACTGCATCTTGTCTGCTTTCATTTTGTTGGTAGTCAAAGACATTTCATTTCTGCTCAAACAGTGTCTGAACATATAAGTAGGAGAGCTTTTCAAGAGAATATCTTATTCTTTTTACATTTGTTTGTTTCTGAAATATTACTATTTTAATTGTTGTAAAATGGTGACTATTTGGTAATTGTTTTGAAAGCCATCTTGGTTCCCACTCTAAAAAGGGGGCTTTATTGTTTATGTTTGTAGCAAAAGAAAGAAGAAGGAAATAGTAGGTCCACTTCATGGAAGTGGTGGCAAAAGGCAGATTTACTCAACACCATTTGTGCCTGTCTTTTCTCAAAGGTAAACAGTGCTCTGGCTGGGATTTCTGGGAGTTGTAGGCCAAAACACCTAGGAATCCACAGGTTGAGAACCACTGCCATAGATGTTCCCTTGTTCAATGGAGGGAACAAGGGAACATGTACCTTCCCTTAGATGTTTCCTTGTTCCACAGAGGGAACAAATGTGGTTGAATGTCTGAAGTCAAATAAAGCTTCAGACTTTCAGCCATGCTTGTTCCCTCCATGGAAACTCTGTTCTCTGTGCTCTCCACTCAGGAGGCAAGATTCAGGGAATGGTTGTAGCTGAAAATCTGAGGTTGAAAGGCATGTGTGTAGACAATGAATAGGGCCAGTTGAACGCATGGCGACAAACCTAAAGATACTCCAGAGTTTCCTGTGCAGTTGAGTATTTCCCAATTTTGCTTACTATAGAGCAGTGTCAGGCTAAAGTGAGAAAAGTTCTCGATTCTGTCTAGAAGTTGTCACGAAGACTGCCAGCACCGAGTTTGGGATAAGTATGTTTGTTTTTAGAAAGCATGGTGAAATTCAAAATCAGGACCTCATCACGCTAGAGCTTGGATCCACTTTAAATCCACTTTAGGTAGGGGGCTTTAAACAGCTTAGCCAGACAGGTCCTGGGCCTCACCAAACTACAAAACCCAGAATTCTGCAGGAGGCAGAAACCTGATTTAAAGTGGATTCATGCTTTAGTGTGATGAGGCAGCAAGACGGCTCTACTGAGTTATTGTAGGGATAGATGACAAAAGGGGAACCATGTAAATCAAACTTTTATGCACTTGGTACAGTACAGGTTAATTAAATCAGCAGCAACAACAACAATAAAAGGAATATGGGCATTGTATCATATACAGAAGTTTCAGGGTTGTTTTACTGTTGTTTTTCGGCATAGCCTTTGTTATACTTTGTAAATGCATGACCAATTTATGATTTCATGGCCAATTGGCCTTTCTTGTTGTTCTCTGATAAGAGAGAGAACATTCTTTCAATTGCATGTCAATATGTATTAGCAGGGGCATAAAAGGAACATCTTCACAGAGCTGGACAGGACTGGAGAGTAGTGTTTTTTTCCTAGATGACTTAGAGTGCTGCTCTAATACACTGATTCTCAAGATGTCCCTCACTTGCCAAATTCTTCTCATATCAATCTGTGCCTTTTTTCATTTGGCACCTGGAGGTAAGTCATGATGCTTTTATATCAAGACCAATAAATAACAAGCCATTCCTAAGCACCTCCTTTAACTGGAGTAAAAGTAACTCCTTTGATAATGTCATCTCCCACCAGCATCCCCTCCCCCCAAAAGGCAAAATTTAGACAATTTTGTAGTACAGTCAGACCCCAAGTAATGAAAAAGATAGGTTCTGTAAGTTTGTTTTTAAGCTGAATTTGTTTGTAAGTCACAACAGGGACATTTTAAAGTATTACTTCAGCCAAATAGAAATACTTTTTAGCTTTGGATAGCATAGGGAAGGGTTAACACCCTGTGGAGTTTGTTTTGCTGTCTGTGCCCCTGTTCAGAAGATTTCCCCTCACTTCCTTTTCCTGTGATAATTGGATTTTGGAAAATTTGGCTTGTTGTGGAAACAAAGACTGGTCAGAAATCTTGAGCTGAGACACCTTTTTTGCAGAAGTGATTTTCACTTCCTAGGGGTAGATTTTGCTCACTTCCAATTGTCTCACACCCATTCTTAACTATGCGTTGCTTTTAAGTCAGATGTTTGTAACTCGAGGACTGCTTGTATTTTGTTTTAGAAACCATGGAAACATGTCTGGGCATTGACTAACATGTTACAGATATTTCTGTTCTGGATACATGAAACATACTGAATAGAATTCTGCTCAAAGGACGTGCATTCCTGCTTGGAGTAACATTGGCAGAAAAATCAATAACAAGTGTACTGTTTCCCTCAATGTACAGCTCACTGAAATAGTTAGATGTAAGATCTGAAAAATGGCCAGTCCAGTGATATCAATTTGCCAGTAGTTGAGAAGTGAGAAAGAGGTGCCCTTCTGGGCCTTCTCTGCACCTCTCAATAATAATGAAAAGACATTTTTTATATTCTTAAGAGTTTCTCTTCAAGTGTGGTAGATCTGGTGTTTGGGAGTACTAGTGATTCTATGTTGTTATAACCTTTTCTGGTTACTAGTACTACTGTACTTTACAGTGGTGGTGGAAAAACTATTTGTGGACTTCATTGTATCGTAAAGGAACTATCTAAGTTGCTGGATCTATTTTGATGTAAATGTTCAGTATCTTGGGAGAGTTTGTTTAAAATTCAGAATCGATTAACTCGATTCAAATAGAACACACACCACAACCATGGAAAGCAGCATCCCCCATTGGTGTAACAATAATGAGATTTTGTCTTTGGGAACAGATGCAATGAAGTGCCATGCATGCAGTGCCTTGAATGAATCAGGTCCATGTGAACCAGTAGAGGATTGTGAGATTGATGAAAATGAAGCATGTTCTGCTACCAAAGTTTATGAGGGTAAGAGCTGTCTTTGGGTTTCTCAGCTGTCGTCTTTAGCTTCGAAGTTTCTATATACCACACACACCACCCTGAAATTCTTTGTATTCATAAAGTGAGAATACTGCTTGCTGGAAAACAATACTCTTCTTTTTTTCAAATATTATCACTATTGATGAGAAGAATATTTTAAAAAAAACACTAGCCATGAAAGATAGGTGGCAAATTGTAGTAACTTGTTTATATAGATTATAAACCTGTGAAAAAGTGTTTTGGAGTTGGGATTTTTTTCAGATTTTGAAATTCCTGTATTTAAATATGTATACATAATAATATTTCTTAAAGGTGAATTTCAAGTGTAAATATGAAAATCATTTATGATTCACATGCACTACAGTATATACTAGACTTGTGCATTTTGGCTGAACCACAATCTGTTTCTAATCAGCATTTTAAACAACAATTTCACTCAAATGTGGGCCAATGAAGAAGGGTCCATAGTCTGAAGATAATTTTATACATACATTTTGTAATAATATTCTACATGAAACAAAGTTTGTGTACACAGATTCATTAGAATGTCAAGATGTCACTTTCTCAGTCACCCATTTGGATAATTTCAGTGTCACGCTTACTTCAAACGATCAGCATGAACACAGACCAAAGGTAGCTGCTATCAAAACCAATCTTTATTGAAGAACACACAACTTGCAAAAGTCGAGAATGACATAATGTTTACATACAATCATTTTTATTACCTTTACTACAACGTCACCCCACACGTAAATATCATCACCCAAACCCCACCCCATGTATCAAATGACAATCACCACAACACAAACTACTCATTGAAATTGTTTTGATTCCCACTCCAGAATTTCCCATGCTTTGATGCCAGGTGTCCGTAGGAGCTATCGAGGAGTGCGTATTGTTATGGCTCCGATTCAAGAGCTTGTAGACTCAGCTCTTGGAATCGGTCCCATGACATTCAGATTATATTCTGGAGTTTAGAATTCCAAATCAGGATGTTTGATCTGTAATCCCACCACCACCACACTGAAAAGGTTTTGTAGTGTGGATTTGGTGTCATAATGCCTCTCCATGGTCAAGAAATCTACATTGTATACCTTGGGACTCATGCTTAAAATACCCAGATCTTGATTCTACAGGATGTAAATTTGTATAGAATTTCCATGCACTTCTTCATTTATAAAACTATAGCAAAAAATGTATTTAAAATTTCTCAGCAGAAACCAAACAATTAATTTTCTATGGGAATTATGAACTCAGCTCATTTACATCTGCTCTAGAAATCATTCTGTCAGTAGTTCATTTTGTGTTATAGTCACAAACCGCATCTGCTGTCTCACATTGGGAAATCTTAGACTCTGAGAGCAAGAAAAACCTTAGGGTCACCATAAGTCAGAAAATAAACTACATCTAAGATTAAGAGGAAGGAAAATCAGGAAGCGGCTTCAAATTGGGTTGCTGTGAGTTTTTGGGGCTGTATGGCCACGTTCCAGAAGTTGCTTCTGGAACATGGCCATACAACACGAAAAACTCACAGCAACCCAGTGATTCTGGCCATGAAAGCCTTCGATAACAAGGCTTCAATTATTTTTCCACCTACAGTAGAGTCTCGCTTATCCAACCTCAACTCATTCAATGTTTTGTATTATCCAACACAGTCTGCTTCGCTCATGGATCCACAGCTGTTTTTCTAGGCAGCTATGCACCAGGCGCATGCCAAGAGGGGCAAGACGTGGTCGACACAGACTTTTCCTGTCGGACACATCATCTGACCTGCACTGGCTATGTCTCGCTCCTCCTAGCGGGCATCCGGCGCACGGAGAGGCCTTCTGCGTGTTGCTGCCTAAAAAAACAAACAGCACATTGCTGCCCAGAAAATGTCCAGCAACAACAAAAGTGCAACCACACACTCAAACAAGTGGCAGTCCCCTCCTGTCACCGACCTATGTATGCCCTTTTTCTGTGCGATTATGACAACGAAAAGAAAGAAGGTCTTACTGTACATTCATTTTATGCAATTCTATCTTTATTTGTAGTCAATTTTTAATAGTCAATGGTTTGCAGTCGATGTTTTCAATACATTGCGATGTTTTGGTGCTAAATTTGTAAATACAATAATTACTACATAATGTTACCATGCATTTAACTGCTTTTTCTTTCAATTTGTTGTAAAACATGATATTTTGGTTCTTAATTTGTAAAATCAAAATGTAATTTGAAATTTAATAGGCTTTTCCTTAATCCTTCCTTATTATTCAACATTCACTTATCCAACATTCTGTCAACCCGTTTATGTTGGATAAGCGAGACTCTACTGTATCCTCAACACGTATGGATTCCCCTTCAATCTGTTACATCACTCTTATTTTCATGCAGTAATTTTTTTCTCTGTAAACAAGTACAGAGAAAGGATTGGAAAACATAGAAAAGAAACAGAGAACAATGAAAAAAGAAATCAGAAGGGGAGGCAGAGGTAGCCAAGGAACATTATCTCTTCTTTTCTGTGTTTTTCTGCTGTTCTCAGAATCATAGGACCTCATCTGATGGAGTTTTTTCCCCAACTTAGCATGCTGCTGAGATGTAAGTGGAAAGGCGGCTGCTGGAGCCCATCATTTGACACAGGGCTACTTCTGGCTGAGCTCCATCCTGGCTCGGTCTTGGCAGCATGCTTTGAGGAAGCCGTGAGGATACAGGTGACTATCTTCACTTAACGAGCTGGGGGCAATGTGGGAGGAAGCCAGAGACCAGGAAATGCCATGGGATGGTAAGGGGATGAAGCTGGGTGCTGCCCCACAGTTTCCTCCATTGCCCCACAGTCTCTCTCATTGTTCCCTGGATTCTGGACCTCCATCTGATGAGGACATGGAGCAATTGTCAGATATTGTAAGAAAAGAGATTCCACCTAAAAATTAGGAAAACTTTCCTGATGGTAAGAACTGTTTGGCAAAGCAATAGATTTCCTTGGAGTGTGGTGGAATCTCCTTCTCTGGAGGTTTTTAAGCAAAGGCTGGATGGCCATATTTCAGGGATGCTATGATTGTGTGTTCCTGCATGGCAGAAGGGGTTGAGGTAGATGTGGTCTCTTCCAAGTCTATGATTCTTGAACTAATGAACCATTTGCTATGTCAACACCTATGTCAATTTCATTAATTAGCAGTTGAAACTAAGAATGTTTGGTGTTAATTAATTTGAAGAAACCTACTGGAAACTCTGATTTTTCTGCATCATTTATTTCACTTTTATATAGAGGGAGAGGTATTTATAATACTACGAAGCTGCTCATGGGATAAAAGTCGCTGCGGTACAACAGAGGAACTTAAAGATGGGCGAACAATTGAAGTGAGCTGTTGTGAAGATGGTGACTTCTGCAATGATAATTTGTAGACAGATCCAAAAAGTAACTGGAGCATTAAACGTCTGTTTGTGCCTTTCCCCTTGGAATTATTCCTATCCTAATTTCTTTTCTCTAGAGAAATTGATTGAAACTATGACTGTTGATGCAATTCCATTCATTCACAAGAATTAAAACTACTACCATGATCAGAAGTCTATGTTTTAATTATCTTAAAGGGAAATGTTTCTAATTTTGCTGGAAATATATACATTTTGTCAAGTCCCTGAGAGCCATAATACAAATTGATAAAGCCCTGTTTCCAAGGTTTTCTTTCTGGAAAGGATGGGGTTCAAATCCAGTCATAGAAGCAGAGAAGAAAGAAGGCAGATGATAAATCTTGCTAATCAAAAGGGGTCATGGAGGCTAAAAGGACAAAGAGGATGAGAATTAAAGAAAGCTTGGAAAATATATATACACCTTTAGTTTTAATTATGCAAAATTCTTTAGACCTGAATTATTTTGGATTTGGGGTGTCCCCCCCACCCAGATTTTGGATTACCCAGAATTGAATAGTAATACATAATGAGATATGAAATGACATCAAAGATTAAACAAGAAATCCCTTTTCATTTAATCAGTAACACTCTGAGCTCCAGAAAACTCCAAGCTAGGTTTACTTAAGATTTATCATAATTAAAAAATGACTTGAAGGTGCACAGCAATAATTCCAAGATTAAGAAATTGGTTAATTAAGAAGGTTGACAAAACTATCAGAAAGAAAAATTGCCGCTATCTCAGCCACCCACGAGGACACATTTTTAGATTTTTTAATTCTGCTTAAGTGTTGACAAACCTGTACATTTAGAACTAGAAAACACACAGAGAGGAAAATAATTAGTCAGCAAATGAGAATGGAGGAGAGTAGCAGACACAATAGAGTAGAAAGGGAAGGAGCCATTTGTCAGGGATTTGGAAATATGAAAGGAGAAATATAAGAATGTACTAGGGAATTAGAAGCTACTAGAAACTGAGGATGAAAAGAAACATAAGAAGGTGTATCAAGGTGTGAAACAGAAAGGGAAGGATAGGTAGAGTTTTTCTAAATTTTTCTTAAAAAATTTAGAAAATTTAGGCAATTTTTCTAAAAAGGAAGAAGCGAGAAAGAGAAATTTAAAGAAAAATTAAGCCAATCATATATCTAAGGTCAACCTTTTGTTGAACAGGGACCACTTGACCAGGGACCACTTTGAACAGAAACCACTCTTCAACATTAGTACTAAAAGGGTTATGAATCAGTTTTTGGCCAACTTTAGATTTGGTTTGATTATTTGGAGTGCTGATTCAGAAAATTGCATTGGATAGACCACAGCAGCTCTAGTTTCTGATACAGAATATATGCCATCCAGTAGTCACCATCTGCTCACACACAGAAAACCATATTTAATAATCAAGAGCTGATGTGGTCTATCCAATGCAATTTTCTGAATCAGCACCTCAAATAACCCCAGGAACAGGCCTAAAAACAAAGATACTAAGGCACCATTGCTTCCAGGCACCGCATGGAATGGCTCCGATGAGTAGTCAGCCTCTCCCCTCTGGATATTCCCACTGGCTTGGCATTATAAGAGGGTTTTGCGAGCTCAATCACTCTCATTGCAATGGTGAGGCTGTGGACCATATTTTAGTTCTTAGGGATCACTCGTGGTCCATGGACCACAGTTTGGGAACCACTGATCCAAGACAAGGTTGAAGAAAAAAAGACAACAAACAATGAAAAGAAAAATAGGAAAAGCCACAAAAGCAGCAACACTGATATAGGCAATAAAGAGCCACTAGCAACAGCAGTAAAAGTGACAATAGGGCTCCAGGAGCCTAAAAGGTGTGTGATGACAATGGAGATGTATCCCAGGTGGTCCTGAGACTACCCAGAAGTGAGTTTTCACAGGCTCAATACCCCATTAAACCTGGGCCTTTCAGGAAGGCCTGGCTCTAATGGGGCATCAAATTAATTCAGAACAGAAGAGGGAAACCTTGTTTTGTTCCAAATTAATTCATTTTTACCAGAGGCATTGTTTTGACACCTCCGATAAAAACCGATTCAGGTTCCAGTTTGGTGCCTGTCTGGATGGACCTGCAGTCTGCCTAATGGTTTTCAGTGACTGCTCCAAACTACAGCAGCAATGAAGTTTGCAGCATGCAGTTTGAAAAGCCATGTTACTTTCCCAAGTAATAATAATACAGTAGAGTCTCACTTATCCAACATAAACGGGCCGGCAGAATGTTGGATAAGCGAATATGTTGGATAAGCGATAATAAGGAGGCATTAAGGAAAAGCCTATTAAATATCAAATTAGGTTATGATTTTACAAATTAAGCACCAAAACATCATGTTATACAACAAATTTGACAGAAAAAGTAGTTCAATACGCAGTAATGCTATGTAGTAATTACTGTATTTACGAATTTAGCACCAAAATATCACAATATATTGAAAACATTGACTACAAAAATGCGTTGGATAATCCAGAACGTTGGATAAGCGAGTGTTGGATAAATGAGACTCTACTGTAATATAATAACTTTATTTTTGTACCCTGCCTCCATCTCCCCGCAGGGACTCGGGGCGGCTAACATGGGGCCAAGCCCAAATTACCACAATAAAACAAGATAAAATACATTCAGAACAAAAACAAACATCATCAATATTTATAATTACACAGAGTTAAACTACCATTTTAAACAATAATGTAATGATAAGTAAAACTGCCAAATAAGAACAATATAGCGATTTAAGATAGTGAAGGACTGGGCAGTGGTGAGAGGAGTGCATAATTAAAGTCTGATGAGGTAGATAATAAAGTGCTGTAGTATAATAGGAGAATATGGGGTGGGATAAATGAAGAGTTATTACCAAATAAGGGCAAGAAAAACAATACATCAGACCCGGTGATAATCAGTGCTGAGGGGGTTGTTCTTGTGATCAGTTATTGGAGGCAAAAACACCCCCATCTGCCTCCCCAAGGACCTCCTACCACAGTTTACAACTCCCACAAAGACCTAGGCTGTATTCCTGTATCTAAATAGTATCCAGAGGACTCCTTAATTGCAGGGATCTTGGAATCTCTGGGAGGGCATAAAAATGGGGATGGGCATTATGAGGAGGGAATCAGGAGGCAGGGGAGGGGAATGGTAACCCATATAGGTTGTTTTTAACTTGTGGAATTGTGCAATCTATTAATTCTAGTTTGTCCAGCACCTTAAACAGACACTACCTCAGCCCTGTTGGCTTGTTCGCAAACTGCCTTTTTATATTTAATGTTTTAACTGTTTACTATTATTAGATCTATTAGTAAACATGTCCTAAATGTTTGATTTATATATTTAAATTCCTAATTTTGTTATTTTTGAGTTGTTCTATAAGTGCACCTGATGTTTATTGTTTATTATTTGATCTGTTTTGTTATGTTATGCCAGCATTGAGTGTTTGCCAATTTTCTGTTGTAAACCGCCCTGAGTCCCCTTGGGGAGATAGGGCGTTATAGAAATCAAGTTTATTATTATTATTATTATTTGACACACTTTTGATGTACATGATTTGCTGCATTAGCTTGTTAACTACTATGTTTGAATCTATCTGCTTTTGATCTGAATGTAAGCATTACATTACTTTCTCTTTGTTCTCCCATTAAGACAGGACATAATTTCAATTGCATGTGAATATGCATTAGCAAAGGCATAAAAAGGAACATTTTCTTAATAGGACTGGAGAGCAGTGTATTTTTTTCCTGCATGACTTGGAGTGCTACTGTGAAACACAGATTCTCAAGATGTCCTTTAGTTGCCAAATTCTTCTCATATCAATCTGTGGCTTTCTTCATTTAGCATAGGGGTCCCCAAACTAAGGCCCGCGGGCCGGATGCAACCCTCCAAGGTCATTGACCTGGCCCCTGCCCTCAGTTTTAGACTTAGGCTCGTCCAAAGTCTGAAATGACTTGAAGGCACACAACAACAACCGTCCTAATTAACTTGACTATCTCATTGGCCAGAAGCACTTCCCATTGAAATCCTGATAGGTTTATGTTGGTTAAAATTGTTTTTATTTTTAAATATTGTATTGTTCTTTCATTGTTGTTGGGATTTTTTTTTGCACTACAAATAAAATATGTGCAGTGTGCATCAAAATTTATTTGTATTTTTTAAAAAATGATAATTTGGCCCCTCAACAGTCTGAAGGATTGTGGACTGGCCCTCTGCTTAAAAAGTTTGAGGACTCCTGATTTAGCACCTGGAGGTAAGTTACATTGATTATTGATGGGGCAAGGCTTTTATATCAAGAAAATTAAATAAAAACTTTTAATGTTCAATAATACTTGTTTTACTAGTTACAGTTTTAACTATTTATATGTATATTTTTAAATATGTTGTGAGCCGCTTTGGGTCTGTCCTGAAGAAAGGTGGCATAGAAAATTAATAATAATAATAATAATAATAATAATAATAATAGCCATTCCTAAGCACCCCCTTTAACTGGAGTAAAAGTAACTCCTTTGATAATGTCATCTTCCACCCGCTTTCCCCCCCAAAGTCAGATTTAGACAACTTCGTAGTATTTTGTTTTAGAAACCATGGAAAACATATCGGGACATTGGCTATGACATGTTACAGATATTTCTGTTCCAGATTGATGAAACATACTGAATAGAATTCAGCTCAAAGGATGGGCATTCCTGCTTTGAGTTGCATTGGTAAAAGAGTTGTGGATTCAACCAAAGGCAAGACAACTACCAAAGACAAACCGATAAAAGTGAAATCAAGCCAACTACCAAAACGATTCCTAACCCACTTAGAAGAGCTAAACCTGTTAGATATATGGAGAAACCACTATGAAAACCAATGAGACAATACCTTTTATTCAAGCAGGCACGAATCACGGTCACGCATCGATATGATATGGGCAACAAGAGCTTTGACTAATAGAATAAAAAAATAGACATACTGCCAAGAATCATTTCCAACCATTGTGCGCTCGAACCCATAGTATAAAAGAGAAAATTAGACAATTCAGATGGTGCATAAAGGATAACTTACTGAAAAACAAGAAAGATATTGAACTAAACAAAAAATTACTTAAAGAATACCTGGAACTAAATAAAGGAAATGAGACATCCAAAATTAAACAATAGGAGGCTATGAAAGCAGTAATGAAGGGCAACTTCATCAAACAGAACTCCGTAAAAAACAAAAACAGAAATAAAGAAATGACAGAAGTTCTGGGGGGAAAAAAGAAGAAGAACAATTAAAAAAGAAACCTATAAGCAGAAAGATTGCCGTAGACCTGGACATATTTAAAAAACAGTTACAAATATTACAAACAGACCAAATTGTGAAACAGATGAAATTTATGAGGCAACATCATTTTCAAAATGCTAATAAAATTGGAAAATGACTGGCAAAAAGGATAAAGGAAAAAAACCAAAAGCAATACATTACAAAAATACAAAATGACGGGGAAACCTACGCAGCAGAACAAAAAATCGCCAAACACTTCAACAAATTTTGTACAGAACTATACAAAAAAGAAGAAACCCCCAAAGAAGAAATTACAACATACTTATGTATTTCAGAAAAAAACTGAAGACCTGGCTATGTACGTAGGCATTTGAAGAATAAGCATGTGTTGGCTTCGACGCGGTCTGAATTACGGCTCTTGTATAAGGTCTGGTGGATGAAAGGCATAAGCACTTTGCATTGTTTTAAATTTTGTATATTGTATTTTATGACTGTTTTAACTGTTTTAACGTTTTAGTTCATTGTATATCAGTGTAAAGGCATCAATTGCCACTTGTAAGCCGCCCTGAGTCCCCTCGGGTGAGAAGGGCGGGGTATAAATGATTGAAATAAATAAATAAAATGTAAACTGAGCCTACCAAAGCTAACAGAGAAACAAAGAGAACTACTAAACAACCCAATAACTATGGAAGTAATTGATTCCACCATAAGAAATCTTAAAAACAATAAAACACCTGGACTTGATGGATATATTGCTATATTTTACAAAACATTTAAAGACAAATTAGCCCCGCTACGGAAAGATATTCTAAATGACATACTAGAAAATAAAGGATTCCCGAATACTTGGGGAAAAGCCAACATCACTCTAATCCATAAAGAAATACAGAACCAACTGACATTAAAAATTACAGACTGATATCTCTGTTGAACAATGACTACAAAATATTCACAATGATAATTGCAGATAGATTAAAGTCCGTCTTAAACAACTGGATATCAGACGACCAAGCCAATTTCCTACCGAACAGACAAATTAAGGACAACATCAGAACAATAATAAACACAATTGAATACTATGAAAAACATAACGAAAAACAGATGGCACTTCTCTTCATTGATGCTGAAAAAGCATTTGATAAAATTAACTGGGACTATCTCCATCTATTGTTGAAAGAAATTGACATCGGATATAAATTTCGAAGTGCCGTCAGAGCCATTTATACAAAACAAGAAGCCACGATATTGATAAACGGACAAGAAAATCAGGGACCAATAGACAAGAATCTGGAAGGACTGAAGATCAGAAATCAAAATTATAAATTGAGAGTATGTGCTGATGATATGGTTTGATATTATCAAAATCCTTTGGGGAAAATTAATGAATGACTTGGGAAAATTGAAAAGTTTGGAAAACTAGCAGGTTTCAAACTAAACAAACAAAAAACAAAGATATTATAAGATACTATATTATACAAAGATACTATATTATAACAAAGAATATAGATGACAAGGCAAGGGAAAACTACAAACACAATCAGAGATAAAAATTGGAAAAAACGTACTTAGGAGTGACAATAACACCAAGCAATGCCAAGTTACAGAAAAATAACTATGAGCAATTATGGATAGAAATACAAAAAGACCTTGAAAAATGGAAACACCCAAACATCTTGCTTCTAAGCCACATAGCAACAATAAAGATGATGGTGCTACCGAAACTTCTATTCCTCTTCCAAACATTGCCGATAATCAGAAATGACTACCTCTTCATGAAATGGAATAAAAAAATAACAAAGTTCATCTGGAAAAAAAAAACAAGAATTATATCATCAATACTCATCGATGAAAGAAAAAGAGGAGGCCTTGGCCTTCCAGATTTCAGATCATATTATGAGGCATGCAACCTGGTGTGCCTAAAGGAATGGGCTACACTAAAGCAAACTAAATTGTTAATACTAAAGGAACATGACCTACGTTCAGGATGGCATGACTACCTCTGGTATAATAAAAAGAAGAGGGAAAAAAACTGTGGTAATCATTACATAAGAGCCTACCTACTTAGAATTTGGGAAAAGTATAAAAACAGACTTTATGACAATACCCCCTTATAGATTTCTCCGATGGAAGCAAAACACAAAAGAGAGAAAACAACACAAAACAGAGAAAATTGGCCGACTTATCAACAACATCTAAAAGAAACAGATAATAGGGAATTAACTATCAAATCATACAAAGAAATTAAGCAAGATCATAAACAGATAACTTGGTTTCAATATTTGAAATAAAGCAATGTTACAAAGAGGATGCTAAAATAAGTTTCAGACGAGAACAATGACTTTGGGAAGTAAAGTCATTACTTTACTTTGGGGCTGGGCTGTGGTGCAGGCTGGTAAACAGCTGCTGCAATAAATCACTATGACCATGAGGTCATGAGTTCGAGGCCAGCCTGTGGCTGGGTGAGCACCCATCAATTAGAAATAAAATATAGCCCCTGCTCGTTGCTGACCTAGCAACCCGAAAGATAGTTGCATCTATCAAGTAGGAAATAAGGTACCACTTATAAAAGTGGGGAGGCAAATTTAACTAATTTACAACATTGGAATGAGGAAGTGCCATCAGAGTGTATGATGAAGCAGCTGCTCCCCCCTGTGGCCAGAATCGAACATCCCCTCAGGAGAAGGTTAAATTGCCTCTGCGTCTGTCTGTCTGTTGTCTCTGTCTCGGTTCAATGTGTTTATGGGCATTGAATGTTTGCCTTATATGTACATAATGTGATCCGCCCTGAGTCCCCTTTGGGGTGAGAAGGGCGGAATATAAATACTGTAAATAAATAAATAAATAAAGCGAAGAGAAACAAAACTGATAAAAATGAATGGGCAACTGAACAAGAGCAAATCAAAGACTGCATGGTGAAATGGGCCAAATATATCAGATACAATATTAAATTAAAAAAATGAGAAGAACTCTTGACCAGAAAACTAAAATTCACCACTGACTTGGACATCAGGGAGAACTGATATAAAATTTAGTGCAGATGGTATTACACCCCAGTAAAGTTAGGAAAATTAAATAAAAAAGGATCAAATAAATGCTGGAAATGCAGAAGCGAAATTGGAACATTCGTCCATCAGTGGTGGGAATGTAAAAAAAGTTTAAAAAAACTTCTGGGTTAAGATACACTAAAGACACAAGAAATATTAAAAATAAATTTCAAATTAGAGTCCAAAATGTACCTATTAGGTTTAACAAATTCCAAACTAAATGAAAACTAGGATAGAATGTTTTTTCATATGAGCACTGCAGCAAGACTGGCCTTAGCAAGAGTATGGAAAGAAAAGAAAATACCAACCGTAGATGACTGGATTCTAAAAGTAATGGATATAATACAAACTGATTGTCTGAGTCAAAAACTAAGAGATGGAAAAAAGAAAGCAGACTGGTCAGGCTTTAGAGATTTTATTTAAAAAAGAATGGAAGTATATTCACAATAGACATGTCCTGTATATAAACAATGTTTCAAAGAAGGATAGCTTGGAACCATAAACAAAGGACTATAAAACAACCAAGTTTTAACCCCTAAGAGACAGATGGGAAGTCAGTTGTGGGTTTTTTTTTTGTTCTCTTTTGCTCTTTTTTATATTCTTCTTTCCTGTAACACTTTTTGTGCTCCCACTTTCACTGTATATACTGTTGAATACTTAATAAAAATCACATTTAAAATAATAATAATAGTAATAATAAATCAGTCAGACTCCTATTGCGTAATTACAAATGCATAATTTTAAATTACACATATGTGACTGCTTTGTGTTCATGATCCCTAGTTATCTCCCCATTTAAAGGATACACAGAGAACATGAAAGTACTCCAATCCCAAATTGCAGCCTGGGATCTGGTTCCCTGCGACATGGTTATGTAGCAACATAGTACATACACTTTTGGGCCATTGTTTAAAGCTCCTGAAATGTATCATTGAAAGTTCTTGCTCATGAAAACCAAGAAAGTGATTACTCCTGAATGAAGAATCAACCTTTTCGTTTCTGCAGACATTGGTCTTGTCAGCTACTTCTAAATACACACAGACACCACTTCTGACATTTTAGAAAACTTTCAAAGTGAGTTTTCCTTTAAGGAAGAAGGAAGAACATTAAGAAAGTTTCATATGCAGAATGTGTACAAATCTAATGCTTTTTATAATCACTCTATAGTCCAGAACATCTAAAATCAACCAATCACTATTCAGAATTGCAAAATACGATTAGAATAGGTGCACATAGCTTCTTTCCTGAATTGAGAATGTATTCAATACACATCAGTAAGCTAAGTTACAAAGGAAAATTACATGTATCAAATGGTCCATTCCTCCTCTCCTTCAAAAAACAATTTAAAACTTACTTCTGTTCGTTGGCATATGGAGAGGAGAATGACTAGAAGTTTACACTCAATCAATATACCTGTTCTGAATCTATCATTATATTCTGACATTTTGTTGGTTTTGGCTTAGCTGATACCATTGACCTCGCTGGCTTCATTGGCTACATAATATTTTAATAATGATTTTAAATGAATGCTAAGTGCTGTTTATATAACTTATGTTTAATATTGATTAGGTTAGATAGATTTGGGTTATAATTTGTTGTGAATATAGTTTTTTGGGACTTGGCTAGTTTGTTTTATGTCTTTTATTTATGAATTGGATCTGGCATTGAATGTTTGCCATCTTTTGTTGAAATCCGCCCTGAGTCCCCTCAGGGAGAGAAGGCAGAATACAAATAAAGTATCATCATCATCATCACCATCATCACCATCATCATCATCATCATCATCATCATCATCATCATCATCATCATCATTGATTACTCTTCATTCTGCAGAAAATGACTAATGAGGCATCTATCCTGGGCCCAGTGCTATTCAACATCTTTGTCAGTACTTGGATGATGGAATAGAAGATATGCTTATCAAATTTGAAGATGACACAAAATTGAAAGGAATAGGGAATATTCCAGAAAAGAGGATAAGAATCCAAAATCACCTTAACAGATTAAAAAGCTGGGCCAAAACTAACAAAATGAATTTCAACAGGGAGAAATGTAGACAATAAAAATGAAATGCACAGATATAGAATGGATGCTACATTGGTTTTCAAGGCTGAGATTGCATCACCTGGCCCATCCTCTTGTCCTCAGTCATTACCACTGCTCTGCACCAGAAAAGGAGCTTCAAGTGAAAATCTAGCAATTGCAAACACATCTGCTGAGTGTGTTTTCGAAGGCTTTCATGGCCGGGATCACAGGGTTGTTTTATGTTTTCCGGGCTGTATGGCCATGTTTTAGAAGTATCCTCTCCTGACGTTTCACCCATATCTATGGCAGGCATCCTCAGAGGTTGTGAACATCTGTTGAGTTCATAATAGGATGCCCAGGCAGTGAACTGAGCGGGGGAAGCTGTATTGAGAAGGCTGGTGTAATCTGTGATCCTCCAGCTATTTGGGCCTTCAACTTCCAGAAGCCCTATCCAGCTTGTTCAATGGTCAGGAATTCTGGGAGCTCAAGTTCAGAACACTTGGAGGGCCACAGGTTTTGCAGGCCTGATATAGAACAATCTGCTCCTTTCTGATCACATAGATGCCAACCCATTCTGACCTCAGTAGGCATAACAGCCAGCACCGAGTTTGGGATAAATATGTTTGTTTTTAAAAAGCTTGGTAAAATTCAAAATTATTCAAGACAGCTTTACTGGGTTATTGTAGGGATAGATGACAAAAGGGGAACCATGTAAATCAAACTTCTATTCACTTGGTACAGTACAGCTTAATTAAATCAGCAACAACTATAACGACGACAGCAATAATAAAAGGAATATGGGCATTGTATCACATAAGGAAGTTTCAGGGTTGTTTTACTCTTGTTTTTTGGTATAGCCTTCGTTATACTTTGTAAATGCATGACCAATTTATGATTTCATGGCCAATTGGCCTTTCTCGTTGTTCTCAGAGGGAGACAGAACATTATTTCAATTGCATGTCAATATGCATTAGCAGGGGCATAAAAGGGAATGGACAGGACTGGAGAGCAATGGTTTTTTTTCGTGTATGGCTTAAGAGTGCTGCTCTGACATACTGATTCTCAAGATGTCCCTCACTTGCCAAATTTTTCTCATTTCAATCTGTGCCTTTATTCATTTGGTACCCGGAGGTAAGATACACTGCTTTTATATTATAAATAACAATAAATAACAAGCCATTCCTAAGCAACTCCTTTAATTGGAGTAAAAGTAACTCCTTAGATAACGTCATCTCCCACCAGCATCTCCTCCCCCCAAAAGGTAAAATGTAGACAATTTTGTAGTATAGGCAGTCCCCAAGTAACAAAAAAGATAGGTTCTGTAAGTTTGTTCTTAAGGTGAAATTGTATGTCAGTTAGAACAGGTACATTTTAAAGTATTACTCCAGCCAAATAGACATAATTGTTAGCTTTGGATAGCATAAGGAAGGGTTAACACCCTGTGTGGTTTGTTTTGCTGTCTGTGCCCCTGTTGAGAAGATATCCCCTTGCTTCCTGTCCCTGTGATAATTGGATTTTAGAAAATTTGGCTTGCTGTGGAAACAAGGATTGGTGAGAAATCTTCAGTTGAGACACCTTTTTGCTATGATAACTCTTTCAAAAGTGATTCCCCCCCCCCCCTTTTTCTTTTTGTTTTTTTCCTTGGGCCTTTTTAAACTTATTTTTCTTTTCTTTTTCCCTTTTTCTTTTATCTTATTGGAAAATTTTAATAAAATCATTTTTTAAAAAACAAAAATGAATTTCCCTTCCTAGGGGTAGATTTCTCTCACTTCCGGTTGTCTCACACCCATTCTTAACTATGAGTTGTTTGTAAGTCTGATGTTTGTAACTCAAGGACTGCTTATATTTTGCTTTAGAAACCATGTAAAACAATGTATGTGCATATACACTCTTATGTTACTTCCAAGAAATGTAACAAGTTGTAGAAAGTATTGCCTTCTTACATTTCTTGCAAGTAATATAAAAGTGTATACGTAATATATATTGTTGTTCTATGGTTTTTTTTACATTTTTATTGAGTTTTACATTCATAATTCATAACAATAGTATCTCCCTTTTTTAACATTTGCCTTCCCAATCGACCAGTATTTTTTTCCTTCCCTTCCTCCCACACCCTCCCTCCTCAACCACACTGTATTTCTACTAATCTTGCAAATCCAGCCACAGGCAAAGTCTTTGTATTTTTTCTTTGATATAATCATTGGCTCCTCCATTTTTCACCCAGTTGAAGTAGACCTTCCATCTATTTGTAATGTCCTTTTGTTTGTTCATTCTTGTTACTTGCTTAGTCATAATTCCTGTAATGTCTAACAACACTTGATCATACATATAATTCCAATTATTTAACATCCATTTCAATTTGTCTCTCCATCCTCTAGCACTCACGACATGTGCTGCTCTTATTGTTACTTTAAATAACTCTTGGCAGTTAGTTTTTATACTTGGATGATCCAACACTCCCCAAAGTAGCAAATCATTATTAATTTGTATTGTTAACTGTAATAAGTCCTGAATTTTCCCTTGTATTATTAACCAAAATCTTTTAAATTCAGAACATTCCCACCACATATGTGAATAAGTGCCCTTTTCTTTATTACAATGCCAACACTTTGAATTCTTCCCTTTTTATCATATAAGCCAGTTGTTCAGGAGTTCTATACCATCTTAATACCATCTTTTTTTCTAATTTATTATATTTTTCTGTTTTTATTTTATTCATGTTCCTAATTATTTCTTCTACTTCTTGTGTGCTTAATTTTTAACCCCATTCCATTTGTTACGTATTGCTCGGATCATAAATTCCTTACTTTCTTCCCTTAAATTGTATATTCTTGCCACTGTTCCTTTACTTGTTTTTTCTCTTGCGTTTAGCAATATATCTACCTTCAGTTCTTCAGTGGGCTGTGCACCCTCCTTTTTTAAATTTTTTCCCAGATCCCTCTTACTTTTAACCAATTTTCTTTCCCCCCTTTTTCCAAAAAATCTAGCCAGTTAATTATCACCCCATCTTGTTTCCATATATCTTTTACCCTCCTTAATCCTTTTTCTTCTAAGGTATTTGCCAATGACTAGATTCCTGACATTGGGGGACACCTGCTCGACCCCACAACCATTGATTTTTGGGGTCCCGCAGGGGTCAGCACTGTCCCCCATGTTGTTCAACATATACATGAAGCCGCTGGGAGAGATCATCCGGAGTTTCAAGGTTTGGTGTCATCTGTATGCAGATGATGTCCAGCTGTTACTCCTTCCCACCTGTCACTAAGGAGGCTGTTCAGGTCCTGAACCGGTGTCTGGCCCCTGTGTCGGACTGGATGAGGGCGAACAAATTGAAATTGAATCTAGACAAGACAGAGGTCCTCCTGGTCAGTTGTAAGTCTGAACAGGGAATAGGGTTACAGCCTGTGTTGAATGGGGTCACACTCCCCCGAAGACACAGGTTCGGAGTCTGGGTGTTCTCTTGGACTCATTGCTGAGCCTGGAGCCCCAGGTCTCGGTGGTGGCCAGGGGAGCATTTGTGCAACTGAGACTTGTGCGCCAGCTGCGCCCGTTCCTTGGGAGGTCTGACTTGGCCACGGTGGTCCATGCTCTGGTTACATCCCGTTTGGATTGCTGCAAGGCTCTCTACGTGGGGTTGCCTTTGAAGACTGCCCGGAAGCTCCAACTAGTACAGCGGGCGGCAGCCAGATTAATAACTGGGGCGGCATACAGGGAGCGTACCACCCCCCTGCTAAGCCAGCTCCACTGGCTGCTGATATGCTACCGAGCCCAATTCAAAGTGCTGGTCTTGACCTATAAAGCCCTAAACGGATCTGGCTCAATTTACTTATCCGAACGTATCTCCTCATATGAGCCAGCTAGATCCCTAAGATCATCTGGAGAGGCCCTGCTCTCGGTCCCACCTGCCTCGCAGGTGCGGCTGATGGGAACGAGGGACAGGTCCTTCTCGGTGGTGGCTCCCCGGCTGTGAAACACCCTCCCCACAAATATCTGACAAGCCCCAACTCTTCTGGGTTTCAGAAAGGCTGTGAAAACATGGCTGTGTGCACAAGCTTTTAACGAGTAATATGATAACGTCGACATGGTCCGATTGAAGGCTGAAGCATGAGGTTTTTAGACAAATGGATCTAATTTAGATATGTTTTAATTTTTATAATGTATTTTAATGATGTATTTTTTATAGTTTTAATTGATTATATGTACTGTTTTTGTTTTATTATTATGTTCTTGGCATTAAATGTTGCCAACTGTTGTAAGCCACCCTGAGTCCCCCCGGGTGAGAAGGGCGGGGTATAAATTCTGGAAATAAATAATAAATAAATAAACCTTTAAGGGAGTCCCATACTCAATTGGGGCCTTTCCTGAAATGTTATATGCCCATAATTTTTGCCATTTTTGCCAGCATTCATATGCAATCTTTCTTGGACCTATTAGTTTTTCTTTTATTTCTTTAATATATCTAGTGTATAGTCCCTATTTTCCCCAACCTTCATTTATTTCATTCTCAACTTTTATCCATTTATCTTCTCCCTTTAAACTTATTTCTAGTAAAGATCATAGTTGGAAGGCCTCATAATACTATTTTAGATTTGGAAATCCCCATCCAAGTATTCTCCTTGGGGTATATTGAATCTTTTTCATATTGCCCCATAGTTGGTTGCTTTTAACTTAGTTATTTCTGTTGTAATGGTTATTTTATTTTTAAAATAAAAATATTTTATTTTATTTCTTATTATTTTTATGTCTCCCATTTTTGTCTGCAGCTCCTTCTGCTCCTTTCCCCCCATATTGTACACTAGCATTTCAGATTTGCACATATTCACTTTCAATCCTGAATATCTTTCGAAATCTTTTAAAATTATATTTATTTCACTATTTGCTTCTGCTGGGTTTTCCATTATTAGTAAAATGTCATCAGCATAAAGATTTATCTTCACCTCTTCATTCCTAATCTGATATCCCTTTATCCTGCCATTGTTTCTTATTCTATCTGCTAAAGATTCCATTGCTAATTCAAATAGGAGCGGAGACAGAGGGCAACCTCGTTTTATTCCTCTTTCTATTTTAAAATATTTTGTTAATCCTTCATTTACTCTTATTCTTGCTCTTGAAATACTATATATATATTTTTTATTATTTTAATAAATGAAGTATCAAATCTGTAATTACTCATTAGTTGCAGCAGAAAACAGAGGTTTTCCCTCCTTTCATTATGCTATTAAATAGAATCTTCAATTCTGGAATTATTATTTCTTTCATTTCTTTGTAAAATTCTGCAGTATATCCATCCCATCCCAGAGATTTTGCATTTTTCAGTGTGTCAATAATCTGCTCTATTTCTTGATAAGTTATTTCGGTTCCTAGTTTCCTATTGTCTTCTCTATCTATTATTTTCTGTATATTTTCATCAAATCCTCCTGCATGTATTTGTTTTTTTTTTTACAATTCCTGATAAAAGTCTACAAATATCTCTCTTAATTTCTTGGTCGAGTTTACTTTTTATTGTATTTATTTTTTAACTGGATAACTCTTCCTTTCATGTTCTTCAAATAATTAGCCAATTTTTGTTGGATTCATATTTTGCCTTTGAAAATTATTTTTAATAAATATCTCTTTTTTCCATAAATCCAAATTATCAATTTCTTCTAATTGTTTCTTTAAATTTTCCAACTTTGCTTTCACCTGCACTTGGTATTTACTTTGTAATAGTTTTTGTGTTTCCTCTATTTCTCTAAACACTCTTTTCCTTTCTCTGTCTTGCTGTTTCTTTACTGCCACTTCTTTTGCTATACAGTAACCCCTAATTACTGCTTTTGCTGTATCCCAGACTGTTTCTATACTTGCTGAGCCCCAATTCTCTTTAAAGTAATTTTTTATTTCTTCTGATAGTTCATTCCTAAGTTTTTCTGTCTTGATTATAAAATTTTTATATCTCCAAGTTTTTATTGCCTCAATTTCACCAGGCTCCTCTATCCTTAACTCCACTATAATAGGCACATGATCTGAAATCCAGATCGGCTGTGTTTCCATATTTAAAATTCTAGACCTATTTGTGTTTTTTATTAATATATAATCTATCCATGAAAAGGATTTATGACTTTGTGAGAAGTATGTTGGCTTTTGATTTATAGAATTTGCTTCAAATATGTCCTCCAATTTCCATTTTTTTAAAAAAAGGTTTTTGTTTTTTCTAAGGTCCATATTAAAGTCCCCTCCAACTATTAGCTCCCCTTGGTAAATTTCTTGTACTTTCCTAAACCA
This sequence comes from Anolis carolinensis, assembly GCF_035594765.1. Taxonomy (NCBI): domain Eukaryota; kingdom Metazoa; phylum Chordata; class Lepidosauria; order Squamata; family Anolidae; genus Anolis; species Anolis carolinensis. Next base: position 27,312,645 of record NC_085841.1, on the reverse strand, counting down.
CATTCTAAAATATTTCTTTTGTCCTTTATTTGGGCCATATACATTTTCTATTGTATATTTCTTGCCATTTATTTTGCATATTAGTACTATGTATCTCCCTTCCTTATCTATTATTGTTTCTAGTATTTCCAATTGTGATGAATGTTTCATTACTATCGCTACCCCTCTGGCTTTATTCGTACCTCTCTTCAGCTATCATGCTCCAACCTGGAATATTTACTAATTGTTTGTTATCCTTCTTATGTTTGTGGGTTTCCTGTTAAACAAAGGACGTTGCAATACGATTTCTTTGCTAATTGTATTATTCTTGACTGCTTCATATCCAAAGCCAACCCGTTTGTATTTAAAAAACACATTTTTAGCTTGTTACCCATTATCTTTGTGTATTTGTGGCTTATTATATGCTATGTTTCCATCCCTTATAACAGTGATTACTAGGCTTGCTCAAATAATTCGATTTCCCTGTTACCCGTTATTAATTCGTTACTTTCGTTTCTTTTGAAGCAATATACGGCCTTGATTGACCACACGTCTGGATATCGCGGTTTTGAACCGCGAGAGGCCGTTTTTTGTTATGTCGTCGTTTTTTTCGTAAGGAAAAAAAGCTTTTGCAAATCACCCAAACTCCCACCATTCCTAACAGCCTCAGGCCCTTTCCTTTTGCCCCTCAGCAAAAGGGGCGTCACGGGCTCAGCCAATGGGAGGGGGCGAGGGGGAAGGAGGCCGAGGAGGAGGAGGAAGACGGAGGGGGGAAATGGCCGCCGCTGCCGCCTCGCCTCAGCTCAGGCCTGGTGTCTCTCTGTGAGGCGGGAAGGCGGCGGATGGAGCCGGGAATGGAGAGACCGAGAGAGACAGAGACACGCAGAGATGGAGGCTGGCGTGGGGCCCGGCGGTGAGGAGGAAGAGTCCCGGGATGTGAGGGGGTGTGGGCCAGGCCCGTCCTCAGCTGCTCCCGGGGAGGGAGGGAGGGAGGACTACGACTCCCAGGGGCCCAGATTCGCACCCTCCCTCCCCCCAATACAGGTCTCCATACCATGCTACATGAACTTGAATGGATACTGTGGTTGTGTTGTCGAAAGCTTTCATGGCCGGGATCACACTGTTGTGGTATGTATTCCGGGCTCTATGGCCATGTGCCAGAAGCATTCTCTCCTGACGTTTCACCCACATCTGTGGCAGACATACTCAGAGGTTTTGACGTCTGTGCGAAGCTAGGCAAGTGGGGTTTATATATCTGTGGAAGGTCCAGGGTGGGAGAAAGAACTCTTGTCTGTGGGAGGCAAGTGTGAATGTTGCAATTGGTCACCTTGATTAGCATTGAATAGCCTTGCAGCTTCAAAGCCTGGCTGCTTCCTACCTGGGGGAATCCTTTGTTGGGAGGTATTAGCTGGCCCTGATTGTTTCCTGTCTGGAATTCCCATTTTCTGGGTGTTGTTCTTTTACTGTCCTGATTTTAGCTTTTCTGTAGCTAAAAATGCATATAAAATTGATTCTATAGGGAGGATAAATGATTGGATTTCAACTCCTACAGCTTAGCTTTCTCTGCCAATAATGGTACCATACCAAACTAAACCTCCCAAGATTCTGTAGCAGTGAGCCATCTTGGATATTGTAGGGGATTTATTATTATTATTATTATTATTATTATTATTATTATTATTATTATTATTATTAGACCTTGCTCCCAGGAAGGTGCCTTCGCTGTGGCTCCCAACTTATCTATCTACCTTTCCACATATTCTCCACATTGTGTGTATGTGTATGTATACTATATATACATGAGCCCTGATGGCGAAGTGTGTTAAAGCACTGAGCTGCTGAACTTGCATACTTAAAGGTCCCAGGTTCAAATCCCGGGAGCAGAGTGAGTGCCCGCTGTTAGCTCCAGCTTCTGCCAACCTAGCAGCTTGAAAACATGCCAATGTGAGTAGATCAATAGGTACCGCTCTGGCGGGAAGGTAATGGCACTCCATGTAGTCATGCCAGCCACATGACCTTGGAGGTGTCTATGGACAACACTGGCTCTTGGGCTTAGAAATGGAGATGAGCACCAACCCCCAGAGTCAGACATGACTGAACTTAACGTCAAGGGATACCTTTACCTTTACCTATATACACACACACACACACACACACATATGCAGGGACTATATATATATATATATATATACAGTATATATCACACACACACCAATTTAACAAAGTTTCAGCCACAAAAACAAAGTTTCTGAAGTAGAACAATGACTTTCACAGTAAAGACAACCCAATTTAACAGGAAATAAGACTTTCAAACCAGGAACAGATTTCTGCAATTATTAAAAAATGGTTTATTATAAAAGCTATGAAAATTCGCCAAAAATCAGAGGATAAGGGAAACGTTCCAAATTTTGGTGAGCTATCAGTGTTAAATGTGTTCTACCACTGTACCAAGTTTGAAGAAGATCACTCAAAAAATGAGGGCGGGAGAGTCCTGTAAAATCTCCCCTCGTGCTTTTTTTTTGGCCACTGCACATGCGCGTCCGCCATTAACGAATTAATTTCGAAAATAACGAATTTTCGTTAATTTCGAATTTTTTGGGTGGCAAAATTCGGAAATGACATCAGAAACGAAACGCTGGGGCCCCCACTTTTGAAACGAGTTTAGAATCAATTTTTTCATGGATCGCTCAAGCCTAGTGATTACCCCTTCCCCATTCTTAAATGTTGTTTTAAGGAAATGAATCTTTCCTTTCATTTGAGATTTCTTGCAGCTCTGGGCCCCCATTTCCTCTACTGTTTATTTTTTTATTTTTAATATTCCAAGCTGTACAGTGTCAGGACCCAGGCTGCAGAGCACCAATAACCATGCACAGAGACCAGAATCTATCTAATATCTTTATTAAAGGAATATATAAAGTCAATAAAAACAAGTGAAGAATATAGTTCAGAAGTAGACCTTTCAGGAAAGGTCAAATATAGTCCAGGAAATCAATGTCCAATATGAGATATTAGAGTCCAAAGTTGTAATCCAATAACCGAAACACACACTTTGCCAAGCAAAGTGTGGGGAAATGACAAGGTCCTTTAGTCCATGGAACTTGGCAACAAGGCTGGAAGCAAACTAGATTCTTGGCAAAACAAGGCTTGATTCAAGGCAACAAAAGCGAGGAACAAGAACAGGGTCCGTGGCGAATTCCGTGGCGAGGTCCGGAGAACAAGGCAAGGCTGGAACGAGAACAAGGTCCTGGAAACAAGGAACTGGAGTAGCGTAGTCTACACACGATCTCACTCCTGAAGCTGACGAATTGACTCCGCAAGGATTTCCTTGCGGTTAAACACCTATATAGGATCTTGTTTTCCCGCCAAGGAACACTTTCCCTGGGGAACAAGAAGTGAAACCCATACTGTGTCCAGATGCATGACTCCTTAAGATTTCCCAAGGGAAACAGGCTTAATCAGCTAATTATCTGGCAGCGATCCTGGCGCTTCGGCGATTCGCCTCCCTAGCGCCTCTATCTCGATTATAATTATCCCGGCGAGAGAACGGGGGAGATTTCTGCCCAAGGCTTGTTTGGCTGACTTCTGGAGGGCAAACATCCTGCAGGTGCAAGGGCTCCAATTCAGGCTGAAATGGTGGGAAACCAAAGTTTTCCTCTTCATCTGCCACAATAATACTTGGAACGGGACTACATGGCCCATGAGACATCACACCAGTTACTTCACTGTTTTTTTACCCATTATATGCCTGCTTTCAACCCTCTTCCCTCCATACCCACTAGTTTCGTTATACTTAAGCTTAAACATAATGTCCATTCCGTCCTACATCCATCTACCACAGAGACTTAAATGCTGTAGTCCATGATGTTGTAGTCCTTATTCATTTTGATGATCTTGTTAATCTAGCTGATAATTCGTCCTCTGAATCAGTCTGGTCTTCGTCTTCCTCTCCTTCCTCCGACTCACTTACTTCTCCTTTTTTGTTTGTAGCATTTTCTGCTTCTGGTTTTAAAGGGATACCCAGTTTATTCAGCATTCTCTGGTTCTTGTTCTGGTGTTCTTGTGATATATTTTTCTTTGTCTTTATATACAAGAATAGCCATCGGTAACACCCAGGAAAACTTTATCCCATGAGCAGTCAAACTGTCTGCATATATTTTAGAAGAGCTGTTATCTTCAGAGATTCCGGAGAGAGGTCATATTTTGGAAAAAAAAAATTTCCTTTGTATCTTAGGTCTCTGTTTTGTTAAAGATGTTTAAACACTTCATCTCTTTTACTTTCTGTGGTGAAGGCCATTATGATATCTCTTACACCTCCCCTTCTTGCATAATGAAAGGCTCTGTGGGCTCTTTCAAATTCAGTTTGCAATATCTCTATGTTTATACCTTGAAACCATGATATTAATTCCCTTTGTAAGTTTTCTGCAGGTATTTGTTCTGGGAAACTTGACAGTCTCAAGTTTTTTCTTCTTTGCCTATTTGATAACTCAGCCACTTTGAGTCTTAAAGCTGCAATATCATCCTGATTTTGCTGCGATTTTTTCTCAGTCTGTTTAAGTTTTTTCAAAATTATTTTATTATCTTGTTGTATTGTCTTCATTTGTTTCAACAGCATGTCCACGTTAGAATTATGATAGCTCTGCAATCATTTGTTGAATGTTTTGCAGCTCCCGTTGGACGCCATTTTTGGCTGTCTTCCCAGTTTCATTCTTGCTTATCTTATTTGATAAAGTCTCTTTTCCCCAATTTTTCTACTCTAGAAAGAAAGTTTGTTGGCTATGGGGGCCTCCTGCGTTGATTTGTCTATTAATAACCTGCTAAATTGGTTCTTATCTCAGGCTCTGGACATTATTTCCATTTGTTTCTCCGGAGAGTCAGGAACAGAGCTGCTTCCTCTTATCCGGGCATGTGCAGAACTCCCATTGTTGTTCTATGTTTTTATAACATTTTCTGATTAATACTACTACTATACTTTACAGTGGAGATGGAAAAACTATTTGTGGACTTCATTGTATCGTAAAGGAACTATCTAAATTGCTGGATCTATTTTTATGTAAATTTTCAGTATCTTAGAAGAGTTTGTTTAAAATTCAGAATCAGTTAACTTGATTCAAACAGAGACACACACTACAGCCATGGAAAGCAGCATCTCCCATTGGTTCAGAAGTGTAACAATAATAAGATTTTGTCTTTGGGAACAGATGCAATGAAGTGCCATGTATGCCGTGCCTTGGATGAATCAGGTCCATGTGAACTAGAAGAGGATTGTGAGATTGATGAAAATGGAGCATGTGCTTCTGCCAGAGTTTATGAGAGTAAGAGCTGTCTTTGGGTCCCTCGGTTGTCATCTTTAGCTTCGAAGTTTCTATATGCCACATACACCACCCTGAAAATCTTTGCACCCATAAAGTGAGAATACTGCATGCTGGAAAACAATACAGTGTTCCCTCATTTATCGCAAGGATTACATTCCAGGACCTCCCATGATAAGTGAAAATCCACAAAGTAGGGACACTATTTTAATTTTAATATTTGTACATTATTTTAATTGTTATGTGGCCTTTCTCCCCTTGCAAGCCCCGGGGAGCTAGTGAACCCTTCCCTACCACCGCCGGCTGGGCCCTTGCTCTAGGCCTGCCATGTTGCTCTGGCTGCCTCTGCTCCTGCAGCCAGAGAAGAAGATAATCTGGATTTTATATGGCAGTGTAGAAGGGGCCTCAATTTAGTGACAGTACCATAGTTTTGCCTGTAAATGGTCCCAGGTTCATTTCCCAGTATGCAGACAAGAAGAGACTGCTGCCTGAAAATGTGGTTGCTAGACTGTGTTGAGAATATTAGTCTGGTTGAGCTAGATGAACAAATGTTCTGCTTTTGCCTGAGGCAGTTTGTTAATTAGCCTATTACAGGAGGATATGAAAAGGCACATAGACTTGGCAGCATTATACTTTGAAACATAGCTGGGACCCCCTTATTGATTCCAATTAGTGTAGACCTAGTGCATTAATTACTATATCAAGAGTTATGTGAGTTCCATTGATTGGCATTGGGAGCTAAGAACATGCCTTGGGGTATGATGTTTATTAATTTGAAGAAAACCACTGATAATCTTATTCTTCCCTCCATCATTTCTTTCATTTTAATCTAGATGAAGGGCTGATTGCATTAATACGAGGCTGCTGGCCAGATAAAAATGATCTCTGTGGTGAAAAAGAGGAATACCCAGACTTGAAGACAACTATTGAACTGAAGTGTTGTGACAGTGACTCCTGCAATCAGGATTTGTAGACAGTTCTGAAAATAACTGGAGTATCTAAATATGTGTATGTATCTTTCCCCTTTGGATTATGCCTTCCCTAATTGTTTTTCCTGGAGAAATGTGTTGAAACCATGGCTGTTGATACAATTGTATGCATTCAGAAGAATACAATGATCAGAAGTCTATGTATCAATTATTTTAAAGGGAAATGTTTCTAATTCTCCTGGTGATAGAGAAAATTCCCGGAAATGCCTAAATTTGATTGGGGGGGGGGGGCAGGGTTAGGGGTTCAAAACACTCCTGAAATTTTCCAGATGACAAAATAAACCTGTTTACTCATGAATTTTTACTGGTTAACCAAACCCTCAATTTATTCATACTGTCATTACCCACCTTTCTATTAATATATATTGCATAGCAGCAATAGCTGATATAATGGAAGCAACTGGTAGGCAAAACCTAAGGCACAGCGTGGAATTTGAAGGCCCTCATGAAGGAAGCCAGACTTAGTGGGGCCGATTGACAGGGGCAGAGCTGCAGGCTATTTAAGGCTACTCCACTTCCCTGCTTTGCTCTTTGCTTCATCTTGAGGTAGGAGGCAGGTTCCTAATGAGGAATTGGGATTTTCCCTCTCCCCTTTTCCAGAGGATAATATGGTTTCCATTACTATGTCTTTGCCCCAGAGATTTACCCTACAGTTTCTGCCATTGGCATTTATTGGCAGGGATTTCCCAGCAGAGCATAAGGGCTGGAGGTTTGGGTGGCTGCACTAAGCGGAGTTCCCCTCGTCATCCGGCAGCATCTACGCCTCCTGGGCTGCTTAAAGGAAGGCACATTCTGTAGCAGAGGATGTTTGCCCACCCCACTTTTAGAATCAACAACAACAACAACAACAAGAACAATTTTATTTCTTGCCTGACTCCCCTCACGGTTCAAGGTGGGTTACAGAATTATTGTTGTTTATTCGTTTAGTCGCTTCCGACTCTTTGTGACCTCATGGACAAGCCCACACCAGAGTTCCCTGTCAGCCGTCACCACCCCCAGCTCCTTCAAGGTCAAGCCAGTCACTTCAAGGATACCACCCATCCATCTTCCCCTTGGTCGGCCTCTCTTCCTTTTTCCTTCCATTTTCCCCAGCATCATTCTCTTCTCCAAGTTTTCATGTCTTCTCATTATGTGGCCAAAGTACTTCATCTTTACCTCTAATATCCTTCCCTCCATGGAGCAGTCGGGTGTTATTTCCTGGCGTATGGACTGGTTGGATCTTCCTGCAGTCCAAGGCACTCTCAGAATTTTCCTCTATCTCCACAGTCTATCTTCCTTCCTTATGGTCCAGCTCTCGCATCCATAGGTTACTATGGGGAATATCATTGCTTTAACTATGGGGACCTTCGTTGCTAGTGTGATGTCACTACTCTTGACTATTTTATCAATGTTGGTCATTGCTCTCTTCCCAAGAAGTAAATGTCTTCTGATTTCTTGACTGCTGTCTGCGTTACAATTCTGGTTACAGCACTGCTAAAACTTAAACACATAATCATTTTAAAACATGCCATAAAATACACATATTAAAACATACTTCCATAAAATACATATCAAAATATACAAAACCAAAACAAGGCATATAGTGGAGTTTAAAATTCACAATTGAAACTCTTCATAAATGGTTGCCTGGGTGAGAGTCTGGATGGCTCTCCTATCTATCAGGTAGGATTTAATAGAGTCTTCCTTTTGGACAGAAGGGGGTCAGAATGGATGGCCCTTGGAATTTCTTCCAACTCTATGAATCCAATAATATATTCTGCTTGGCAGAAAGGGATGGGACTGGATGGGCCTTCGGGTCCCTTCTAACTGCATGACTCCAATAATATATATATATATATATATATATATATATATATATATATATATATAATGTTAATGGACTAGGGGCCGTGAAGTAAACAACAAAACCACACATCCCAGAACCACGAAACAGCGCATGTGCCGGACACAAACTGGCGCGCGCTCAACACACACACCACACCCACCCCCAATGGTCGCTCACGTGCAAGGGGACTAGAGGGCCCATAAAGCAGAGGCCGGAACAGGGCCGTGGCCTTACCTGGGTGCCCTGCGTCGACAAAGGCAGGGAGTTGGTTCCCAAGGCGATGCTGAGGAGATAAAGAGAGATAAGAAAGGGAACATCCCAAGGAAGGCAGATTCCTTCAGGTAGGGGCCACCTTGGGCCATTCCTCCCTCCAGCTGTGTTTTGGACTCCAACTCCCACCATTCCTCACAGCCTCAGGCTCCTTCCTTTTCCCCCTCAGCTCTGTCCATGGAGGGGATTTGGGGGAAGCCAGCACCCCATATTTCCCCTTTTAAAAAAGGAATAGGGGCCTCACCTTCCTCTTCTTAAAAGGGCAAGGGATGATTTGGAAAGGGAGCATTAGGAGGCGATGGCTACTCCTTGGAAATAATGGGGATCAGTGCTGAAGAAAAGGGGAGGGGGATGTGGGATGATGTTCTCCCCTTTTCCGATCCCCCTCTTTCTATAGCTGGCCCTTTAACAGAACGGGCGTCTAAGCCTTCTCTGTCATAAAGGGGTGAATGGTGTCCTAAGGATAGATACTGATCCAAGGATCCTTTCGCATCGAGCCCTGTTTGTGGTGGCCCTGTGGTTTGGACTCTGTTCCCCAAAATTTCTGTCCCTTGGACACACTGCCTAAGGCTTCTGCTCAAAACAGGCATTCTAGACAGGAAACAGTCAGAGCCAGTCTTCCCAATAAAGGATTCTTCCAGGTAGAAACCAGCCAGACCTTGAAGCTGCAAGGCTATTCAATGCTAATCAAGGAGATCCATGGCAACATCCACACCTACCTCAAGCAGACAAGAGTTCTTTCTACCACACTGGATGTTATTCCATAGATATTAGGCTTGATCGATCCATGAAAAATTTGATTCTAAACTCGTTTCAAAACTAGAGGGGGGCAGCTTTTCGTTTCTGATGGTATTTCCGCATTTGGCCCCCAAAATTTTTCGAAATTAACGAAAATTCGTTAGTTTCAAAATTAATTCGTAATGGCGGACGCGCATGCGCAATTCCCAAAAACAGCACAGAGGGAGAGGACTTTACAGGACTCTCCCACCCTCATTTTTTGAGTGATCTTCTTCAAACTTGGTACAGTGGTAGAACACATTTAACACTGATAGCTCACCAAAATTTGGAACGTTTCCCTTATCCTCTGATTTTTGGAGAATTTTCATAGTTTTATAATAAACCATTTTTTAATAATTGCAGAAATCTGTTCCTGGTTTGAAAGTCTTATTTCCTGTTAAATTGGGTTGTCTTTACTGTGAAAGTCATTGCTCTACTTCAGAAACTTTGTTTTTGTGGCTGAAACTTTGTTAAATTGGTGTGTGTGTGATATATACTGTGTATAGTCCCTGCTTATATGTGTGTGTGTGTGTGTGTGTGTGTGTGTGTGTGTGTGTGTGTGTATAGGTAAAGGTAAAGGTATCCCTTGACGTTAAGTTCAGTCATGTCTGACTCTGGGGGTTGGTGCTCATCTCCATTTCTAAGCCCAAGAGCCAGTGTTGTCCATAGACACCTCCAAGGTCATGTGGCCGGCATGACTACATGGAGTGCCATTACCTTCCCAGAAACACCCAGAAAATGGGAATTCCAGACAGGAAACAATCAGGGCCAGCTAATACCTCCCAACAAAGGATTCCCCCAGGTAGGAAGCAGCCAGGCTTCGAAGCTGCAAGGCTATTCAATGCTAATCAAGGTGACCAATTGCAACATTCACACTTGCCTCCCACAGACAAGAGTTCTTTCTCCCACCCTGGACCTTCCACAGATATATAAACCCCACTTGCCTAGCTTCGCACAGACGTCAAAACCTCTATGTCTGCCACAGATGTGGGTGAAACGTCAGGAGAGAATGCTTCTGGCACATGGCCATAGAGCCCGGAATACATACCACAACAGTGTGATCCCGGCCATGAAAGCTTTCGACAACACAACCACAGTATCCATTCAAGTTCATGTAGCGTGGTATGGACTGGAGACCTGTATTGGGGGGAGGGAGGGTGCGAATCTGGGCCCCTGGGAGTCGTAGTCCTCCCTCCCTCCCTCCCTCCCCGGGAGCAGCCGAGGACGGGCCTGGCCCACACCTCCTCGCATCCCGGGCCTCTTCCTCCTCACCGCCGGGCCCCTCTCTGTCTCTCTCGGTCTCTCCAGGCCTGAGCTGAGGCGAGGCGGCGGCGGCGGCCATTTCCCCCCTCCGTCTTCCTCCTCCTCCTCCTCCTCGGCCTCCTTCCCCCTCGCCCCCTCCCATTGGCTGAGCCCGTGACGCCCCTTTTGCTGAGGGGCAAAAGGAAAGGAGTTTGGGTGATTTGCAAAAGCTTTTTTTTCTAACGAAAAAAACGAAGAAATAAGAAAAAACGGCCTCTCGCGTTTCGAAACTGCGATATCCAGACGTGTGGACAATCAAGGTCGTATATTGCTTCAAAACAAACGAAAATAACGAATTAATAACGGGTAACGGGGAAATCGAATTATTTGAGCAAGCCTAATAGATATATCAACCCCTTTGTGGCCCAGCTTGATTAACACTGAACAGCCTTGCAGCTTCAAAGCCAGGCTGCCTCCTAGGCCACAGCAAAAACAAACAAACAAACAAACAAACAAACAAAAACAGTTCAGTGTGGATTTTATACTGTTGTGTAGAAGGGCCTCATACAATCCTGTTCTAGGCAGATCATATAAGATTATAAATATAATATGGAATAATTACTGTAGTCTAATAAAAATACATAACAATATAATTTCTAAAATCAGGACTATGCCGTCACACCCGGGCATCTATGATAAACTAAGATGTGCTGCTTTCTTTGCCCGGGTGAACTGCGAGGCCTTACTTCGAAGCTCAGGAGTCCCAGTAACCAAGGCCACTTCAAGTTGAACATCAAACAAGATTTTTATTTTCTCAAAGTCCTTGACAGACTTGGCACACGTAGTTAAGGTTACAAATATAAACAGTCAACTTATAAAATCATGCAGATGTTTCTTTCTTGCTTTTCCCCTTAGCTGCTGGGCTAACTTTCTCCAAAGGCAAAGAGATCCTGAGATGCTCTCTACCCTAGCCCTGAGCTGCTATATTAGAAAGAGCAGGTCTTTCCCTATCGAAGCTCAAGGCTAGCTTGGAGACGAAGTAGTTGGAGCTTCTTCCAATGGCAGAGAAATCCTGAGATATTCTTTGCCCCAATGCTGAGTTGCTATACTAGAAAGAGCAGGTGTTTCCCTATCTAAGCTCAGCACCAGTTTCAAAGGCGAGAGGTCAGTACTTACAATGGCTTGTCTGAGCTGGCCTGGCTTGACCACACAAGCACATCTGAGTTCTTTTCTCTTCTGTAAAAAGCAAAAAGGCTTCTCAAAATGGAGATTTCATCCCCAAGAAAAGGGGCAGTCTCAAGAACAAAATGATACTTTGCAAGCTTTCAGCAGCAAAGGCCTTGCAGAATGGTTACAAATCTCTGCTAATGGTTAACTGTTAGGGTGCTGCTGAGTCTGCAGTAACCCTGGAAGAAATGCAAACAGGTGCTATTTCCTACAACTATGGGACAATGCAAATCAAACCCCTGGGAGACGGAACAAGCACACTAAATAAACAACAACACTCAGAACACAGGGGAATTCCAGACAGGAAACAACCAGGCCCAGCTAACACCTCCCAACAAAGGATTTCCTCAGGCAGGAAGCAGCCAGGCTTGGAAGCTGCAAGACCATTCAATGCTAATCAAGGTAACTAATTGCAGCATTCATACTTGCTGCACTGAGACTATTCATTGCTATTCAACCTAGGCAATCAAGAATTCCACAAGGTAGAAAGCGGCCAGCCTTGCAAGCAGCAAGGCTATTCAGTGCTCTTCAACCTGGCCAACCAAGATTTCCCTTAGGTAGAAAACCCCCAAGCTTGGAAACCATGAGGCTACTCCATCCCATTCAACCTGGCCTAGTAAGGATGCCCTATATAGAAAATGGCCAGGCTTTGAAGCAGCGAGGCAATTCACTGCAATTCCAATTGGCCACAGCAACGCGTGGCAGGTCACAGATAGTAATAAATAATGAATTAATAATTCATAAATAATATATTTTTTTCATGTCAGGAGCAACCTGAGTAGCTTCTGGCGTGAGAGAATTGGCCGTTGCCCAGGGGATGTTGGGATGTTTTGATATTTTTACCATCCTTGTGGGAGGCTTCTCTCATGTCCCTGCATGGAGCTGGAGCTGATAGAGGGAGCTCATCCACGCTCTTCCCAGGTGGAATTCGAACCTGGCAGCCTTCAGGTCAGCAACCCAACCTTCAGGTTACAAGGTTTTACCCCATTACGCCACCGGGGGTGTAATATTATTACTAATAATATAGTAATTCCATCTTCCTGTTAGGGCAAGGGAAAGAGGAGTGTAATTTTAAATCCCTTTCTAAATTTAAGTTTTAAAAACACAGAACAGATCTCAAGCACACGTCTTTTGCTGAGGGGAGGAGACTAGCTTTGAAGCTGATGCCTTCAGGCACCTCCTTCCCTTCCATCCTGGACAATTTAGTTACATTGTAAAAACACTCCAAATCAACAATTTTTTTCATTTTTTTTTCAAAACCTCTTGGAAAGGCAGTTTCATTTTGAAAAGATTTGGAAGCTGGGTCTGAAGAACAAGCCCTTTGAGGAGTGGTTTAAAGAGCTGGGCATATTTAGCCTGAAGAAGAGAAGGCTGAAAGGAGACATGATGGTCATGTGAGTGGAAGTCATAGGGAGGAGGGAGCAAGCTTGTTTTCTGCTGCCCTGCAGACTAGGATGCAGGACAGTGCCTTCAAAGTACAGGAAAGGAGATTCCATTTGACATTAGGAAGAACTTCCTCACTGTGAGAGCTGTTCAGCAGTGGAACTCTCTGCCCTGGAGTGTGGTGGAGGCTCCTTCTTTGGAGGCTTTTAAGCAGAGGCTGGATGGCCATTTGTCAGGGGTGCTTTGAATGCGATATTCCTGCTTCTAGGCAGGGGATTGGACTGGATGGCCCACGAGGTCTCTTCCAACTCTATGGTTCTATGATTCTGGTTTGCCTTTTCATGGTTTGATGATTTGTTAGTCGGATCTCCCTGAATCTTCCGAAATATGAGACGACCTCCAAAATTTCACATACCTCTTATATCTAACTCCTGAGAAGCTGACTAAAATGTACTCAATATACAAAAACTACTGGAAACTTTTCGAGATCAAAATTCAAATAAACCCTGAAATATTTCTACTAGGATTACGAAATGGACAAATGAAATAAAAAACGTGAAAACATTACAAGATATGATAACTGGGGTGAGAATGTTATATGCACAAAACTGAAAATTACACAAATACCAACACCAGAAGAGTGGATTGCAAAACTTTTCAATCTGATGGAAATGGAAGATGAAGTTAAAGAATGACAGTGACAACACAAGAGAAAACTGTTTATTGAGTGCTTTGATTGTGTGTCATCAATGGCAGGGGACTGGATAGGATAGCCCTTGCAATTCTATGATACTATGATTTTATGATTTTATTAGTTTTGCCACAGTTGTAAATGTCCCCAAAGCACGTTTTAGCAGCCAAAACCGAGATCGAATGAAAGAGATCTGGTCAGCTGTTGATCAAAACAGAAGGAGGATTTCATTTCTAACCCTGCTGCCATCAGGTGTTGTTGTTGTTTTTTTGTTGTTGTTGTTGTTGTTATATTTATATATCACACTTTATCTCTCCTGAAGGAAACTCAAAGTTGGCTTAACATAAAAGCATTAGCATACAATATAAAATTTACAAATATGCAAACATTAAAACAGAATTAAATATAAACAGTATTTAAAAATCACAGTTAAAATAATTAATGACTTAAAAAATCAGAACCAAGGTCATTTTCACAATCACTTTATACAACCTATTGCACTGGCAGGAGAGGGATGGAAACTACATTTTCCTTATGCTTCAATTGACAACTGAACAGATTTTGTTCACACAGTGAAAGAGCTGGCTTTTAAAGTCATTTACAAAAGTTGGGCCAGAATATGTAGGTTATTGATAACGACATATTTATTTATGCAGTGGGAGAGTCTGTGGGATGTTCTTCAAGTCATTCATGTACTGCATTACTTAGTTTTCTGAACTTTTCTATCCAATTGCAATGCTATTATCTCGCTGTCATCTTAATCCCAGTATTACATCAGTTAATTTTATTTCATCTATTTCCTTTATTTTTATCCTACCTTTCTCCTGATATAGGGACTCAACACAGCTAACAAGAAACATGACATGTTACAATTTATACAGAGTGAATGCATTAAAATATAAAATATGATTAAAATAATATTGTGTGCCATGAAGCATAGAAATACTAAAATACCTTTAAAACAACATAGTCCCCCCCCCCCCCGCAAAAAAAAATCCCACTCAAACCAAGCTTGTTTCTAAACATTCACTAAGTGTTTTCACATGTCTAAAAAAGGAAAGCAGAGATGGGGCCATCTGCTTTACCATATACTCCAGTTTCTGAATCCAGATTATCTGATTTGAACTGGATTATATGGCAGTGTAGATTCATATAATATAGTTCAAAGCAGATAATCTGGATTCAGAAACTGGATTCTAATAGTATAGACTCATATAATGCAGATTGAACTGCATTGAACTGGATTATATGAATCTAAACTGCCATATAATTATTATTGTTATATTTATTATTATATTTATTTATGCCCCAATTTATCTTTCCCGAAGTGAACTCAAAGCGGATTAACATAAAAGCATTAGTACACAATTTAAAATATACACATATACAAACATTAAAACAGAATTAAATATAAACAGTAGTAAGATTCACAGTTTAAAACCACATGTAGCCAGCATGACTGCATGAAGCGCAGTTACCTTCCCGCAGAAGCGGTACCTATTGATCTACTCACATTTGCATGTTTTCAAACTGCTAGGTTGAAAGAAGCTGGGGCTAATAGCAGGAGCTCACTCTGCTCTCCGCATTCGAACCACCAACCTTTTGTCAGCAAGTTCAGCAGCTCCACTGGGTGGCACATTGAAACATAATGCATATTTAAGTTTAGACCACAGCACCTTCTGACTTGATCTTAAAAACCTTCATTTTTAAAAGCCTGCCTGAATAAAAAGGTTTTAGCCTGCATATAATCCAATGCAGTTAATCTGCATTCTTAAACTGGATTATACAGCTGTGTAGATGGGGCTTTATTTGCTCCTACTAAATAAACTTGAGGGGTGGTGGAACAGAGAGAAGTCCCTCTCCAAATGATCTTAGTGTTCTAACAGGCTCCTACTTCATCCATAGTTAGTTAAGATTTAATGGCCTACTGGCCTTTCCCTTTGTTCCTCTAATGAATACTGGCTGTTCTCTATAATGTTTGATCAAGAAAAAATACATAAAAAGGGAACTTTGTCCACACACCATTAGAAAACTGTAGGTCGGTGCAGTAGTTTGGAGCTCTCCTGAGATAACCAGGATCCTTCTGGTTGGTGATGTCTCCAAAGGTTCCGATAATTCTCTTTTTATTATGTATTTATCATAATTTTACACCTAGTGGTAAGTCCATCAACAACAATGATAAGTACTTGGTAAAAAAAAAGAATTTTATGGTGAAAGTTAAATGTATAACCATTTTTAAGATCTCTTTGGACAGGAGCTTAACATTACTGACTGAAGGGCTTATTTTGATATCAGTTCAGTGTAATACTGTGCAGTACGTGAACAATGTATCCAGATTCTGTCTTTACTAGGCCAAATATAAACAAATATATAATACTGGTACTTGCTTTCAAGTCAGAGGCTTTTTCATCAGGTAACAATACTTTTTAAAAAACAAATGAAGAAGGAAATTGACTTGAGCTGTTGCCTGAGGAGCAAAGATTTTAGAGCCACACTGAATACAAGTTTTCAGATTCTATAAGAGGAATAGTTTCTCTGGAAAAAATGATTCCTGATTTCATGTGTTTCTTACGTATCACCCTCCATCACACCCTGCTTTGCTCAACCACTGTTGTGTAGTTTAGTCAAACTCTTCTTTTTCTTAACATTAGCTTCATTTTTATTTAGGTATGTCAATGTAATTAAAACTTAGCAGTATGTGTTGGAAGATGAGCTGGGAAAGCTGGAACCAAAAAAGTACAATGAAAAGAGATAAGTTTACTGGATTCAAATGAGAAAAGAGTTAAGTCCTGCCGTGCTTCTTGTGGGGTACGATATTGTCCTTCCATACAAGCACATTACACTTTATTTTTTTTATTTATTTACAATATTTATATTCCGCCCTTCTCACCCTGAAGGGGACTCAGGGCAGATCACAATGTACATATATGTGGCAAACATTCGATGCTATTAGACAAACAACACTCAGACAGACACAGAGGCTATGTAACTTTCCAGCTTCTGACTTTGTGAGGGTATGCTCGATTCCGGCCACAGGAGGAGCTGCTGCTTCATCACCCACTGTGATGACGAGTCCTTTTGATGGAGTACTTCCTCATCCGGCATGCACGCTGCTGGACATTTTTATGGTGTTGTAAATCAGTTAAATTAGCCCCCCAGCATAAGCGGTCCCTAAATTTTCCTACTTGACAGATGCAACTTTCTTTCAGGTTGCTTAGGTAAACAACGAGCTGGGGCTATTTAACAGTTGGGCACTCAATCCAACTCAGGCTATGAACTCATGACCTTTTGGTCAGTAGTAATTTATTGCAGCAGGCTATTAACCAGCTGCACCACAGCCCGACCCCTTCTCATGGGATATGACACTGCTGTTTTGTATATGTACAAAATAAGTACATTGCTACTCTAGTGTGCTGTATTGTACAGTATCAATTAGCTATCTACCAGTTCACATATGTTTTTCATGTTTTATAGATCATGGCTTTTTCTACATGATACCATATTGATGTTCATTGATTGAATAGAAGCTGGTGCTGCAAGGCATCATTCGCTAGGACGACTTTCCTTGTTTAGGTAGATTTATAAGCCTGTTATGGGAGCCTGGTGGCGCAAGGTTGTTTCTTCTAAAAGCTTGGTACTGAGAAGAACAAAAAGTGTTTTGATTAATAGGTCAATAGAGGAAAAGATGGTAAAAGAAGTAACATATGCTGCATTCTGACAAAGGGAATAAAAAGCATGCTAATTTAAATTCTGTTACCTATAACAATTGTAGCATTCAGCAGCACTGGCAATAGCCATCATATAGTACGCTTGCCTTAGTTCTCTTAAATAAAAAAGTGAGCTTGTTTCCTGAACTAAGGGACTGCCATGAAGTTTTTCCTAAAGTTTAAGTGGGATTCTTTTTCCTGCTAAGAGTGAAGGTCTTACTAGTAGAACCTCAGAAGGAGAGCCATACAATTTGACCTCATCCTATCCTACTGATATTCCCTACTGATATTTGACCTCATCCTATCCTACTCATATTCCCCTTTCCATGATTTCAAGTGAAGAGCCATGCATGCCCTGTAGGAAAAAATAAAACAGACTCATCTCTCAGTTGTTCTGTGGAGTCCACATGTTTGTATTCACAGCAGAAGTGCTATATCCAGTCAAGGCGTGATGGAACTATGCTTGGCCTTTGCTCCCTTCCTCACATGTTGACTCTTTAATATTCAGGATGTATATCACTCACCTGAATACCTATGTACAGTAAGTCTGATCCCGATTATGTGTATGTTATTCATGAATGGAGATCTAAACATTCGGAAGAACTTCCTGATTGTAAGAACGTTTAGATAGAGAAATACACTACATCAGAGGATGGTAAAATCTCTTCCTCTAAGGATTTTTAAACAGAGGCTGAATGACCATCCTTTAGGTGTGATTTAATTCTACGTTCCTGCATGGCAGAGGGTTGGGTTGGATGGCCCTTGTGGTCTCTAATGCTACAATTCTTCATAAGGCCTGAAAAAAACTACTATTCCAGTTGAACTGATGGCTGTCATCAAATAAGGTAAAGGTAAAGGTTTCCCCTGACGTTAAGTCCAGTCATATCTGACTGTCGGGGTTGGTGCTCATCTCCATTTCTAAGCCGAAGAGCCGGTGTTGTCCGTAGACACCTCAAAGGTCATGTGGCCGGCATGACTGCATGGAGCGCCGTTACCTTCCCGCCGGAGCGGTACCTATTGATCTACTCACATTGGCATGTTTTCAAACTGTTAGGTTGGCAGAAGCTGGAGCTAACAGTGGGCGCTCACTCCGCTCCCGGGATTTGAACCTGCGACCTTTCGGTCTGCAAATTCAGCAGCTCAGTGCTTTAACACACTTCGCCACCAGGGTCCCTGGTCATCAAATATCTGAATGTAATATGGTCAAAGGGAAGGCAGGATTTGCTTTTATTGTGATTTTGCTCTGAACATGAAATTTCTTCTTTTTTAGCAGATGCTCTCAAGTGTCGAGTTTGCTGGGAGTCTTGTAGATCTGTTGAATCAAGTTTGGAATGTGAAGCAGTTGCTGGAAAAGAAGTTTGCCTTGCTGTAAAAGCCACTGGTAACAACACTTTGTGAACTCTTACTGTCTTTGCCTTTAAGGACACAAGATCTCCTCCAATATCAGAAAGTATACAGGAGAAACATATGCTGCAGTAATGTTGTTATTTTATCTTCAGCCACTGCATGGCTTCAATGTTAATAGGGTAAACTAAGAAACAATTACCACTGTAAAATAACTTGGGACGTGTTATACTTACATAATACCATTTTTAAAGATCCTCCTTTTTCTCTTGAAAATTTGCTTTTGAATTGTGGAAAGATAGCAAATCCTATCTTGAATATTAGAATGGCTTTTAAGAACTGAATTTTTAAAAAAAGATAAAAGAAAGATCCTTAAAAAATCAATGGTTTTATCTGGAATCTAAAATGGAGCATGACAATGGACTAATATAACAGATACCAGGACTACAGAGGCTGGGAATGGAGTGGAGGTAAAAGGACAAGTATAGCAGAAAGGCAAAAAAAGATAGAAGCATCATTACACATGGTATAAGCAGGAGTGATTGTCTTTGCCCACAGAATTGGTTGTGAAACTTCTGCAATTCTAGTTGCTTCTTTCAAATAGGATTATAAGCAGAGTCCTAAAATTGTAAGAAATGGGGACAAATAGAACATAGCACATTTTGAATATTTTGATTATTTAAAGGGGGAAAAGTTTCAACACTTACTTTTTGCTTGTTTTTTTTTTTACTGTTTTTCATCTCATCAGGACCCGGTGGAAATAAATATGTTACAGCAAGAACTTGCTTGAAGGACCCAGACATCTGTGAAAACATGAAGCAGAAAGGCGTCAGGCCCTTTTACAGATTTGAGTGTTGTGATGACAGTGACTTCTGCAATGAAAAACTGTAGCTAGACTGGAATAATTTTCCCAGCTAATCATCTGTGCAAACGTATCTTTGGATTGTTGGTTCTTTCAAGGACTATTCTGAAAGTTAAGTCTTTGTAAGGGTCACACCAATGAAAGCAACTTATTTGATTCAGAAGTCTGTGTTTCAGTCACTTAGAAGGACCACATTGTTCTCATGAATGCAGAGGAGAAAATGATAGCTTCAACTCTGATGATGGTTATATATGTATGGCTGTTGGTTTATACACACGCATCATTGTTTTTCACTCCACTAGAAAGATCTGGTCTTTAGAAGCCTGAGTTTGCTTCACTACATCTGTTGTTTTCTACACAACATACCATCAGTAGATAAGTAACTGCAAATATAAATATGTGGGATTGTTTTTATTTCTTTTCAGTATTTTGAAAGATCCTAGGCAATGAACCTCTTTCAACTGAAAAATGAACTGCCTAGTAAACAATGGACATTTCATATGTATTGTTTCTGCAATATTTTCCCCAAATGTGAATGGGTATTTCTTTTACATTTCTGTATATCATACAGAAATGGATGAACGGCGTTCCATGCAGTCATGCTGGCCACATGACCTTGGAGGTGTCTACGGACGACGCCGGCTCTTTGGCTTAGAAATGGAGATGAGTACCAACCCCCAGAGTCGGACACGACTGGACTTAACGTCAGGGGAAACCTTTACATTTATCTATATCATACATAGTTTGTAGACCAAGAACAACATCACAAATGATCTGATGCACACAGTTTTCTGGGAGATATATGTCAGGTCACCTGAGTTGCCTTCGCAAGCTAAAAATCTTCTTTAGCACTATTGATTGCACAGATTCCTGTGTACTCCATAGTATTGAAACATGGGACTCTGAAACTATTTAAAGTGAGAGAGTCTACAATGGGAAGCATTTTAACTATTTGGAGATATGTTTTTACAGAACAAAGTACATTCTATTACAGTCCTCAGTATTTTAGTAGATAACAGAAAATGAGTTTCCTAGGTGGACCTAAGCTTTGAAAGGCTATGGAGAAAGAAGCTTGCTATAAATCTCTAATATTACTTTCCCTTCTCAGAGAAGCGAACAGTATAGCTATCTTTTCCTAACTTTTAGGACACCCTGTATAAGCTCCAGGTATGGCCACAACTTTGTTCCATTTTGGGTTGGGTAGATTCTAAGGACACCTCTTCCATGGGTGAGTGGTAAGCCACAGCAAGAACCAAGAAGGACTTACTTTGCTACAAAACACATATATTCTATCCACGAAATGTGAATACTCTTTATGCCAATGGCAAACTGCCGTTTGAACAAAGAAAATTCCCTTATGGGGTTTCCTTATGGTATCCAACTATCCATAAATCAGAAATGATTTGAAGTCACACAATAAGGAACATATTTTAATAGGAGTACAATGTGATTATAAATAGTGAAATAAGAAGGAACTGTACTTCAGAAAGTGAAAACAATGGCAATAATGGCTTTTCTGGATCTGAAAGTATGGAATCAAATTTGCAGATATGACTTTAGCTGCATAAGGAAATAAAAATAAAAATGAGTAAGAATGATCGATTGACTCTATGAGAAGAAATCTTCACTTTATTACTAAAAGCAAGATGATCAAACATAGAGCCATGCTGGTGTGCCCTTGCCAATAGGGCCTTCATTTTGTTTTTAGGTGAATGAAAAGTAATCATTGCAGAAGTCTTAGTTGCAACAGCAGAAGAACTTAGTCCACATCTTGGTGCTTGGGTCAACTTTTTTTGAGCCACAACTTATAAATCCCTTTCTTCCACAACCATGAAATAGTTGTCCAGATACATCTGAGATGACAAAGTGCAAACAAATGGAGTTTGAAATAAAGGAATAAATTTACTACCATCCAATTCACTAGTTATTCCAAAGAAATGGTGCTTGGACCTTTGGTGTTCTGAAATGGATAACAACAAAGCTGGGGCCTAGGGGTTCTTTCAAAAGTGGGCATGTGCTTATGGATTTCTTTTCCTGTTTGCCATTTTTAAAAGCAAAAATTTGGTAAAACAATTTGAATCATAGAAACCTCCATGGAGGGAGCGAATTTCAACACTCTTCTCGGTCAAAGTTGAATTTAAAACCAGCATTTGAAAAGCAATATTGCACTTAAAAATTTAATATGATTTAAGAAAAGAGTTATACACTCACATCAGAAGAAGCCAATATGAGTTATTGATAGTAAGTCTGTGGATCAAGGGTACATCTACACTGTAGAATTAATACTGTTGGACATTACTGGATAGGTTATACAGCCAAATTGTTTTGGTGCACTGTGTTAATATATTTGCACAGCAGTGGTGAGAGGGACTGTCAATTTTTCTTTGGCGTTGAGAAGTGTATTTTTCTAATGCTTTACATCCAGCACCATGCTCATGAATCGTTTCTCCTGTCCACATTGCCTATACATACATTCTTATCACACTGGGGCTTTAACGCAGGCAGCCCCATTTTTCTGGCACCTGAAGAATTCTGGGAAATATCTACACAAAGTAGATTCAAGGCACATCTCCATAATATCTGAAGCCAATATAAATGAATGTTTGTGGCATATTTTCATGCTGTAATTAATCCTAGAGGGAAGTAAGCTTGAATTTCTTACATTTCTCATACTGAATTAATTAAACATAGCAGATTCTCATTGAAGGGAGAGCTTCACATTGACCAGGAAGAGATCCAGGGTCTTCATCATCAGTACCAGCTTTTCGACACTTCAAGGCATCTGCATCAAAAGAACAGTCATGATGAGCAATTACATACTGGAACTTAATGTAAGGATGAGAGAGAGGTAAAACTTGCAGCCTTCTTGGTATTTATTTGAAAGCAGAACACTTTTTTCATCACATTTTTGAAGACTGTTCGAGAAGACCGGGCCTTGCCCAATTGCAGAACTGTCTATTTTGTTTTATCTGCTGTTTTTAATATGTGTTTTTATGATATGTTTATTGATATAAGGTAAAGGTAAAGGTTTCCCCTGACGTTAAATCCAGTTGTGTCTGACTCTGGGGTACAACCTGGTGTGGCTAAAGGAATGGGCTACACTAAAGCAAACTAAATTTTTAATACTAGAGGAACATGACCTATGTTCAGGATTGCATGACTACCTTTGGTATAATAAAAAGAAGACGGAAAAAAACTTCGGTAATCATTACATAAGAGTCTCCCTACTTAGAATTTGGGAAAAGTATAAAAACAGACTTTATGACAATACCCCCTTATGGATTTCTCCGATGGAGGCAAGACACAAAAGAGAACTAAACAGAAAAAAATGGCTGACTTATCAACAACTTCTAAAAGAAACAGATAATAGGGAATTAACTATCAAATCATACAAAGAAATTAAGTAAGATCATAAACAGATAACTTGGTTTCAATATTTCAAATAAAGCAATGTTACAAAGAGGATGCTAAAATAAGTTTCAGATGAGAACAATGACTTTGGGAAGTAATAATGCAAAGAGAAACAAAACTGATAAAAATGAATGGGCAACTGAAGAAGAGCAAATCAAAGACTGCATGGTGAAATGGGCCAAATATATCGGATACAATATTAAATTAAAAGATTGGGAAGAACTATGGACCAGAAAACTAAAATTCACCACTGACTTGGACATCAGGGAGAACTGATATAAAATGCAGTACAGATGGTATTACACCCCAGTAAAGTTAGGAAAATTAAATAAAAAAGGAAATGCAGAAGCGAAATTGGAACATTTATCCATCAGTGGTGGGAATGTAAAAAAGTAAAAAAAAATCTGAGTTAAGATACACCAAAGACACAAGAAATATTAAAAATAAATTTAATAAATTAGAGTCCAAAATGTACCTATTAGGTTTAACAAATTCCAAACTAAATGAAAACTAGGATAGAATGTTTTTTTTCATATGAGCACCCCAGCAAGACTGGCCTTAGCGAGAGTATGGAAAGAAAAGAAAATACCAACCATAGATGACTGGATTCTAAAAGTAATGGATATAATACAAATTAACTGCCTGAGTCAAAAACTAAGAGATGGGGAAAAGAAAACAGACTGGTCAGGCTTTAGGGATTTTATTTTTAAAAAATGGAAGTATATTCATAATAGACATGTCCTGTATATAAACAATGCTTTCAAAGAAGGATAGCTTGGAACCATAAACAAAGGACTATGAAATGACGAAGTTTTAACCCCTGAGAGACAGATGGGAAGTCAGTTGTGGGGTTATTTTTGGTTCTCTTTTGCTCTTTTTTCTATTCTTCTTTTCTGTAACACTTTTTGTGCTCCCACTTTCACTGTTGAAAACTTAATAAAAATCACGTTTAAAATAATAATAATAATAATAATAATAATAATCAGTCAGACTCCTATTGCGTAATTACAAATGCATAATTTTAACGGTTTTGTTTTCATGATCCCTAGTTATCTCTACATTTAAAGGATACACAGAGAACATGAAAGTACTCCAATCCCAAATTGCAGCCTGGGATCTGGCCCCCTGCGACATGGTTATGTAGCAACATAGTACATACATTTTTGGGGCATTGTTTAAAGCTCCTGAAATGTATCATTGAAAGTTCTTGCTCATCAAAACCAAGAAAGTGATTACTCTTGAATGAAGAAGCAATCTTTTGGTTTCTGCAGACATTGGTCTTGTCAGCTACTTCTAAATACACACAGACACCACTTCTGACATTTTAGAAAACTTTCAAAGTGAGTTTTCCTTTAAGGAAGAAGGAAGAACATTAAGAAAGTTTCATATGCACAATGTGTACAAATCTAATGCTTTTTATAATCACTCTATAGTCCAGAACATCTAAAATCAACCAATCACTATTCAGAATTGCAAAATACGATTAGAATAGGTGCACATAGCTTCTTTCCTGAATTGAGAATGTATTCAATACACATCAGTAAGCTAAGTTACAAAGGAAAATTGCATGTATCAAATGGTCCATTCCTCCTCTCCTTCAAAAAACAATTTAAAACTTACTTCTGTTCGTTGGCATATGGAGAGGAGAATGACTAGAAGTTTACACTCAATCAATATACCTGTTCTGAATCTATCATTATATTCTGACATTTTGTTGGTTTTGGCTTAGCTGATACCATTGACCTCGCTGGCTTCATTGGCTACATAATATTTTAATAATGATTTTAAATGAATGCTAAGTGTTGTTTATATAACTTATGTTTAATATTGATTAGGTTAGATAGATTGTGTTATTATTATTATTTGGGTTATAATTTGTTGTGAATATTGTTCTTTGGGACTTGGCTAGTTTGATTTATGTCTTTTATTTATGAATAGAATCTGGCATTGAATGTTTGCCATCTTTTGTTGAAATCCGCCCTGAGTCCCCTCAGGGAGAGAGGGCAGAATACAAATAAAGTATTATCATCATCATCATCATCATCATCATCATCATCATCATCATTGATTACTCTTCATTCTGCAGAAAATGACTAATGAGGCATCTATCCTGGGCCTAGAGCTATTCAACATCTTTATCAATGACTTGGATGATGGAATAGAAGATATGCTTATCAAATTTGAAGATGACACAAAATTGAAAGGAATAGGGAATATTCCAGAAAAGAGGATAAGAATCCAAAATCACCTTAACTGATTAGAAAGCTGGGCCAAAACGAACAAAAATGAAATGCACAGATATAGGATGGATGCCACATTGGTGTTCAAGGCTGAGATTGCATCACCTGGCCCATCCTCTTGTACTCATGTCATTACCACTACTCCAGAGTTTCCTGAAAAGTTGAGCATTTCCCAATTTTGCTTACTATAGAGCAATGTCAGGTTAAAGTGACAAAAGTTCTAGATTCTGTGCAGAGGTCATCACGAAGACTGCCAGCACCGAGTTTGGGATAAATATGTTTGTTTTTAAAAAGCTTGGTAAAATTCAAAATTATTCAAGACAGCTTTGCTGGGTTATTGTAGGGATAGATGACAAAAGGGGAATCATGTAAACCAAACTTCTATTCCCTTGGTACAGTACAGCTTAATTAAATCAGCAACAACAATAATGACAACAGCAATAATAAAAGGAATATGGGCATTGTATCACATAAGGAAGTTTCAGGGTTGTTTTACTGTTGTTTTTTGGTATAGCCTTTGTTATACTTTGTAAATGCATGACCAATTTATGATTTCATGGCCAATTGGCCTTTCTCGTTGTTCTCAGAGGGAGACAGAACATTATTTCTATTGCATGCCAATATGCATTAGCAGGGGCATAAAAGGGACCGGAGAGGGACTGGAGAACAGTGTTTTTTTGTGTATGACTTAAGAGTGCTGCTCTGACTTACTGATTCTCAAGATGTCCCTCACTTGCCAAATTTTTCTCATATCAATCTGTGCCTTTCTTCATTTGGCACCCGGAGGTA
Organism: Anolis carolinensis; assembly: GCF_035594765.1. Classification (NCBI taxonomy): domain Eukaryota; kingdom Metazoa; phylum Chordata; class Lepidosauria; order Squamata; family Anolidae; genus Anolis; species Anolis carolinensis. The sequence continues at coordinate 27,286,600 of NC_085841.1, read as the reverse complement.
AGTTACACTGCTTTTATATTATAAATAACAATAAATAACAAGACATTCCTAAGCACCTCCTTTAACTGGAGTAAAAGTAACTCCTTAGATAACGTCATCTCCCACCAGCATCTCCTTCCCCCAAAAGGTAAAATGTAGACAATTTTGTAGTATAGGCAGTCCCCAAGTAACAAAAAAGATAGGTTCTGTAAGTTTATTCTTAAGCTGAATTTGTATGTAAGTTAGAACAGGTACATTTTAAAGTATTACTCAAGCCAAATAGACATAATTGTTAGCTTTGGATAGCATAAGGAAGGGTTGACACCCTGTGTGGTTTGTTTTGCTGTCTGTGCCCCTGTTGAGAAGATATCCCCTTGCTTCCTGTCCCTGTGATAATTGGATTTTGGAAAATTTGGCTTGCTATGGAAACAAGGATTGGTGAGAAATCTTCAGTTGAGACACCTTTTTGCTATGATAACTCTTTCAAAAGTGATTCCCTCCCCTTTTTTTCCCTTGGACCTTTTTAAACTTATTTTTCTTTTCTTTTTTCCTTTTTATTTTATCTTATTGGAAAATTTTAATAAAATCATTTTTTAAAAAACAAAAATGAACTTCCCTTCCTAGGGGTAGATTTCTCTCACTTCCGGTTGTCTCACACCCATTCTTAACTATGAGTTGCTTGTAAGTCTGATGTTTGTAACTCGAGGACTGCTTATATTTTGCTTTAGAAATCATGTAAAACAATGTATGTGCACTCTTATATTACTGCCAAAAAATGTAACAAGGAAATCTTGTTTTCTCAAGCATAATATGATAAAGACAGGCATAACACCCAAAGAAGTTATAACGAAACAAGGGGAACAACCTGGGAGACCTTGTCGTGTTCCTGTTCCTGGTGTTGCGAGTCAAATGAAGAAGCCCTTTTAATACAGAAGTTGTAATTTTGGAAGCTGAATTCCTTGACTACGATTGGAATTGGACTCAAGACTTTACACAGCTCCAGGACTAATATGGGTTTGGTTGTTTCTACATGCTTCGCCTTATGTCTGTTACTTACTCCTTTGACGGATTATGATATGACATTTATACCTTTACTTTTGATACTTTGGAAGTAATTTCATTATAAATAATACAGTTTGAAGTAACTTACCCTCAGGCAGAGTTGTAGAAAGTATTGCCTTGTTACATTTCTTGCAAGTAATATAAGAGTGCATATGTAATATACATTGTTGTTCTTTTTTTTTACATTTTTATTGGGTTTTACATTCATAATTCATAACAATAGTACTTCCCTTTTTTAACATTTGCCTTCCCATTCAACCAGCATTTTTCCCTCCCTCCCACCCACACCCTCCCTCCCACCCACACCCTCCCTCCTCAACCACACTGTATTTCTACTAATCTTGCAGATCCAGCCACAGGTAAAGTCTTTGTATTTTTCCTTTGATATAATCATTGGCTCCTCCATTTTTCACCCAGTTGAAGTAGACCTTCCATCTATTTGTAATGTCCTTTTGTTTGTTCATTCTTGTTACTTGCTTAGTCATAATTCCTGTAATGTCTAACAACACTTGATCATACATATAATTCCAATTATTTAACATCCATTTCAATTTGTCTCTCCATCCTCTAGCACTCACGGCATGTGCTGCTCTTATTGTTACTTTAAATAACTCTTGGCAGTTAGTTTTTATATTTGGATGATCCAACACTCCCCGAAGTAGCAAATCATTATTAATTTGTATTGTTAACTGTAATAAGTCTTGAATTTTCCCTTGTATCATTAACCAAAATCTTTTAAATTCAGAACACTCCCACCACATGTGTGAATAAGTGCCCTTTTCTTTATTACAATGCCAACACTTTGAATTCTTCCCTTTTATCATATAAGCCAGTTGTTCAGGAGTTTTATACCAACTTAATACCATCTTTTTTTCTAATTTGTTATATTTTTCTGTTTTTATTTTATTCATGTTTCTAATTATTTCTTCTACTTCTTGTGTGCTTAATTTTTAACCCCATTCCATTTGTTACGTATTGCTTGGATCATAAATTCCTTATTTTCTACCCTTAAATTGTATATTCTTGCCACTGTTCCTTTACTTGTTTTTTCTCTTGCGTTTAGCAATTTATCTACCTTCAGTTCTTCAGTGGGCTGTGCACGCTTCTTTTTTTAGTTTTTCCCAGATCCCTCTTAATTTTAACCAATTTTTTTCCCCCCTTTTTCCAAAAAATCTAGCCAGTTAATTATCTCCCCCTCTTGTTTCCACATATCTTTTACCCTTCTTAATCCTTTTTCTTCTAAGGTATTTGCCAACCTTTCAGGGAGTCCCATACTCTTAATTGGGGCCTTTCCTGACATGTTATATGCCCATAATTTTTGCCATTTTTGCCAGCATTCATACGCAATCTTTCTTGGACCTGTTAGTTTTTCTTTTATTTCTTCAATATCTCTAGTGTATATCCCATATTTTCCCCAACCTTCATTTATTTCATTCTCAACTTTTATCCATTTATCTTCTCCCTTTAAACTTATTTCTAGTAAAGATTTTAGTTGGAAGGCCTCATAATAGTATTGTAGATTTGGAAACCCCCATCCAAGTATTCTCCTTGGGGTATATTGAATCTTTTTCATTATTCTGTTTCTCTTTTTTCCATATATCCATTCTCTCAAGGTGTTATCCCATTCTTTTAATTGTCTATATTCTATTTTTGTCAATAGGGTTTGGAAAAGATAGAGTAAATTGGGTATTATGCACTTTTAGTGCTTGTATTTTTCATGGGATACTTAATTGCTCATCTCCCCAGGCTTTTATTGTTTCCTGGATTTTTTTTCCATATTGCCCCATAGTTGTCTGCTTTTAATTTAGTTATTTCTTTTGTAATGGTTATGCCTAAATATTTTATTTTATCTATTATTATTTTTATGTCTTCCATTTTTGTCTGCAGCTCCTTCTGCTACTTTTTCCCCATACTGTACACCAGCATTTCTGATTTGCACATATTCACTTTGAATCCTGAATACCTTTCAAAAAATTTTTAAAATTATATGTATTTCACTTATTGCTTCTGCTGGGTTTTCCATTATTAGTAAAATGTCGTCAGCATAAAGATTTATCTTCACCTCTTTGTTCCTAATCTGATATCCCTTTATCCTGCCATTGTTTCTTATTCTATCTGCTAGAGGTTCCATTGCTAATGCAAATAGGAGCGGAGACAGAGGGCAACCTGGTTTTACTCCTCTTTCTATTTTAAAATATTTTGTTAATCCTTAATTTACTCTTATTCTTGCTCTTGAATTACTATATAATTCTTTTATTATTTTAATAAATGAACTATAAAATCCATAGTTACTCATTAGTTGCAACAGATAATCGTGGTTTAGTGAATCAAAGGCTTTGTAAATGTCTAAATTTAATAATGCAAACTTTCTTTTTTTGTTATGAATAAGAATGTTTAATACATTTCTCACAGAGTGCGCAATATTCCTGCCTTTTATAAATCCATATTGATCTTCCTTTACTATTTTGGATATAATATCTTCTATAGTATTTACTAATATTTTCATGAATATTTTATAATCCTGATATAGGAGGCTAATGGGTCTGTATGAATTGGGATCTTCTGGGTCTTTCCCACTCCTTCTCACTGTTATTATCTCTGGGTTTTCCCTCCTTTCGTTATGCTATTAAATAAAATCTTCAATTCTGGAATTATTATTTCTTTCATTTCTTTGTTAAATTCTGCAGTATATCCATCCCATCCCGAAGATTTTGCATTTTTCAGTGTTTCAATAATCTGCTCTATTTCTTGATAAATTATTTCTGTTCCTAGTTTCCTATTGTCTTCTCTATCTATTATCTTCTGTATATCTTCATCAAATCCTCCTGCATGTATTTGTTTTTTATACAATTCCTGATAAAAGTCTACAAATATCTCTCTTATTTCCTTGGTTGAGTTTACTTTTTTATTGTATTTATTTTTAACTGGATGACTTTTCCTTTCTCTTTCATGTTCTTCCAATAATTAGCCATTTTTTGTTGTATTCGTATTTTGTCTTTGAACATTATTTTTAATAATTATCTCTATTTTCCATAAATCCAAATTATCAATTTCTTCTAATTGTTTCTTTAAATTTTCCAACTTTGCTTTCACCTGCACTTGGTATTTACTTTGTAATAGTTTTTGTGTTTCCTCTATTTCTCTAAACACTCTTTTCCTTTCTCTGTCTTGCTGTTTCTTTACTGCCACTTCTTTTGCTATACAGTAACCTCTGGTGGCAGAGTGCGTTAAAGCACTGAGCTGCTGAATTTGCGGACCAAAAGGTGCCAGGTTCAAATCCCGGGAGTAGAATGAGCGCCCGCTGTTAGTTCCAGCTACTGTCAACCTAGCAGTTCGAAAACATGCAAATGTGAGTAGATCAATAGGTACCACTCCAGCGGGAAGGTAACGGCGCTCCATGCAGTCATGCCGGCCCCATGACCTTGGAGTTGTCTACGGACAACGCCAGCTCTTCGGCTTAGAAATTGAGATAAGCACCAACCCCCAGAGTCGGACATGACTGGACTTAACGTCAGGGGAAAACCTTTACCTTTACCCCAATTACTGCTTTTGCTGTATCCCAGACTGTTTCTATACTTGCTGAGCCCCTATTCTCTTTAAAGTAATTTTTTATTTCTCTTAAGTTTTTATGTCTTGATTATAAAAATTTTATATCTCCAAGTTTTTATTGCCTCCATTTTATCTGGCTCCTCTATCCTTAACTCCACTATAATAGGCGCATGATCTGAAATCCAGATTGGTTGTTTTTCCATATTTAAAATTCTAGACCTATTTGTGTTTTTTATTAATGCGTAATCTATCCATGAAAAGGATTTATGACTTTGTTTGAAGTATGTCAGCTTTTGATTTATAGAATTTGCTTCAAATATGTCCTCCAATTTCCATTTTTAAAAAAAGTTTTTGTTTTTTCTAAGGTCCATATTAAAGTCCCAACTATTAGCTCCCCTTGGTAAATTTCTTGTAGTTTCCTAAACCACTTTCTAAAATATTTCTTTTGTCCTTTATTTGGGCCATATACATTTCCTATTGTATATTTCTTGCCATTTATTTTGCATTAGTACTATGTATCTCCCTTCCTTATCTATTATTGTATCTAGTATTTCCAATTTTAATGAATTTTTCATTACTATCGCTACCCCTCTGGCTTTATTCGTACCTCTCTTCAGCTATCATGCTCCAACCTGGAATATTTATTGATTGTTTGTTATCTTTCTTATGTTTGTGGATTTCTTGTAAACAAAGGACGTTGCAATACGATTTATTTGCTAATTGTATTATTCTTGACTGCTTCATATCCGAAGCCAACCCGTTTGTATTTAAAAAACACATTTTTAGCTTGTCACCCATTATCTTTGTGTATTTGTGGCTTATCATCTGCTATGTTTCCATCCCTTATAACTGTGGTTACCCCTTCCTCCTTCTCAAATGTTGTTTTAAGGAAATGAATCTTTCCTTTCATTCGAGATTTCTTGCAGCTCTGGGCCCCCTGTTCCCTCTACTGTTTTTTTTTATTTTTAATATTCCAGGCCGTCCAGTTACTTCACTGTTTTTTACCCATTATATGCCTGCTTTCAACCCTCTTCCCTTCATACCTACTAGTTTCGTTATGCTGAAGCTTAAACATAATGTCCATTCAGTCCTACATCCATCTACCACTTAGACTCCAAGTCAGGGACTCTATTTATTGCAATGCTGCAGTCCACGATGTTGTAGTCCTTATTCATTTTGATGATCTTGTTAATCCAGGTGATAATTTTTCCTCTGAATCAGTCTATTCTTCATCTTCCTCTCCTTCCTCCGACTCACTTACTTCTTTTTTCTTCATAGCATTTTCTGCTTCTGACATTAAAGGGATACCCAGTTTATTCAGCATTCTCTGGGCTTGTTCTGGTGTTCTTGGGATAGCTCTCCAATCATTTGTTGAATGTTTTGCAGCTCCCATTGGGACGCCATTTTTGGCTGTCTTCCTGGTTTTGTTCTTGCTTATGTTATTTGATAAATTCTCTTACCCACAATTTTTCTACTGTAGAAAGAAAGTTTGTCGGCTGTGGGGGCCTCCTACGTTGATTTGTCTATTAATAAACTGCTAAATTGGTATTATCTCAGGCTGTGAACATTATTTCCATTTGTTTCTCCGGAGAGTCAGGAACAGAGCTGCTTCCTCTTACCCGGGCATGTGCAGAACTCCCATTGTTGTTCTATGTTTTTATAGATATCTGTGCATTACCCACCATGGAAAACATGTCTGGGCGTTGACTAATAATAATAATAATAATAATAATAATAATAATAATAATAATAAATTTATTCTTATATCCCGCCCCATCTCCCCGAGGGGACTCGGGGCGGCTCACAACAATAATAAAAACAGTGACAAATTACACATTGTAAAATCAAACATGAAAAGCAGTCATACAATCAATACATACATCACATGTTAAAAACAAGGAGATAAAACAGTTCTAGGCCGAAATAGAGGGCTTCTGTAGCTTCGTGGCAGAAGTACTCAGCAAGGTATCAATAATCATGGCAGAACACTCTCTAATTAAATTAAATGGGCAGACAAATCAACCCCCAAAAATTAACATGTTACAGATATTTCTGTTTCAGATACATGAAACATACTGAATAGAATTCTGCTCAAAGGAGTAACATTCCTGCTTGGAGTAACATTGGCAGAAGAATCAATAACTCAAGTGAAATAGTTAGGTATAAGATTTGAAAAATGGCCAGTCCAAAGATAATATCAATTTGCCAGTGGTTGAGAAGTGAGAAAGAGGTGCCCTTCTGGGCCTCCTCTGCACCTCTCACTAATAATGAAAAGACATTTTATATATTCTTAAGAATTTATCTTCAAGTATGGTGGATCTGGTGTTTGGGAGTACTAGTGATTCTATGTTGTTATAACATTTTCTGGTTACTACTAGTGCAGTACTTTACAGTGGAGATGGAAGAATTATTTGTGGACTTCATTGTATCATAAAAGATCTATCTAAATTGCTGGATCTATTTTGATGTAAATGTTCAGTATCTTAGAAGAGTTTGTTTAAAATTCAGAATCAGTTAACTTGATTCAAACAGAGACACACACTACAGCCATGGAAAGCAGCATCTCCCATTGGTTCAGAAATGTAACAATAATGAGATTTTGTCTTTGGAAACAGATGCAACGAAGTGCCTTGTATGCTACGCCTTGGAGGAATTAGGTCCATGTGAACTAGGAGAGGATTGTGAGGTTGATGAAAATGGAGCATGTGCTTCTGGCAGAGTTTATGAGAGTAAGAGCTGTCTTTGGGTCCCTCGGCTGTCATCTTTAGCTTCGAAGTTTCTATATGCCACACACACCACCCTGAAAATCTTTGCACCCATAAATTGAGAATACTGCTTGCTGGAAAACAATACAGTGTTCCCTCATTTATCGCAGGGGTTCCGTTCCAGGACTTCCAGTGATAAGTGAAAATCCACAAAGTAGGGACACTATTTTAATTTTAATATTTATACATTATTTTAATTGTTATGTGGCCTTTCTCCCCTTGCAAGCCTCAAGGAGCTAGTGAACCCCTCCCTACCAGCGCCGGCTGGGCCCTTGCTCTAGGCCTGCCATGTTGCTCTGGCTGCCTCTGCTCCTGCAGCCAGATAAGAAGGAACCCTGCTCCTGCCGGATGATTGAGTGAGGGAGGGTGGGTGAGAGAGTAAAGGCCGGCAGGTGGCAGCAAGAGCCTGGAAGAGGCGGCCAGGTATGGCTTCTCCTGCTGCTCCAGCCAGGCAACGCTGGGAAACGTGGAGGACTCGGAAGAGGGGGGAAAAGCCGGGCCTGGCTGCCTCTTCCAGGCTCTTGCTGCCACTGCCAGCCTTTACTCTCTCACCCACCCTCCCTCACTCACTCATCCAGCAGGAGCAGTATTCCCTCCTCGGGACTTGCAAGGGGAGAAAAGCCATATAACAATTAAAATAGTGTTTAAATATACTCCAGTTTCCCCACAAAACAGCAAGTCCACAATAAGCGAACAGCAAAGTAGTGGGGGAACATTGTACTCTTCTCTCTCCCCCCCCCCCCCCCCAATATTATCACTATTTTAAGAACATAAAAATACTAGCCATGAAAAATAGATGGCATATTGTAATAAATTGTTTATACAGATTATGAACCCCTGCAAAAGTGTTTTGGATTTGGGATTTTTTTCCAGATTTTGGAATTCCTATATGTAAGTATGTTTTCATAATAATATTTCTTAAAGGTGCATTTCAAGTGTAAATATGATAATCATTTATGAATCATATACTAGGCTTGTGCATTTTCAAGGGAGTCTGGATTTGAAGAACAGGAAGCACCCGTCCTAGGACCCTTTCCTTAGACACAGCTTGCATAAGACACGTCACTGTGTTCTTCTAGTCTGATTGGCCCAACAGGCAGGGCCCACAGGGAAACCCTGTGTGAGCAGCATGCGGCAGCCTCTCCGCACTGCATGGTGCTGAATAGGGGAGGAGGAACCATGATCAGCTGCCACATGGTCCTGTAATGGATAAAAAAACATGATGGCTGAGCCCTTACTGTTACAGCCATCTGGCCAAGCCAGATTAGCCGAAGGCAACCGGCCACTCCAATTCCGTGCACAAGCCTACCATATCCATATAGCCCAGATATGTCTAGATCTATTTCTTTATTTATTTATTCACAGCATTTATATCCCGCTCTTCTCACCCCAAAGGGGACTCAGGGCAGATCACAGATCATAAATATGCAGCAAACATTTAATGCCATTTATACACTGACAAGACAGACAATTGTACATAGATAGAGGTATATATAGGCTTTCCCTATCTTCGGCATCTTTAGAGGCTTGTGCTAGGATCCGGCCACAGAGGGATGCTGTCGCTCCCTCTCCTGCCAAAAAGCTTTGTTTGTAATCATTCCTCCTTTGATTGAAGCACTGGCATTTTTCCTTTTGGGTGCCTTAAAATACTACCCCGCTTTTAAGCGGTACCTATTTATCTACTTACATTTTGGTAGGTAGGCAAAAGCTGGACTAAAGGCCAGGAGCTCACCCTGACCCAGGCTTCGAATTGTCAACTTCTTGGTCGACAAGATATACTGCAACTGGTGGCTTAACCTGCTGTGTTAAAGCCTGGCCCTAACAACATTTTTTAAAGCTTTTAGGCTACAACATCCAGTGTTTTAAAACTCAGAACATTCGTATGTCAAACTTCTTCATTCTGTGTCTTCCCTGTTTCCTTTCTACATCTCACCAGGTGGTGCCTTCTTCAGGTTTCATTTGTAGTAATATAATCCAAATTAAGCTAATACTCAAAATGATCATCAAACTGTACACATATGTCTTTCCAATCTTGTATTAAAAGAAATCATGCATTGTGAAAACCTGGATGCAAAACTTTGAAAACATTTAAAGCTGAAGCCAGAAATGTATAATTATGGCAAATAATTTAAACTCAAAGAGCACGGACCATCACTGTTTACACACAATTAACTCACATACCCTAGATATAAGGGCATGTATGTCAGTCTTATACAAGAGAATGCAGAATCAAAACTATTCTCAGAAGTTGAATCTACTCCGAGTAGTAAATAGATCAAGTTAGGAGAACACTCCACCATATACTGTTATTGCTGCATGCCCACTCAGACTATTGGTAAACTCTGCTCCCCCCCCCCCCCCCCGGTACCATTAAATGGGAACCAGGGAAGAGATTTAGGTCCTTTCCACACTTCCATAATATCCAGATTATCAAAGAAGATGATCCACATTATCTGCTTTGAACTGGATTATCTGAGTCTACACTGCCATATAATCCAGTTCAAGCAGATAATCTGGATTTTATATGGCAGTGTAGAAGGGGCCTCAATTTAGTGGCAGAACCATAGTTTTGCCTGTAAATGGTCCCAGGTTCATTTCCCAGTATGCAGACAAGAAGAGACTGCTGCCTGAAAATGTGGTTGCTAGACTGTGTTGAGAATATTAGTCTGGTTGAGCTAGATGAACAAATGTTCTGCTTTTGCCTGAGGCAGTTTGTTAATTAGCCTATTACAGGAGGATATGAAAAGGCACATAGACTTGGCAGCATTATACTTTGAAACATAGCTGGGACCCCCTTATTGATTCCAAATAGTGTAGACCTAGTGCATTAATTACTATATCAACACTTATGTGAGTTAAATTGATTGGCAGTTGGAGCTAAGAACATGCCTTGGGGTATGATGTTTATTAATTTGAAGAAAACCACTGATAATCTTATTCTTCCCTCCATCATTTCTTTCATTTTAATCTAGATGAAGAGCTGGTTAGATTAGCACGAGGCTGCTGGCCTGATAGAAATTATCTCTGTGGTGGAAAAGACGAAGACCCAGAAATGAAGACAACTGTTGAAGTGAAGTGTTGTGACGGTGACTACTGCAATCGGGATTTGTAGATAGTTCTGAAAATAACTGGAGTATCTAAATATGTGTATGTATCTTTCCCCTTTGGATTATGCCTTCCCTAATTGTTTTTCCTGGAGAAATGTGTTGAAACCATGGCTGTTGATGTAATTGTATGCATTCAGAAGAATTAAACCTACTACAATGATCAGAAGTCTATGTATCAATTATTTTAAAGGGAAATGTTTCTAATTCTCCTGGTAATAGAGAAAATTCCTGGAAATGCATAAATTTGATTGGGGGGAGGGTTAGGGGTTCAAACCACTCCTGAAATTTTCCAGATGATAAAATAAACCCGGTTTACTCATGAATTTTTACTGGTTAACCAAACCCTCAATTTATTCACACTGTCATTACCCACCTTTCTACTAATATATATTGCATAGCAGCAATAGTCGATATAATGGAAGCAACTGGTAGGCAAAACCTAAGGCACAGGGTGGAATTTGAAGGCCCTCATGAAGGAAGCCAGACTTAGTGGGGCCGATTGACAGGGGCAGAGCTGCAGGCTATTTAAGGCTACTCCACTTCCCTGCTTTGCTCTTTGCTTCATCTTGAGGTAGGAGGCAGGTTCCTAATGAGGAATTGGGATTTTCCCTCTCCCCTTTTCCAGAGGATAATATGGTTTCCATTACTATGTCTTTGCCCCAGGGATTTACCCTACAGTTTCTGCCATTGGCATTTATTGGCAGGGATTTCCCAGCAGAGCATAAGGGCTGGAGGTTTGGGTGGCTGCACTAAGCGGAGTTCCCCTCCTCATCCAGCAGCATCTACGCCTCCTGGGCTGCTTAAAGGAAGGCACATTCTGTAGCAGAGGATGTTTGCCCACCCCACTTTTAGAGTCAACAACAACAACAACAGTTTTATTTCTTGCCTGACTCCTCACGGTTCAAGGTGGGTTACAGAATTATTATTATTTATTCGTTTAGTCACTTCCAACTCTTTGTGACCTCATGGACCAGCCCACACCAGAGCTCCCTGTCAGCCGTCACCACCCCCAGCTCCTTCAAGGTCAAGCCAGTCACTTCAAGGATACCATCCATCCATCTTGCCCTTGGTTGGCCTCTCTTCCTTTTTCCTTCCATTTTCCCCAGCATCATTCTCTTCTCCAAGTTTTCATGTCTTCTCATTATGTGGTCAAAGTACTTCATCTTTACCTCTAATATCCTTCCCTCCATGGAGCAGTCGGGCATTATTTCCTGGAGTATGGACTGGTTGGATCTTCTCGCAGTCCAAGGCACTCTCAGAATTTTCCTCCATCTCCACAGTTCAAAAGTGTCTATCTTCCTTCCTTATGGTCCAGCTCTCGCATCCATAGGTTACTATGGGGAATATCAATGCTTTTCACACCCATCATTGTTTTTCACTCCAGTAGAAAGAACTGGTCTTCAGAAGCCTGAGTTTGCTTCACTACATCTGTTGGTTTCTACACAACATACCATCAGTAGACAAGTAACTGCAAACATAAATATGTGGTATTGTTTTTATTTCTTTTCAATATTTTGAAAGATCCTAGAACCACTTTCAACTAAAAAATTAACTGTCTAGGAAACACTAATCTCAATTATTCTTGAAACTTTTACAGTGTCTTTTCTTTGACTAGATTTGTCAGATTGTTCATTTCCAAGTCATATAACTTTGTCAACACTCACATTTTGCATCTGTACTGATGTTGCATAACCAATTTTATTTTATGGCTAGTTTAACTTTTGTATTTGATGATGATGTGATCTGTGTTTGGTATTCTCTTTCATTGTATTGCCTGGCATTTCCATTAATACAGATTACTGAAAATCAGATTCATTGCAAGTAAAGACTATTACTGTCTTGTGAAGTTGGAATTGCTGCTGGAATGTCACACAATGCAGCTTGGCAGGCAAGCAAACTCTTGCCTTTAAAATGTGGGTGGAAGAAAAGATTTGGTATAACAAAAATAACATTAAAATAATTAATAATTTCCACAGTGTATCAATTTAACTAGCACAGATGACGTATGTAGTGAACCTTACCTATTAGGCTGGGAATGAAGCTTGGGTAACAGTGAGTGAGGCAGGCCTCCATTTTATAGAGGAATGCCAGGCAGCCATCTTGAGTGTGGTTAAAAAGAGGGAGGAGCTTAGAGAGAGAATCCTAGGATTGGTCAGAGTAGATGGGAGGAGCCAATTCTTAGAGGGCAGAGAAAAAAGAGCTCCAAGGCAGTTCAGTTTTGGGTTTTGGAGAGGAAAGTGCAGTTTAGAGTTTTGGTTATGTGTGAGAGAACTGAGAGCTGTGAAACTGACAGGATAGGTCAGGCAGTTTGGATCTCTTGGGGGAGATAATTCAAGAGATTGACTCTGACTACTGGGCTGGTTAATAGAAGGACTCTAGGTTAGAGTTAGTTAACAACCCAGGGGCTATCTAGATTAGGTTGGTTGAACTCGTGACTATTCTCAGCAAATAGAGCAAGGATTTCTGTGACCAATAGATAGTTTGGTTTGATTGGAACTATTTGAAACTAAGTGAAGTAATCTGAAATATACAACTAAGTTAAGCTGAAGAACTTCTGTAACTGTTTACGCTTATGTACCTCTTTGAAGTAATTATTTGCCTGTTTTAAGAAATAAATTCTATTTTCAACTTTCAAAAGCCTCTGCAGTATATCTTTCTATTAAGAAGCCTTTATAATAGTTCCAGCAATACAATTAATACCACAGAAAAGCCTCATAGTAAACATCAGTTTGGGAGCCATGGGGTGGAAACAGTGTGGGTAGGGAATGGGAGAAACTTATCTCAAGTACATTTAACAACAAAAATCTTAAAAACATTTTAGGTTGGTGGCAGCTACCATTTTAAAAGAAAATCCAAAATCAAACTGTGCTCCCTCGCCTCTCACATACGTGTGCTTGCATGTGAAAAGAGTGCAGACTGAGGGGTGTCCGTTATAACGTACGTATGCCCTCTGTCACTGAAATTATTATATCCTATCACCTTCATAGTTTTCCCTGTTTGGTGGGATCACGGGAGGGGGCCTTTTTGGTGGCTGTTCCCAGACTGTGGAACTCCTTCCCAAGAGAGACCAGAATGGTGCCATCCCAGGTCAAGACTTTTTTCTGCAGGCAGGCTGTCATGGATCCCTTTCTGGTGTGTTCAAGACACCAGAACACCTCCATGCCCTGAGTTTCATAGCCAGGGTCAAAGAATGAAAACATCTGGAGGCCCTGAGCAGGAAGGAGACTGATAACATGAACAAGTTCAAATAGGAAGACATGGAGGCTGGACGGAGGACTGCTCAAGAGTTGAAGTAGTGTGGTTTGGGGGATTGAAACTGAGAAGTTGCCACCATTTTCTTAATTCACAACTTTGTTGTATAGTAGTAACCTTGTATTAAAGAAATTTCCAAGACTTCCTTGTGAGTGATATTAATTGCTACCAAGTTTCTGCGATCATCACACAGGTGTTTGGAGAAGAATAAGGGGCTTGTTGCTGGTGAGGTTGTGGGTGGGATTCTTTGGGGATGAATGGGTGTTTTAAAATGCATTTTATTTGTATTTGTTGTATTTTAACTATTTTTAATGTAACCCACATACTACAGTTTAATTGTTTTTTTAAAAATGTATTTGCTTTGTTTTCAATTGATAAACGTGTGTGACTATTAGCTGCCCTGAGTCCCTTCAGTGAGGAAGGCGATGTATAAATAAAGTAAATAAATACATAAATAATAGCCTCTGTTCTTTGTGACTTTCTTGCCACTATTTCCTAGCCTTCTGATAAAATGATATGTACTATACATTCTTTATTGAAGCTCCCCTTTTCACTGCTAGTGATAGGAACTTCCCTCCAAGTGTGATGCAGTGGAAAACAGAGGTGAGTAGAAACAGAAGTTGAACCAGACAGGACATCTTGGTCTGATAAGATTCTGTTTTTCACAGAAGAGCTCAACATTGCAGAGAAAGGAAGGCTGATCTCGCCTCCTTGAAGCAGGATGGACAAGCTGCTCCCTTTTATTGTCTACAGGAAATGCCTATGCATCCTCCTTGGATCCAATTGTTGGCGGGGATGATGGGTAGCAGAGTGAAATCCAAAAATTCACCATCCCGGTCTGCCTCCTTCTCTCCAGACTGTTTCCCCGTGTGGAAAACAGCACTGGATAAACTCACTCCAGCAGACGAAGTCCAACTGTTGATTAAACTTTATTTACATGAACTATATACAAATAGAGCAAATTCAGTCCTTTCCTCCATGAGTGCTTGCCGAAAGCACCCATGCACACACACACAGCACATTGCTCATCGCTGTTCTCCGTTCGACACAGGAAACTAACTCCCCTGCATTCTACAGGAACCAAGATAGTAAGTCCCGGTCAAAACACACTTGACCCCATTGGTCCTGTGATACATCAATCATAGCAGACTCTCATTAACTCCATAATTGCTGAATCCAGATTGATTTTAACATTTCACAATACACAATACCCTGACACCAATTCTGTGCCCATTATTTAAATGGATTCCATGAGGCCATAAAAGGTCAAATGCAATATCTGCTTTTGTATGGGACATGAGCACAAAACAGCAAACTCCATGAAACATCTGATTCAATGAAGATGGACAAAAAGCAAAAGGATATGAAGATGTGGGAGCCAAATGAAAACATATTTTGAAGAACAAAAATTCGAAATGTACAATATTATACTATAATATACAATATAAAATAGAATAATGTCAATAGAAGAGGAGAATGCAAGACAGTTATATTGAACCCCTCACCCCACAGAAAGAGAACAAATGTAATAGCCTTTCAAACCTAAAAGATCCTAGCTGACATGAATAGCTAGGTGAACATTTCCCATAACATAACATATTCCCCATAAAATATGCCCTGTTCCATCATTCCATTCTACCAAAGACCTGCTCCCCCCCCACCCCACCCCCCATTTACCATTTTTCTTCAGCGGCTCCCGCATCCAAGTTCTTCAATTGCTACTCGTTTCTTTTTCTTCTGAGCACCAGAAAATTCTGTCTCTAACGTTCTTCCTAGAGATAGCCATGGTATAGCAAGCAGAGTCAATTGATGCTTCAATCCAAACTCTGCTTTTTCTGAGACTATCTTTTTATGATGATTATTATTACTATCATCATCTTTATAAGTTGTTCTATCCATCACTTTTAATCTTCCAGACAGTGGGTCCCTATCATCACCAATATGGTGGCATGAAATAACTTATATAAATGTAAGACTGTCTTCACCATTAATCAAAATGAATTGATAGGCTACTTTTTCCAGGATTTAAGGTTTAACTAATTGAAAACAAACACAGGAATACCCTGCTTAAGCATCATTGGTGTAATGCATGTTCAGGAGCGGGTTGGATTCTTTCATTCAGTGATCAGAGGTACATTTTAAACACACTGCATTTTAAATGCTTGTAGAAATGCTTAGTTCTTTAAATATGTTGAATATATTAAACAAAGTATTTGAAACAATCCAGTAAGAATATAGAGGAAACTGCATTCCTGACTTTCAAAAGCCATAGGAAACTTATTGCCTTCAAGTGTTGTTTCCTGTCCAGTCTGATAGAACTAGCAAATGAGAGGATTTTATTCTATTTTATTTTATATTGTATCCTGCCTTTCTACTGACAAGAGACTCTAATGTGTCTGGAAGACACAGAAAAAGGCCATTTCCAAGCTTCATGGAGGCTACACCAAGCTGCCTTCAATCAGTGGCAGATGGCACACTTCAGCCAATCAGTGCGTGGTTCCTAACTAGCCCCACCCTGTGTCAATTAGTGTTCAGAGTCCATTGTTTTGAGGAGTAGTCAAACTTCTGTAAATACTTCAGTATGTAGCCATTGCCGATATGTCAGACCTGGGAGTGCAGACTCTCCTAACAACCATTTTAGCTGAAGTGAATAAAGCCTCTGCTTTCAGTCCTGTTGTGACCAGCTCTGACAGTGAGGATGAGGAAGAGGGACTGCCTTTTCCAGCATCTGAGCTGGAGTAAAACACAAAGCAAAAGCACCCTCAGTTGGGCAGTGAAGAACCCACCACTTCTCAAACTACAGAACAGGAACAGGAGCAGAAGCAGGCCGTTAACCTGGAAGATAAGGAATTGAGCATTCCAGCCTGGTTGGAGCTGTTGAGAGAAGGAATGCAAGTCCACAGGTCCAGCTGTTTGGCAGAAAAGAGGATCAGCATTTTGGAACAGCTGCAAAACCAGCAAAAGCTGGAGTTTGAAACAGTTCGTTAATGGCAGCAACATCTTGGTTGGAGCTGTGGCCTTTGAGATTTTATGTGATTCTTTGGATCTTGTGTGATGGACTGTATCAAGGATTTTAGTTTTGGATTTTTTATTCTATCTTAGACTGTGTCTGTTTAGGATATCTTGGCTTCAGATGTTTAGGAAAGACTCACTGTTTGCTCTCTTGCTTATTCCCTGACTTTGGTGACTGACTGTTGACCCTGGATTGACTTTGGACTACTCTTGTGGTGTTTCCTGACTGCTTCAAAGAAAATAATGGAGAAACCTGATAGCCCCATTCTTTGCCTTCAACCAATTTGTGTTCTCATTCGATCTTCAGAGCCTAGGGATTCCGGGACCCTGAACTTGTAAAATTGTGGAAGCTGAAAATCACTTAACACTATCTCTATATATTTGAAGAGGTTTCACATAGAAAATGGCTCCTGCTATTCCAGATAAAAATGGCGCTCATATGAAATGAGAGCCATTAGTGTTGCAGTAGCTTGAGCATTGAACTAAGACTCTGGAAGTGAGGGTTTGAATCCCAGCTCAAGCATAAAAAATGACTGGGTGGCCTTGGGCATGCCACATCCAAAACAAAATATCAAAATATTTCAGATTGCCATGAAATCAGTGCTGATGCTGTCTGCACAGCTTCAAATAACAGCTTATAAAACCCTAACTTTTATGCTAGTTATATGCTGGCTGGATGATTCTTTAAAAGGCTCTCTGCTATAGTAAGTGAGCTTAAATGATTCAAACCTAAGGTCACAATTTTTGGGGAAAGGTAGGATAATAATATGATATTGAGGAAGACAAATAAGGAGATAAACGTGTCATGGTTCATTTATGGAGTGTTTATTTTGACTTGATGTAGGATAGAAACAACAGATTCAAGAAACATTATACAGAATTTGTATATCCATTATACCATATACACCTACTTTTTAAAGACAAGAGCTGATCATAAGGAAATAAACTTTAGAAGCTGTTGGCTAAGCAGAAAGGACATCCCAGGAGAGCCTTAAAAAAAAGGAAATGGCCCCGTTTTATTCTATTGGTGCTCCTTTGAGAAGAAAGACCAAGAGCCAACATCATTTTGTTGCCTGGATACTCAGAAATGTCCATGCAGAGAAAGATGGGCACGTAGCTCTTGCCTTACCACAGAGAAAGAGGGATGGTGTCTACCTCACCTCCCTGGTAAAACTGAAATGACTATGCTTTGTGTCCGATTTACAAATTCAAATTGCAGAAGTTCCTATTTGAGCAGCACAAATTTTTGATCCAGCCGCCTTGTAGGTTAACCCTTGATACGCCACAATTCGCATCTTTCTTCAGTTGGCATGACCGGTATATCTGTGTATAATCTCCTAAAATAATGGATAGAGCACATGGAGACAGGAAAAATGAGTTAATGTTTCCAAATATGTGTTCTCCCCCTAGTTCATTTCAAAATAATACTACTGCAACATTGTCACTGGCAAGATCACTCTAGGGCAGGGGTTCTCAAACTTTTTTAGTCACAGAGCCCATTTTTAAGCAAATGTTTCTTATGGAGCCCCAAGAAGTGTGTGTGTGTGTGTGTGTGTGTGTGTGTGTGCGTGCGTGTGTGTGTGTTTGTGTATCAGGCATGGCAAACTTTTTGACACATGGTGTTTTAAAATTTGACAGATGGGCCGAACCAGTGGCAAATGGATGGAGAATGTTTGTGTGAACTAACTGAAAAATTCCTATGCCCATTGCACATATCTCGTTTGTAGTGCAAAAAAAGAAAGTAAAGAAAGAACAATACAATATTGTTCTTTATTGTTCCTGGATTATAAATGTCATTTCTTAATTGGTTCTATCGTATTAACATGGAAAAGGTTTATTAAATTGCAAAAACGTTGTTTTTGTGAGACATCATACAGCACATTTTGCTATAGTTTTTCAATTAAGATCTCATAGAGTCTCAACCAATTCAACATAGTGTATGGCAGCCAGAAAAATGGAGTTTCTGGAGTATAACAACTACTTCACAAAGTAATTAAACAGGAAATAGCATTTTCAAACCAGGAACAGAAAGATTTTCAATTTTTTACGTAGTGTTAGTATATAAAATTACCTTCAGGTTATGTGTAGAACTTGCACATGGAACATGAACAAATTCTGGTTTCCCATCTCCAAGATATTTCATTATGTATATATACATATAAAGATATTTCAAAAGGTTTCTTAACCCAAATATTTCGGATAAGGGATACTCAACTTTTAATAATTGAGAACATATTGCTATGTCTTTTGTAGAGTACATAATTGGTACAGTGGATACCATTATAAAAAGGCCAGAGGTTGAATTCAAAGAATTGCTGGGTTTTTTCTAAGTGGGTGTGCTGGTAGATAATGTTTGAGGGTCCAAAGAGTCACTTCCAGACACAAATAGAAAACATTGCCCTTTGTATGGGTGCAAACACCAGGGCACAAAAAGCATTGTCGTTTCCACTGCAGGAAGCAAAAATAGCCAAAAAGTGTATTGAAACATGGAACTGCCTTGTGGGTAAATGGCTAATAGTTGCTTCCATGTTTAGTGTTTGGTGGGGTGGATACAGGCCAGAATCCTATGGTACAGAATGCTTGTGTTGGTATTTCATCCACTTTTATGCAGCAGTGGTAAGAGAAGGCAGACAACAAAGTTGTCAAAGATCTTATGAAGACCTCAAAATAACCCATCTTATCTTCTTGCAATATAAATGAATGTTATTATAATATAATGGAGCCCAAAGTAAAAGAATCAATCTCCTTTGTTGATGTTGTTAAAGTGCTATCAAGTTGATTTCAATTTATGGCATGCCGGTAAATGAAAGACTTTCAGGTTTCCCTCTCATAAACAACGCAGCTCAGGTCTTACAGTCTTAGGCTGGATCTACACTGCCATATAATCCAGTTTTTGAATACAGGTTATCTGTTTTGAACAGGATTATTGGAGTCTACACTGCCATATAATCTAGTTTAAAGCAGATAATTTGGATTCAGAAACTGGGTTATATGGCAGTTTAGATGGGGCCTCAGTGGTATGTTTTTCTAGACTGAGGACTTTATTACACAAGGAGGCAAACCAGAATTGCAGCTAGATCATCACATTTGGTGATGGTTCCCACTCTTTACCAGTGATACTCGGTGCATCCTCCAACTGATTTGCCTATCTCCATCCCTAGCTATTAATAGGTAAATTTTGACAATAGTTCCCAATCCCTCAATGTTTACATCATCTACCTGCTTCTGCTTCTGTGTCAGCATGCTGGAAGCAGTGTGACATCAAGGTTATTGACCTCCACTCCACTCCGCCTCCCCTGCCCACTGTCCCCAAAGTGGCCTTTTTGCTATCTGCCTTTTATCCAGATAGGTATATATCTTTGTCCTTTTTTGTTTTAATACTGAAATTGCATAATTGTTCAAAAAATGAGGAAAAAAACAATAGTAGTGCAAGAAAGTGAGTAAATCAGTGTGTGGAAATATGATTGTGGGATATGTCAAATGTCACAATTGCATTAAGGGCAATGATGCAATATTGAGGATACCCAATAAGGTATGGATCCATTCTAAATGATAATGTGATTGAAGTGGAATAGTAGGTTCGTGTGATAAAATCCTGAGTCTGTCTGGATTGTGATCTTTTCCTGTTGCCTAATAAGCATTATTTTATTTTCTAGTGTGTAATGTTTTCTCATGATATGACCAAACTAAGGCAACTTACCTTCCAAATAATAAGTCTTTAGAGTATGACATGTTCCTATGACAGGATCAATTTCACAGTAATTAAACTCAGAAGAATGACTGTAGAATATATGGCTGTCATCTCGGCATTTCAGAACATCTGCTTCAAAATAATGTACCTTTTAATAATAGTCCCACAATTTACATGGAAATATGCTATTGATATATACTTTACATCTCAGTCATTGGCATTGGTTGGTATTCCCACTCAATCCTGAAATCAAAAGCGGCACAGATTGAACAGATTTAGACTACCCTATAAGACTGGGAGAACTGTTGGGATGTCACAAACCATTTATCTTCTGACAGAACTATAGAAGCCCACAAATAGGGGAAGGGGAGAATATTTAAGTGAGTGAATGTTCATCTCCAGAGTCTGGTGAAGTAATTACTGTAGTGAAATTATGTTAGGAAAGATGTTAGGAAAGAGGAGGTGGGGAAGTTGGTGACATAAAATATTACACTGTCATTTTAAACATTTTTACTCCACTTTCAAATATAAACTTGACAAAGGGGGGGGGGATTGGGATGGAGAAGAGAAAAAGGTTGTGCACGCAAGCTTTTAATGAATGAGAACATGGACTTTACATGACCTGTACGAAGACTTGAGGATTCTGGATGAATGGATTTTAATCTTGGACATTCTTAAAATTTTATATAATGTGATTTTATTTTGTAATGGTATCTGTTTTATATGAACTGTTGTTTTGTAGATTGTTTTATATGAATTGTTGTTTTTACATTGTTTTTAGGCATTGAATTTTTGCCATTTACTGTAAGCCACTTTGAGTCTCCTCGGAGAGAAGTAAAAATGATGTAAATAAAGAAATAAATAAATAAAAGGAAAATACTTGAGATTGCAGGTGTTAATAATGAGAATGATACAGATTTTGCAGACACTATTTCCCAATAAAATTAAAAATTAATTAAAAATTAATTAAAATTAATTAAAATTCAAATTTCATTTGGGAGTATCTATTGACCCACAGTCTGCAGGCAAGTGGGTGTCAATCCAAATTAACAGAGAGGACCATGCGGGGTTCCTTTGCCCATGGTATTTCCTGTAAAGGAATATCTTTATTATTTTCATTCTTGAGGAATTTAACTCACTACAACAAAATGGACAATTGAACAAAATGGTATCCCTAATATGTAATTTATTGGTTCAGATTGTCACACAGTGCTTCTGTTGATACAGGTACTATATCAGATACTGGCAAAAGTTAGCTCCTTGCAGTTTTCTCCCAGTCTAGACTTAACTGATGTTACAAGGAGCAGCAGTTATGTTGGCAATCATTCTATTGTTATGAACTCCCTACAGTGTCGCCAGCTCGGGGTATTTCTGAAATGGGGACTGCTACACACACAGAAAGCAATATTAGAGACCATTTTTGGAATATTTGACAAGATGATTTTTTAGGTACTATAGTAAGAAAGGAAGAAAACATTTGAAAGTTGTACAAGGAGATATTTTCTGAGAAATGTTGGATGAATTCTAAACATATATAACATATAAATACCATTAAAATGTTAAAACCGTGATACTTAGTCCAGGAATTGCCAACTGTGCTGCTACAATTATGCCAGTTCTCTATTGCACTATCCAAATGCCTGATCCTATAGCCATGTCTTCACTCTTTTCCTGAAAACCAGGAAAGGGGGCCAGTCTGATGTCACTGGAGAAGGAGTTCCACAGCTGATAGGCCACCACTGAGAAGGCCCTGTCTCTCATCCCTACCAGTCATGCTTGCAAAGGGGATGGGACTGAGAATAGGGCCTCCTCATCAGAATTTAATGCTTTCAACCATTCATAGGGAAAAATATGTACAGACAAGTGAGTTGGGCCGGAACCATTTAGGGAGCTCACTTTTCTTGTCATTTTCAGATTCTTCTCTCAAATCCCAGATATTTCTTCTCACTGACAAATCAAGTGATTACAAGTTCAAGGGCATAAGCCCGTCTTGAGTTCCATCTTTTTTTTCACACTTAGGAAACAGAAACTTACCTCCAGGTGTGAAGCAGAGAAAAGCAGAAATAGCAAAGAGTAGAATCTGGATCAGGATAAACATCTTGGATTGAGGTGGATTCTGTCGAAATGCTGATCTGTGCTGACTCCCAGAAAGGTGAACAAGGCACTTCATTTTATCCCCTCAAGAACATCCTGTTCAATCTCCTTAATTGTTATTCTGTTCCTATTATATGCATGGATTGAGAATCTAATGAAGCGTAACCTGGCTACTCCTCTGTGGTATCAGGCAATAGATTATACGTTTAATAAGTTTAAAAAACCAACAAATTACCATATATAGATGTATAACTCAACCTCAGGTATATCTCATGAATAGATTTGGGGGACTAAATCTTGGACTTTGGTATGACCCATGAATAAGTTGAAGTTTGTGTCTCATCATGGGTCTCCTCAGATCCATCCCTTAGAGATGAAAAAATGCCAGCATTGCTTCTGGGGCTAGTTTTTTCCTGTAGAAACCTGCCATTTTCAGAGTACAGCAGGCCATCCCCATTTATGAGTTTGGCTTTTTTAGATTTGATTTGATTAAAATGTTATCTATGGGAATTTCTATGTCCTTTAATGTGATTTTTATGATCAATTTACAGTGGAACTTACCATACTGGCAAGCTGGAGGATCAAGAGATTTATAAATATGTGTTCTCTCAGTTTGCAAAAACCAGTTTTCTTTTCAAAATTTCTGTTTCCACTTTTGCTGCTTCTGTATTTCTTATCCCACTGAATGTGGAATAATAAAACTTTATTTATACCCCGCCACCATCTCTCCAATTGGGACTCGGGGCGGCTTACATGGGGCCATGCCCAGACACCATACAATATAACAAAATAAAACAACATATCATAACACAATATAACAGTGCAAAAATAATCATATACATTACAACACAAATCAGAGAAAACAATAAAAACCAGGGCAGGCCACATGAACACTTAATTAAAAACTCGAGAGAGAGAGACATACGAATAAGGGAACAGGGATATAAAATGGTGGAGCAGTCTAAAGGATAGAATCCAAGGGGAATAACCTTTCAAAAAATGGAATACAGACATGTTGTTCTGCCGTCCATCTTATTGTCCAGAATACCTTCTTTTTTACTACTATATTGCCATTTTTCTATTTATTTTTGCAGAACAGAATGTGATTGAGGCCCAGTCCCCAAATAAAATGGACCATTGGTACACAATGCTTGATATGCAGTGAGGAGGAACCAAATTGTATAAAGGACTACTATTCATAACCAAGTACTATTCAATTTAGTAGGCACATTTAAGACATAGAGTACCCTAACATATCCAGGTGTAATAGGGGACAATGTTTCTACTACTGACCCATCTCCATAAACACTGTGTTCTGGGAAATGTTCCACAGCAGCTGTATCTGGCAATCTCTAACATTGAGGAAAATTTAAATATGAAAGTGCACTCCATATAGGTCATTGCTTTTGTTACAGCCCAGCACAGAGATTGACTTAGAGCAAATCAGTTATCTTCCCCAAAAAGTGACAACAGCCATCCCCTTGAATGTCTGTCTATATGACACACAATTAACCACATAACTTCAACTTAGCATGGATTTATACTATTATTTAGTTTTAGTTCTCTTTGCAGAATCAATCATTTTATGTTATCATTACTGACTGTAAACAGCTGGTTGGCTGGCTGGCTCCACAGTGCTTTGCTCATGGCAATTGGGCCAAAGTAAAAGTAGTGGTTTTTAAAAACCATTTTATGTTATCTTGGCTTTGCAAAAGCTGCTTATTGCTTGCTTGCTTTAGACCTCTTTGCAGATTCAATTAATTTTTTTTTATATTTAGACTAACTATAAACAGAGATTGCTACAGCCAGCTATTTGGATCCTTCAGCTGTCATTTGGCTACTGAGAAGCTTTGCATTTTGGGATATGTAGTTTATGGCAGGGCTTTTTGCAATCTCTACCGTTGGGGGGCTGGCCTTCCCAAACTACAATTAAGATGGCTATGATTGGCCATGCTCACCACCTCCTTTCTGGCAGTGCCGGCAAAAATATAGCCAAAAGAATGAGACCTTAAGAGTTCCCTTGGCTTAACTTTAAGTTCCCTTAGCTTTACCAAAGTTACTTAATGTTTGTGAAAATTAAACTGACCTTGGGAGACATCCGAACATTACAGAACATTTCTGAAAAAAAAATGGCTAAGTGATTCAAATTCTAATTTCCCATCCGACATGTTGACAAGCTGGAATGTGTCCAGAGGAGGGCAACTAAAATGATCAAAGGTCTGGAGAACAAGCCCTATGAGGAGCGGCTTAAAGAACTGGGCATGTTTAACCTGCAGAAGAGAAGACTAAGAGGAGACATGATAGCCATGTACAAATATGTGAGGGAAGTCATAGGGAGGAGGGAGCAAGCTTGTTTTCTGCTGCCCTGCAGACTGGGACGCGAAATAATGGCTTCAAACTACAGGAAAGGAGATTCCACCTGAACATCAGGAAGAACTTCCTCACCGTGAGAGCTGTTCGGCAGTGGAACTCTCTGCCCCAGAGTGTAGTGGAGGCTCCTTCTTTGGAGGCTTTTAAGCAGAAGCTGGATGGCCATCTGTCGGGGGTGCTTTGAATGAGATTTCCTGCTTCTTGGCAGGGGGTTGGACTGGATGGCCCATGAGGTCTCTTCCAACTCTACTATTCTATGATTCTATGATTCTACATTGACTACATGCCTCAACACTCACCATGTATGCCCACATCCGAGTTACGATCATTTCCAAAATTTTGCACAAGTCTACTAATTACTCATAAAGTAAGCCAACAATATAGAAAACAAAAGAATTGCCCACACATTGTAACCACTCAATATCCCTGTCAGTCACTAAGAAAGGGATCACCAGAAACTGCAGCAACTATCAGGCACTTGCACCATCCTTGCAAGCAAAGTGATGTTCAAAATTGTATAACAAAGACTTTATATGGTGCCAGAAATGCCAGAAGTCTAACTCAAGTTCAGAAAAGGGAGAGACATTAAGTATCATATTGCAAACATGGAATTGATAATGGAGTGCACCAAAGAATTTCAGGGTAAATCAACCTGTACTTTACAGATTACAGCAAGACCCCCCCCCCCCCACTAAACCCATGGTTTCACTTATACACACAGAAGTATACACACCTTGGAGATGTTCCAGGAAGTGATGTCAAACAATAGAGGAGTCTTGTTAGAGGTGCCAACATCAGGCAAGTGAGGATGGGTGGACGGACAGGCTGGCTGTTGGTGCTGGCAAGTGAAGAGGTCAGCTCAGTAAAGGAAAGGACAGTCCCTGCTCACCCACCTGGCCAAACCTCACCAGGAACTATAGCCAGAGACTGCCTCATCTTCCCTCTACACTCCCTTTGTATCTAGAACAAAACAATCACTGTGAACAGGAAGTTGGGCCCCAGTTGGGCCTTCACCGCCTCAAAATTGAGGTTGCAATCAAAAAGGTCAGAAGAAAAGTAGGAAATACATAAAAGAATCAGTCAATATTCTCAAATATGAGGATATATCTTTGGATACCAAAGTCAGTATTGTCCATGTCATTGCATTTCTGATTTCTATATAAGTTTGAGAAACTGGGTTGTTGTGAGTTTTCTGGACTGTATGGGCATGTTCCAGAAGCATTCTCTCCTGACGTTTCACCCACATCTATGGCAGGCATCCTCAAAGGTTGAGGAGTCTGTTGGAAACTAAGTAAGTGCTGTCAAGTTGACTTTATCAACAAATCTGCCCCCATCACTAACTTAGTTTGCAACAGACCCCTCAACCTCTGAGGATGCCTGCCATAGATGTGGGCGAAATGTCAGGAAATAATGCTCCTGGAACATGGCCATACAGCCCAGAAAACTCACAACAACCCAGTGATTCCAGCCATGAAAGCCTTTGACAAGACAGGTTTGAGAAAGCTGTTCAATGAAGAAAGATAGGAAGAGAATCAACTCATTTCAAATGTGGTATTGGGGGATAGTTCTGCAAATACCATGTACTGCCATAATGACAAATAAATGAGTTATAGAGCAAATGAAGCCTGAGCTCAGCTTAGAAGCCTAGATGATGAAGATGAGACTGTCATACTTTGGCCACATCATGAGAAGAAATTACTCACTAAAGAAGAGAACGATGTTTGGCAAAATAGAAGGCAGTATGTAATTAGGAGGGTAGACTCAATAAAAAGGTCATGGTTCTGGGTTTACAAGACTGAGCAGATTTGTTGATAAAGTCAACTTGACAGCAGTTAACAATACAGCAGTTAACAATATTAATAGTAAAATACATGAGAGATCACATTGTAATTTCATGGCTTATTGGAAACTCTTAACCATGAAAATAATTGGAACAGCATGATATCTTAGCTGCTTTTACATACATTTTGTAAAAGCATTTTATCTATGCTTCTCAAGAGAGGGGATATCAACATTTATTCCTCTGTAATCTAGAGTTCTGATTTGACAGGTCTAATAGTGTTCATTCTAAGATGTCCCCCATGATTAAGATCTTGTTCCTGGCTGCATTTATTATCCTCTGTCACAGACCAGGAGGTAGGTGACTTTCACCAGGACTGGGACAGGATTTTCATCTCAGCTGTTCAACTTCTAATAACCTCAACTGACAAAAATTGAAATATCTGAGAATGGTACATAGAGAAGAATACTCAAGTTGTTAGAAAACAATAGAAATTACCAGGAAAAGTCATTGAGAGCCATTATATATAATTTCTGCTCATAAAAGGTAGACAACATAGGGCTCTCTCATGATCTCATCATAAGCAAATTTGGTGAGCACACAGGAGAGATCCTTTTCAGTGGCTACTCCCTGGATGTGAAACACCCTTCCATGGAAGATTAGGTTGGACTCGACTTTGCTCTCTTATAATTTGAATCTGTTTCATGTTCTGCTCTCTCGAACAGCAGAAAAGAAGCTCACTCCTTTTACATCCCATAATTTCAGACATTTAAAGATGGCTTTCATATCACCTATCTGTATCACTCTTCTTCAATTTAAACAGTTGTAATGTCTAAGCTCTTCCTTAGAAAATCTTGACATGTACCTCATTCTCAATATTCTTTCCCAGAACTCCAGATGAAAGCTGATAAAAACAGAATAGAACAGCACTGCTACTTCCCTTGTCAGCTTTGTATGATATTCAGTTGGCTTAAGATCTTTGAAAAGGGATTTCATAGATAAGCCATTGAAAAATATGCTTTAAAATGTCTGGACTACATCATAAATAGAAACTCCAGATGTCTCTTTTTACCTTGGGTCATATTTCTTACTGTCTGAACAATCATCTGCTCTTACTGCCTCCTACATTTTTTCCCCCTGCTTCTTTTCAAGGTTCCTCAATACGAGTTCCCTTTTTTGCCTATCCATATAGTTCCTGTTATTCATATTTCAAAACCTTTTATTTGCCACATAGTAGCTACATTGTTCAGTGATACTGCAGCAGATTGTTCACAGCCTCTGAGATGTTTCAAACTGTGAACTTGTCCCCTACACAATATTTGATTTAAAGATTTTATGCCTGTGCAGAAAATTCTGTCAATGTGAAACCCCTAGAAATTGTACACTAAAATATAATAAAACACCAGAAACTTAATCTTCTTTTAAAACATGTTAGGATCATTTAAAACACACACACAGGGGCAATCTGGCTGCGACATCTGTCACCCCACTGATTGCCAGGGTTGATTCAGGTGATCTGGCTGGCTAGGCGGGTGTCCCCTTCCTCCCTCGCCGCTCCATATGCATCCCTCCCGAAGCTGCGCGCTCGGTGGAAGAGGACGATGTACAGAGAACTCCAGTCTTCAGTCCCAGGTATACACACATTACTTATTGGAAGCACAATAACAAAACTTGTTTGGCCTTTCTGTTAAATTGTGTAGCTTTTTTGTTTTTTCTTTTCTTTGTTTGTTTTTTGTCTGAAAAGAGCCTTTATTTATTTATTTATTTATTAGACTTGTATACCGCTACTCCCAGTATGGCTCGGAGCGGTTTACAGAATAGATTAAAACAATAACTTAGTTTTAAAATAACAATAAAAACAACAATAAAAACAACAATAAAAACAGACATAGCCCCAAGTTTTTCACCCATCGAAAGCTTGTCGGAAGAGCAAGGTTTTGCAGGCTTTCCGAAAGGCAAGTTGGTCTCGGATAGTTCGAGTTTCAACTGGCAAGGCATTCCATAAGTGAGGGGCTACAATCGAGAAGGCTCTTTGCCTAGTAGAAGACAAATGATAAGTCCGTATGTTAGGGACTTCAAGCAAATTTTGGTCCTCGGACTGAAGTAATCTCTGGGGTTGGTAGCGGGATAAGCGGGCCCTCAGGTACGCCGGCCCGAAACCATGTAAGGCCTTAAAGGTTAGTACCAGTATCTTGAAAGTCCGGTACTCAATCGGTAGCCAGTGCAGCTGTTGTAGAATTGGGGTGATACGCCACCTCGCCGGCACCCCGGCGAGAAGACGAGCCGCCGCATTTTGCACCAGCTTCAGTTTCCGGATCACTGACAGAGGAAGGCCAATGTAGTCGAGCCTCGAGATGACCGTCGCCTGGATCACCGTAGCCAGGTCATTCCTAGATAGGTAGGGAAGCAGTCGCCTAGCCTGACGTAGATGGAAAAACGCAGATGTGCTCACAGCAGAGACCTGGGCCTCCACTGTGAGCAGAGGGTCCAATAAGACTCCAAGACTTTTTACAGAAGATGACGGACGTAGTGTCTCGCCATCCAGGGTAGGCAGCTGGATCTCCCTCCCACCCGGATGGTCCAGCCAAAGGATCTCCGTCTTTGCTGGATTCACCCTCAACCAATTTGCAAACAAGGATTTTTTTTTCTTTTGAAGTGGATGCCCTATTGTGTCAGCTGTCTTCCTACAGCTCTTGGGCAGTATTTTTGGAGTCTGAAGTCTGTGAAGCAGACTCTAATACAGAGATCTGC
Organism: Anolis carolinensis; assembly: GCF_035594765.1. Taxonomy (NCBI): domain Eukaryota; kingdom Metazoa; phylum Chordata; class Lepidosauria; order Squamata; family Anolidae; genus Anolis; species Anolis carolinensis. The sequence continues at coordinate 27,257,188 of NC_085841.1, read as the reverse complement.
CATGCCACCAAAGTTTACAAGGGTACAGTAAGGGGTCTGCACTTTTTTCAGTCATTCAACTGTTGTATCCATGACTGGGAATGGTACTGCATTGAAAGTCCCCCTCCCCACCTTTCCTGGGGCCATTGAAAGCAATTTATCAGGTTTGTCACTGCGACTTTAGCAGTCAGTGAGTTTCCAAACCTAGTAGTGACATAGGACTAGTATTACGATCTTTCTTATGCCCTTCATAGGCCCCTTCTAAAAGGTTTGGATAGGTCAATAAAACATAATGGCATAAGGTGTGTAGTTTCTAGATCCAATAGAGAAAAATAGGGTTCCAAAATTGGTAAAGTTGTCCTACATATTGCCAAAGATCTATTGCTAATGGGCAAAGATCCATCAATAATAATAATAATAATAATAATAATAATAATAATAATAATAAGAATAAGAATAAAACTTTATTTATACCCCGCCACCATCTCCCCAACGGGGACTCGGGGCGGCTTACATGGGGCCATGCCCAAAACAATACAATGTAAACAGCATATAAAAGAACAGCACAACACAATACAATAAGCAATACAGTAAATAATATCCATTACAAAATAAAACAATGCCTTTGATTACTCCAAACAGCCCTTCATGGTTTCAGAAGAAGTTTTTTAACATCCCTTTTTATTATTGTTTAAAAAATGTGTTAAGGGTCTAAGCTTATGTACTCTCTTTGACAATCACCAGCCATTGTACATTCAGTCTTCTATTCTTTCTACTGCGGTGTGCCTTCTAGCCTTTTTACATACTGCATAGAAATGATAGTGGTGGCCTGAGAGGTGACACTGGCAGTTGTCTCCTCTCTATGGGATGATCCTTGACTTATCCACAGGTCATATCAAAATCCACAATTTTAGCTCCAAAATCTTTTCTCAACCTATACATGAGATTGACTTATAAATGAGTATATATGGTATGTGTACATCTTGTGTTATTGAGCTCCAAATTATGAGAGTTGTCTTTCCATCCCGGATATGCATCATCAGTTTCCAAATGCTTTAGAAGCTTGCTTTTTATTTTCATTTTAAGCATTGCTGAGCATTGTTTCCATACTTAATCTAACAAATAACATGCTTAAGTCCACTGTAAAATCCACAGCAGCAAATATTATTTCATCCTTATTATGAGACAGAAATAAGGCCAGTCTTTTGTAGTTAGGAAAATCATGACAGAATGGAAAGGCAATTGAACATTTGGAATTAGTTTCTAACTCTCTGGAAATAAAATGTAATGAAAAGGTGTATTCTTTTTCCCCTCTTTCAATTTATTTGACATCACAGATGGGAATATTAAGATGGTAACACTAAACTGCAAGACGAAAGAGAATGCAAGGTGTGGCACTAAAAAGAATTCCCCATTTCCAGATGAATGGGCTGAATTTCTCTGCTGTGAAGACAAAGATGTCTGCAATGAGAATTTATAAAGTTAAAGCAACTTAGATATTTTCCGTATACCAGGATACGTTTATTTTCTTCTTCTTGACTACTTTGTCTTAAATCACCATCCATTCTCCACACTTACTAGTAAAGAGCATAGTTCTGTGTACAGTGATATACATCCACAAGCAGTATGGAGCAGAGTATCAAGTACATCAAAAAAAGAAAAAAAGAATTAGAAACCTATTATTTTAAAATTGAAACACTTAACTCATTTCACAGTATTACTTGTGCATGCATATCACAATCTCAGCTGCTCTTAATCAGCAGGGAAAATGCTCACAGAAACATGTTCTACACATAGTATTTCTGTAATCTACTCTTACACTGGGAATTATTATAAATAACCACAATATTATGTGGAATTGGAGAGTGTTGTGACTCAGCCACAGTATAGCCAGAGTCATGATGAAGAAGGGGATGCTGGGTTTCAGATACAAGAGCCAGAAGATGATGGCATGGGAATGCAGGCTGAATCAGAGACTGGAGAATTGCAGTTTAAGCAGAATAAACTGTTGACCCCAGAACCATCCATGACCAGGGCTGTAGCTGGGGAGCGGGGTTAGGGGTTCAACCCCCCCCCCTGAAGTTTTTCAGGTTTATTTTTTAAAAACCTGGTTTACTCATGAATTTTAACTGATTAACCAAATCCCCATGAGTGTCCACTGAAGTTTATCGATGGAGCTTGATTTCTAAATTATTTTGCATTATGGAACTATTCGTCATGATTTGCTTAAAAAAAGTGTCAACCCCCTCCACCACCTTGATTTTTTTTCTGGCTATGGTCCTGTCTAAGACCCATAGCAACCTTAAGCCTTATATGTAGGAATATATATTTTTATATTGGAACATTATTGGTTGTGTAGAAAACACTGTTTTCTGTATAATAAAATTCTGTTTTTCTGTGCTAAACAACCACACGTGAATTTTGTGCAAAATAAATCCCAAATTGTGAGTCACTTTCTATAATTGTGTTGTTTCCAAAGTCCTTCTCCCGTAGGAAGAAAGTTGTTGAAAGTGTGTGACTCGACCAAGGATACACAGTGGGTTTCCATGGTCAAGTGAGGAATCGAATCCTAGAGTTATACTGCAATGCTCAAATGCTGAAATGATTACCATGCTAGTTCTCTCCTAGGGCGCATGCAGGCAGCCCCTTTAATGCAGGACTTCCTGCCACAAAAAGGAGGCTGTCCAGATGACATCTTAGGAAAACACAAATTAATTTGCCACAAACTGAGAAAACCCTGGTTTGTGGTGAATTAATTTGCTAGTGGGTTTATTCTGCGCCTTCCAGGAAGGTGCGGGATAAACCCTCTACTTCCACTGTCCAGACAGATTAGCCCAGAAAACCCCGAGGACAACAACCCCCTCCCCAAAAGCCCCAAAACCCCTTTAAAAAGTAAAATAACTTACCCAGCCAGCATTTCCCTTCTGCTGTCCCTTTCCTAGCACTTAGGAGTGATGCGCCAGGAGAAGAGGGGGAGGAAGAGGAAAATTGCTTCTGTCCATCCCCACCTCCTGGTGCATCATTCCTAAGCACAAAGGAGAGGGCCAGCAGAAGGGAAATGCTGGCCGGGTAAGTTATTTTATTTTTTGATGGGTTTTTGCAGCTGGTGTGCGGACTACAGTCCACCCCAACCTGAGTTTCCGCTGTGTGGAAGTGCCCCTAGTATATTACTATGCCATTATTGTATTTCTATATTTTAAAATATTTAATCAATACTGACTTTTATATATTGAAGATTATATCCTGGAGTATATAATTTGTAACTTGTAACTGGTGATTCATTTTGAATGCAAATTGAAGCCACAAATAAAGACAAACATGATGCCAGCCTGCTTTTAACAACAGTGCTATCTATTGAAGATCATTTTGTGCCTTGTCTGTCAAAAGTTAAAGCAAGACAAGGAAACAGATAATAGTATATGTTCTGAATCAAATTATGAAAGCAGCAAAGCCTGAGGTTGAAATGGTACTGTCTTTGAAAGGCAGATTTGGATCTGTGGGAACATGAGAATGTGTACGTGACTGTAAAGAGTCATGGTCTAGAGGCCCAGAGAAATAGTAATGTGGCATGAAGAAGAAAAATGCAATGTCAAAGTTAGAGCTGAACAAAAGAACCCTTGATGTGAATTGTGGCCCAGACCCTTATCTTGAAAGTTCCCAACTCCAGAATCATTGACTCCAGCATTTTTCAGAGAAGATATGCTGAACTTTGAATGTGGTTCTTGTGTAAATATCTGGAACTCATACTGGACATACCAGAAAAGACCAAACCATACAAGCTGAAATTCATAAACTACTTAAATATCATCATCAAAGCAGCTCTGAGGGATAAAAGGAGCACCTCAGTATGGCTTTAGATTCAAGGTGGCTATTCCCTTTGCAACTTTTGGCCCAGTTGCAAGCATCACTGCTTCTTCATCCCAGATTCTGCTCGCTCATTTCTTCCTCTGCAAAGGTAGAATTGCATGTGCATCTGCATGTATGTGAATGTTTATTGGTGGGTGTGAACTCGCTTTGCTAAGCTCCCATCATCTCAGGGCCCTTCTAGAAATGGGTAAATCCCGGGGAGAACTGGGACATTCCTAGTATATTCTGGGATTTAATCTAAACACCTGTCTCAAATCCTGGGCTTTCCTTGAGAAGGGTGGGTGGAGGTCTAAACCAAGGCTCTCATTCTTTCCCATTGGGAGGTTGCAACCTCCTGATGCATCATTGTTTGGGGCAAATTGGTGGCTGGGAGGAGAGGAGAGGGGAGGGGTGCCATCCTGCTCCATCAGGCTCCAGGAGTCTGAAGAACTGGGATCACTGTGGGGATTGACCCTGGGATCATGGAACACAGTCCCTGGAGTCAGTTCCCACAGGAAACTATATCTTTCAGATTACTCCTGGTTAATCCCTAAGTCATTTTGGATACCTCAGGTAAACCCGTGACCCATCACAGGTTTTAGGAGCTGTGTAGAAGGGTCCTCTCTTTTCCTTCTTTTCCCTTCATTATAATTACAACCAGTTCTACTTCAACTCGTTTTTGGAAAGGCTCTCATTCTCCCCCACTGTAACTAAGGGTAGGAATCCTAATATCTTAACCATTAGTTATGTTGTTCAGGTCTAATAAACCTTACAGGTCAGCAACTTCTGGATTCCCATGACTGATGTTGTGCATGTGGAGCATGTTTTACAAAATTTGTCTCCCCACATATGATCCCACCAAGGGTTCATCTATCCGATAGAATGAATGCGATTCTACACCACTTGAACTACCATTGTTCAATGCTGTGGAGAGCTGAAGTTTAATGTGGCACAAGTACTTTTTGGCAGAAAAGGCAAAAGACAATGTAAATTGACAGCTCCCAGGATTCCATAGCATTGAGCCATGACAGTTCAAGTAGGATGAAACTGAACTCATTCTACAGTGTGAATACACCCTAAATGCCTCTTCTTTTTTTGTTTCTCTGGGGGGGGGGGGCAACCTAATTCCCTTTCTTTCTTTCCTATTTTCTTTTCCTTTCTTTTTCTTGCAACATTGCTTATATGGGGTGATATACCAGATATTTTGTTTGTGGAAATGAACAGTCCAGACTTTTGAGATCAACCTCCCAATGACAATTTGGATTGATAATTTGATGTAGTTTGTAGTCTCCACAGACAGTTCAAGGGAAATTAGATTTTTGTGACCTTCATATGCTTTCTTATGTTGTGATCGTCTATAGGAAACACATGAATGTTTCTGATATTGAAGTCCTTGTTATAGCAGATATGCAGGACGCAAGTGGGATTTGAGAGACCAGCTCTGAAATAATTTCTTCCATATTGATACAGCCGCAGCGTTACTGCACTGTACTGACTGGGTTAGGCCTTTCTAGTACATTATATTTGTTTGTGAGTAGTAATATAAGGATGACAAAAGTAATACCAGTCCTGTATGAATCTCCCTTTTGAAGCCCTAAACTCTGGTCAACTGCAGATAATCTCCCATTAGCTTTATTAAATCTCACTACAGTTTGTATAATTGCCCTGTAAATTAGCCATGAGTTTATGATTTCATGGCCCATTGATAACTCCATCCATGCAGCTAACAAGAACAAAATTATATCCAAAATCTGTGTTCTATTTTTGCGTGCATGCATACCATAAAGAGTATAAAATGAAGTAGATTCCACAATGGGATTTACAACAGTATTCCTTCCTCTCTGTTGTTACAGAAAACATCATAATTTCAATATGACCCCCACAATTCAGCTTCTGCTCATAGCTACCTTTGCTTTCATCTGCCTCACACCTGGAGGTAAGTTCCTTTCACCTATGTTAAGATAAGAATTTACTCTTAGGGATGAGTTGTATGTCTGAAAGCTAAAATGTCTAGTAATGAGACTTAGGATGCATCTCTGCACTCTGTCACTTGTATTTATGTATTTATTTATGTATTTTATAGCACTCTTTAGCAACAGAAGCCAAGGACCTTGTAAAGCTACAGCCCCCGTGATTCCACAGCATTGGGCCCTTGTAGTTAAAGTGGTGCCAAACTGCATTGATTCTACAGTGTAGATGCACTCTTAGAAAAGGTTATTGAAAAAGGCAATTAAGTCAAGAGGAGGAAGAAGTGATATTAACTTCACATAACCATTTCAGTGCATGCGCAAAATGCTAAAAATACTAAGGGATTTCTCACTCTCTCCATGTAATGTCCCTGATATAATTTTTTGGCTTGCTCAAACAATTCCTTCATTCACCAGAGCTATTTCTTGACTTGAAAATATGGCCCTGTTTGTGAATATTTTGGTGACATCAGGATTAAAAAGCGTCCCTATTTTCTTTCTTCTCTGAATGTTCCCACTCAGATTAAGGATTCTAGACTTTTGGTTGTATAAAGAACTGCAATAACATGATTACCTAATGTTGCCATTAACTCATTTTTACTAAATGCTTGGTAGTGCTATTAGAGTCATAAGGATTTTGTTTTGGAAGCAGAAGCTATCGAATGTCGCATGTGCCTGTCTCCGGGACCAGGGTCACCATGTAGGCCACCCCTGACCTGTCAAATTGACCCTGCAACACATACCTGCTCTGCCCGTTTCTTTATGATAAGTAAGTAACTTAAGGTTCCTGTTCTTTTGGGTTTCATTACAAATGGTGGGGAAAAACACATCACAGAAATGCTTGCAGACTGAATAATGTATAGCCTCCCTATCCCTAACAGGTTAAGTATAGCAGCTATGGGAAACATGAAGATTTCATCTTTAAGGTAGTCAGTATTTACAGTCCACTTTCTTATGGGTTTTTATTTATTGCAGTGAAAATACATGCTTTTCTATAACATTGGGTTTTATGACATAAGGCTCTAAAAATTGGTTCTAGCATTGCACATCAGTCTTGCTTGAGATTGGAGCAGACCTGTATAGCCACTCTTCCTGATATACCAATTCATTCAACATGCACCTTTGCAAAGCTGAAAGCACTTTTAGCTTACTGCAGCTACTGGGATGTAAGTTCTCCCAAACCAAGCATTGACCTTCTTTGTACACCCCCCCCCCCAAATTGTATATTTTTTCATAACAATTGCACAACTTCAAGAGTTCAGAATCTTGTGAGACAGGCACTTCTGCAATTAATTGTTTCCATATTTTCCAAGTTCACAAGTTTTGTCCCTACAAATAGTTAACATATTAATGCATTCTACAAGGGGGAGTGATAGCTCGACTGGCAATCCTTGTTTAGCAATGTGCAAGCATGCATGAGCTTAATTAAGAGGTAAAATCCCTATCATTGCCTGGAATTACCCACAAAGCTACTTAATTACTTTTTTTTAAAGGAAGTTAATGCTTTACAAAAGAGGGAAAGTTATAGCTTTACAGCCAAAGCTTCTTTTGCTGAGAGAAGTATGGCAAAATATTTGGGGACAGGGAAGTGAAGCAGTTCAAAGTCCTATCCCAATTCACTCATAGCCACATGTCAATGCCCCCCAAACCCATTGCCGAAGTGCTTTTAGATCATCGCACCACCTGCAAACACTTTGAACACCAATCAAAGTTCTTTCAACCTATAATGGATTTACCATTTATTGACAAACATTGCTTTGAAAGAGTTGACAGCTGGTTTAGCATGAGTTTAGAATGATAACATGTGATGGTAAGTGCTTTGGTTCATTGCTAGGGAGTATCAGGTACATGTTACAAGCCTCATGTGATAATGTCCAACATGTTCCAAATGCCTAAATACACAAAACGAGGACAAGATGTATTTAAAATCAATTTTTCTGTCTTGGGCTATGCAGTATGTAAAAATGAAAATACAGTGATACCTTGACTTACTAGTTTAATTTGTTCTGTGACTGAGCTCTGAAATCAAATTGCTCTTATGTCAAATCAAATTTCCCATTGAAATGAATTGAAATGCTATTAAACTGTTCCTGCCTCCCAAAAACCACAATGATTTTGTTATGTGTTTTTAGATAAGAAAAAATTACTTTATAAATAACAAATAATAAAAATAATAACACACAATAAAAGATAATGTAAAGAAATAAACTGGATTCATTAAGTGTAGAATATGTATATTCCTTCAAGATCAAACTTATTAAGATTTTGGACAATACCCTTAGAAATATTCCATCACCCCTCGTTGCCACTTCCTGTAGAAATTATAGTCCTACCACCATCTTAGCCACAATAGAATCCATATATCATACACAAAGATGGACTACAAGCTTTTAGGAACATCATTCTGCAGTAGTGCATCGGGATAATGAGACTGATAATAGACTCTAGGGTCCTCAGCTTTCTTACAATTTACCACAGCCCTGGGGTTGCAGAAATAACAGCAAGGTCAAGAGCAAGGTGCTTTCTTGGCTGCTCCCTTAAATCCCTGGTTAAGATGGCGGGTGGCCTAGCTTTTGTGCTAGCTCACAACTCAAATCTTGGCTTGCATGTCAAAGCAAAAAAGTGACTGAGCAGCAGATCATATCTAAAAAAACTCATAAATTGGTTCACTTGTAAGACATGGTTTCCCTGTTTAAGATACACACAAATATCTCTGACATTTTTTGTGTTCAGTGGTATGAAGCAGCATCAATTATAACTATAATGAATTATGATATAGTGACAGACCCGGATCAGACTCAGAATGTGTCTTTAATGTATATGTATATGTATATTTATATGAATGTTTTAATCTAATTAATTTAAATTGTAATGAATTGTAATTGGAATTGTTTTATATGTGTGTTTTATATTTGTAAGCCACCTGGAGTCCCACTTCGGAGGTGAGAAGGGAAGGGTAGAAATGTTGTAATAAATAAATAAATAAATAAATAAGAAGGAAGGAAGGAAAAATGCAGCAGAATTTACAGGTGAAACCATCCACCTTTCCCCCAAGTAAACAATTTTCTAGGAAGCTGAGAGTCACAAAAGCAACACTGACAGGTCCATTTAACCTGAGGCTGGATCTACACTGCTGTATAAAATCCAGATTATCTTCTTTGAACTGGATTATATATTAATGCAATCCAGTTCAAAGAAGATAATGTGGATTGTTTGCTTTATTAATTTGAATTATATGACAGTTTAAATCCAGCTTGAAAGACACATGGTGGTTATCCCATTTTTTAAAAGTCACGTTGAAGACCCATAGGCTGGCAGTGTTCTCTTTTGTTTATCACCTTTTCGATCACTGTTTCTGTGGTTCTTTCATAACTTTTAATAGTAGAGACTGAATTCTGTACCCTACACATGCAAACAATTGATCTCAACCAAATTATCAATGCATTTACAACCATCAGTTTTGCACTCAAAAATCAGGGTTGATTTCACACTATTCAGTTATAACATTATGATGCCACTTTATCTGTCATATGAATTCATACTGCATTGTATGGAAGTGCAGACAGGGCCTTAATAAAATAATAATAATAGTAATACTTTATTTATATTCCATTCTATCTCCCCGGAGGGACCCGGGGCGGATTCCAAACATAAAAAAAAAACATTCAGTGCCTGAACACAACAACAATACACCCATAATAACGAAAATTGACAACCCAACATATAAAAACAAATTATGACTTAAAAACTAAAATTAACGCAATGTGTTATATCGGACAAAAACAAAACATCAAAACATCAAACAGAAGCCTTCCCAATTCCTCGAGGGCAAATAGATTGATCTTTGGTCAAGATGTCTATTGAGTTGATGGGGCAAACAGGGCACAGATATTAATCCAAGGTGGGGAGGGAGGGGGCCATCTTTAATTCCTTACTAAGGGAGTTCCAGAGGTGGGGGGCAACCACGGAGAAGGCCCTTTCTCTCGATCCCACCAGCCACGCTTAGGACAGGGGTGGGACTGAAAGCAGGCCTCCTCCGAAGACTACAGTGTCCAGGTTGGTTTATAATCGGAGATGCGGTTCATCAAATAGTCTGGATCCAAGTCATTTAGAGCTTTAAGATTTGCTCTGTAAAATGAGTATAAGTGTGACCTACTTCTGGAATCTGGAGTGCTGGATTAAAATGAATCTGGAATGCTGGACTGAAACGCTAGGTCAGCAATGAGCATTATTTCATGCTGTGAAATAATTATTTCATGCTGCAGCATTTTTGGAGATAAAATAAGCAGCACTGAATACATGAAAATGTGATTGGTAACTTCAAGGATGACAGGAAAAGACAATAAATGCTTTTTCTTTTCCTTCCCTACCATCATCACAGATGGAGAGGTTCAGCAGAAAATTTTAGGCTGCAAGTTAAAGGCCGTTGCAGCATGTGATACCACGGATGAAGCAAAAGGAGTAAGAAATGCTTGCTGCGAAAATGGAGACATGTGCAATGAGAGTTTATAAACAGAGCTGAGAGAAACCTGACGAAACTCTACATACTAATGCAAGCATATGCTTTTCCTTTGTTGGTAATGCCTCCTTTCTTTGATTTAATTTTATTACATGAATTAATTGTTTCCTTAAATGAATAAAGGAAAGTTCTTGAATTCTACAATTACAAGCGATTATAAATCATATACATGATCTTGGAATAAAATACATAACAGTATATTACGGATTGATGATGATAAATGGAAGCTCTTACGTGTGCCCGTGACCCAGAGTCACCCGCAAAACAATAACGTGCCACTCAGGTTTGAAGAGCAAAAATACAGGAACTTTACTAATTCCAAGAGATCAAAGAATAGTAGTACAGTAGAGCCCTGCTTATCTGAGCCCTGCTTAACCGAGCGTCTGTATTATCTGAGGCAAATGTCCTCCGTGCCTTGCTCTCCCTCTCGCACTCACTCACCCCGCCGGAACCCAGCCGGTTAAGTGAGTGAGGGACAGAGGGCGGGCGAGTGAAGGAGGGCGGCAAAGGTCCTCTCTTGCTCGCTAGCTTGCTCACTCCTACGCCAGGCTGGGCCCTAGTGATGCTGGACCCAGCGTGATGAAGGAGCTGAGGGATGGAGAGCGGGCAAGTGAAGGAAGGCGGCAAAGGCCCTCCCTCACTCACTTGCTCCTTCTCCAGGCTGGGCCCCAGGGCCTCCCTAAACAGGGTGCTGGGCAGAGGAAAGAGTGCCTCTTCCCTTCGCCCAGCGCCCGGTGGCCGTTTGGGGAGGCCCCGGTGCGTGTTGCTAGGCAGCAAGCACACACCGGGGCTTCTCTAAACCGGGCCTCCCTATTATCAGGGCAGTTTGGTTATCCAAAATTGGACCTGCCCCTTTATCTCGGATGACCGGAACTCTATTGTATTTACAATGGTCCTTCTGATGGCTTACAGAACTCCACAGTCACAAACAGTCCTTTTTCAGTCCACAAATCTGCTTCAGAGAAGAATACAGTCCGGGTTTTTCACTCCCTCAGCAGCAAACAGGCCTCAAAATAGCAAGGCCTCTCTAAGTACACTGCTCTCTTCACTCAGTCAGCACTGGAAAAAAAAAACTTGTCCAAACTGGTTCTGCAGAAGCATAACAGAAACAGTATCAAATCAATCCCCAGGTCGTTGCAGGCTCAGCCAATCAGCTTCATGCACTTCATTTTCCAATTAACACACACAGCACAGTGCCTTTGCAAACCATAACACACTAGGCATGGGAAAATCTGTTTGGCTTTCTCTCAGTGCTGAACATGAACATATGTGAAATTCTTATTCTTCAAAAAGAAACAAATTTTATTCTTCCAAACTTATTAAATTCAGCATCAACATTCCTGTATTTCTGGCCTATTGTGTAACCATATCACAAAAATAGGAGCTTCTTAATAAAAAAGAAGTAAAAACCCTACTATATGTTGAACATCCCTTATCTAGAATCCTAAAATCCATAGTACTCTAAAATTTAAAATTGTCTACATGGGCGGTTGAAATAGTGACACTTTTGCTCTCTGATGATTTAATGTAAACAAACTTTGTGTAATGTACAACAATATTAACAATATTATGTATAAATTACTTTCAGGCTATGCATGTAAGGTTTATATGAAACATAAATGAATACTGTTTAGACTTGAGTCTTGTCTCAAAGACATGCTACATATATACAAATGCAGTTATCCCAAAACCTGGGGGGTAAACACAAAATCCAAAACACCTCTAGTCCCATGCATTTTGGAGAAAAGATACTCAGCCTGAACCACACTAATATGGTTGAATACAGAGATTTAAAAACCAACACTTAACTCTTAGGGGGTCAGCATTAAAAAAAATCCCTGGTCGCCTCGCAGCTCCAGGGATTCCTGACTGAAACTGATTATCTAAATCTGTCACAGTCTGGCTTCAGGCCTGCTCATGGCACGGAGACAGCTTTGATTGCATTGGTGGATGACCTCTGCAGAGAACTTGACAGGCGGAGTGTGCCCCTGCTGGTTCCCCTGGACATCTCAGTGACTTTTGATACCATTAACCATGGTATCCTCCTGGGATGGTGCTCCAGAATGGGGTTACCAGTGCATGCACTACCATCTTTAGGTTCTCCATATCTAGGAAGGGGAACCTGTTGTATCAGTCGAAGCTGATAGTAAACAGTCTGCACTGTCGCATCTACCTGGGCTGACATTTGAAGAGATGGATCCGGGAGCACTCCCAAGCTATGATGAACACAATCTTTCAAGGGGAGTGTAACCCCATCCAGAATTGACTGACACACCTCCATCACCAGATTAAGACTCTTGATGGCAACCACCTCTGTTTTATCTGGATTCAGTTTTAATTTCTTTCTCGTCATCCAGCCCATTACCTCCTCCAGGCATTCATTCAGAGGAGACATGCTATCCTTAGCTGAGGCTGTTTTTGGAGGCATGGAGTCATCAGCATACTGATAACACCCCACTCCATGCCTACAGAGTATCTCTCCCAGTGGTTTTATGTAAATATCAAAATGCATTGGGGATAGAATGACACCTTGTGTGATGCTCCTTTTTTGAGGAACAGCTATCCCCAAGCACCACCATCTGGAACCTGCCTGAGAAGTAGCACCGGAACCACTGTGTGTTTAGAGCTTGTCCTTGGATTGATACCTGAGCTATCATCCTTCAATAATTTATTTCTATATTGTAAGAAATCACTCCAGGGATACATAATGTGCTGACTTGAAACTTGTGATATACCTTTTCATATAAACTATATATTTATTTACAAATTATATTGGGTTGGGGAACATACACGATTGCAAATTATGTTGGACTACATTTCTTAATCTTGACCATGCTGGCTATTGCTGATGGGAGCACAGTCCAGCAATACCCCAAACATTCCTCACAGTTGAAATAAATTACTTTTTAATTTTAATTTTCTAAACATTACACACTATTTACTATTTCTGTGTTGTCCTGAAAATAACCTCATGAGGCAGATTAAAGTTACTAAATATTAACTTACAACATACACATTTATTAGTTGTCCAATTGCAGATTTCCCCCTGCCCCCCAGTAGCATTGTTAGTCTCCAACAATATGCTTATTTTTCAAAAAGGATTCAAAACTTCTAAACTGGCTTTTTATGTTTATTTCATCTTATTTCATGAATTTATAAATGCTTTTATTTCTGTTATAATTTTATTAAGCAGTCATTCATATTATTTGGGTACAACAGGACTCAGGCATAGGGTCTTTTCCGCTTTGGATCCTGAACGATGTAGAGAACAACACATCTTTCTGATCTCTTCCACTCAAATCTTAAAAAGAGAAAAAAGAGAATCATGCTGCCATCATCTTTGGAATAACTTTAGTTATTACACAAGCTCCTTAAAAACAACAAGAGTTTACCTGAATGCTAAGCATTTGTAAAGTGTAACGTAATACCACTCCCTCCTACTGAGAATAACAGCTACAGCAGAAAAAAGTAATACAAGTTTAAGGAAATTATCATTGTTTGTTTTCTATAAACTATACAGAAAATTGCCAAAATACATGGAAGCATTCACCTATATCTATATTATATTGCCATGACTAATGATGAGCATATTGTATGGGACCTGGATGGACATGAACATATGGCTAGATTCAAAGGTAGTTATTACAAACAATACTTCAGTTGCTAATTCAGCATCACTAACTGAGGGGTGTGCAGAAATCCATTTGACAATTTGGGATTTGGGGCCAGCAGGACCAACGCCTTAACCAGAGGTGATCACAAGTAGCCAGATCTTTCGGCTAATGGAACAGAGGCCTGGTGGCGGGGTATAAATAAAGATATTATTATTATTATTATTATTATTATTATTATTATTATTATTATTATTATTATTAGAGTTGAAATTTTTCTCTTTGTGTGTTTCTCACGTTTCTTTCTCAGCCAATCAGAGGCCTGGTGACTGTACCCATTCTCCTCCCTTCTTGGGGCATGTGCTGGTTGGGACTTCAATTTCCAGAACACCCTCTTGTGGGTTTTTTAATGTTACGTTATGGTAAAAAGTTTAAAAAATTTCCCAAAAATTAGTGGATTAGTGAAATCTTCTAAAATTTGGCAGGCCTGCAGTCATAAATCTAGCCTAGAAGTGAGGCAAGTGTCATCCTGATAGGCCTACAAATAACAGAGAAATTATACTCTACATTTTCCCCATTGGTGTCAATGGACTGAACTTTATCAGAATGAAAACGGTACAGTTTTTGGGTGTTGTGCACACCTCTATTAGGTAACCTCTATCAATCTCAAAACATAACACATTCCCTTTAGCAATTTGTTGTATGAAATAAGCATCCCTCAATGAGGGAAAGAGGGAGGAATATAAAACAAAGTAAATAGGTGCTGGGGAATTTGTGATCATGAGTATGGCATAGAGCCAGAATGGATAATGTCAGAAAGCATATAAAATCCTTGGAACTTCCACTGCAGGTTGGCACCATTTGCCAAACTAATAAACAGATCCAGCAGCAGATGTGCTGTCAAAATCTGGCAACTGACAAATTTTGGGGAAAATGAAGAAAAAAATCCACTTGTACTTTCCTAAAGTATGTTTTCATACCAAAACAATGTGCTCCTGTTTTATTTTCCATGAACAGAAAAAATGATGCACCCCATTTTAAGAGATTTTATATTGGGGGGGATATATCTTAAAATCAAAGAAAAGCAGTAATTTCTTGTCGTTCACTTCTTTCTTTGTTTGACATAGCTTCCTCATCCAAAATAATGGTAAGACCTGACCTGACTCCAGTCGACAAAACTTTATGTCATTGTAAAAAAAAAAAAACAACCCAACATTATTCTTTGTTTTTTTATATTGTGCGATAATAAGGACATTTACAAAAATTATCAACTAAGGAAGGACTATGGTACTTACTTTGTCTGTGCTGGGATGAGAAGGCTGTCTCCACTCATTAGAGTCAGAGTTTTACTGCCAACAGTAACAACAGATGTGCCTTCCTGAAATAGTAAAATACAGGCAGGCTTATAATTCCTCCTGGACTGTCACTTACAATAGAAAAAAGTGTAATCATAAAATGCAATGAAATCATAATAAACTACTCAACTAAGATAACCCCAGTCTTCAGAAGTCTAGTGAATTTATGAAGACCATTTTGTAAGATTTGCCTCCAGTATCAGAGGTAGAGTGCACCTGTCTGTCAGATACTAGGTAAAGATAGAGGTTTTCCCCTGACATTAAGTCTAGTTGTGTCTGACTCTGGGGGTTGGTGCTCATCTCCATTTCTAGGCTGAAGAGCCGGCATTGTCCGTAGACTCCTCTAAAGTCATGTGGCCGCCATGACTGTCTGGAGCACCATCAGGGCCGTAGCCTGGGGGGGATGTTAAAAGTAAAAAAAAAAAATTGAAATGTGTCAGGTTAAAAAAAAACCCTGGTTTACTTATAAATTGGTTAACCAGTTAAAATTCATGAATAAATCAGGTTTTGGGGGGTGGGGGGTTGAACCCTTTTGGGGGGGTTAGAACCCTTAACCCTCCCTCTCCGCCCCCCGGCTACAGCCCTGAGCGCCGTTACCTTCCCGTCGGAGTGGTATCTATTGATCTACCTACATTTGCATGTTTTTGAACTGCTAGGTTGGTAGAAGCTGGGGCTAATAGCGAGAGCTGACCCCACTCCCCAGATTCGAACCACCGATCTTTCGGTCAGCAAGTTCAGAAGCTCAGTGGTTTAACCCGCTGCACCATCGGGGGCTCCAGTTACTGTCAGTTACTGAGGAACATCAAATGCTGGCTTTCACTCATAGATACCTTCTAACTATCACAATTTAGCAAGGACAGTTCTAAACATTCCTGTGCTCTCCCATTTATTCAGCTGCTTTTAAAATGTCTCAGTTTCTCTCTTGCTTTCCACTTTATCTTTGTCCTTAGCTTATTTTGATGGATTGCAGTTATTTCTCATCCTAAAGGATTGATTTTTGCAGTGCAAGAATAGTGCTGAGGACCTAACCCCCAGGCCCTGAAGACACCAGATCACTTCTGATCCTGGATGCTATGTAAGCAGGGTCTAGTCCTGGTTTGGACTTGGATGGATTAATATCAGGTGCTGTAGCCTATATTTCAGAGAAAGGAATTAGCAAACTGCCTCTGAGTATTTCTTGCCTAAGAAAGTCTTGTGAAATTAGTAGGGTTTTCAGAAGTCAACAGTTACTCGAAGGCACCAAGAGAGAGAGAAAGAGAGAATAGTACAAAAACCATACCATAATTTAAAGACAAATAAAAAGGAGTTTTTGTAGGAGAAACAATAATCTGGAAATGCCATTTCACACTCATACGGCTGTTAATGAAACTGGTGTTTTCTCTTATACCCATTTGCTATCTCTAAGTAGGGACACTTAAGAGACGAATCAATATCTGAACTAGTTTCCTTTATTGAACTCATGGTTTTGTGAATATTTTCAGATTTGATCTGGATACAACACTGTGACTAGTTAGTGAGAAGCAGAACAAACATTGCATACCATCTGCCATAGCCATACATCTGCATCCTTTCCTTCCTCTTTACTTATTCCTTGTCCAAAAATTATAGCCTGGGAAATAAACCAAGGACATGTAATTAATTTTTATTCTTGTGATATTTAGTATATTTTATTGTGGGAAATAATTTTCTGTAATGTAATATTACATACACTGGAAGAGATTTCATCTAAGAATGTAAAAAACAAAAACAAACCAAAACCACAATAACATTTGGAGACAGAATGGACAACACTGAGCCAGATGGAGGATCAAATATAAGAGAAAGGGGAAGGAGATCTAAAGATGTAGCACATAAGATTGCCGAATTCATGCTGAACATTCCTTAAGAGAAACTATTTCTGTTTTTTCCAACCTAAACTTTCCTTATGCCATTAGTTGGATGCTATGGGACTGTATAACATGAAATGCCTGGGAAGTAAATTATTTTTCATATCCATTCACTGGACTGGCCATGTTGTTCAAATGCCCAGTCACCATCTCCCAAAGCAGTTACTTTACTATCAGTTCAGGAATGGAAAACAGAATGTCAGTGGACAGCAAAAGAGATTTTAAAATGAGCTTAAAGCTAACTTTAAAAAATGTGATATAAACATTGATATCTGTAGAGCTCTTGCCGTTGTAAGCGAAGGTCGGCTGTTACCAATGGTTCTATGGATTTTGAAGAAGCACAAATAGACCGTGAAAGGGAGAATGGTGCCAAGAGGAAGGCACAACAAATAGACCCTTGTTGTGGCCATCTTCAATTTGGAAATCTATGTTCTCATTGTGACAGATCATTCATGCAGATCCAGAATAGGTCTCCACAGTCACTTACAAAGCCACCACCAAGACTCTACCCTTGGAAGACAATCATACTTGGCTATGAGTGATCACCAAGATCACTGATGATGTTGATGATGACTGCCCAAAGTTCATTCCCACAGGTACAACTCTGTGATGGGTTAAGATGCAATGATTTGGGGTGGGGAAAAAGGAGAGAAATGTCTCGATTTTAATATTACAGTAGAGTTTCATTTATCCAACATAAACAGGCCAGCAGAACGTTGGATAAGCAAAAATGTTGGATAAATAGGAGGGATTAAGGAAAAGCCTATTAAACGTCAAATTACATTATGATTTTACAAATTAAGCACCAAAAACACCATGTTACAACAAGTCGACAGAAAAGGCAGTCCAAAGCATGGTAATGTTATGTAGTAATTACTGTATTTATGATTTTAGCACCAAAACATTGCAATGTATTGAAAACATTGACTTAAAAATTGGCTACTAACAAATTGACTACAAATATAGAATTACATAAAATGAACATACAGCAGCAACATTGTCGGAAATTAAATCCATAAAAAGTTAAATCCTTGCTGCCTAGAGAAACAGCTGTGGATTAGGATGGGAGACAAATTTCATTGGATAATCCAGAACGTTGGATAAGCAAATGTTGGATAAGTGAGACTCTACTGTATTTCTAAGAAGAGGAACTTATGGAGCTTTCTGCAAAATAATTTGGCAAAACTATGACTTTAGTGTCTGGGGGTACCATTTGATGTCCCTCCACCTCTGAGAACAAAATGTCTTGGGTTGTTTGTGTCCTATTTCTGAAGATGAGTCCGTGTTCCCTTTCAGGTAATCAGCTCTGAGTGCTATGTGATTTTTTTTTTTACCTCAGTTTCAAAGATGTCTTCAAAAAGCCTTAAGGACTGCTTCTGAACTATGTCTTTTTGATGATCATTCAGCCAGTCTTGCAAAGAAAAGGGCTCCATAACCCTGGTGTTGTTCAGTGGGAAAGGAGTTTCTTTTAGAAGTTCATCTACAAACAGAGAATATGGGTGTGCAGAGATATATTAATTGATTCATATGCTAGTATTGGCATTTGCTTTTCAGAAAGCAAATCAAAAAGCCAAGCTTGATATTATTGGTATTGAATGATACATTAGAAAATTAAAACATTTGCTATTATAATTCAAAAGAATTAAAATGACACATGCTACGCAACGTCGCTGCTCTGAATAGGGATGCATTATTAGAATATCTTTGCATGTGAATATTAGGACTTTATCACACCTTCCTGTTGCCTCATGGCAATATTATGATTGAAACTTTCACATCTTGCTGCACTTGTGTTATGCTGCCTCTTAGCTGATGCAAATTCCTATGATCCACACAGCCTCACTTCCTACCTGTGGTTAAAAAATGTGATACTATGCAGTCAGGCATTTTGTGGTTTCTTGCAAGACTTTCTTTTGCTTTACAATGTCAGGACTGTTGTGGTAGGAAATTATTGTACAAGGAAGAATGCTGGAGCAACAACAATATTAAATTCATTAATGATTTTTGTTCTTGTCAATGAAAAGATGCAATCCAATTATGAGGGCAAAGCAACTAAAGGGCAGCCATAATGTCAGGAAGTAAGCTCTATCAGAAGGTGCTCTTATCCTGCTATAATTGTGCTTTATTGGCCTCATGTGATAAAGTCTTAAAATGAGGGGAAATTGGATTGTAGTCAATACTTGGGAATAATTTGTACTTCTTCCAAGTGTTTATGGCTTCCATCTATAGCTGCTCTCTGGTCTGATGGTCCATCTATCAGCTTTTCTTTTTGCATGATCTGCTTTCATTCCAAACAGAAGGCAATCCATCCAAGACATTCAGCAGCCAAAACAGCAGGCTAGCTGTGCGTAGTCATGGCTACAGAGATGGGAACAAACTCTACAGGTATGGGAATAAGATCTCCATAGTTTAGTTGTGTGCCAGATTCACTGGGGACTGACCAACCACACAGTTTTCAATAGGAGACGTTTGTTAATTTGGAACACAAAAGGGAATAAAGTGTTAGCATGAGAGGGTGGTGAGTGATCATTATTAATCTGCTAACTTCTCAACTTGGCTTGTGGATATTATGGCTAGTATGAAATTTTCAGCAGTTCAGAGGCTACCTGATATCTCCTGCTATCTATTCCTTGAGACTCTAAAATCTTATTTTCATACAAATATAAGCAGGATTAAATTAACATGCTAAATACCAAGGTCATTAACTCCCCATCAGGTATTAGATAATGTGGTGATTTTATTGTCCACAGTGGAGCAAAAACAGCTGTTGCACTTCTACAGTGAATACACTATATTCCATGAATATCTAAAAAGCGCTGCCAAGTAAAATTCTTTTCAGGTGGTTTCAGGTTTGACCCTGTGAAATTAAGTTCAGGCTTTAGTTAAGCATGAAGATAAATATCACCTTTTCTACCCCACAGTGTTATTCCTGAAAAGTCATATGATGCTTTTACATCATGCCTTTGGGGTGCTTTTTAAGTGATGAAGGCAGAAAAATGCATAACATCTCAGTGGTATTGATTAAGTACATTAGTTAATCAAGTTAATCAAGTCCCTACCAGTAGTGCACTTAAACTAGTGCCCGGGCTGTGGCGCAGGCGGGAGAGCAAGCCAGCTGCAATTAACTGCAATGAATCACTCTGACCAGGAGGTCATGAGTTCAAGGCCCGCTCGGAGCCTATGTTTGTTTGTCTTTGTCCTATGTTAAAAGGCATTGAATGTTTGCCTATATGTGTAATGTGATCCGCCCTGGGTCCCCTTTGGGGTGTGAAGGGCGGAATATAAATGCTGTAAATAAATAAATAAATACTGGTTATTGTATATTTGTTCACCCTGCTTTAAAACCTTTTCTGCATTGTGGTGCAGTGAAATAGAGATTGTAAATTGGTTTCTCTGGGAAGAACTAATTCAAGTTTTCTCCTTTTCCATTTTCTAGTATTCATAGTTTTACAGTCAGGGAATATAGGGTCTTCCAGACATTCCTGGATGTCAGCTCACACCAGCCCTATATGATTGTTTATGTAAAAGTATCCATGAGGCCTGCAATTCCCACCATGATAGCCAGTGATGAGGGGTAGGAGCTGCAGTCCAACAAAACTTGGTTGGCCACCAACTTCTCCCCAACCCATATTGTTTGACTCTCATTCCATATCTGTATAGTATGCTAGGAAACAAGATAATGCCAACCCAAGATCACCAGAATAGGAGTGCGATATGGCCATCAAGGGAACACACCATATCACACTTGGGGCTTTTGGCCCCTTGTTACTCTTTAGGGATGTGGCATGTTGAGTGCCATCACATGACGCTGGTTTTGCCCTGCCCCATTCATGCCTGAAGTAGTGAGAAAACATCACAAAAAACTTTCTTTCCAAGGACGGGAAGGTAAGTGACTTTTGGGTAGCTCCATTGGAGCTACCTGCATTTTTGGTGCCTTTCACCCATGTGATGAGGGAAAGGACAATGTGGCAATGCATGTTGCTGCCCTTTCTCCCGTCTGATGGAGGCAGGGACAGGCCCGATGCCCCCATGTGATGGGGGAAGAGGGAGGGTATGCAGGGCAAAATGGAACAAAATGGTAGGGGAGAGGTTAATGTGATGAAGTCTCTTTACTGGGGTGAGTAGAAAACAAATAAAGTTTTATTGACAGACCTCTGGGGATTTGCAGAAGATAATTACTACCACCGCTTCAGTTTTCCACGAGGAATTTTTTTTTATTTCAATAATTTTGTAGTGAGGAATCCATTTTGGGGTTGTTAAAAATCACAAGTCAGAAATCCTTTACTATCTGCCTCAAACCACCAGTGCAAACCGAGGTATCTTCTCCTCATTACTGATCTAATCTCACCATGCTCAATGAAGGAAATCCACAACTGCAGCTTTCCAATGAGGTGGCTGGTTGTCTATCTTCTTTTAGATAGCCACTAACAAGTAATAATTTCCAGCTGCTCACTGAAGGGAAGGATATTAGAGGCAAAGCTGAAGTATTTTGGCCACATCATGAGGAGACAGGAAAGCTTGGAAAAGATCACTATGCTGGGGAAAATGGAAGGAAAAAGGAAGAGAGGCCGACCAAGGACGAGATGGATGGACGGTATCCTTGAAGTAACTGGGTTGACCTTGAAGGAACTGGGGGCGGTGACGGCCAACAGGGAGCTCTGGCGTGGACTGGTCCATGAGGTCACGAAGAGTCGGAAGCGACTAAACGACTGAGCAGCAGCAGCAGCAACAAGTAACAGTACATCACCCATCTAGAAAAAAAACATTTTTATTTGCTGAGCTGGCTACCTTGAAGAGTAGAGTACAACAAAGAAAAAGAGAGAGGAAATCCCTCTGGGCTAATGATGACTGTATGCAACTGGAATTTAGCAAGAGCAGTGAAATCATTTTTATTGCAAATGTTTGGACCTCATGGGACTCAGAAGTATCACTGATTGTGCCTTGGGAAAACAGAGGATTTCCATTTTCCTGACAAGTTCTTCTTAAAAATTATGACTCATCCTCTTTCTGTCTCTAATTTTGGCACACACTTAGTGCTGGCACAAAGAGAAAAGGTGTCATAATTTCTCATGCAATTTTAATTTCATTTAGAGCAGTGTTAAAAATGAAACAGTGATGAGAGTTCAAGTAATGTAATTTTAATTAAAGTCTTTTTTTAAAAAAAAATCATTAATGCTTGTTGAATCATTGTCTTTGCTTTATATTACCTGGGTTTGGTTTTCCAGTTTGATATTGCTTTGAGCTGAAAAATCTGAAATAAGAAACATTCAGCATATCTAGTATCCATCCTTCCCACTACTGCCAGATTTTATGAAACTCACAGAATTATGATGCAGACTCTTTGACAGATGGCAATTAGAGATATCTGAATCACTGCATATGACACTAGCAACATGTTGTAAAGGATTCCTCCTGTCCAGAAATCAAGCCAGCCACCCATGGACACTTCTAATACACAGGCAGTCCCCAATTGAGAGTTGCAATCTAACAAAATCTGAATAGCTTCACATTGTGTAGACCTGTTTACAATATCCATATTTCCTTGTCTCTAGATCATACTCTTGAATATAAAGATATGCACCACGCTATTTGACCATCTCTGGTGCTCTGAAAGGAAACATCATGATGCTACATCCATCATTTTGAATGACCACAAATATAGTCAACCCACCACATTTGCGGGTTTAATTAAAATATTATAAGAATCTCTAGGTCTTCCAGTACAATTCTATACTCAGTTTCCAATGAAGTTGACCAGAGAGTCATGCTGGAGAACCTAAAAGTCTTAGAGAGGTGTTCCTTCTTGTAATATAGAGAATGAGAGAGATTTATATAATATCAACAGATGAGAAACACAATTTTAAAATGGCAATTTTCAGTCTCTGGCATTTCTCTGTGCTCCTGATCCCAGTGAATGTGGAGGGCTGACAGTATTGTCATTTCAGCCATGCTTCCCTTTACAGCGCTTTATAATAATAATAATAATAATAATAATAATAATAATAATAATAATAATAACAACTTTATTTTTATACCCCGCCCCATCTCCCCGAAGGGACTCGGGGCGGCTTACATGGGGCCAGGCCCGATAAAACAAACAAATAACAGTAACAAAGCAATAAAACAATTATCCCAGTAAAAAACATCAACATCAATAAAAACAATCATTAAAATCAACAAGCAGGATACAGTGTTAAAAACAGGAGACTAATTCGTAGATCCCAGGCGAAATGCAGAGTGTTACGAAATGAGAAAAGGAAATCTCAAGTTGAATGGACAATAAAGTGCGGTATAAAATGGCAAGACAACAATGGGACTATTAAGGAATGGACAGATAGATCAATCCAGCAACAACTAAACATCGAAGGCCTTTTGGAACAGCCAGGTTTTTAAGCTCTTCTGGAAGGAGAGGAGGGTAGGGGCCTGCCTGATCTCTCTAGGAAGAGAGTTCCAAAGCCGGGGGGCCACGACGGAGAAGGCCCTCTCTCTCATCCCCACCAACCGCGACTGTGAGGGTGGTGGGAGCGAGAGAAGGGCCTCCCCCGACGAGCAAAGAGAATGTGTGGGTTCATAGAGGGAGATGCGGTCTCTAAGGTAGGTGGGTCCCAAACCGTTTAGGGCTTTATAGGTGATAACCTGCACCTTGAATTGGGCCCGGAAAGTAAATGGCAGCCAGTGGAGCTCCTTAAACAGAGGCGTTGAACGCGCCCTGTAATTCACTCCGGTTAGAAGCCTGGCTGCCGAACGCTGTACTAGTTGTAATTTCCGAGCCGTCTTCAAAGGCAGCCCCACGTAGAGCGCATTTATGTCTGACAGGGGATATGGTCAGATCTTTTGGCTGTTATGTGTACCCCCCCCCCCCAAGAATAATTTAAAATATGTTTCTAAATGTTTGATTAGCATAAGGGAATGGGTGGATTGGCAGAATTTTTTTTCTAACCATAAATGTTGAGAGCATGTTGGGTGTTTGGAAGGCAGGCCATTATGGGTTCTATGGGTTCCCCAAGGCCCCATACTATTCAAGGATCACTCCATTTCTAGTTCTACTCTAGGTAAGAGACTACAGCCATAGTTCGGCATTAAACATATCTCGCTCCCTCCCCCCCCTCTCTCCACACACACACACACACACCTCCTTTCTATGAGTTCACATCATATGTGACCAAGATTTTTAAAAGACTTACTCCTGCATTATTGGGCTAAGTTGAGTACCAAGGTCATCACAGTAAAACCATCTTTCAAAAAGGACATCAGTCGATTCTCCAACATAGTATCTGACAAAGGAAGAAAACTTCTTTGTTAAACATATTTCATATAAAATGTAGATTTAACTTCTCTTATCCAGAAATCTGAAATATTCTAAAATTTTGGATAAAAAATGTGTGTGTGTGAATACAATAGTTATAAACAAAATATAGGAATTTATTTCCCTAGGTTGGGGTATAAATTAAATATATACTGAACAGCTACTCTGTTAAAGCAACTACAATAAACTACACTCAATGAGGTAATGAAAGCCAACTAAATATGAAATGGATTTGCATATATGTGTTTTGCATGCAAGCAAAACTACACATACATATGCCTTATGATACATTATGTCTTCACTCTAGAAACAATCCAGGTGGCTCTAGAAGAGACTGAAGCTCACTGCGCAGGTCAGAAAATACCATAAGTACGACTTTCACAGAGACCACGAAGAATAAATTGTGTTCAGAAAGTGTGTGTGGAACTTTTCTTGAAACTGAACATATTAGATTGTTTTCTATAATAGAACCAAAGATAGACACATCTGAATCTGCATATATATTTTTAATAATTGGCTCCAAGACCAAAATCTTCCCATTCATGATGACTATGAAGGTTGCCATGATCCTATCCTGATCCCACCTTTTGTGTGTGCCGTTAATCTGCCTGTCAATTTATGGCAAATGTATGCATTTCATAGGGGTTTTTTAGATAAGGAATACTCGGAGATGGCTTTACCAATTCCTTTCTCTAAAATACATACAACAGCTGGCCTTCATTGGTGATCTCTCATGCAAGTATTAGCCATGGCTGATCCTGCTTAGCTTTCAAGATCAGTTAAAATCTGGTCCCTTTAAAATATTACCCGGAAAACATGTGGTTTAATCTGATTGGTTAGAGTTGGATGGGAAATTTACTAGAAAATAACAAAGATCACCGGGGGCCCTTCTACACTGCCATATAAAATTCAGATCATCTGCTTTGAACTGGATTATATGGCAGCGTAGATTCGTATAATCCAGTTCAAAGCAGATATTGTGGATCTTCTGCTTTGATAATCTAGATTATATGGCAGTGTAGAAGGGGCCATTACCAATTACAGTAGACAATAACAGAAATTTTTGCACAGGAAAAATGAAAACTTTGCACAAAACAAATCCTGAAACTTTCTCATTAGTCCAGGATTCTTGTCATCAGTTTCCTGACAGTCGAAAAATATATTCCCAGTGCTTTTAAAAAATGTTCTTTCTATTCTTAGGCCTAAAATGAGCAACTGTTTATACTCTTATAATGTAGTCCCTTCTATGGAAACAGTTTCTTCCACTGAATTGAATTATACAAATAAAATGCACAGGTCTAAAATACACAAAGATCTGTGTTTGTATGCATGCAAACACAGATCTCTGTATGGAAGTGTTACCATTTCCTGCCACACATCAATTTTATGTCTACATCACATTTATTTCTTAAACAATTTGTTTATCACTTCCCAGTCCAATCATTCTCAAAGCAGTTTATAATAAGAAGACGAGATATACGGGCAAATGATGTTTTCACCTGAGTCCATCAGTTTCCATATTTGATCGTTTCCTCTCAATAACCAACCCCACAGTGTTTGCATATCTTTGCGGAGAATGTGGTATCCTGGCTGGTAAGAGGAATATCTGCCAGGAAGAAAAGGTAGAATGGAGAGGAAAGAAAAATGAAACAGTTTGGAAAACAACTGATGAAGTTTCATTCCCTCCCTTTCCCCCTCTTTTCAATAATCCCTTGTTTTCAGTGGCTTTGTCTCAGCTGCTGCCAACACATGTGTATTTCTTGGCAACTGAGCTCTCATTAGTGCTACCAACAAAGTAGACACTGTCAACAGCAGCTTTCTCCAGCCTGCTAATGAAACCCTTCCAGATTCAGTAGACATATTGCATATGAATATATCCATGTTCCATAACAGTTCAAAAGCCTAACTTCAGCTAGATACAATCACTAGAAAAACCAAGCATGCTATCTGTGTACTGTGGAGCACATTGGAAACTAGTACAAGATAAGGGAGCCAGCATAGTTCATCTAAAGATCACCATAAGCCAGTAATACAATGTAACAGGATTTTTGTTCCTGGGTTATAAATGTCATTTCCTGATTGGGTCTATCATTAAAACATAGACAAAGTTTATTAAACTGCACAAACTTTGTTTTTGCGATACATCCTGCAGCATATTTTGCTATAGTTTTTCAATGAATATCTCATAGAGTCTCAACCAAATCAATATAGTTTGTGGCAGTCACAAAAACAAAGTTTCTGGAATACAACAACTACTTTCAAAGTAAATACCACACAATTAAATGGGAAATAACAGTTTCAAACCAGGAACAGAAAAGTTTGTTACATAGTGTAATAGTTGAAGGGGATTTTAATGATAATTATATTTCTCCACCATTGCATGTAATGGTTAGATATTAGGTTGGGTGGATGAGCTGATGTGGTCTCTTAATCAACTGTAGCCATAGAAACATTTTGACCTAAATCCAAGGCAGAACCATGAAACCATAGGCAAAAGAACTCTGAATTGATATGAAAATGAGAAACATTAAATCAGGAAACCAATTGCCAGAGCAATATAAGATTATGATCAAGATGTTGCAAACCAACCAGGATAAAGTATATGTTACACACAACCTTGCATGATAATACATCTGTTCATACAACATAACCCCATTCCTCCTTCCGACAATTCCAGAGCAAACTATTGAATGGATGGTGTGGACGTGGGATGTTTTGGTGGGAGACATGAATTATTGTTCCTTTTTGTCACAACTCTGTGGGGTATGGGTCTTGGATCCAGGGTTGGTGACCAGTGTACTATTCGCATTAGTTTTGTATAGAGGACTTGGGAAGCTTTTTACACCTTTTGGTGGCTTAGGCCATGGATGGATTCAACCTAGATGGTATCTCAGGCCACCCCTGCAGCCAGATCTGTGGCCTCATTGAACAATGGCTCTGGATTCAGAGTCATGTGTGGGCCAATCTTTGTAACCAAATAAAGCTGTGGCCTGTTTTCTCCAACTTACGTGTCTGTTTGGGTTTTGGGGTGCATCTCACACCTGGTCATGGAATAAGTTTTGTAGGATGTGCTGCTGAAGTAAAAGAAAGCATGATTGCTGTTGAACTGCCACACATACAGTAGAGTCTCACTTATCCAACGTTCTGGATTATCCAACACATTTTTGTAGTCAATGTTTTCAACGCATTGTGATATTTTGGTGCTAAATTCGTAAATACAGTAATTACTACATAGCATTAATGTGTAATGAACTACTTTTTCTGTCCAATTTGTTGTATAACATGATGTTTTGGTGCTTAATTTGTAAAATCATAACCTATTTTGATGTTTAATAGGCTTTTTCTTAATCCCTCCTTATTATCCAACATGTTCGCTTATCCAATGTTCTGCTGGCCCGTTTATGTTGGATAAGTGAGACTCTACTGTATTTTAAAAATAAGAGTAGTCTCTGGAAAAGTTATATTTCTGGACAGAAGAATGCTATATGTGAACCCAGGGTTTTGTTTGTTTGCTACACATGATATAGCAACTCTGCAGCCAAGCCATATATCAGTGCTAAGAATGTGGTAATTCTCTTCTGGCAATGATAAATTCTGTAGCTTTAGATACAGTTGTTTCCCAACCACCCAGATACCATATCTCTAAATACATATGGATTAAAATCTTTATTTACCTCTCCTTCTTTAATGTGAATATCCTTGTGTTTTCCATTTTCTATTATCTTCAGGCACATATCTCCCTCTAGTTGGTAAAATAACTAGAGTGAAGGCAGAGGAAGAAAAAAGGTAATAAAACATGTATGTGAATATGCCTTGTGTACTTCTTGCCTGCATTGAACATTCTGTTGTTTTTACACAAGCACACCTAGGAGACTATAAGACATGCTCAATTTAATTACTGGAACCATCGTAAGTAAGAAAACTTTACACCATATCTGCATTATTATTATTATTATTATTATTATTATTATTATTATTATTATTATTATTCACAGAAGGAGCCCCCAATGGCACAATGGGCCAAACTGCTGAGCTGCAGAACTTGTTGACCAAAATGTCGGTGGTTTGAATCCGGGCAGCGGGGTGAGCTCTTGCTGTTAGCCCCAGCTTCTGCCAACCTAGTAGTTCGAAAACATGCAAATGTAAGTAGGCCAACCGGTATAGCTCCAGTGGGAAGGTAACAGTGCTCCATGCAGTCATGCTGGCCACATGACCTTGGAGATATCTACGGACAACGCCGGATCTTTGGCTTAGAAACGGAGATGAGCACCAACCCCCAGAGTCGAACAAGGATAGATTTAATGTCTAGACTAGACTTAATATCAGGAGAAAACCTTTACCTTTACTTTTTTATACACAAAATCCATTTGTGAAATGCACCAGAAATGTAACAATATAACAGTGGGAAATTTTGTTAATAACACAATAAACATATTCTAAAAGTCGCCTCAGTGACTGCTATCTCCAAATGATTCACCAGGAGTTTAGAACAGGATGGTTTTTCAGCATGTCTGGCTTAAGAGATTCTATTGCCAGAGGTAAAGGAAAAAATGATGTCACCACCATCTCATTCCAATACAGAAACCAGCTACATTAGCAGTTGGATTTTACTTCAACATTGGCAACAGGGCAGCATCCTCAAGTTGAAAAAAGCAGACTACTTCAGGGTGAAGTTTAAGGTGATGCAAGACAGACCCAATGACACATGCCTTTCTGTCCTCCAGTATATTGCTGCTACTTCCACATCTGCCTTTTGAAGTGGCAACCTCACTTTGCCTAATAATAAGGTTGGCCATGTGTGCCAGATTTGTTCGCACACATGCTAGTCCTACATATATATGTACAGCTAAATCCTGTCCATATTCTGTGCACTGCCCTTGGGCATCCAGTACCGTATCCCCCCCCCCCCCAGGTATCTCCTGAAGACCATACACACTGCATAATTATAGCAGTTTGATGCCACTTTAACTGCCATAGGTCCAGCCTATGAGATCCTTGGGTTTGTTGCAGCACCAAACCTCTCTGACTGAGATGGGTAAATATATCTCACAAATCTACTAATACCAGTATTTCATAGCATTGAGCCATGTCAGTTCACAGGTTGTCAAACTGCTACAATTCTGTAATGTGCTTAGTGTCCTGATGTGCAGCTCTATGGAGGTGATCCACAAAGTGGGGGATGCGGGTGAGGAAACTTCCTTTGTGCATATCATTCTATACATTTAGGACCTAAAGTACCCTCATTCATATAACTCCACTGCAATAATATCGCTATTCTAACCTCCCTCCAAGATTGTGTGTATGTAGTCCTTTTCAGAGTCTCTCTCTTTGACTTCTCCATCTCTTGTACGAGCATTTACCACAGTACTTCAGGTGCAATTTTATGGCAGAAAGAATAAACATCCAGATAAGAATTTCAAAGTCTTTCACATATGTCATAATGCCATTCTTTCCAATAAGTCAGGATCACTGTCTTTGATATACTGCAAATGACAAAAAATAGCTTGCATAAAGCGATGGAAGGAGTATTCAGACTACATTATATATCACTTTGACTGATATGTTTCCATCCTAGAGAGTTAAGGAGCCTCTGGTGGCCTAGCGGATAAAACCTCGTGACTTGAAAGTTGGGTTGCTGACCTGAAGGCTGCCAGGTTCGAATCCAACCCGGGGAGAGAGTGGATGAATTCCCTCTATCAGCTCCAGCTCCATGGGGGGACATGAGAGAAGCCTCCCACAAGGATGGTAAAACATCAAAACATCCGGGCGTCCCCTGGGCAACGTCCTTGCAGACGGCCAATTCTCTCACTCCAGAAGCATCTCCGGTTGCTCCTGACACGAAAAAAACATCCTAGAGAGTTGGGGGATTCATAGTGGGAAGAGGGACTTTCTATTCCAGAGAGCTCTCTGGGAGAAGACAGAGCAAGAACCCTCTCTAAAGAATTGTAGCAGAGAATCTAAAGCCCTACACAAATTATAAATCTTTCCATTAGTGGTATCACTCTATTCAATGTGGATACATATCCTTTTTTTCTTTTCTTTTTTTCCTCCAGGGAGGTCAGGATGACAAAGAGTGATCTTTTATATATTTAGCTTCATATAAAACTGTGAGGTTAGGCTATGAAATACTAACTGGCTCCAACTCACCCACTTTTTTTTCTGTGTCAGGAGCAACTTGAGTCACTTCTGGAGTGAGAGAATTGGCCGTGTGCAAGGACGTTGCCCAGGGGATGCCCGGATGTTTTGATGTTTTTACCATCCTTATGGGAGGCTTCTCTCATGTCCCTGCATGGAGCTGGAGCTGATAGAGGGAGCTCATCCACACTCTCCCTGGGTAGGATTAGAACCTGGCAGCTTTCAGGTCAGCAACTCAATTTAAACCTGGATTTCTCAAACCTTAGGTCAGTGGTTCCCAACCTTTTTTTGACTAGGGACATTAGACCAGGGACCACTCTCCAATATTAATACCAAAAGGGTTACGAATCAGATTTGGTTTGTTATTTGGACGCTGATTCAGAAAATTGCATCGAATAGACGACATCACTTCTAGTTTCTGGTATAGAACATATGCCATCCAGTAGTCACCATCTGCTCACCCACAGAAAACCAGATTTAATCATCTAGAGCTGATGTGGTCTATCCAATGTAATTTTCTGAATCGGCACCCAAAATAACCCCAGGAACAGGCCTAAAAAAGAAGACACCAAGATTTTTATTTATTTATTTATTTTGGCTGGGCTGTGTTATTATCTGCTGTAGTAACGGTGAGGCTGCGAACCATATTTCAGTTCTTGTGGACTACAGTTGGGAACTACTGCCCTAGATGAATATACCAACCAACTACATCCTCCTTTTCTAATTGCTAATAGTTGTTTCCTAATTTAATCAACCTACTACTCTCATACTGGTAATGCCTGTAATACTTTTGTTAAATGTGATCAGAATTAATCCAATTTTGGCATATTTAAGACAAAAGAAATTACATTATACTGTAGTTTATGTGGCCTCTCCAAATGGTGAAATAGGAATGAAGAATGCAATGGAAATTAAGCTGGCTCTTCACAAATTTCTACCCTAATATGTGTTTTACTTATAAAGAATTCATGAGAGATTGACCTGATCACAGGGACATTAATTCAATCTAGGAATTAATTTCTTTTGCAGCTATTTAAATCCTGTTTTGTTTTATATATTTATTACAAATAATCATGTTTCATTTAACTTGCATATATTATAATTGCACAGAACGTTTTAAACTTCAGTTACAAGGAGATGCAGTGCCACCTATTGGATATAAGAAGAGTTGCAGGCTAACTCTTAAAAGTAGTTTGGATAATCTTTTAATTTCTGCAGTTGCGTACACATACTTAATGAAACCTAAGCCTAAACATGAAACTCATTTAGGTTTCATATACAGATAGACTGAAGCTAATTTGATAAAATATTTTAAATAATGTAGTGCAAAAAAAGTTTGTGTACACTGAACTAGCAGAAAGTAAAGGTGCCATTATCTTAACCACTTATTTGGGCAATTTCGGTTTTTGGAGTATTTCAGAATTCTGGACAATATTTTGTTGTTAAATGGGAAATGAGATATCCTAGATCTAGGATATGTATGAAATATATATATATATATCCAGGGCTAGTGATATTGACCATGCAGCAAAGTACAACAGAAGCCACAACCCACAATCAGCACTACTGTTATTGGACCAACTCCAAAGCTTAAAAGATATTATGAAAGCTTTTGAAATTTCACTGCTACTATCTGAAAAAAGACACTTCTAATAGTCTGATGAAGAGAATGCCCTTTTAGTATGTAATGCTTTTTGGGAAGTAAATCAAAGTGAAGAAATTAAGAACTTTTTGTGAGTTACCTCTTCTCCCTCTTCAAGATGATAATCCTTCCTTTGGTTTGGTCCTCCAACAAACATTACATTGAGCTGATGGCGGTGCCTGCGAATAATTTTTAATTTTTTGAAAAAAAATCACTGAAACAATTTGTACATTTTCATTGTTTTCTTCATACACAGATTAACCATTTTTACTCAAGTCTACTGAAGGTGCAATCCTGCTACACTCAAAAAGCATAGAACAGAATTTGCCCTATGCCCAGTTCATAGCCATGACAAGGAACTAGTTTATATATTACAAAGACAAAAAAAAAAAATTCTTGCTTACTGCTGAATGTTTTCATGGCATCGTTGTATGTTTTCTGGGTTGTATGGCCATGTTCCAGAAGTATTCTCTCCTGACGTTTCGCCCACATCTATGGCAGGCATCCTCAGAGGTTGTGAGGTTCACAAACCTCTGAGAGAAATGTCAGGAGAGAATACTTCTGGAACATGGCCATACAGCCCAGAAAACATACAACAACCCTGTGATCCTAGCCATGAAAGCCTTCAACAACTTTACTGTTCAGTTTTTTAATCACCTATAGAAAATATAAGAATGACTTTTTCAAAAAAGCTGATTAAAAAAACTTGATTTTGACAACTGAGACTTTACATTACCAGGCACTTATGAAACATGTATCTCAGCCTTGTAAAACATGTTCCTGGCCAACGAGCAAGGACATTAAACAGACATATATTTTACTATTTCATCAGCACAGAGCTGTACAATACTTAATGCAATATTTGCATAGAAAATTGAATATGGAACCCATGAAATAGTATTTACTTACATAAGCTTATTGCATACTGGAGGCAGAAAAGCAGCTCTGTTTTCTTCTACCCATTTCTTTATATTCACAAGCATCATCTCCATGATTCTTAAAAGCCAAGTGTTTCAGAGAAAGAAACTAGTTCCCTTGGTTAGTATATTGTGCAAACTTACTGAGTCTAGAAAAATGCCAGTTGGCTGTTTATGAGGTTGCAAATTCCACCCTCTGTATATGTGAAATGATTGGTTTATAGCATTGTACTCTTCTGCACAGTGGCCAGATAATATTGCTGTGTTTGATCTTCCAAAGGTTACTTAGTACAAAAAAAAAAAAGATATCTCAGTAAGTTAGACAATGATCAACCTGTGAGGCATCATTCTGACAGAAGCTTGCCCAACAGTAATGAAGGACATCTGGATGCCTGAATGCACCATGCTTATGGGTGTTCAATCCACGTCTTCATTATGAGTAATTTTGCACTCTCTATACCAGTGGTTCTTAACCCATGGGCCCCCAGGTGTTTGGGCCTACAACTCCCAGAAATCCCAGCCAGTTTATCAGCTGCTGGGATTTCTGGAGTTGAAGGCCAAAACATCTGGGGACCCACAAATTGGGAACCACTGCTCTATATAATATACATTAATGAATAAATAAATATCATAGATACATAATGTGGCCTAGGACAGGCTGAGTTATCCCTTATCTGAATTCCTTGGGGCTAGGCACGTTTTGGCATTATTATTTTTTTAAAAAAATTCTGAATGCATGTATCATGAGAGAACTTGGAGATGGGACTCAAGTCTAATCACACAATTCATTTATGCTTCATATATATATGTATGTATGTGTGTGTGTGTGTGTCTGTGTGTGTATACAGTAGAGTCTCACTTATCCAAGCTAAACGGGCTGGCAGAAGCTTGGATAAGCGAATATCTTGGATAATAAGGAGGGATTAAGGAAAAGCCTATTAAACATCAAATTTGGTTATGATTTTACAAATTAAGCACCAAAACATCATGTTTTACAACAAATTTGACAGAAAAAGCAGTTCAATACGCAGTAATGTTATGTTGTAAATACTGTATTTACGAATTTAGCACCAAAATATCACGCTATATTGAAAACACTGACTACAAAAATGGCTTGGATAATCCAGAAACTTGGATAAGTAAGGCTTGGATAAGTGAGACTCTACTGTGTGTGTGTGTGTGTGTGTGTGTGTGTGTGTGTATGTGTGTGTGTGTGTGTGTGTGTGTGTGTGTATGTGTGTATGTATATATATATATATATATATATATATATATATATATATATATATAATACTCATAGCCCGAAGTTCATTTTATACATCATGTCTTAATAGTTTTGTACATGACACAAAGTTTGTATACACCGAACGATCAGAAAGTGGCATTTCTAGAAGGCAAGCAGATGGGTTAGTGAGTGGAAAGGAACACTAAGGCTGTGACTATTATGCAAGGAATCACAGAATCAAACAATTGGAAAAGACCACATGAGCCATCCAGTTCAAACCCTTGCTATGCAGAATCATAGAATCATAGAGTTGGAAGAGACCTCATGGGCCATCCAGTCTAACCCCCTGCCAATAAGCAGGAAAATCACATTCAAAAGCCTCCAAAGAAGGAACCTCCATCACACTTGGTGGCAAAGTTCAACTGCCGAACAGCTCACACAGTTCTTTCTAATGTTCAGGTGGAATCTCCTTTCCTGTAGTTTGAAGCTGTTGTTCTGCGTCCTAGTCTCCAGGGCAGAAGAAAACAAGCTTGCTCCCTCCTCCCTATGACTTCCCCTCACATATTTATACATGGCCCTCATCACGTCTCCTCTCAGCCTTCTCTTCTGCAGGTTAAACATGGCCAGTTCTTTAAGCCACTCCTCATAGGGCTTGTTCTCCAGACCTTTGATAATTTTAGTCGCCCTCCTCTGGACACATTCCAGCTTGTCAACATCTCCCTTCAATTGCGGTGCCCAGTATTGGACACAGTATTCCAGGTGTGGCCGGACCAAGGCAGAACAGAGGGTAGCATGACTTCCCTGGATCTAGACACTAGACTCCTATTTATGCA
Source organism: Anolis carolinensis (assembly GCF_035594765.1). Taxonomy (NCBI): domain Eukaryota; kingdom Metazoa; phylum Chordata; class Lepidosauria; order Squamata; family Anolidae; genus Anolis; species Anolis carolinensis. The sequence goes on along the minus strand of NC_085841.1, from coordinate 27,221,967 downwards.
GGCCAAAATCCCATTGGCTTTTTTTTTGCTGCTGCATGACATTGTTGGCCCACGTTTAACTTGTTGTCCACGAGGACTTCCAAGATCTTTTTCACATGTACTGCTGTCAAGTCAGGTGTCCCCCATCCTGCATCTTTACATTTCATTTTTTCTGCCTAAGTGGGGTATCTTGCATTTGTCCCTGTTGAACTTCATTTTGGTAGTTACAGCCCATCTCTCTAATCTGTTAAGATCATTTTGAATTCTGCTCCTTTCTTCTGGAATGTCAGCTATCCCTCCCACTTTGATGTCGTCTGCAAACTTGATCATCATGCCTTCTAACCCTTCATCTAAGTCATTAATAAAGATGTTAAACAGAACTGGGCCCAGGATGGAACCCTGTAGCACTCCACTCGTGACTTCTTTCCAGGATGAAAAAGATGCATTGGTGAGCACCCTTTGGGTTTGTTCACTTAGCCACTTACAGATCCACCTAACCATAGTTTTGTCTAGCCCACATTTGACCAGTTTGTTTGCCAGAAGGTCATGGGGGACCTTGTTGAAGGCCTTACTGAAATCCAGATACACTACACCCACAGTGTTCCCTGCATCGACCCAGCTTGTAACTCTATCAAAGAAAGAGATCAGATTAGTCTGGCATGACTTGTTTTTGATAAATCTGTGTTGACTATTAACGATGACCGCATTCCTTTCTAAGTGTTTGCAGACCACTTCCTTAACGATCTTTTCCAGAATCTTACCTGGTATCGACGTGAAAATGCACCAAGTACCCCCGGTAGATGGCCATCCAGCCTGTATTTAAAATGGTAAAGTACTGTAACCAGAACTCAAAAAAGGAGGTGTAACTATAACTATTATGCAATGGTGACTATTATGCAATGAAATATTTCCAATTTTGATAAGAGTTATGGTATTGTATTTACATTGACCCATGGATCATTTGTAAGGGGTTGATTTAGGAGCTAACATTCTGAGACTTATATATGAGTACATAGAATAATAATGTATCTTAATCGTTTATCAAAAAAGGAGCCATCTCCTTCTCTAATCAGAGGGTGAAGTACCGTTTTGTGCACCCAGGTAGGAAATGGTGGTGGTGACAGTTTCCCCTCTCAGCATTGTGATCTTCAACTTATCCCAGGTAATACCAAAATCCATCATTTTAGCCCCCAAACCTGCCTTCTATATGTGTGTGTGTGTTTAACATGTACATGGGTATATATGTTAATTACACTAGAAATAAATCTAAAACATTTGACTCTGCCACGTAAGGCATTATTCAATTCATCTATATATCTTATCTATATATCTATATCTATATCCATAATAAAAGTGAAGACCTAGCAAGTCACTCTTTTCCACTGACATCGCAGTTACAGTGAGCTCCATGAACATGTAGCCCAAACCCTACCAATGTCCTTCCCAAACACTATGGCCCACCACCCAAGGAATGCTTTCCTTTGGGGACCATTTCATCCTAGATTGTGCATTGTCCTCCACCACAGGCCGGCATCCCAGGGTTCTCCATTGGTGTGAAATTTGCATGACCCTGCCTATTGCCCTTCACTTTCAAATCTGTCTGAAGAACAAACACAACTACACTGGAGGAGTTTGCGGGATTGACTCCACATGGTGGAAGTTGTAGTTCACTCTGCATCAAGTCAGAGCACTGTGACTTCTACTGGGGAAGGTAGAGGAGTTGTAGATGCTATGAACCCAAACAATGATGGCTCTGGGCCAAACTTGCCATGCATACCTGATATGTCCAGATTTGAATATTGGTGGGTTTGGAGGGGAATTGGCCTGGACATTTGGGAGTAGTAGGTACTGGGATTTATAGTTCACCTGCAATGAATGAGCACTCCAAACCCCTCTGATGATGGATGAGGACTTGGCACACAGAGCCCCCATAACCAAAAGAGCATATTGGACAGGTTTGGGGGAAAGGGAGTTATAGTTCACCTACATCTAGAGAAACAGTGACCCCCACCGACAATGGACCGGTACCAAACTTTGCACAGAGAAGCCTCATGACCAACTGAACATACTGCAGGGGGTTGTGGGAATGGCCCTTGATTTTGGGAGTTGTAGTTCACCTGCATCCAAAGAGCACGGAACCCAGCCAACGACAGATCTAAACCAAACTTGGCACACAGACTCAACATAGCCTACTTTGGATACTGACAGATGTTTCAGGACAGTTGCCCTGGGAATCTGGGAGTTTGTAGCAGTTCACCCCCATCCAGAGAGCACTGCAGCCAGGCAATGACCAGCCAACGACAGATCTGGACCACACTTGATACACAGACCCAAAATGGCCAACTTTGAATACTGGCAGGATTTGGGAAGGATTGGCCCACGATTCTGGGAATTGTAGTTCACCCACTCCAAACTGAGAATACCTAACAATCAAAGACAAATAATGCCTTTATCAAATAACCTGGGCATCACCGGGTTCCCAACCCAGTATACAAATAAAGGAGAAAAGTTATCCAAGCTTTTTCTCAGATGGCTCAAGAAATTAAACATAAATGGAAATTATAAAGAAATATGTGGACCAATAGATAGCACTTCATTTTTTAACTGGTAAACGGCAAACTATTTTAAAATTATTGCTTTCTCTCAAAAGTCAAAATGTAATGTTTTCACTGTCTTCTTTTTCCTTTTTTACCCATTATATTACTTCTGAATTAATAATACACTATTTGAACTGGTGTCAATTTCTTCAACTTTCTTCCTTTGCCTGCTGCACCTAATTATTTGCTGCTGGGAGAAGGAAGTTGCCAGTTGTCTATAACTGTCTGCTCTTCCTGGATTAATCCAACCAAGTGCTGACATTCTGAGCATTTCTTGGAGAATTGCACATGCATCCATGGAGGCACACAGAAAACGGAAGAAAAAAGTAGCAGATGGTAGCCTTTCCCAGTGTTTCGGTCAGTGGTGGGTCCTTTCTCTGTCACCTTGGCTGGCATCTAAGAACGCTGATTGCTGACACCAGTATTTTTTATCCAGGTTAAGGTTCCTTTGCAAATGATTAGAAATGTTAATCATATGTAGAGCTGAAATGAACACAAGCGACTCCCCATGATCACTTTTAGCAGAGAGAAGGAGAGACCAACCCATGAACCTAGTGTGAGCAGTGCGCACAAAGTGTGCACAAAGTGTGGCTGATTCCACAACAGAGGTATTGCTTCTAGCTATTAATTGAGAACATTGAGGAAACTCTGGAGTGACCCCTGTGTTTTTGATATGTGGGCAGCTGGATTGGACTGGATCTGGGGCAATCCAGAATCCATATGTCAAAAACACTCATTGCGATTTCACTGGCCAGAAGTAGTTCTATGAAAAACGTTGCTGTCAGTGTTGCTTCTGGTGTTTATATGGCTGGGTGCCCTGTAGTGCCACACTGAAAGCAACATTGGCAGCAAGGCTTTGCTTCTGGGTGGCAAAACAGTGGTGGTGGTCTCTAGGACAAGACACTGATGCCAATACATTGTCTGCCTGCCTGGCTGTGAGTACTGCAAAATGACTTTGTGGAACTTTCACAGTAGAACATGTGGACTCCCTTGTGGTATATTCAGGGCAGCTCTAGGGTAAACTACTCTAGAGTATTTCACTTAGTGTAGACTTAGGACCTCATCATAACTAGGACCCCCTTCTTTCCCAATTTCTACACACTTTGGCACTATTTACAGACGGAGTCCCACGGAGCCCATTATACGATGTAAAATTGTTTCCGTCTGGCGCCCATGGTCTGTAAACTGTGTCAGCAGTGTGTTGACTAGAGAATTATTGAGTTGGGAATCAATAGTTTTTAGAGCCCCCAATTTGCACGGAAATGGCTGGATGCACTTCCTTAAATGTGTGATAGGACCTGTCATTCACCTATGTTAAATCTCTTTAGTGACATTGAAGAGTGGGTGTTCCTGTGGGTTATTTCCAAATGAGCATTGATGGTCCTTTGCTCACCAGTAATCCTCTTGCATGATTTGTATATACAGTGTTCCCTCACTTATCGCTGGGGTTAGGTTCCAGGACCACCCGCAATAAGTGAAAATCCGCAAAGTAGGGATGCTATATTTATTTTAATATTTATACATTATTTTAGTAGTTATACACTATTTTAAGTCTTTATCAACCAATTACGTGTAGATAAATCACCTCCTTCTCCTCTCGTTGCTGCTTGGGCCCCTTTTCTCTCTCTTTGGCTTCTCCTTCCTTAGGCTGTACATTGTTATTTTTTATGATTTATAATAGTCTTTTAGAGTTTATTGAAAAACCGTGAAACAGCGAATCTGAGAAAAGTGAACCGCGAAGTAGTAAGGGAACACTGTAGTATTTTTTCTGCAGGAATTGCGCAATTTTGAAGTATCACCACTTAACTGTTGCTGTATTTTCTCCGTCCTTCAAAACTTTGGATTTCCAAATTTTGATATAGTGTGCTAATCATTTTATTTCCCTTTTATGTTACAAATAACGGGAAATGTCGGTGACGATCTTCCAGAAAGACCTTGAAAAAGTTTTAAGTATGTTGTTCTGCTTTAATTTTTAGAATATCGGATTGCTGACAAAAGTCAGAATTGCAAGACTGAGAGTGTAATAATTAGTTATCATGGTAACAATACAATTTAAATAATATATAGATATATGTAGACATAAGTAGAGTAATACTTTATCTGTCAAAGACAGAACGCCACAAGATAAAAGATAACAGAGTTTATTGGAGTTACAGAACTCATAATGCCCATAAAAGACAAGGGCTAGGCAAACACTGGCCTTAAAAGTAAAAAGAGACAAGAAAAACATTCAAAAGATAAACCGGATTAAACCGGAGTTTAATCCGGGTAAAATCAAAACAGCTTGCTTCAGCCTGGGAATAAACAAAACAGAAGCTGGTGAACAAAGAGTTCAAAGGAATGCAACTAATTGGCAGCAGATGCTTCTCTGCTGCCAAAAGCTATGTTTGAGTAACTTTAAAGGTTACTCCTCCACACAGCAGGCAGATTCCCGATACAAACACAGCAGACGAGGGCAGAAGCAGTCAGCGAAGTCCCAATCCGTTCCGAAGGTCGTAAGGTAGATGCAGACGTTTGTAGTTCACCAGTTCCAACACAGGTAGGAGAATCCGAGGCCGTAGTCAGTCAGTCCGTATGTCCAGTACAAGCAGATGGCGTCCGTCAAGAAGACGACGGAAAGTCAAAGCTATTAAGATTAAGCAGAGGTTGCACAACAAAACCCCACACAATTCCTCCCGCCATCTGAGCCCAATGTCCAGGATAACTTACGTAGTCAGCAAACGAATCACACCCGTCTTCAGGAAAACTTCCCACACAGATCCCAAGCGTTCGTCCAGATTACCTTGCCCAACGCAATTTGCTATTGCTCCCAAACCCCATTTTATGCCAGTTACAAATCCTCATCACTATCAGCTGTCCTCCTTAGCCCGGGCGTTTCCTCATCACTTTCCTCATCAGAACTGGAACACCTTTGACTACGCCCCACAGCATCCCCAGCTGTGGATCCCGTCCCATCCCTCCAGCTTGCCCATGGGTCTAATCCTGAAGGTCCCCAATCGCCTTCCATACTATCATTGCCAGTGGCACCCAAATCCTCCCTTACCCGAGTCCAATCCATCTCATCCTCTTCCGAGCTAACCATCTCTTCCTCCATCCTCTCAGTAAACCCTTCAAAAGAATCCTCGTCAGATGGTTCTGCAAAGATATCTCGCAGCCGCTTTCTTTCTCGCTCCTCGAGAGTATCTGACTCTCGAGGAGTCTTACGCCCACGTCTCCCAGTAGCAGAGCCATGAGGCTCAACCATAACACTATCCCCTCTCACAAAGGCCTCCTCCTCCGAAGGCGGAGAGACGGCAGTGATGTCCTCAGCTACAGCACCACGACGACCGGAGGTATCTAACTTTAACAGAGAACGATGGAAAACTGGATGGATTTTAAAAGTAGAAGGTAAACGCAAACGAAATGCAACGGAAGAAATCTTTTTAACAATAGGAAAGGGTCCCAAATACCGTGGCGCAAACTTTCCCCCAGCCTGTTTAATGTACTTGGAAGATAACCACACTAAATCCCCTTCTTCCAACTCTTCCCCTGCCTGCCTACGACGGTCGGCCTGAGTCTTTTGCGTTGCCTTGGCTTCCAATAGTAAACGACGGGCAACATCATGCAACGCAGCCATTTCAGAGGAACGGTACACCAGATCAGAGGAAACCACATTGGTTGACGGCGCCACACCTCCCCGTGGATGAAAACCATAAGTCAGTTCAAATGGAGTATGCTGACTAGACGTGTGCACCGCGTTGTTGTAGGCGAACTCAGCCACCGGTAGCCATTTCACCCAAGCAGTGGGTTGATCTAAACAAAAACAATGTAAATATTGCTCCAACAGCCCATTAACCCTTTCCGATTGGCCATCCGTTTGCGGATGAAACGCTGAGGAGACGTTCAACTTAGTACCTAAACACTCATGGAAGTGTTTCCAAAAGCGTGACACAAATTGTGGAGCCCTATCAGAAATAATCACCTCAGGAGCTCCGTGCAAACGATAAATGTGTTTAGTAAACAATAAAGCCAACGTAGGGGCCACCGGAATGGTCGAACAAGGAATAAAATGAGCCAGTTTGCTAAATAAATCCACCACCACCCAAATACATGTGTAACCCCCAGACTTAGGCAAATCCGAAATGAAATCCATGGAAATAATTTGCCATGGCCTCTCAGGAACAGGTAGAGACGACAACAACCCTCTAGGGCGCCCAACAGGCGTCTTACTCTGCTGGCAAACAGCGCAGCTGTCACAAAAGCGCAGAATGTCTTGCCGCATCTTTGGCCACCAGTAGCTCCTGGTGATGAGCTGCACGGTCTTAAATCTGCCAAAGTGCCCAGCCATGGGTTCGTCATGGTGGGCTCTAATTACCTCCAACCTGAGGGCCCCCACCGGTACATAGACCTGTCCCCTGCGTACCAATACTCCATTCTGATCTTGCAAGTGAGGCAGTATTGTACGATTCCCTGCTGACAACAGCATGAGTTGTTCCTGAGTCCAAACATCTTCTTTCTGAGCCTCTATGATCTGATCATGTAACCCGACCTCATTTTCCACAACACATAAAGAGGCAGTAGGCAAAATGGTCTGACACACTACCTGCTCATTAGTCTTAAACTCAGGCTTGCGGGACAATGCATCGGCCCGCAAGTTTGCCTTCCCTTCCACGAATTGAACTTTGAAATTAAACCTGGAGAAAAACAAAGCCCATCGGATTTGACGTTGGTTTAACTTTTTGGCCGTTTGCAAATGCTCCAAATTCTTGTGATCAGACCTGACCACGATTTGGTGCCACGCCCCCTCTAGCCAGTGCCGCCACACCTCAAACGCCACCTTGATCGCCAATAATTCTTTCTCCCATATGGTATAGTTTTGCTCAAATGGTGTTAGTTGCCAAGAGTAAAATCCACAGGGACGCAAGGTCCCTGATGAATCTCTTTGAGACAATACAGCCCCCAACGCGTAGCTAGAAGCGTCCGCTTCTACTACAAACGGTTTGTCTACATCAGGATGTGTTAGTATGTTGTCTGCCTGAAAGCTAGACTTTAGTTGTAAAAACGCGTCGTGAGCTTCCCGCCCCCACACAAATGGCTGTTTCTTACGCAGGAGCTGCGTCAAAGGCACCGTGAGCTTGGCAAAGTTTGGGATAAACTCCCGGTAGTAATTAGCGAATCCTAAGAACCTCTGAACATCCTTCTTAGTCTTGAGCTCTTGCCATGAGTTGACTGCGTCAACTTTATGTGGGTCCATTTTGAGTTCCCTTCCTGAAACTACATGACCTAGGAACTCAACTTCAGGCACATGAAAGACGCATTTAGAAGCCTTAGCGAAGAGCCCATTAGCCCGCAGATGGTGCAGTACCTGCTTAACATGCTGACGATGTTCTTTTTCGTCCTTAGAAAAAATCAAGATATCATCCAAATAAATCACCACAAATTGGTCAATTAGGTCTCTAAATACATCGTTTATGAACCTCTGGAAGACCGCAGGCGCATTGCAAAGTCCAAAAGGCATTACACGGAACTCGTGGCATCCGAAACACGTGTTAAATGCTGTCTTCCATTCATCACCTTCCCGTATTCTGATCAAGTTATACGCCCCCCGCAGGTCAAGCTTGGTAAAGACCTTAGCCCCTTGCACCCTTGATAGTAATTCCGAGATTAAAGGTAGCGGGTACCTATCCCGAATGGTGTATTTGTTAAGGACCCGATAATCACAAACCAACCTGAGGTCCCCAGTCTTTTTGGCAACAAAGAACACAGGCGCCGCAGTTGGAGAGCTAGATGGGCGAATAAACCCCTTAGCTAAGTTCTCATCGAGGAACTCTCTTAAAGCTTGCCTTTCCGGTACAGTCAAGGCATACAACCTTCCTGCTGGCAATCTTGCACCTTCCGCTAGTCTAATGGCGCAATCGTACGGCCTATGCGGTGGTAACTTATCCGCTTCCTTTTTACAGAATACGTCTGAGAATTCCCCATACTCAGCAGGCACTCCCTCCATATCAGGCTGAGTAGGGTTCAGAGTAAAACATTCCTGCCTCTTAAAGGTTAGCTTACGCGTCACCCAGTCCACTTGTGGATTTACTACAGCTAGCCAATCCATTCCCAGGATCACATCGTATCTGGGTAAGCTCGTAATATCCCACACAAACGTTCCCGTTACTCCCTGTACTTCCCACATTACTGCTGAGGTCTCATGGTTAACCACCCCAGTCTCCAATAGTCTCCCATCCGCTCCTTCCACCCATACGTCGCATGCTTTGCGCACTATAGGAATGCCATGCTTCCTAGCAAATTCAATATCCACATATGAGACCGTAGCCCCTGAGTCCAGCAGTGCCAAAGTAGAAACAAGTTCTTTTCCCCCAACAGATAACGAAATGGGTACAAAAACATGCTTCTTCCCCTCAGTTGACTGCTTTAAAAGCCCTAATGCGTTGGACTCACGTCGCACTAGGGCTGGCCTTTTCCCGAAAGCTGGGAAGGTTTCATATTACAATTTCTGGCGAAATGCCCAGCATTTCCACAATACAAACATAACCCCAGCTGTCTCCTACGGTTCTTTTCTTCTATAGACAGTTTTTTAAACACCCCGAGCTCCATAGGCTCGTCCCCCTTTACCACAGGTGCCTTGGATTCATACATAGGTGGCGCACACATTGCTTTAGATTGTTTACGGGACTCGAACCTGGCGTCCAAACGCAACACTTTATTATTAAGGCATCCCAATTTTCTGCCGGCTCCAAGCGTGCCAATTCGTCCTGGAGGTAATCATTTAAACCAGCAGTAAACAAAAGCATAAATGCATTTTCCCCCCAGTCTAGCTGATGACGGTACAAATTAAACTTATTTAAATAATCCAAAACAGTCCCCTTTCCCTGTTTCAACCGATACAGAGCCCAACCAGCATTCTCCGTATGGAGGGGATCCCCAAAAGTGTCAGTTAGTAGCTTTTTGAAATCACTCAAATTGTCCTTGACTGGGTCATTTCCCAAAATCAAATTAGTGGCCCATTGTCCTGCAGGACCAGTCAACAAACTCAAAATAAATGCCACCTTGCTAGTGTCCGTAGGAAAAGCTTGTGCACTAAGCTGGGAAAAATAAAGCTCAATTTGTGCCAAAAAAGTTGGCAGTTTGCTCCTAGACCCATCAAAGCGTTCAGGAGTTATAACATGTCCTTTAGCTGGCTGTGCTGCTTGAGCAGCATTAAAAGCCGCTTGTAATTGCTCAAAACGAGCCTTTAACTCCTCCATCGTCTTCTTGACGTAATTTACTACTGCAGTAAAACTTTTTTATGGGCGTTGGGCAATCTGTCAAAGACAGAACGCCACAAGATAAAAGATAACAGAGTTTATTGGAGTTACAGAACTCAAAATGCCCGTAAAAGACAAGGGCTAGGCAAACACTGGCCTTAAAAGTAAAAAGAGACAAGAAAAACATTCAAAAGATAAACCGGATTAAACCGGAGTTTAATCCGGGTAAAATCAAAACAGCTTGCTTCAGCCTGGGAATAAACAAAACAGAAGCTGGTGAACAAAGAGTTCAAAGGAATGCAACTAATTGGCAGCAGATGCTTCTCTGCTGCCAAAAGCTATGTTTGAGTAACTTTAAAGGTTACTCCTCCACACAGCAGGCAGATTCCCGATACAAACACAGCAGACGAGGGCAGAAGCAGTCAGCAAAGTCCCAATCCGTTCCGAAGGTCGTAAGGTAGATGCAGACGTTTGTAGTTCACCAGTTCCAACACAGGTAGGAGAATCCGAGGCCGTAGTCAGTCAGTCCGTATGTCCAGTACAAGCAGATGGCGTCCGTCAAGAAGACGACGGAAGGTCAAAGCTATTAAGATTAAGCAGAGGTTGCACAACAAAACCCCACACAATTCCTCCCGCCGTCTGAGCCCAATGTCCAGGATAACTTACGTAGTCAGCAAACGAATCACACCCGTCTTCAGGAAAACTTCCCACACAGATCCCAAGCGTTCGTCCAGATTACCTTGCCCAACGCAATTTGCTATTGCTCCCAAACCCCATTTTATGCCAGTTACAAATCCTCATCACTATCAGCTGTCCTCCTTAGCCCGGGCGTTTCCTCATCACTTTCCTCATCAGAACTGGAACACCTTTGACTACGCCCCACAGCATCCCCAGCTGTGGATCCCGTCCCATCCCTCCAGCTTGCCCATGGGTCTAATCCTGAAGGTCCCCAATCGCCTTCCATACTATCATTGCCAGTGGCACCCAAATCCTCCCTTACCCGAGTCCAATCCATCTCATCCTCTTCCGAGCTAACCATCTCTTCCTCCATCCTCTCAGTAAACCCTTCAAAAGAATCTCGTCAGATGGTTCTGCAAAGATATCTCGCAGCCGCTTTCTTTCTCGCTCCTCGAGAGTATCTGACTCTCGAGGAGTCTTACGCCCACGTCTCCCAGTAGCAGAGCCATGAGGCTCAACCATAACATTATTTAACATTATCGGTAGTACCACGAGATTTTGAACTTCTGCAATTGCGAAGTTTCTCCTTTGAAAAAGAAATAATGTGGAATGGACAGGGACTACACTCACTCAGGGTGTGGATGATTTCATTGGAAATGATCAAAAGAATATCATGTGTAATGGGTTTGAAAATATGATCCATTTTCATTTTACACACAACGGAAGGATGCATATGGTAAGAAAACTATTCCCCACTCCCCCCCAATGGGATAAGGTCCTTAGGATTCACCATGGCCTTTCTGCCATTTAGTTTCATGGAACTACTAGTAGGAAGAAGCAATCAAGCAAGGAACGGACTGTGTCAGGATAACACAGTTGGCAAGAGGTTGGACTGGATGGCCCACAAGGTCTCTTCTAACTCTATGGTTATATGGTAAGAAAGACTATTCCCCCCACTCGCCCCCCCCCCAATTGGGATAAGGTTCTTAGGATTCACCATGGCCTCACCATAAGCCGTGGTGTTGCAATGGGTTAAAACAGTGGTTCTTAACCGGTGGGTCCCCAGGTGTTTTGGCTTACAACTCCCAGAAATCCCAGCCAGTTTATCAGCTATTAGGACTTTTGGGAGTTGAAGGCCAAAACATCTGGGGACTCACAGGTTGAGAACCATTGGGTTGGAGCCCCCGATGGCGTAGTGGACTAAAGCCTCGTGACTTGAAGGTTGGGTTGCTGACCTGAAAGCTGTCAGGTCCAAATCCCACCTGGGGAGAGTGCGGATGATCTCCCTCTATCAGCTCCAGCTCCATGCGGGGACATGAGAGAAGCCTCCCACAAGGATGGTAAAAACATTAAAAAAAAACAAAAACATCTGGGCATCCCCTGGACAACGTCCTTGCAGACGGCCAATTCTCTCACTCCAAAAGTGACTCAAGTTGCCCTTGTGCTGGCTGAACTGAAGGTTGGGTTGCTGACCTGAAACGTGCCGGTTTGAATCAGCGAGTTGGGGTGAGCTCCCATCTGTCAGCTCTAGCTTGCAAGGACATGAGAGAAGCCTCCGAGCAACACATCCGGGCGTCCCCTGGCCAACGTCTCAATAGACGGCCAATTCTCTCACACCAGAAGCGACTTGAGGACGTATGTTCTCAAGTCACTTCTGGAATGTTTAAAAAAAAAAAAAAAAAAAACCATGTCCTTTGTACCATTGAGTTTCATGGAGCTACTTGTAGGAAGAAGCGATGGAGCAAGGAAGGGACTGGGTTAGAAACGATTTTCCCAACATCTAGCTCCATGAAACTAAATGGCAGCAAGTGCTGCATCGGGGACTCGAGGAAATGAATACAGTAGAGTCCCACTTATCCAACATAAACAGGCCAGCAGAATGTTGGATAAGCGAATATGTTGGATAGTAAGGAGAGATTAAGGAGAAGCCTATTAAACATCAAATTAGGTTATGATTTTACAAATTAAGCACCAAAACATCATGTTATACAACAAATTTGACAGAAAAAGTAGTTCAGTAGGCGGCAATGCTACGTAGTAATTACTGTATTTATTTATTTATTTATTTATTTATTTATTTACAGCATTTATATTCCGCCCTTCTCACCCCGATGGGGACTCAGGGCGGATCACATTACACATATAGGCAAACATTCAATGCCTTTTAACATAGAACAAAGACAAACAAACATAGGCTCCAAGCGGGCTTCGGACTCATGACCTCCTGATCAGAGTGATTCATTGCAGTGATTGATTGCAGCTGCTCTCCATCCTGCGCCACAGCCCAAGCCCATTTACGAACATAGCACCAAAATATCACGATGTACTGAAAACATTGACTGCAAAAATGGCTTGGATAATCCAGAAACTTGGATAAGCGAATGTTGGATAAGTGAGACTCTACTGTATGTGTTTATTTATTTGAGTATTGGCTGGGTTTGGGGGAGACACTGACTCACAATGTTTGGAGCTTTAGTTTACCCACATCCTTATATATTTACAAATGGGACCATTCTTAAAAGCACAAGCAAATAGTGACTCTGTCCCACTGTGTATATATCAGGCCGGGGCCAACTTCCGCCTTCCAGGTGCTTTGGACTCCAACTCCCACAATTCCTAACAGCCTACCGGCTGTTAGGAATTGTGGGAGTTGGAGTCCAAAGCACCTGGAAGGCGGAAGTTGGCCTAGGCCTGATAAGCCCGATACAGACACACACATCAAAGATTGCGTCACGGGTCGTGACGTCAGCCCCGCCTCCCTTCTCGGGGTCCAACAGCGGCCTGCCATGTAGGAGGGGAATAAACGCGTCTCTTTTGGCCTCCTTCCTTTGCAGCGTGTGCTTTCTTCCTTGATATTATTTCATCCCGTAAACACAAGCTTCAGAAAAGAAAAAGAGCGGGGGCAAATAAGGGAGCAAACAAGGAAAACGAGGTGGGAAGTGACGCCGCCTTCGCCCGAGCCTTTCATAAACCGTTCGGGAGGAGTTGGTGTCAGGGCTCCAGTGGCGCAATCGGTTAGCGCGCGGTACTTATACAGCAGTACATAGCAGAGCCATGCCGAGGTTGTGAGTTCGAGCCTCACCTGGAGCACATGTCTTTTGGTTTGGGGCCGCTCGCTTTTGGGAGAGACGGAGAGGGTTTGCAGGAGGACTCTTAAGAGGGAAAATTACCCAGCTTTGGAAATGAAATAACGAAGGAAAGAAAATTGGAATTGACTACAAAAAAAACCCCTGCATTTTAAAAGCCTCCCAATAAAAAATGCACTTTTATGAGAGCATGAAAATAGACAAGGCAAAGATGGCTTGAAAACTCTTTTGGACGCCACCTGCTATTGACGTTTCTGACTTAATTCTAGAATCCTATGATCCAAGTCTATTTAAGCAACATATTTATTTATTTATGTCCCACTTTATCTCTCCATACAGACTCAAAGCTGCTCATTCATTCATATATATATATATATATATATATATATATATATATACACACACACATATATACATAATGATATAATATACTTTTATTTATATATATATATATATATATATATATATATATATATATATATATATATATATATAATATTACTATATTGTACTATTAGTAGTATAATATTGTATTCCATTCTAATATTATCAATACATATAATGACATACTGTTTTATTATTGTGTATTTGTATATTTTAAGCTGTCATCTTTTGGATTATGAGCAGCTTTGAGTCTGTAAGGAGAGATAAAGTGGGACATAAATAAATAAATATGTTGCTTAAATAGACTTGGATCATAGGATTCTAGAATTAAGTCAGAAACTTAATATATATACTACATTTATATGCCGCTCTTCTGACCCCAAAGGGGACTCAGAGTGGCTTACAAATCAAATGTACATACAATATATTAATAGCATAGCACAATGTAAGAAATTAAATTGCTATATTGTACTATATAATTTTATGGTAATATTATTAGTAATATTACATTTAATATATAAATTAATATTATATATTCAATGTAATATTACTAATAATATTACCATATAATGATATAGTACAATATACAGTAGTCACTTATCCAGAACTTGCTTATCCAATGTTCTGGATTATCCAACTCATTTTTGTAGTCAATGTTTTCAATAAATCGTGATATTTTGGTGCTAAATTCTTAAATATAGTAATTACTACATAGCATTATTTCGTATTGAACTACTTTTTCTGTCAAATTTGTTATATAACATGATATTTTGTTGCTTAATTTGTAAAATCATAACCTAATTTGATGTTTAATAGGCTTTTCCTTAATTCCTCCTTATTATCCAAGATAGTCGCTTATACAAGGTTCTGCCAGCCTGTTTAGCTTGGATAAGTGAGATTCTACTGTATTATCATGTGTTATTATATTTTGTTGTGTGTTTTCCATGCTGTATGGCCATGTTCCAGAAGCATTATCTCCTGATGTTTTGCCCACAGATAAGATAAACCTTCCTTGCTTAGTTTTTTCCAATATACCTTACAACCTCTGAGGATGCCTGCCATAGATGTGGGTCAATCTAGGAGAGAATGCTTTTGGAACATGGCCATACAGCCTGGAAAACATACAACAGCCCTGTGAATCTGGCCATCAAAACCTTCGACAACACATTATTATATTTTATTAGTAGTATCATATTGTATTACATTATAATATAATTATCAAGATTATATGTATATGCAATATATTATATTATTAGCATAGCACAACATTAGTATTACATATTACTATATTGCGCTATGCCACTATGCTGCAATATTATTAGTAATATGACATAAAATATAAAATATACAATTATTATATTATTTTATATTATTATACTGTATTGCATTATAATACTATTATCAATATATGTATATACAATATATTATTAGCATAGCACAATATTAGTATTACATATTACTATATAGTGCTATTATTAGTAATATTGCATGTAATATATAATTACAATTATTATATATTATAATATTGTATTATTAATATACTGTATTACATTATAATATTATTATCAATAGTATATGTATATACAGTATATTACTAGCATAGCGCAATATTAGTACATATTACTATATAGTGCTATACCACAATACTGCAATATTATTAGTAATATTACAAGTAATATATAATACACACACACGCACACACACACACACACACACACACACACACACACACATATATATATATATATATATATAATATAATTATTATATATTATTATATTGTACTACATTATTATACCACAATATATATATATACATGTAATATATAAAATATACAATTATTATATTACTATACTAGCTGTGCCCGGCCATGCGTTGCTATGGCTGATGGGAATCATTTGTTGACCAGGTGGAATAGCAGTGAATAGCCTTGCAGCCTTAAAGTCTGGGTGTTTTCTCCTTATGTGAATCCTTGTTTGGTGAGGTGGAATACAATGGAATAGGTTTGCTGCTTGGAAGTCTGGGTTGCGTTGTAGGGAAATGGTTTTTTAGCCCATTTGAATTGTACTGAATAGCCTCGCTGTTTCAAAGACTGCTTTCTACATAGGGGCATCCTTTCTTGGGCAGGCTGAATGAGACAGAGTAGCCTCATGGCTTGAAACCCTGAGGGTGTACTATGAAGGGGAAATGTTGCTTGGTTAGAAAGAACAGCACTGAATAGCCTTGCTGTTTGGAAGCCTGGTTGCTTCCTGGCTGGGGGAATCCTTTGTTGGGAGGTGTTAGCTGGCCCTGGTTGTTTCCTTTCTGGAATTCCCATTTTCAGAGTGTTGTTCTTTATTGAATGTCCTGATTTTAGAGATTATATTGTTGCTTCCTGCCTGGGGGAATCATTTGTTGGGAGGTGTTAGCTGGCTCTGGTTGTTTCCTTTCTGGAATTCCCATTTTCAGAGTGTTCCTCTTTATTTAATGTCCTGATTTTAGAGATTCTATTGTTCTGTATTATTACACCACAGTAATTGTAGATATGATACTTGTTGCCTGAGAGTACAGGCAGGCGGCCCCTCTTTTCAATCCTGGGAAGAGAGACAGAGGCCCAGGCAGCTGAGCTTGGAAGGCAGGGCCCTCCTTTGAAGAGGGGAAAAGGGGAGGGAGGCTTTAGGACCCTTTAGGCTCTTCCCGGCCTTGCGGCCACCCCTGCCTCCGCCTCTGGAGGCCTCCATCTAAAATAAACAAAACAAATAAACATTGCGGCCTGGCGGCCTCCCTCCTGGCGGGAGACAGAGGTGGCTCTTGGGGGGGGGGGGGGAGGTTTGCGCTCCGGCTCTCTCATGGCTGGGGCCGCCCTGAGGCCTTCGCCTCTGCAGGCCTCAACATCAAAAAAAAAAAAAAAAAAAGAAACCTTGGGGCCTCGCGGCCTCCCTCCGGCTTGTGGGAGGCTGAGGTGGCTCTTGGGGGTGGGGGGGGGCACGGCCTCCCTCCGGCCTGTGGTGCATGGAGGTGGCTCTTCGCAGGGGGGTTGGGTTGTTCCATGCCTGCTCGGGCCCCTGACAATTTTGACTCCGCGGGCCCCGCCGCGTGGAGGCCCCTCCTCCTCCGACCACCATGGGGCCTTCCAGCCAGGCTGAGGGCTGGGGTTTTAAGGCCCCGTGGGGTTTTTTGATGGGATTTTTTGTTGTATCAACCAAGAAGCGTGGATTATGGGCTGTGTTGTCAAATTTCGAGGTTGGGGGTCCTTTAGTTTAGTTGTTTTGCTCGGTGCCGCGATTCCATCACTCTTTTATATATATAGATTGTATCAGTATTATATTTCATTGCATTATAATATTATTATCAATACTATACATATATACAATATATTATTTTATTAGCATAGCACAATATTAGTATTACATATTACTATAACGCTGTACTGGAATATTATTAGTAATATTACATGTAATATATAATATACAATTATTATATTATTGTATATTATTATATTGTACTATATTATTATATGTATGAATGTATGTGTTATATATATATATATATATATATATATATATATATATATATATATCACTAGTAGTATATTATACTATATATGTAAATAATAATAATAATATTTTGAGACCCAAGTCTTCTAGTATCATTATCATCATCATCATCAATATCCTGCTTTTTCTTTGAACAGTCTTGACTTCCTGGGCCCTTCCACACAGCCATATAACCCCTTTCAGACAGGCTCTATATCCCAGGATCTGATCCCAGGTTTTCTGCCATTACCTTCCCGCCGGAGCGGTACCTATTGATCTACTCACATTTCCATGTTTTCAAACTGCTAGGTTGGCAGAAGCTGGGGCTAACTGTGGGAGCTCACCCCGCTTCAGGCATTTGAAGCACAAACCTTTTTGTCAGCAAGTTCTGCAGCTCAGTGGTTTAATCTGCTGCACCACAGAGAGCTCCCTTTGCACATAATGAGAAATCTTGGAAATGTGACCCATGTCTGAACACACATTCCATGTCTCAATGCTATGGATTCCTGGAATTTGTAGTTTGGGGAGGCACCAGCACTCTTGGGCAAAGAAGGCCTTGTAAAACTACAGATCCTGGGTTTCAGTAGCATTGAGCCAGAGCAGTTCAAGTGTTGTCAAACTGCATTAATTCTTGGTTTACAATGGACATGTTTTAGATTGTTCTGAATGCTAACACTACATCAATTCCGCTGTGCATGTTTCATGTAAATTTACAGGCTGGATAAAAGGTGGGAAATAAGCAAATCATAAATGTGCAGATCCTCTCTGCTGTTATGTGAATATCCACAATTGCCAATGTTTAACCCAAATGGGCCTAAACACCCCAAAGCAGGCATGTTAGGAATTGTGGCAGTTGAAGTCCAAAAGACCTGGAGGGCCAAAGTTTGCCCATGCCTGCCCTGAAAGCATTGGATCCTATCTGATCTACATAGCTAAGCAGTGTCAGCTCTGGTTAGTACTTGGATGTGAGGCCACCAACAAAAGAAGAGAACAGAAAAACCTGCCTTACCAGCTGTCTCCCAACATATTAAGGAAACATGGATTTATAGGTTGGTTAACCAGAACTGAAATCAGAAGAGAAATAGACACTGGGATGAAGAGGAGGAGTGGAGAAAGAGGAGGAGGAGGAAAACGAAGAGGAGAAGACAAGGAGGAAGGAGGAGGAGGAGGAGGAGGAGAAGAAGAGAGGAAAGAAGAGGAGGAGAGGAAGGAAGAGGAAGAAGACGACAAACACCCCATTAGGCATATTGAAAAAGCTTTCAAGAGGTGTTTCAAAAGCTGAAATATTTAGACAAAGCTTATGACCTAGGTTGTGTCATCATTTCACATATTCATGTTGTTAGTTTTGAACAAAAAAGTTGATGCAATGTGTCAAAGTGCTTTTCTCTTCTCATGGTGTAGGAAACAAACTATCCCTGTTCTTTCCATCTTATTTCTGTCTCTGGTAACAAATTTCTTGTTAAAGAAGTAATGCCCAGAAACGCATCCACTGCATTAGCTGAAGCATAGCTGTGTCTGTAGGGGACTCATTCCAAGACCACCCCTAACCCTTCCATCCTGTGGATACCGGAAACTGTGGATACTAGTAATGAACCTTTTATTTTGATTATACTTGGGCTGAAAGCATACCATAGAATAGCCTATAGCTCATGGGTAATTCATTTATTTATTGTGTCAGAAGTGAATTGAGAATACAGTTATAATGTATAGAAAAACCAGAAACAAAGTTAAAAATTTGGCATTGTATTATATGTCCTTTGACCAGAAGCTGGCCACTTTAAGTGCCTCTGATGTTGCTGTAAGAAGGTCCTCCATTGTGCATGTGGTAGGGCTCAGACTGATTTGTAGTAAGTGGTCTGTGGTTTGTTCTTCTCCACACTCGTATGTCGTGGACTCCACTTTGTAGTCCCATTTCTTAAGGTCAGCTCTGCATCTCATGGTGCCAGAGTGCAGTCTGTTCAGCGCCTTCCAATTCGCCCAATCTTCTGTGTGCCTAGGGGGGAGTTTCTCATCTGGTATCAGCAAGTGATTAAGGGTCTGTATTTTAGCCTGCCACTTTTGGACTCTCTCTTGCTGAGGTGTTCCTGAGAATATCTCTGTAGATCTTAGAAAGCTATTTCTTGATTTAAGGCATTGGCATGCTGGCTGATATCTGAACAGAGGATGGGCTGGAGATGTCAATGCCTTGGTCCTTTCATTACAGGCTGCTACTTCCCAGTGGATGTCAGGTGGTGCAATACCAGCTAAACTGTATAATTTCTCCATTGGTGTAGGGTGGAGACATCTTGTGATAATGCAGCATGCCTCATTAGGAGCCACATCCACTGTTTTAATGTGGTGAGATGTATTCTGCACTGGGCATGCGTATTCAGCAGTAGAATAGCAAGGCACAAGCGCAGATGTCTTCACTGTGTCTGGTTGTAATCCCTAGGTTGTGCCAGTCAGCTGTTGTATGATGCTATTTCTAGCAGACACTTTTTCTTTTCTTTTTCATTTAATGAGTAATAGAACTATGGATATCGAATTGGATGCATCTACACACTGTAGAATTAATGTCATTTGATACCACTTGAACTGTGATGCCTCAAAGCTATGAGATCATGGGAGCTGTAGTTTGGTGAAGCACTAGAATTCTTTGGAAGAGAAGGCTAAAGACCTTGCACCACTCCCTGGACTCCATAGCATTGAGTCATGGCAGTTAAAGTGGTATAAAATTGCAGTAATTCCACAGTATAGATACACCTGGTGTCATACTGTATCCTTATAATATTCTTGTAACAAGTGTTACCATGGCTTGAGTACCTCTTACAAAGGCAGGAATCACAGTCATGTTGAGGCACTTTTCAGACTGGCATGCTTCAGTCTTACTGAGAACTCACCTGCCATCTGAAATTTCAGCAATAGATGGCACTGTGGCCACACAGACTTATGGTGTCAGGCCGCTCACCCTGCAAAAGACAGAGAGAAACCCATTCCAAGCTTTCTAAAAATAATAAAGGCCTCTTGCCAAGTACTGCAATGTTTGTTCCTTAGAGTGAGAAACAATAGGCTTACATTCCAGTGGTCGGAGGGAAAGCCAGAGCAACAAATGAGCCGGGAGCAGGGTGTGTGTGTTTGGGAGAGATCCTCAAAATCAAGACTGTCAACCAAACCAATTGCTAGGTGCCTTGTAAGAATGCAGAGGCTAGACAGATGGAAACTTTGTTAATTGTGAATTGCATTTTTATTTGTTTGAGTATGAGTTCAACGGACACGTATTAATAAACATGGAGAAAGAATCTCTCCATCTGAAGTTTGGATTTTAACCAAATGGGAACAACAGTTGAAAACTGAATGGTGCTGTAAAGACTTGCTGCTGTTGGATGTACTTAGCTGCATTTGGAATGGGATTTCGGAGAAGGCTATGGGCCCTTCCACACAGCCATATACTCCAGAATATCAAGAAAGATAATCCACAATATTGGCTTTAAACTGGGTTATCTGAATCCATATAATCCAGTTCAGTGTGGATTTTATACAGCTGTGTACCTAAGTTATTTTTCAAAGAATGTGTACATGTGTGTCTGCCTTTGACTTTTTAAATAATCCAAGACAGGATTGACCCACATCCAATGTAAATTGTTTTATGCTTTTAGACCTTCATAAAGTGAAAGCCCCCACTGGCTTGAAAAGTAGAACCCAGTGTTTATCTTGTAAAAATAAGATTGAACACTAAATGGCACTGAATCAGGTGAAAAAAAGCATGCGGAGTATAATTAGGAAAAAATGCTGTGGTCAAAAGAGTTGAAAGTGTGGTGCATGGCTATAATTTAGATCTGTCAAAACAACAGAATGTTTAAAAGCAAGTAATCAAACAGTGTGAAATGCTTGTACCTATATTCCTTGTTGGCCCTGAGCCAGATTCTTATGCATACCCACATGGAAACAACAACAAAGTTTTACCTTACCTTACTTATATAAATGATAAACATAGATATTTAAGATCTCACAGATATAATATCAGTCACATCTTTGCCTATAGGCAACCATAACTGTGCCAAGAAGAGGCAAATATAATTTCTCTTTTGGCTGTCAGCTGTCTTGCAACCTTTGGGCTATTTTCTCTTCTTGGCTTTACTTCCAAGTGGTTTGGGCTGCCATCTGCTTTTCAAGAAGTAGTCTCATAGTAACTTCTGCATTAATGTACAGTTTTTCTCTTTTAAATTGTATATACCAGCATTGGGCAGTGGGACAATTAACTTAGTTATGTGATGCTGTACCCTGGGCAAATCATGGCTGCTGCCACCATAGTACCAAATTAGCTGGTTCCAAATGTAGTGACTCAGTAAGGAGTAGGAAGAGAGGAATGGACAGGATGGGAAGGCCTTCTATCGTCTGTGAAGAGAGCAGCAAATATGGGGCATGGGACAGGTTTTGCCAAAGAGGAATGAAACCTTTCTGAGTGTGGGGACACTGCCTTTTTTCAAATACTGTCTTTACAGAGATATGCCAGTACTGTTAGTATACAAAAATAGGAATGGCTCATGTACTCGATGTGAGCATTTAAAACAAATAAGGTGACTACTTCTGTCTCCAAAAAAACCCCCAATACATCACCAAAACAGGGAACACTTCCATAGTGTGATTGACTAGGCAAGTTGTGCGCCTGTTTAATCTGTTGTCCAGATGCTATCTGTTAATAGATAGCTTCTTGCAGATGTAAACTTTTGACAAATCAGCTCTTGAAGGAGCAAGGAGAATTTTCTTTCAAAAACACCAGGACTTTTCAAGGCTAATTGATGTTCAGGAGTTCCTGTGCAAGATTTACCATTTTTTTGCACAGAAAACAAGGCTTTTTATGTTGAAAATCCTGTTTTCAGAGCAAAAGAAAAAGTGAACTTCGTACAAGATAAATGTCAAATTGCAAAGATTTCAAAACTTGAGAAATATGGTTTTTCACTATTATCCAAGTGATCTTGGGTCCAGGCCTGTAGCGAGGGGGGGGGGGGGGGTTTGGGGGTTCAACCCCCCCCCCGAAATTTTTCAAGTTATAAAAAAAATCTCGTTTACTCATGAATTTTAACTGGTTAACCAAATCCCCATGCTAAGTCTATGAGATGCAAAACATTAAGAGTCCCTCCAGGCACTATCTCAAGCAGATATTGACAGGTTTGTAGCAAGGAGGGGTATGTGCTAGGAGTTCAACCCCCCCCCCCCCCCGAAAATTTCAAAACCCCTCCCGAAATTTTTTTCTGGCTACAGCCCTGCTTGGGTCCCTCCTTATTCTTCCGATAATCTTTACATTCATTTAAAGGTATATCTAAAGGTTTTCCACTGAAATTAAATCTAGTCATGTCTGACTCTGGGGATTGGTGCTCATCTCCATTTCTAAGTCGAAGAGCCGGCGTTGTCTGTAGACACCTCCAAGGTCATGTGGCCAGCATGACTGCATGGAGCACTATTAAATAGCCTTTTAAATAGCCCCTGAAATGGAACAGGGCTGGGTGACTTGTCACTCTCAAATGACATTGCACTGCGACTCTCATTAGTCGTATCCAGCATAACCATTAATGGGAAAGATGATGGGAAATGTAGTCTAATATTTTCTGAAAGGCTACAAGTTTCCCTCGATCTCTAAAATCATTGTGCAGATAAAAGACTGTTTGATAGCTCTTCAGACTGCAAAGTAGAGTACATAGTCACCCTATGTTGGAGGAACAGAATTGTTTAATTGACTGAAGCGCATCCATTGCCCCAGAAACTGGCACAAAAAGATTTTTCGCCTTTGAGTGTTTGAATACCCTAGAATAGAAATCCTTTAGAATTTCTTCTTTTCCCTGCCCACAACTTTTCTTCAGTTTGGCAAGCAGGATCTCTACAAGAGACCAAATTCAGTGCCAAAGTTTGGTTGGAATCAGCACAGACCAACCTTAAAGCTAATTTAGTATAGATGATCTAACTGTGTGTTCCATCTCCAGTATTCATGATTTCCCAAAATTCAGGCATGCCAGAAAAAGAGACTGGCTGCAACTTCACAGGAAGAATAATCATGCTTGAAAAGAATTCTGGGCTCTTAATGCCTAAAAGTAGGTAGGAGCTATGCCTTCTCTGTTTCTCTCTCAGAGCCACGTGTGTTCATTTGGCCAAAGAAATGCTCAGAGCAATGCACAAATACCTTGTGTACCAAGAAAGGGTAAGCCTATTGGTTTCCCACTAGCTCTATCTTCAAAATTAACTTGCCGCAGTCCGCCCACCTGTGCTCAGGAACTAATTATTACTTCAGGTGTAAATTGGTTGGTTTGATGCTTACTTTTATATTTTGTTACTATAGGTAAAGGTAAAGGTAAAGGTTTGCCCTTACATTAAGTCCAGTCGTTTCCGATTCTGGGGGTTGGTGCTCATCTCCGTTTCTAAGCCAAAAAGCCAGCGTTGTCCGTAGACACCTCCAAGATCATGTGGCTGGCATGACTGTATGAAACACCGTTACCTTCCCACCGGAACGGTACCTATTGATCTACTCACATTTGCATGTTTTTGAACTGCTAGGTTGGCAGAAGCTGGAGCTAATAGCAGGAGCTCACTCCGCTCCCCGAATTTGAACCTGGGTCCTTTTGGTCTGCAAGTTCAGCAGCTCAGTGCTTTAACACACTGAGCCATCGGAGGCTCCATTACTATGTGATTGTTTTATTCTGCTATGTTTTATTACCTAATGCATTTTTACTGTGTTATATTATACTGTATTGTTGGGCTCGTCCCTATGTAAGCCTCCAGGAGTCCCTTCGGGGAGATGAAGATGGGGTACAAAAATAAAGTTATTATTGGAAAAGCTCCACTAAAGATAGGAAAACTCTCTAAGGATACTAACCTAACACTGAATTATGTTCGTTTCACTTTTGGTAGAAGTGAGGGCATAGGGGGTGCAAGAAGAAAAGCAGTAGAGAGATCCCTAAGACCATCAGTTTATATTCCACAAAGGTTGGGTGGATGAAAAATGTGGGAATGGTGCATGAGTCAAAATTATGTAACACTCTCATTGCATCTTTGCCCCCATATACACTGCCATATAACCCAGTTCTGAATGCAGATTATCTGCCTTAAACTCATATAAAAATAAGTCATATAAGACTCATATAATTCAATTTAAAGCAGATCTGCATTCAGAAATTGAATTATTGAACACTGCCATATAATCCCGATTATCAAAGCAGATAATCCACATTGTATGCTTTGAGCTGGATTATGTGAGTCCACACTGCCATATGATCCAGTTCAAGCCAGATAGTGTGGGTTTTGTATGGCAGCGTAGAAGGGGCTGGGCTTCAGCACGTTCTCGCTGTTTGGTTATGTTAGCCGAGGCTAACATGTTGACACCAAATTGTAGGAAGCGGATGTGGATTGCCCTGGTTTTGTGCAGAAATGCCACGTATCTGGACTTTGGGAGGCAAGAGGGAATTATTTTGCAGGACAAAGGGATCCTTAAGGGCTACTAATTGTTGTATGGGCATCTAATTGTTGCCACTGTTGTAAGCCGCCCTGAGTCCCTTCGGGTGAGAAGGGCGGGATATAAATGTGAGAAATAAATAAATAAATGAATGAATTATCTGGCAGTAGAGATGGGGGTTTTCAGTTTTAAAATGTTCAGCATTGCTGTATTTTCAGCATCTATTAGTTCACTACTCAGCACTTTCCCGTTATGAGTCTTGTCCAAAATGCAGAGGTTAACAAAATTCTAAGGCCCCTTCTACACTGCCATATTAAATCCAGATTATCTGTTTTGAACTGGATTATCTGGCAGTATAGACTCATATAATCCAGTTCAGAGCAGATAATGTAGATTATATGCTTTGATAATTTGGATTATATGTCAGTGTAGAAGTGGCCTAAGTATCCATCCTAACTTGCAAATCCTTGAATCCTGTCGGATGGAGCCACAACATTTGAAGTGGGATCGGAGTGCTGTAATTGTGTAGTGTGAAAAGGTCCCTGGCATTACAAGGGATGGATGACTTTCCCAGCCCATGTTCTCTTGACATGTCTTTGTGTTGACATCTAGCAAAACAAATGTGAGAAGAGACATATTTGATTTCCACTGAATGTTGGAATTGATTGTTGCCTCTTGCTGGAAATTCTATATGTCGCTATTTTATTTCACTCATGGCTTTTACTAGATGGTACAAGGGAGATGAATGAAAGTGATAAAAGACTAGTAGCCGGTCATGCATGTCTTCCTATTAGACCTCCTTTACCAAAATCTGGAAATTCAACCGTGTGTAGAAAAAAGACAAGAGCTCGATAGATGGCAGCATTGCATTCTGCATCATCTCCCAGTGCCTCCCCTCTTAAACAAACCAAACTAGATCCTTTATTAACTCCTCTATGGCCCTTCTAAAAGCAATAGTCTGTCAAAAAATAACAACCCAAACGCTCTTGGAAAATGTTGTACAAAACCGATTTTAGCAGATTATGCTAATTGTGTCTTAGGGGAGAGCAGGAGGGGGAACTCCCAGTTGTCATGCTTGGAAATTTATCATTTTGGGCATTAAAAATGTCTTCGAGTCAAAGCCACACAGTTAAATTGAGACCAACGTTGTGTTCCTGAAATGTCTGAAAAATTGCTTCGAGCACAGGAAACTATAGGAGATAGCAGATTTAGATAGAGAGCTCTCATCTGCAAAGTGTTAACCTTCCCCCCTCCCCTTCTGGCTTTTTTAAATGTTTGAATATCCAAAATAAAGATCATATGTGAAAGACTGCAAGTCACTTCCTGCATTAGATTTTATGCCTTTTTCTTTGCAGTGAGAACCAGACAGGATTCAATTGACAAAAGCTGTTTACACCAAAGTAGGCGGTTTTTGGCTTTGGGGGCACATGGATTGTAGCAACCTAATTCTGTTTAGAAATGGAAATTTCAGTGCAATGTGGACAGGTAAACTGAATTTATATTGTTCAGCAGTATTGAGTAATAAAACCAATCTGTACCACTTAAAACTGCAAGTATTGATCCTGAATGTCTGCATTCCTCTCCAATATAAAGACACTTACATGGCATTTTAAAGGAATTCTCACTTGGTGTCCATTTTCCAATTCAAACAGTTCTAAATCAAATGGTAAGTTGAAGCTGCCCTGAAACCTACAATCATCATATTCGGATGGTGATGAGGGTTATTAAAGAAACACCTGGAAAAAAAACACCACAAGCAGGGAGTAAATACAGAGTTGCAAAACTAGTGACACACATTAGTATCGTAACATTCATCAGTGTTGCTTCATAACTGAAGCTGTGTTCTTGGGTCATTGATTAAGGAGCTTATTACACTACGGTGTTATGGCACTTGAACTGCCATGGAAACTTCCAATGAAATCCTAGGATTTATGGACATCATTTGCACTCATTTGGAGGTCTTAATGTACACACAAGCAGATGTCCTATCTCTGTCTTCACCTGTGATGAGTCATGGGCCATGTAGTCCCATTCCTGGCATTGTAGTGCCAGATGAAGAGGAAAACTTGGGTTTTTCACCGTTTCAGTCAGATTTGGAACTCTCCCAGCCAGATTTGGGAACCTTGCACCTGCAAGAGATTTGTCTTCCAGAAGTCTGTCAAACAAGCCCTGAGCCTAAATCTCCTGTGTTTTCTCGCCATGATTTTTGTAAACAACAGAGAGGAGTCGATCAGGCGTCTCGCAGGAGTGCTAGGATAGCTGCTAAGCATTCAGCTGATTAAGCCTGCTTCCCATGGGAAAGTTTAGGGAGTCATGCATCTGGACTCAGAAAATAGCTTTCGTTTCTGGTTCTCCAGAGAACTGCTCTTGGGCGGGAAAACGGGACCCTATTTAGGTGTTTTACCCACAAAGGGATCTTGCGGAGTCAATTCGTCAGCAACCGGAGTAGCGTGTGTGGACAGCTACTCCGCTTCCAAGCCTCCGTTCCTGTCGCCAAGCCTTCGTTCCCAGCTTTGTTTACTCCACGAATCCTGCCTTGCTTTCTAAGACTCAGCCTCGTCTTGTTTCCCGGATTTTACCAAGAAATTACCACGGATCTTGCTCTTGTTCCTTGTTTCCTTGTTGCCTTGAATCAAGCCTCGT
This sequence comes from Anolis carolinensis, assembly GCF_035594765.1. Classification (NCBI taxonomy): domain Eukaryota; kingdom Metazoa; phylum Chordata; class Lepidosauria; order Squamata; family Anolidae; genus Anolis; species Anolis carolinensis. The sequence continues at coordinate 27,194,430 of NC_085841.1, read as the reverse complement.
TTTTCCAAGAATCAAGTTACTTCCTAGCCTCGCTCAAGTTTCATGGACTAAAAGACCTTGTCATCTCCCCTCACTTTGCCTGGCAAAGTGAGTGTTTCGGTTATTGGATTACAACTTTGGACCTTAATATTTCATATTGGACGTTGTTTCTTTGGACTAATTTTGACCTTCCCTGAAAGGTCTAATTCTGGACTATTTTCTACACTTGTTTTTATTAACTTTATATATTCCTTCAATAAAGATATTAGATAGATTCTGGCCTCTGTGTATGGTTATTGGTGCTCTGCAGCCTGGGTCTTGACAGTTTGACTCCGCCACCCTAAGCACCAATTAACCTAGGCCAGAATGTCTACCGGAGCCGGACCGGGAGGTCAGCCACTCAGCTACACCATCGACAAGGAGGAAGTGGACCGCATCAGTGATAAGCTCAATGCGCAGGAGGGAGAAATAAAGGGGTTGAAGGAACGCGGAATCCGTCTCCCGGCCTTGGCATTGCCAACCAAGTTTTCTGGAGAAGCTTCTAAGGTTCATGTTTTCCGTCGCCAATGCCAGGCTTATCTAGAGGCCCGCAATGCCGAGTTTCCCCAAGAAGACATCAAAGTGGCGTGGATCTACAGCCTTTTAGACGGGCCAGCGGCTAACTGGGCGACGGCACTGTTCGACCAAGTTTCCCCGCATCTAAGATCAGCGCAACACTTCTTGGATCACATTAAGGCGACTTGGGGGATCGAAGACAATTTGGAGGCAGCCGGCCATAAACTCCGGCGCCTCTCTCAGGGGGACAGACCCTTGTCCCAGTACATAGCCGAGTTCCGAGTGCTGGCCCACAGCACCGGATGGAATGATATAGCCCTCAGAGGACAATTCCGGGAGGGTCTCAACATCGAGATGTTGGAGGAAATTTCCAAAGTGGATCCCCCCCACTCTCTTGAAGCACTCATTGATCAATGTTTACGAGCTGAAGTCATGCTTGCCAACAGAAAACAATGGGTCCGAGGCCAGAGCGGTAGAGCTGGGGTGAAACCTCCCGCTCCCACCAGCGTCCAGCCGCGTCCAGCATGGAGACCCCCACCACCAACCCCATACCCCAGAGGGAGCGAGGAGGTGCCGATGCAGTTGGGCAATGTGCGTCCCAGGTTAGACGCCGCCGAGAAGGCCCGCCGCCAACGCCTAAATCTCTGTTGGTACTGCGGAAACGGGGGCCACTTCGCCAGAGAGTGCCCAGCCAAAGGGAAGCCCGCCGCCCGTCTGGCGGCGGCGTCCTCCACGGAGACGAAGACGTCTGAGGCGGCTGGTGCACAGCCGGCGGGGGAAGCCAGCGACCGGGAGTAGCTCGCCAACCCGGTCAAAAAACCCACTCAAGAGCCGCCAACTGGGGTCCTGTTTCTTCTAGTGGTCACCTTGTGGTCAGCAAAAAAAGGACCCGTCATGGTCCATGCCATGATAGACTCAGGAGCCACAAACAATTTCATTGATAGAGAGTATGCCGACTCTCTGGGATTACAATATCATGACTTCAAGAACGCCCGTGTGGTGCAAGCCATCGATGGCCGCCCCCTCAAGACGGGCCCCGTAAGCCAGTGGTCGGAACCCACCAGAATGTGGATAAGGGAACATATGGAAGAGATTTCCTTCTTTGTTACCGAGGTTCCCCATTTCCCTGTGATTTTGGGTATTCCATGGCTGACACTTCACGACCCAAGCATCTCCTGGTCCAACAGGGAACTGCAGTTTGCTTCAAAATATTGCCAAAACCATTGCCTTGTAGCCAAGGTCTGCCATGCCACAGACACTGAACCCATTATCACCTTGCCCAAGAAGTACTCAGAATATTGGGATGTATTCAATGAAAAAGAGGCCGAGAGATTACCCCCACATAGACCCTATGACTGTGCCATTGACTTGGTGGAGGGGGCCCCGATCCCGCGAGGACATCTCTACTCCCTGACTGAACCGGAGCAAGAAGCTCTCAGGGAGTTCATAGAGTCAAACCTTCGCAAGGGATTCATCAGACCCTCTCAATCCCCAGCCGCTTCCCCAGTGATGTTTGTGAAAAAGAAGTCAGGGGATTTACGCTTGGTGGTGGACTATAGAGCATTGAACAATATCACTAAGCGGAACAGCTATCCCCTGCCCTTAATCTCGGACCTACTAGACCGACTTCGAGGAGCCAAGGTCTACACCAAGCTGGATCTTCGGGGGGCGTATAATCTAGTTCGCATCAGAGAAGGGGACGAGTGGAAGACCGCCTTCCAGACTAAATTCGGATTATTCGAGTCCCGAGTTATGAATTATGGATTATGTGGAGCTCCCGCAACGTTCCAGCATTTTGTCAATGACATCTTTCAGGATTATCTAGATCGGTTCTTGATCATCTACCTGGACGATTTTTTGGTGTTTTCTAGATCACAATCAGAACATGAGAACCACGTCAGAATGGTGTTACAACGATTGCGGGATCATGGACTTTATGCCAAGCTGGAAAAATGTGCTTTTGATCTACAAGAGGTAGATTTCCTGGGGTACCGCGTCTCGCCACTAGGGCTCTCCATGGACCCGGCAAAGGTTTCAGCAGTATTGGAATGGCGGGCGCCCACCAACAAGAAAGAGGTGCAACGATTCTTGGGGTTCGCGAATTACTACCGCAAGTTCATTCCAGACTTTGCCCGCTGGTCTGACCCAATCACCAGCTGCATCCGTGGGAAACAGCCCTTCCGCTGGACAGATCAAGCAGAGAAAGGGTTCCAGCAACTAAAGAAATTATTCACGTCCCAGCCAATCCTTCAGCATCCAGATCCTGAAACCCTTTTTGTCGTGCAGGCGGACGCCTCCGATGTGGCAATTGGGGCTGTACTCCTACAACCGGTGGGAGATCATCTTCATCCTTGTGCCTTTTATTCCCGTCAATTGACCGCACCAGAGAGAAACTACACCATTTGGGAAAAGGAACTATTGGCCATAAAGGCAGCCTTTGAAACTTGGAGACATTGGTTAGAAGGGGCCAAATTTCCCATTGAAGTCCATACTGATCATCGGAATCTAGAGCATCTAAGAACTGCCCGCAAGCTAAATCAGAGACAACAACGCTGGGCTTTATTCTTTGAACGTTTTAACTTCCAAATTCATTATGTAACCCCAGCCCAGACCAAACAAGCAGATGCTCTGTCACGGAAACCGGAATACGCTGCAGGGCGCAAGGAGACCTTTGAGTCCCAGCTGCTACAACCCGAGAACTTTGCCACGCTCACAGTGGGAAACACCAAATCCACTCCCATTGAATCAACTCCCTCTACTCCAGGGCCCCTTTGTGCTCAAGAAATCAGGGCTAGTCAGCAAGTAGATGCCTGGGCGCAGGACCAACTTCGCCAAGGACTACATTTTCCCTTTTCGCTTAAGGATGGGCTACTTTGCTATAGAAATCATGTTTACATCCCCCCAGGACCGGGCAGGGGAAAGGCACTTCGTTTATGTCATGACTGCAAGCCAGCAGGGCATTTCGGGCTATTTAAAACTATGCATTTGATCCTAAGAGATTTCTGGTGGCCCAAGATCCGCAAGGATGTGGAAAAATATGTCAACACCTGCCCAGTATGCCAGCGCTCCAAGACAAGAAGAGAAAAGCCCTCAGGGCTTCTACATACTCTCCCTACTCCATCCCACCCATGGGAAATAATCTCTGCGGATTTTATAACTGATCTACCACCTTCCTGTGGATTCACCACGATCCTAGTGGTGGTGGACCTTTTCACCAAGTTAGCCCATTTTATTCCCTGTGAAGGCCTTCCCACGGCCAAAGAGACTGCAGATCTATTCCTCCAACATGTTTTCAGATTGCATGGATTGCCCAAGAGTTTGGTCACAGACCGTGGGTCCCAATTCACCTCTCGTTTCTGGAAAGCACTACAAAAACTATTGGGCATAGACTCTCGTTTATCTTCGGCTCATCATCCCCAAACAGATGGGCAAACTGAGCGCACCAATGCCACTTTGGAACAATACCTTCGCTGTTATGTGAATTACCAGCAGGACAATTGGGCTTCCCTGTTATCGCTGTCAGAGTTTGCCTACAACAATGGGGTCCAGGCTTCTACTAAAGAAACCCCGTTTTTTGCAAACTACGGCTTCCATCCACGTTTCTTTCCTCCTGTCATTGAAACCTCAGAAGTTCCCGCAGCAGAGGACTGGCTGCAGGAACTCGCAGCGGTGCAACAACTCTTGCTCCAGCAACTAGACCAAGCCAAGGAGGACTATAAACGTCACGCGGACAAACATCGCCAGCCGGGCCCCGAAATCAAGGTAGGAGACCGGGTTCTTCTGTCCACTCGCTTTTTGCCCTCCCATCGCCCTTGCCGGAAGTTAGATGCCCGTTTCATTGGTCCCTATCAGGTGGTGGCACAACTTAACCCCGTGACTTTCAAACTCCAACTTCCGCGCGCTATGCGCATTCATCCAGTGTTCCATCGCTCCCTACTCCTTCCGGCGGATGGTGTGCGCCCTGATACAGACCGGCCGGCCCCCCCTCCTGTTTGGGTGGATGGAGAGGAGGAGTTTGAGGTTCAGGACATTTTGGATTCTCGCTTTCACCGCCGCCGCCTACAATATCTCATTGACTGGGTGGGTTTTGGCCCCGAGGAACGCTCTTGGGAAGACGCTTCCACAGTCCATGCTCCTGATCTAACCCGCCGCTTCCATCAGACCTATCCCGCCAAGCCGCGGCCTCGCGCCTCGGGGAGAGAGTCCCAGTTTGAGAGGGGGCTTGAGGAGGGGGATAGTGTGATGAGTCATGGGCCATGTAGTCCCATTCCTGGCATTGTAGTGCCAGATGAAGAGGAAAACTTGGGTTTTTCACCGTTTCAGTCAGATTTGGAACTCTCCCAGCCAGATTTGGGAACCTTGCACCTGCAAGAGATTTGTCTTCCAGAAGTCTGTCAAACAAGCCCTGAGCCTAAATCTCCTGTGTTTTCTCGCCATGATTTTTGTAAACAACAGAGAGGAGTCGATCAGGCGTCTCGCAGGAGTGCTAGGATAGCTGCTAAGCATTCAGCTGATTAAGCCTGCTTCCCATGGGAAAGTTTAGGGAGTCATGCCAATAGCCACCATTTCCCACTGCACCGCTGTGCCAACCACCGTTTCCCGCTGCCGCCACCATTGCCCGCTGCCCGCCATTTCGCCTTGTTTTGCCATCATGGGCTTATTGACTGGACCCGGCTTGGAACGGCAGCTCCATCATCGCGCTGGGTGGCAGGATGATCTTCGTTGCTGCCACTGATTATCATTGTGGGCGCTGTGTGGAGAAGGAGGGCTTTTGGAGTCTAGCCGCCAGTGACCTGGCTGTGGTTTGTTTGTTTCATCTGGGCCAAAGACCTAACTATTGCTGTGTCAGCGTGGGCAGTTTGCTACCCCCAGTTGGGGAGTTCCATCCTCCATCATCCATAAGACCGAAAGCACAATTCCACCCCTTGGGGCCCTACCACTGCATTGTGTTAGCCCGATAAGTAACTATATTGACTGGGTCTGAGCGCTGCCTGCCCTACCAGCCTTATCTAACCTTTTTTTGGCTGCTTTGGTATCCGGGTTTACCTGAGGATATATTGATTTCATCTATTAGACCAACATCTGGACCAGCACTTTATCTTACTGCTATAATTGCTACAATTTATTGCTCTATTGTTTATTGCTGCTAACATCTGCTATGAAATTCCACCTGACTTTTATGAATTGTGTTTAGTCCTATAATATGACGCTGCTAGTGGAGGGCTAGGGAGGGTTGCCCGCGGAGTTTTGGGGAGAGGGGGCCTGTTACCGACCCAGTATATAGCCATAACCCGTCCTGATTTTTATATCATAGCACTGAGTCACTTTATTTCTTAAAATTGTATAACGCTGCGTTAGCTACTGGCATTTAATTGAGAACCCATTATTGTTTTTAGCTCTCCATGAGCCCCTCTCCCTGTGAGTTTTATGGGAACCTATGAACTAGACCCCCCTGTCTTTGCACTGTGCACTTTAATATCAAGCTAAGGAGGGGGGGGAGTTACAAAGCTTCTTAGTGCACTTTATTCTAGTAACTCCTAAGGGGGGGGGGAGAAAGGAGTGGCTTGTCTACATCTATAGCCAGTGTTCTTGTCTCCAGCTATAGCCAGTGTTAGCCAGATGTTAGAGAATAGGGAGAGGGGCCATGTAGAGGGAGGGGGGATGTCCGCTAGCCGAGGAGCCCCCATTGAAGTTATTCAGGGGAGGAGGAGATGCGGGAAAAGGAGACCAAAATTAATTCGGCCTAGGGAGAGATTTCTTGTAGATTTAAAATGGTCTCCTGATATGGTAAATTTGGATATCCGGGCTGGCGGTCCCTTCGGACTAAAGGTGGTGCTGTTGAACGCCAGGTCTGCAAATGGAAAAACCGCAATTATCCAGGATCTTATCCTGGATGAACGTGCAGACCTGGCGTGCATAACGGAGACCTGGCTGGATGAGGCGGGTGGGGTCAATCTCACCCAACTCTGTCCTCCTGGGTACTCCGTGCAGCACCAACCAAGATCCGGAGGGAGGGGAGGTGGAGTCGCAGTGGTCTACAAGGATTCCATCCCCCTGACCAGGTGCCCCATCCCGCAGTCAACCTTGTTTGAATGTGTCCACCTGAGGGTGGGTGACCGGGACAGATTAGGGATTCTGCTAGTGTACCGACCACCCCGCTGCACTACAGTCTCCCTGCCTGAGCTAGCGGGGATGGTCTCGGGCCTGGCGTTGGAGTCCCAGCGGCTTATTGTGCTGGGGGACTTCAATGTCCATGCGGAGACCACCCTGACTGGCGCAGCTCAGGACTTCATGGCCACCATGGCAACCATGGGGCTGTCCCAATTGGTATCTGGTCCCACCCACAGAGCAGGGCACACACTTGACTTGGTTTTCTGCCAGGGATGGGAGGAAGGTGGTGATGTGGAGGAGCTCACCATCACTCCTTTGCCATGGACCGACCATCACCTGATCAGGTTTAGACTCGCTGTGCCCCCCAACCTCCGCAGGGGTGGAGGACCTAATAAAATGGTCCGCCCCCGGAGGCTTATGGATCCGGATGGATTCCTGACGGCTCTTGGGGAGTTTCCCGCTGCCTCGGTTGGTGATCCTGTCGATGCTCTGGTTGCCCTCTGGAACAAGGAGGCGACTAGGGCAATAGACACGATTGCTCCGGAACGTCCCCTCTCGAGTACCCGAGCTAAACCATCTCCTTGGTTCACTGAGGAGTTGGCAGCGATGAAGCGAAAGAAGAGGGGTCTAGAGCGCGTGTGGCGTTTGAAGCAGAACGAACCAGACCGAGCACGGCTGTGCCTTTATTTAAAGGCATACGCCGCGGCAATAGATGCTGCTAAGAATGTTTTCTTTGCAGCTAATATTGCGTCCGCAAAGAACCGTCCGGCAGAGCTGTTCCAAGTTGTTAGAGGTTTGTTGAATCCCATCTCTCAAGATGGGATCCCTGACAACTCGGCAGCCCGCTGTGAAGCATTTGCTCAGTTCTTTGCGGACAAAGTCGCTCTGATCCGCTCTAGCTTTGACACCATATTAATGGCAGCTTCCGAGGATGTAACACGAGCTCCTGCTTGTCCTATTTTGATGGATTCATTTCAATTGGTTGAGCTCGAGGATGTGGACAAGGTGCTTGGAGAGGCAAAGGCTACCACATGCATCTTAGACCCCTGCCCATCCTGGCTGGTGAGAGAAGCCAGAGGGGGATTGGCCGAGTGGGTGAAGGTGGTGGTGAATGCCTCCCTTCGGGAAGGCATTGTTCCAGCGAGCCTTAAATTGGCTGTGATCAAACCGCTGTTGAAGAAGCCATCACTAGATCCCACTCAATTGGACAGCTATCGGCCTATTTCCAATCTCCCCTTTTTGGGCAAGGTCCTGGAACGTGTGGTGGCTGCGCAACTCCAGGCATTCTTGGTTGACACTGATTTTCTGGATCCGGCGCAGTCTGGCTTCAGGCCGGGGCATGGCACCGAGACAGCCTTGGTCGCCTTAGTCGATGATCTACGCCGGGAACTGGACAGGGGGAGTGTGTCCCTGCTGGTTCTGCTGGACCTCTCAGCGGCCTTCGATACCATCGATCACGGTATCCTTCTGGGACGCCTCGCGGGAATGGGACTTGGAGGTACTGTTCTGCAGTGGCTCCACTCATTCCTGGAGGGTCGGTCCCAGATGGTGTCATTGGGGGACGCCTGCTCGGCCCCACAACCGTTGACTTGTGGGGTCCCGCAGGGGTCAGTACTGTCCCCCATGTTGTTTAACATCTACATGAAGCCGTTGGGAGAGATCATTCGGAGTTTCGGGGTCCGGTGTCATCTGTACGCAGATGGTGTCCAGCTCTGTCACTCCTTCCCACCTGTCACTAAGGAGGCTGTCCAGGTCCTGAACCGGTGTCTGGCCGCTGTGTCGGACTGGATGAGGGCTAACAAATTGAAACTGAATCCAGACAAGACAGAGGTCCTTCTGGTCAGTCGCAGGGCTGAACAGGGAATAGGGTTACAGCCTGTGTTGGACGGGGTCGCACTCCCCCTGAAGACACAGGTTCGCAGTCTGGGGGTTCTCTTGGACTCATCGCTGAGCCTGGAGCCTCAGGTTTTAGCGGTGGCCAGGAGAGCCTTCGCACAACTCCGCCTTGTACGCCAGCTGCGCCCGTTCCTTGGGAGGTCTGACTTGGCCACGGTGGTCCACGCTCTGGTTACAGCTCGTTTGGATTACTGCAACGCGCTCTACGTGGGGCTGCCTTTGAAGACGGCCCGGAAGCTCCAGCTAGTACAACGGGCGGCAGCCAGATTAATAACTGGGGCGGCTTACAGGGAGCGTACTACCCCCCTGCTAAGCCAGCTCCACTGGCTGCCAATATGCTACCGAGCCCAATTCAAAGTGCTGGTTTTGACCTACAAAGCCCTAAACGGTTCTGGTCCAATTTACCTGTCCGAACGCATCTCCTCCTATGAGCCCACGAGAACCTTAAGATCATCCGGGGAGGCCCTGCTCTCGATCCCACCGGCCTCACAAGCACGGCTGGTGGGGACGAGAGACAGGGCCTTCTCGGTGGCGGCCCCTCGGCTGTGGAACTCCCTCCCCAGTGACATCCGGCAGGCTCCATCCCTTTTGGGGTTCAGGAAGAAGCTGAAGACCTGGCTATGCGCGCAAGCGTTTAATGAATGAACTCAGTTAGCATTGACATGGATCGGATTAAGGCTTTTGCACAAGGTCTGATGGATGATTGGTATATATATTTGGTGTTGCATTGTTTTAAATTTTTATATATTGTATTTTATTATGTTATTTAATTATTTTAACTGTTTTATTCTTATTTTATTGTATTATGATGTACTGGTAGTGATCCTACCAGTTGTGTAAGCCGCCCTGAGTCCCCTCGGGGAGAAGGGCGGGGTAGAAATATTGGAAATAAATAAATGCATCTGGACTCAGAAAATAGCTTTCGTTTCTGGTTCTCCAGAGAACTGCTCTTGGGCGGGAAAACGGGACCCTATTTAGGTGTTTTACCCACAAAGGGATCTTGCGGAGTCAATTCGTCAGCAACCGGAGTAGCGTGTGTGGACAGCTACTCCGCTTCCAAGCCTCCGTTCCTGTCGCCAAGCCTTCGTTCCCAGCTTTGTTTACTCCACGAATCCTGCCTTGCTTTCTAAGACTCAGCCTCGTCTTGTTTCCCGGATTTTACCAAGAAATTACCACGGATCTTGCTCTTGTTCCTTGTTTCCTTGTTGCCTTGAATCAAGCCTCGTTTTTCCAAGAATCAAGTTACTTCCTAGCCTCGCTCAAGTTTCATGGACTAAAAGACCTTGTCATCTCCCCTCACTTTGCCTGGCAAAGTGAGTGTTTCGGTTATTGGATTACAACTTTGGACCTTAATATTTCATATTGGACGTTGTTTCTTTGGACTAATTTTGACCTTCCCTGAAAGGTCTAATTCTGGACTATTTTCTACACTTGTTTTTATTAACTTTATATATTCCTTCAATAAAGATATTAGATAGATTCTGGCCTCTGTGTATGGTTATTGGTGCTCTGCAGCCTGGGTCTTGACATCACCAAACTGTTAATTTAAAATCTGTTTAAAATTATAAACATCAGAAGAAACAAATGATTGCAGAGTTTTCTAATTGCTTTCCAATTCTTCTTCCCTATAGTCCTCCTTAGGCTCCATATTTTGACAGGCCGATCAGCTGTTTCAGGCTTTTAAAATGTGCATGCATGCTGGAACACGCTAGGGGATGGGAAGGAAGTCACATATTTTCTATATGTGCAGGAATATACAGTCATGCAAAGGTGCACTTTTTTTGGGTGGAATCGGGTTTTAAGCACACCTTTTAAACATGTGCTTTTCAGCTGTTAACCCAATTCCACCCGCACTTTTCCCAAACTTTGTTTAGCCACCCCTCCCTTTTATTCTGGTTACTTCCGGGTTTTATTGCATGTGTACAAGGGCTATCAGCCTCAAAAGAAGGCAAAGGAAACCTTCCTCTGAACAAATTTCACCAAGAAAATGTCATGATTTTGGGGAAGGAAGAATTGTGAGTTTTAAATGCAATTTTAATTGTATTTCTTATATTTTAACCATTTTTTCACCTAAATCCACACAGTAGTATTTAATTGTTTTTTAAATGTTTTATTATTTTTATTTTAAATTGTTATTGAAGTTTGTGGTTGTTAGCTGCTGTGAGCCATTACAGAGAGAAAGGTGGGATATAAATAAAATAAATAAAATAAAGAAATAAGTTCACCATGTTGCATTAAGCCAGAACTGATTTTAAGACACACAACAAAAAGAAACAGCAAAATGTTCACTTTCAATGCAGCACCATTATTCAAGAGAAAGCTTCAAACAAGACAAATAGCCAGCCAAAATGCCAACTTCACCAGCTTTATTATGTCCCATTATCAAATATTGAAATGGGCTCTTCTCCATTGGCTTGGATGAGACCCAATGCTGATTTTCTCCTTTCCACCCCATGCATCTATATCAGTGGTTCTCAACCTCACATGTTCCTTTTCTTTGAATATTAACCAGGGTCACAATAAATTGGAAACGACTTGAAGGCACACAACAACAACAACAACAAAATGATTATAATGTATGTTCAAGGATGGTGTGCATATGTGAGCCTAGTGGCATATTATATGTTTATGCATAGATATTTTGCAGATACATAAACAAATATGCTAAAGCAGAGGATAAGGCAGATCCTTTTTTTCTCCAGATGGTTTGGATGAAAGCTCTAACCATCTTATGCAGCTGGCTGACTGAAACTTCTATGCTATGGAATCATGTAAGTTGTTATTTTACAAGGTCTTAAGATTTCTCTGCCAAAAAGTTATGCTATCACACAAAACTACAAGACCTATGATTCAACAGCATTGAGCCATGGCAATTAAAGTAGTGTCAAACTGCATTAATTCCACAGTGTGAATGCACCCTAAGTGTCGAATCTAGCTCTCCAGAGCCATAAATTTGATCTCACACTTTATATAACACTAGAAAGTAAAAACCTTTCCATTGTTCTAATTTGGCAGGGACAGTTTCATTTGTTTCTCTGTCACCCCACTTTTTAGTTGACTTCAAAATGTCATATTTGTTCACCCACTTTTCCTCTTCAATTTGGGTTACTTCTGTTGCTGCTAATAGAGTTCAAAGTGCAAAAGTAGTTTATACTTTAAAAAAATTCAGCAGAAGACTCAGGAAAGGAAGGGATGGAACATTTCCCTTTCTTGTAGGCTCAAACAAAAGCAAACTACTGCAGCCTCTCCTGGCTGATTTGTTCTCCCTCTTTAATAATGTTTGCCTTTTTGGACATCCTCTGATGCTGCTTTTCCATATGTGTTCTAGTTTTCTTCTATGAAATGTTGGAGTTATGCAACTTCTCATCTGCTTTGGCCCTCAGTTGTGGAAGAATAGAACAATTTCTTGAAAACATGTTAAATCTCAATCTGATTTTTTGAAAACATATTTTGCTTATGTTGCCCATAGCTTCAGAATGGGACAGGTTTTACATCTAGATAAATAAAGAAATCAAGCAAGCAAGCAATACAGATGTTGAGCATATAATAAGGAAGGAAGAGAAGAAGTCATGAGGGTTAAGGACAGAACACAGCTGCTTAAAGCTGTGCTGTGGCAGACTGCCAGAGCATTGTTGTGGCAAATCTGATCTTCGAATGCTAAATGTAGAAAAGAGAATCAATATACTATGATGAGAGAACAGAACTGCTGGAATAATGATAATCTGGTATTCACTGGAACAAAATCACAGTGAGATAAGACAGAATTACAGCCGTCCAAATAGAATTAATATCTTTCTCATTCTTCCCAACCACCACAGGAAAAGGTCAGTGATTATGGAAATCACAATGCAACAACATTAAAGGAGCTATGGAAATGAAAAAGAGAAGACAATTGTGGAAAATCAACTGATTTAGATGGATAAGAGAATCATCATTCCCACTATCATCCTGCCTTTTCCCCAATCTGGGACTTAAAGCAGCTTACAAAACGTAAAACAATATAGGTAGCAGTCTTGTGCATTTGTATAGAACCGCTATCCGTTTCTGTTTGTTTCATTCGTAAGGCCCCATTTTCATTTTTGAGTACCTCTTCCAAAAACAGGCGCCTTTCCAAATGAGCTTTTTTGTTCTGAGCCTGAAAATACAAATATTTTCATCCCATTGTGACAATGGGTGAGCTTCCCAGGTTCCCCTTCCCAGCGCATGCTTTAAGGGGACTTTTTATCGGGGTTTGCCTCACCTTCACCTGGGGAGTAGTTTCTCGCTGCTGTTTCCCCTTCAATCAGGAACCCTACCATCCGCCACTGCTGAGGTCTCCTCATCGGAGCTAGGAGTGGACCCATAGTGGGATCCTTCCAATTTCCAAGTTGCCCATTCTTAGTTTGCCCCTGGAAGCAGACCCTCGGGGGGGGGGGAATCCATTTTGGATTTCTTTGTTTAGCTGCCCAAAGGGATACTCTTGCTGTTGCTGGGGGAACGTTAAGAGGAGTGGTGGTTCTCAAGAAGCTTTTCCTTAATTTGAGTCTACTGGGAGCTGGATAGGTCTAAATGCATAAAAATAAGGCATTTTATTTCATGGTGGTGTGAGCAACTTGTAAAGTCTGTGACCTGGGAAATTTATCAGACTTCCTTGTTTCTGTTCCAAAAGAAAACTAAACTGTGCAACTATTTAAGCATCAATACAAGCGCCCACTTTTCAAATTCAGAAAACCTCTGACCATTTCTGGGTTCTTTAATACTGCACTACCATCATCATCATGGACAATCACTCATGGCTGAGTACGCTTCTCCTGAAGCACCTCCACTGGCTCCCGATAAGTTTCTGGTTCTAATTCAAAGTGCAGGTCATTACCTACAAAGCCCTAAATGGTTTGGGTCCTGTTTATCTTCGTGATCGCATCTCTCCCTATAAACCAGCGCAGGCTCTATGATCGTCCAGGGAGGCCCTCCTCTCGCTCCCACCACCATCACAAACACGGCTGGTGGGGATGAGGGAGAGGGCCTTCTTGGTGGTAGCCCCTCAGCTCTGCAACTCTCTCCCCAAGAAGTCAAACTAGCGCCCACCCTGGCCACATTCCGAAAAGTCTTGAAAACATAGTTGTTTCTATTATTATTATTATTATTATTATTATTATTATTATTATTATTATTATTATCAACTGCCAGAGGTAGAGTTCTGTTGGTGGGCCTGTAAGTGATTGTGGATCCTATTCTGGATTCAGAAGGTTTTTTGCATCGAGGACATCCAGGCAGGGCCTACAGTGCAAATCAAGAGAAAAGAGAGGGCTTTTTTAAAAAAAAAGCCCAGAGTAGGATAGCTCCAGGTCATCACTCTTCCTTCCCTGGCAAGTGGAAAGCCTCCTTAAAATGCCTTGGAAAGCTGCATGAAAGGAGAGAGTGTGTGTCTGCAGTGCCTATAGTGCTTGTCTCCTCTAGAGTACAAACCACTCTTTCTGCGATTCTTTCCCCTTTGGTCTGTAGAGGACAACTGGGTTTAACGAAAGGGCTTAAGATACCACTCTTTATGCGATCCGTTCCGTTTGGTGTGTAGAGGATACCTGGGTTTAATGCTTTGTTAAAGCTATATCTTAACTCTGATGTTTTTTGATCCAGGTCTTAATAAAGGATATAAGGACTTACAATGTCATTGCCTAAAATGACTGGAAGGAGAGCCCGGGGAGCCCCCCCCCCCAAAATAGGCTGGATCTGGCCATATATTTCTGGCTGTGGTACAAAAACGGCTATCTGGCTAGTGCTACCCGCCCATTTTCGGGAGGCTTGGGAAAATGGATATGGGGGGGGGGGGGGTCTACTGGTATCCAGCCAGCAGAAACAGATCAAGGTTCAGCCGAAATGCACAAGCCTATTGATGACATTGCACTTGCAATACCATGACTGCATCCTGGGGAATCTTGGGATTTGTAGTTTGGTGAGACATTAGAACTATCACACTGAGAATTCTGAATTTGTCTAAAATGCAAATCCCAGCATTCCTTAGGATGTTGTCATGGCAGTTAAAAAGAATCATAATGCTATAATGGTTAAGTGTGAAAAAGATACTGGTCTTTTTATTTCTTGGCTATCGATCAAGCCCATGAAGACTGGGATGGGAATTAAATTCTGGAACCTTTGTTCTATAACTAAGGACATATAGCATCTCTTTTTGGAATCTGGGCTACATTTTAGATTATATGTTAGTCTTTACTGTCTCAAAAACATTATGTTTCCTAAGTCTGTAATCATTCTGGGCCTTGTTAATTCTGCTTCTTCTCTGTGGAGTGCTTTTGTTTTGCTTTGTTTTCTCTTTAATTCTTTAAGGAAACTTAGAAAGCAGCTAATGGTAGGGATAACAATGCAGTCATTTTACAAGCTCCAGAACTTGGGTTGTTGTAAAGCAAATGATGTTTTGTTTCTTTTGCTTGTATGTGGATTCCCCCCACGCATAGAGCTTTGTGCCCCGTGGACATACTTTGATTTTAGTATAATAACTGGATTCCTCCCTCCTCCCTTTCCCCAATATCTCTCCGCATTTCCATTAGGTAAAGATGTTGTTTGGATGGAGGGAGTTTTCTATATGTGTGGTTTTAAAATGAAAGACAGGGTAAGATTGTTCTTATATCTAGATTTAGGATGGGTATTTACACCTTGCAAACTGAATTAAACCCACAAATTTCATCTATAAATAAAAAAAGATCACCATAAAAGGCAAAAGAGGTATAAGTTTATGTATACTTTGCATATGCTTTCATATTCAAAATACATGTTTAGAAACAATTACTAACATTGACTAGAAATACAATACACAATACACTAGAGTGTGGAGGTCTGTTAACAAAAAATGCAATACATTTTATCCAAAATATACACACAATTTAGTGATGTACACATTGTAATGCACGCTTCCGTATGTTGATAGCACACACCGTAGGATTAATGCAGCTTGACATCACTTTAATTGATATGACTCAATGATTTGGAGCCATGGGCAGTGTGGTTTTTAGCCTCCTCTGCCAAAGAGTGCTAGTAGCTCTCCAAACAACACCTCACATGACTCCATAACATTGAAACATTACAGTTCAAGCCATGCCAAACTGTATTAATGCTACAGTGTAAATGCAGCCCACATTTATATTTTTCAACTTTTTTTCCCTGGAAGACAAAGTTGTAACTGTAAGATAAGGTACACCCATTTTGCTGCAAATTTCAGGAAAAACGAAATTGTGATTTGAAGATGGACAACTTATGGCACCCCTTAAGTTCATGAAGCTCTCTTGACAAAAATTGTTCAGAGGTAGTTTGCCTCTGCCTCTGAGATCAAGAGAACGTAGCTTGTTCAAGGTCACCCCAATGGGCTTCTGTGGCTGAACAGGGATATAAACTCTGTTATTGTAGAGTTCTTATCTAATAATCAGAGGAGAACACCACAGTGGATACTATGGAACTTTAATTGGCTAGCTGAGATGATTTTCTATGGTGAAAGACATTCCTTGAGTTGTTTAACTATGGTGCTCAAAGCTGTTCTCTAAGTTGTTTTTTTGCTTCGTAAGTCCCAACTACACTACAGTTTTTGAATCCAAATTACACTGCCATATAATCCAGGTTAAAGCAGATAAACTCGTATAATTAAGTTGAAAGAAGATAATCTGGATTCAGATACTGGATTATATGGCACTGTAGATCCAGTTTACGTCAGATCCTATATGTATGCCCTGTTGGTGAACGGTACCATCCTTTTCCCTTAAGATAAAAATATAGGGGCTCAACTGAAAACTGAACTCAGTATCTCTCATAAGAATAACCCTGCCTTAATACTAACATTTTTTCCAAATGGTAAACTTTATTTGCAATATTAACATTATCACATCGTGATTTCATGTATTTCTTTCTATATTGACTGTTCCTGCCTCTCCATATCATTCCCTACAGTTCGGTCCTCACTATTGCTGCTCAATGTTACAAAAGAAGATTGAAAAGTGCAAGGCAAATTATCAAGAACTCCAACCGTTGTCCCCGAGAGAAAGTATGAAATTCACTCAAATAGCATTTTGGTACTTCCCTGTTGTGATTTAAGGGGAAAATGTTCCAGTGGTTTGAAAACCTGCAAAATAACAGGAAATCTCTTAAATTGTACTTTCCATTCCTGTAGTCAAAAATGCATTCCAGCCCTGGCTATAAACATAAGGCAAAGGACTAAGTGGTCACAGAGCGCTATATTTAGCTTTGATGAAACAGCATTCTGAAACTGGCAATGGTCTAAGCTTTCTTTGAACACAGGCTTCCAATGACGCAAAATGTTTATAATTTTAATGAAGGGAATTTTAAAATTCCCTGTTCTCTAGTATAGAGATAGAGCTGCCACCCAGACACAGATTTTTTTTTTTTTGTAATTATATGATTTTGAACCTTTACTGGCAATAAAGAGAAAAAGTGGTATGGGAAGGCTTTATTCATATTGTGCATATCAAAGCGATGCAATTTTCTCTGGACTTTTATAGACCTAAGATCTACTGACACTTCTTTAATGGCTCTAAGGTCCTTGCTTTAGTAATGACCAATGTCAGATAATGACTGGGAGCTACTTCAGATGTATCTTCACTGTAGAATTAATGCAGTTTTACATCACTTTAACTGCCATGGCTCAATGCTATGAGATTGTGGGACTCGTAGTATGGTGAGAATCATTCTTTCATGGAGAATCAGCATGAAATTCCCTGTTGTATAGTGGAAGGGACTCTTTACTGCTCTTATGAAGCCAAATACCTTCTTGCAGTGAAGTGGTCTCCTCAGGAACAAGAACAACACAGAGACACAAAGCTGTTTATTCCAACTGGAAGGCTTTTCTTTCTTAAGTTATAGTAATGGTATAAATATTAACACAGCATTTACAGTATGTACAATATCTCCTATCTTCATACACCAACCTCCAGCCCTCATCAAATTCTCATCAGGTTACTACAAACTTATATGTAACAATCTCAGCACTCTGCTACCACACCCCAATAACAATGACACCTGTAGTTATTCCTGATACATTGCTTCTGTTGTCACTTAAAGAAATACTGAGTAATTTACACATTCTGACAAAAAAACCTTCTAAACTAGACCATGAGCCATGGCCATTAAAGTGGTATCAAATTGGATTTATTTTGCAGTGTAGATGCATCTTAAAGTACACATACCGCCTATTTGGAAGGGTCAAAATAATTTTGAATATAACAATAAACGTGAGGAAATTCCCACTCAAGATTTATGGATTACAAAAACGATGGATCTGGCAGACATTGGCAAACTGATCAGACTTATACAATTGCCAAACCCTTCCAAATCTGAAGAAGAATTGCAGCCTTTTATTGAATATTTAAAAGAAGAAAATTAAAATATTGAGTTTTCTATAGCACCAAGGAGTAATTAGTAGTGCAGGGATGTAGGAATACCAAGAGAAGCAAAAATACAGAAATTATTTTTAGATAAAAATAACAGGAACCCCAATGGTAGCCAAGGGATCCTGGAAAGTTAATCTACCAGAGATGTTTTATGACAAAAAGAACAGATTTTTGTATTATGAAGAGGACGGTAGAGGCAGGGTAGGAAGCATTAGTTAGGGCTTTCTATTTTCCATTTTTCAACTTTTTTATATTCTTTGTTTCAAAATACTGTACACCAGCTTTTCTATTCTTCTGTTTTAGATTAGAAAAGAAATGTTCTCTTTTGTCGACGGTTTTCATGGCCAAATCATTGGGTTGCTGTGAGTTTTCTGGGCTGTATGGCCATGTTCCAGAAGCATTCTCTCCTGACCTTTCACCCACATCTATGGCAGGCATCCTCAGATCCTCAAACCTCAGAACTTCTAAGAATGCCTGCCATAGATGTGAGTGAAATGTCATGAGAGATTGCTTTTGGAACATGGCCCTACAGCCTGGAAAACTCACAGCAACCCAATGTCCTCTATTTTTCTTTCTCTCTTTTCTCTTTCAACATCATAGAAAATTAGACAGCAATGGAAACCAAAGATGTAAGATGTCAGAAATTCCCCTGTTCTATATCCACTCTTCTACCCTTTCCCACTCCTTATATATTATTTGCAAAAAAAAAAAAAAAGGAAAAAAATAAACATGAGGAAAGGTGTAATATATGAACGTAAAAATATGTGCTTTGGTTTTAGGGACAAAAAGTTAATCCTTCAAATGTTGATGGGTAATTACTAATTAGTTTGTTGTAACTTGCAACAAATTCACTCCTTATCCTGAAACGTCTATGTATTTTGTAACTTGTCCTCTTAGGTTGAAAAGCCAACATGTTTTTCACTTTGGCAAATATTCACTTTTGGCAAACACACACACACACACACGCACTACCTTTTAGAAAATGAAATGTTACTGTCTCAAATCCAATAGTTGGTCTCAGCTAGAAATACGTGGAAATTGGACAAATAAACACTCAAGTGCTATTGATCCAGTTGAATAGATTAATGGCTCAATGGAAACAAAGGAAGTAACACACTTATTTAACATCCATTGATTTATTGGGGCTAGTTTAGCTGGAATAAACAACAGGACTTATTCCTGTCTTGTATTATGTGGCTTAATGAACTACTGTATAATATATATAGGTACTAGCTTTGCCCGGCCATGCGTTGCTGTGGCTTATGCTTTCAGAGTGTTGCTCTTTATTTACTGTCCTGATTTTAGAGATTATATTGTTCTGTATTATTATATCACAGTAATTATTACATATTATATTTATAATCTTATATTATCTGCTTAGAACTGGATTATATGAGGCCCCCTTCTTCACAGCTGTATAAAATGCACACTGAAGTGGATTATATGGCAGTGTGGAGTCCAAATAATCCAGTTCAAAGCAGATAATATAAGATTATAAATGGGTTATATAGCTGTGTGGAAGGGCCTTGAGTCTACACTGCCATATAATCCAGTTCAAATCTGATAATCTGTATTTCATAAGCAGTGTGAAAGAGGCTGAGTGGGTTGCTAGGAGACCAAGTGGGCAGAGATTAGACTTCTAACTGGCAGCAATTGGATAAAAACAATTATTCCTCTCCCTCTAATTAGGACTTTATTTTTCTTTTCTTTTTGTTGTATGAACGTAGAGGCATGGATGAGGGGTTGTGCTGCCAAGTTTAGTGTTTCTGGGGTGTGTAGTTTTGTTGTTTTGTCCTAGGCCGAAATTTCATTACCCTTTTATATATATAGATTTTAGTTCAAGTGTTATAACATTTCTTCTTAGTACTAAAGCTCACCAACCCACAGAAGTCTCTATTCTGCCTTGGTTAGACCACACCTGGAATACTGTGTCCAATTTTGGGCACCGCAGTTGAAGGGAGATGTTGACAAGCTGGAAAGCGTCCAGAGGAGGGCGACTAAAATGATTAAGGGTCTGGAGAACAAGCCCTATGAGGAGCGGCTTAAAGAACTGGGCATGTTTAGCCTGCAGAAGAGAAGGCTGAGAGGAGACATGATAGCCATGTACAAATACGTGAAGGGAAGTCATAGTGATGACCGTCACCCCGGCTTTCAAATTGTTTTGAAATCGCAGCGGGGAGTTCCGCAGATCAGCCACCAAAGGAACGGAGCGGGACCGCAGCAGACTATTATTAAAAGATCTTTTTTTTCTTCACTTTCCCCTTCCCTGAACTATGTAACAAATCCCCCAATAAAAGTAACATTTATTTTAACAGTAACACTCTCTATCCGGTTATTTTGTGTCATTCTCTGACTCCTTCCTTTGCATGCAATTTCTCTCTCTCTCTCTCACTAGCCCGTCTGATCTTTAAAACCCTGGCGGAGGCTTCTCCGCCATAGATTAATACGGCGGACGGTACAAATTGGCTCATATCTTTATCAAAATTACCCCTAGCACACCCATCTTTTAGTCCTAACCCTTTCTAAGGCTCCTGACTCGAAGACCACCAACGGAACCGAAATCGGTCCAGTTTTCGGCACCTCAACAGCTGACTGTCAAACGGGACCGACTGCTCTTTTCAAGCCGGGCTGCCCTCCTCCAGCCTTATCCCGGACTTTCCTCTCCCCGTGGCTCACGGAATGGTTTTAAGAGATCCCTAGCCCCTTTCTGTGAACTGGGGATGGGGGGATCGCTCTCCCGCTGGGGAGACATAGTTCTCCAAGGACCCTCACCCTCTCTGCAGCTGCCAGGGGGTGCCCGAACGGGTGCCCTCCACGTTTCATTCATACCTTCATAATTTTATGAAGGAGAAGAACACTCTTCCCCAGACCTATCCCTGGACTTATGAAATCTTATACTTCCAAAGACTATAACCCACATGTGCCCCTTCCCCATGCCATCTCTATGAATTCCTCCCATCACAGATGAACTCTTTTCCCTCATGTATCCATGAATTTTCATATTCTATGTACCTGGACACCCTCATGACCCACTGTTGTATGAATTTCTAATCGTTGGGCTAACTTCATGAATTGTGAAATCATGCTGCTAGAACTCCATTTCTATGACTTTCCATATTGGGTTCCCCAGATGTTGTAAACCTCGTTCTTATCAAATGTTTTCAATTGTTTATATCATCCATGATTCCCCTTTATGCAATGTAACCCCCCTCTATGGATTCCCCCCTTACTTCCTTGAAATCTGTCTATCTGCCTATATGTATTTGTACTCTTTGGGATCCCCGGAAATTATGTGTTTTTCCTAGCTGGGTTTACGCTCCAACTTTATTTTATTTTTCATTTTTATCTCATATAATTGTCAAATCATGAAATCAAATGGGAAATATTTTGACCCCAACATGAACCCTAGCCCCTATGACCCAGGTCTCCCTTCCCAAAAAAACAAAAGGATAATCTGCTACAGCTTAACCCAATCTAATTCAGATGGCATGGACAATATAAGGCTTGAGTCACCAAATTCGGAGTATAGTCCTAAAAGGTGATTCAGCCCCCAGGGCAAACATTGTCATATCTCAGGAAATTCCAGGACGCTGGGCGCCCTGTGGAGCCTATCAATTTTGGCTCATCAACACCCATCACCACTTCCCCTCTGGCACCCCAAGGCATATCTAAAATCTGTGAATGTGACAGGACCCCGGACATCCTTGATGGGTGCCATTAATTCCTTTAGAAATCGGCCGGGCAAGGATTAATCTGATATTTCCTGTCCTGTCACTTCATTGTTTCAATAGCTCCCGCCTCCTCCTCTCTGATTGGCCCGAGTGGGGACAAAAAGCGGCTCCCCATTGGGCCAGCAGAGCAAGGCGGGAAACGAAAGCCCGCCTCGTTCAACCTCCCAGCCTATCCGCGATCAGATGGGCGGGGGAGCGGGGTGGGAAATTCAAAGGGCTGTCAGACCGAAACATTGTATAAATATGGCTTTATTTGAAACATATGATACGCTAGTAGATTGAATGATCGCTATTAGCGTCCTTTTCAGCTGAATCACTCAATAAAGACTCCTTGGCGGATTTTCCTTCAACTTTGGCGGACCTTCTTCATTTCGGCTTCAGGTTGTATTGCGGCTTATATTCTCCTTTTGGCTTCGCCAAGGTCCGTTCCCTCCGGACCGGGTCGGGTCTCTCCTTAAGGGCCCGATCCCCTAAAACGCGGTCGACAACAATAGGGAGGAGGGAGCAAGCTTGTTTTCTGTTGCCCTGCAGACTAGGACACGGAACAATGGCTTCAAACTACAGGAAAGGAGATTCCACCTGAACATCAGGAAGAACTTCCTCACTGTGAGGGCTGTTCGGCAGTGGAACTCTCTCCCCCGGGCCGTGGTGGAGGCTCCTTCTTTGGAGGCTTTTAAGTAGAGGCTGGATGGCCATCTGTCGGGGGTGCTTTGAATGCGATTTCCTGCTTCTTAGCAGGGGGTTGGACTGGATGGCCCATGAGGTCTCTTCCAACTCTACTATTCTATGATTCTATGATCTTACCTGGGAAGATCACACAGAGATGCATGTTATGTAAGCCAGATCCTTCATAGGAAGTCTGTTTTGATTTTGCATTGTTTTGTTTTTGTTTGGTTTAACCAAAAGTGACTAGCATGACTTCACTTCTCCACATGATCCTTGCTGGCTTTTAAACCTTTAGATCTGCATGCACTCCTGCAGGCAATTGTGTAGGAGGAACACTCCTGTCTATTATGCCGTGTGGAATATTGTAATCACATGGAAGGTCAAAGTAGAACTTTAATGCTATTCTTTGTCTGGTACAAATGCACCTTTTATAGTTTATACTTTTATAGTTAATGCTGGAGTTCTCAAAACTGTACACAGTGGAAGATGATTAACAACACATTTCAAGTGTTGGATCACTCTGTGCTATATTCTCTGCTAACAGATATTGAGGTGGCAATATGTATATCTATGCTATAGAAAAGTGGTTCTCAACCTGTAGGTCCCAAGGAGTTTTGGCCTACAACTCTCAGAAATCCCAGCCAGTTTAGCAGCTGTTAGGATTTCTGGGAGTTGAAGGCCAATACATCTGGGGACCCACAGGCTGAGAACCACTGCTATAGAATGAATGCAGTTTGGCATTACTTTAACTGCCATGACTCAATACCATGGAATTTGGGGATCTGTGAGACACCAGCACTCTTTGGCAAGGAAGACTAAAGACCTTGAAAAGGGTTATGATTGTTAAATTGGGTGTCAAACTACATTCATTCTAGAGTGTAGCTACATCCCATATTTCAGAGGAAGGAACTAGCAAAAACTTCTCTGACTATTCCTTGCCTAAGAAAAACCTATGAACTCCATAGGCTTGCCATGTGTTTGATATGTTACTTGTAGCAAAAAATATAGCTGAAAAATGCCCCCTATTCCTGCATGAGCTTTAACCATTACATTAAAAGTATGAATCATGACTTGAAACTGTTGTTCTCAAATGAACATTGCTTTTCACATCTGAACTCAGCCTAAACCAAGAAAGAGAATGAAAAGTGCCTATTTAAGTTCACACAAAACTGAAATATTTTTTATGTCTAGTTAAAAGACCCCTTCCCTCCCCTTAGAGTAAGAAACCCTAAAGTAAAGAAGCACAGGTAATTTAATCTTGGCTGCCTTCAGTGGATCAGGGACCTGATTTTCCAAGCTATTAGTTAAAGAGTAAATATGCTTTGAAAGCCAGGCAAATGCAATGGATATACAGCTTGTTTTGTAATGTATAGAAACCCATGGAATCCTCAAGCCTGATGATGGACTGAAGTGGCTGAGTAATAACTACTTCCTGACCTTGTCAGCTCTCATGTTTTTTTTCAGAAGTCTAGTGCCTGCATGTCTAACTTACAAGAAGAGGCAGATTGAGGCAAGAGGCTATCATTTCCATAGTAAGCCCATTCGATACCACTGAAAATGAAGGAAGGATATGAAACATCATTGTGCTCAAAGCCTTCTCAAAGCTGAAGTCAAACATGCTGCATCAAGTTGGGCTTCAGTCTAGCTGTTATACTAATAATTAGAGATGTGTGTGAAATTTTTCCTTCGTTTCCTTCATGCTATCATTTTGTTTCGACCGTTTGTCTACACAAAACGAATGATGACATTTCCGTAGGAAACGAGAGGCGATACGAAAATGAAAGCCACACAGTCATTATGCTTACTTTTGTTTTCCTTTTTGTTTCGCCTCCTTAACAATAAGCAGGTACTGACAGAGGGCTGCTTTCCCATTACAGCTGATGTGTACCAATGGGTCTTAATAATAATATTAATATTAATAACAATAGTTATTCTGGGACCCTAAGCTGAGTCTGAGATAGGACTGCTTCTCCATGACAGCTGATGTGTGCCAATGGGTGTTAATAATAATATTATTAATAACAGTATTACTCTGGGGAAGACCCAAATGTTTTAAAAATTGGTGGGGTCAAAATGCCCTCTGTGTGTAATGAATTTCTCCCCTCTAGCCCAAAAACTGAGCAGGGGAGGGGTGGGTGAGTCTCGGAAGCCCTCCCATTGCAGTCAATGGTCCAATTTTTTTTGTTTTTTCGTAAGTCAGGAAAAAAATTCTGTTCATATAGGCGCTCCATTTTCGTTAGTGGGAACAAATACAGAAATGAGACAAAATGAATGAAACTACACAAAATGAACAGCAATTCCATACAAAAGCACAACACTACTAATAATACTTTAGACCAATCTTCAGTGAGTTTGTCTAACCTGGTCCTCTCCAGCCTGATGCTCTCCAGATGTAATTACCATTATTACCCTTCATCTTTAGGCACAATTGACATCAATATTACTCATATTGGTTTAGGATCTTAGGAGCTGTAGGTCAACACAATGGAGGACATGAACTTAAGGGAGGCTGGTCTGACCTGTTTCAAACAAAAACATTGAAGTGAATGGTCATTCACAGCCCTTGAGTTTATGAATTTCATAAATTAATTTTATGCTCTGTGATAAAAGACATTCTCCTGTATGCAAATCAGTCATTTAGGATGAGTGACTAACAGTACTAGAGAATATTTAACAAATGATCAGTTTTCTTTCTCTGCACCATATATGATTTTATACAAAACTAATTTCTACTTTGAGTGGGATTAAATGATGATGACCAACAGTGAAATTGGGATTTAGGTTCAGTAGACCAGCAATTCGTCTAATTTGGGTAAATCTCCTTAGGCAAACAATAATGTTGCCCTTCATGCTGTAAAATTAAAGGCATCTTCCCCTACCATTCTTTTTTTTTCTTTTTGCCTAGCAATACTCCAAGGTAACATCAAAGCACGAGGTATGAGGGCTGACCTTTTGTCTTCACCAAGAGGGAGGGATTCCACAGTGAACATGTTTTCTTTCAAAACAGCCCAGACTCTTGACCTTTTCGGGGTTTGTATGTGTGAATGAGTGGATGTTTGTTATTACCACCATTGCTGCTTATAGCAAAGTTAAACTTTTGGCCTCTGTGAGTGGCTTAAAGAGGACAAGCACATAATATGAGCACTCTGGCAAGAGGACCAAGTTGGTATATTCTTGATGAGGCCAATCATTCTTCTCAGATAGGTATGCACACACTTCAGTTCTTCTTCACTCATAAAATGCAGGGACCATGAACAGATTTCAAAGATAAGGGGTGTATTCAGTGGAAGGGTTACTGTGGAGCAGATTCGTTCTTTCTACACATGCAGAATATTCTAGGTTGTCTTCCTGGCATTTTCAGTGGAAAGGTTGATGGTCATGATGGAAGGAAGCTTAGGAGCTGTTGAGCTATCTTTCTTTTTGTAATATAATTAATGTAATTAAAAGCCAGGTAGGTAGGGAAGGAAAATGATATTGTTTTCTTCTCACTCACAGGAAATATTGTATGAAAAAGAATGGTGGTCCCTATCTCTCCTCTCTCTGATGCTTCTGTTTGTTCTGTGAAAGACAGACAGATAGACAGAGAGACAGATAGATCAGTCACAATTTAGATCTCACAAGCATTACTGTTTTTGGACTGCAAGGTCCTTGGTCAACATGGTCACTCTACGTATCCCACCTCTTCAGTTGAGAGTAAGCAGCCCACTACCAGCAGAATTGTACTGCAATGCAAACTCTGGGTGTAGCCACAGTCCACAATTATAGCTATTTCATTGAATCATAGAGTTGGAAGAAACCACATGGGCCATCTAATCCAACCCCTTGCCATGCAGGAAAAGCACAAAGTATCCCTGACAGATGGCCATCTAGCCTCTGTTTAAAAACCTCCAAGGAAGGCACTTCCACCAAACTCTGAGGCAGAGAGTGCGACTGCTGAACAGCTCTTACATTCAGGAAGTTCTTCTTAATGTTCAGGTAAATCTCATTTCCTGTAATTTGACCCCATTGCTCCAAGTCTTAGTTTCCAGGGTAGCAGAAAACAAGCCTGCTCCCTCTTCCTTATGACATCCTTTCAAATATGTAAACATGGCTATCATGTCTCCTCTCAGCCTCTCAGTCTCTTCTGTAGGCTAAACACTCCCATCTTTTTAAGCTTCTCCTCATAGGGCATACTCTCCAGACCTTTGATTATTTTAGTTGCCCTCAGCTTGTCAAGGTCTCTCTTAAATTGTGGTGCCCAGAATTGGACACAGCATTCCAGGTGAGGTCTGACCAAAGCAGAATAGAGTGGTACCATTACTTCTCTTGGTCTAGACATTTCATGTAACTGCGTTAGCTCCATCCTAGGAAGTCCTTTAATTTTCTTAAATATATAGAATTTTCTATTGCACTCTCCTGAACGATACCACTACAGCTTTCTGGCAGAAACATGACATTCTCTCAACAAGGTACAAATTCTAGAATTCCCTAGGACACAGCCACGACAGTAAAAGTGATGGCAAAGTGCTATAGTTGGCTGATTTGTGTAGGGAACGCATTCTATTTTTCTCTCTTAAAATTTTGGGGCAGATTGTTTTTTGTGGCAGCTTATGAAAGAAGGAAAGCACAGGGCACCTGTGACATTTCTATGTGAGACCCAGATGTTTGTAAAATAAGACTATTGACACTATTGCAGCTGTTATCGATTATATTGTTTTGTAACTATGCTATGTTATGCTAATTTAGCAGTCATAATAGGGAGAGAAACTTCAATCTCCAACTAAGTCCAAACTGAAGAGAATCAGCAAATTTGGTGATATATTCTATTCTAGCAATTTCTCCCTAGAGCTTCTCTTTGAAGTCTTTTTATTGAACCAAAGTGATTTTCAGTATTTTAGGATATTAAAATGTCCCCTGCTGGTTTTTCAGGGCTGGCATTTTTCATTTGCCTGTTTATCCATTTGTGTCAAAACCAACTTCTCTGTTGTACTTTATATCAGTTCATTCACTTCCCCCCCCCCCCAAAAAAAATGAGAAATAGACAGTAAGGGAGCATTTGCTTTGTATCATAAACATTTGAGGAAAATGTGCCTGAGGTACTTCCAATAACCTATGACTTCATCCTATGGATTGAGAAGACAGCTGAACTTTCTTTCTTTGTTTTGATTTGACTTTAAAATAACATAACCAAACTGATCTCTGACGGCCATTTCAGAATGGCTTGTTTTATTAACTCCATCATTCTGCCATTTCTAACTTAGGCATTCCAGTTATCTTGACGTAAACCTGGTCTGCGCTCTGCTTTTATTTAGAAAAAAAGCAAAGATATATATAACATTGTCATGAAAGACCAGCATTTAAATAGAGGCAGATGTTGCATCGGTTTCTCTGCTTGCTTTTTAGTTTTTCCAAACACTGGCTTTGAATCTTGTGCATAGGTTGAGCACTGGCAGCCATGTGGTGTTATGGACCATGATCAGTTTTTTTTAATCCTTTCAGTTTCTTAATGTTGAGGAAATATTGTCATTGCCTTTTGGAGTCTTAAATCTGAAACTGTAAAAGCTAAAGGTGGATTTAAGGTTCTCTCTGTTTATGTTGATGTCTATCCTTTTACTATTATTATGCATATACCCTACACATCTCTCCTTATGTCAGAACTAAGACATAATAATTACTTTATTGTAAACAATTCAATTACCCATTAAACTGGGTGTCTTGCTTACCTGTGGCCACAGCTGCATGGTGCAGTGGGAGCACAGCATGGTGGGTCATCAGCTCAGTGCCATGGAGCTTGCTTCCTTCCCAGAAGGTATTCTTATAGTGGCAGGAAGCTCAAGCCAGTGAGTTCAAAACATGATTTGAATTCATTGGCTGGCTGGTTTGGCAACTCAAACAAAATGATCAAGTTTGGGTTTTTCATTCTGGCCATATAGCCAAGGATATATTGGGAAATGGGCCAGGCTTCCAGTTGTTGTAGAGCAATTTAGAGCAGCATTGGATAGTGAGATCCAAGCTGTGGGTTAGACCTGGTGAGAATAGAAGCCAACAATTTCCAGAATATAACTCACCAAGTTGAAGCAGAAAGCCACCAAGGAATTTTATTTAATTTCAGCTGAAAGTGATGCCATCCTGCGATAGTTTGCCAAAAATAGGCTGAGATACATAACATAACAAAGCATGCACTTTTATACAGTTTTTCAGGTTCAAAATTCCCACCGCCCCTGGCTGGAGCCAGCCTTGCTGTGATTGGCAGGGGCTCCCTGGAGAGGTGGAGGCTTGATGCACCTCAGCCAATGAGAGCGCTGCCTTCCTTCGATGCAAATTCTCCCTCAGTCCAATGATGAAAGAGGGGCTGGCAGGTCTCTGAACAATGGAGGAGGCGATGGCTGATGATGGGATTAAGTATCCTGCTGTGTGGGGACAATAACCCTGTTGAAACTCTTATTGTCCTTTTGCATGTACAGTCTCTGATGAAGCCCAGTGTCCCAAACACTAAAACTCCCAGGTAAGTCCAACAGAAAATATTCGTCTAATGGCTGGATTATGACTGACCCTTCCTGGGCCCATTGCCAGGTGGCCCAGCGAGAGCCTTGGGCCCTGCAAGCCTGACCTGTCTATAGATTCTGATTGATTTTCCAGTTTCATGAATAGGGGGGCTGCCCCCTGCTGGTTTGTCCATAGGATCGGTGATGGGATTATTTGTGACTCAAAGTCTGAGGAAAAGGTAGCTTTTGTCAAGCCTTGCCTCTCCCTTCCAGGAAGATGAGTCTTTTATGATGAATGGCTTTCCAAATGTCCAAAGGGTCTCCTCCAGATGGCCTGACATTAATGTCCTCCAAAGTCTAGAGAAATCCATTGTATACTGTAAATAGTGGTAAATGACAGTTCATGCCTGTAATCCCTTGACCTTTTATGGACATCCTGGTGGGGTTCCTGCTGACCAGAGTTCAGGTTAAGGTTATCATGCTTCATTTATAAGGGGAAGAATATTATACAGAGAATAAAGGTAAAAAATAAGGACAAAATAATAACTAATAAAATAAATGATAGCTGATACAGTAGGAACCCATACATGAGCAGGATTATACAGAGTCCTGCATTCCTTATGGGTTTAGGTAGACAAACACAATATTCTTTTTGACCGTTTGGAGGGGATTCTATCTCTAAAACAAAAAAGAAAACCTAAATTTCTAGACCTCCAGGCCAAAGGCTAGCAAAAGGGGGGGGGGGAAGAGAAAAAAAGCTGGGCTTGGCAAAGGTCAAATACTTTGATTTAAGATTTGATTTAAGAAAAAGGAAAGGGGACGGAGAGATATGTATAGGAAGAAAAAGGAAAAGGAGTTTGGAGAGATTGTTAAGAATAAAAAGGAAAGTGGGGTGGAAAGCTACAGACAGCTTTGGCTCAGCACTAAGATTTCATGGCAGGCAGGGAGGGGAGAGGTCTGTTCATAGCAATGAGTTGTTTGGAAGTTGGATGTTCATAACTCAGGAACTACCTGTATCAGTTTTGGATAGCATAAGGAAGTGTGAACACCACTGTGATGTTTGTCTTGTTCTCTATACCCCTGTTCAAAAGATTTCACCTCATTTTCTATTCATGTGACAATTGGATTTTGAAAAAAATTGGCTTGCTGTGGAAACAAGGATTGCTGAGAAAGTTTCAGCGGAGACACCTTTTCCCATGATAACTCTTCCAGGAGTAAATTTCCCTTTCTAGGAGTAGATTTCCTCTCACCTCCTGTTGTCTCACCCTCATTCTTAACTACAATATGGTTTTTTGATACCATATTTATTCAAATCTAATGCTCACCTTTTTGAATATTGTTTTTACTCTCATCATAATTGGAGATGGAGAGGGAGCTCATGTGATAAGACTCTATGGAAGCAAGACACAATGCATCATAGAATACAAAGCATGAAGGAATGTTTGCATCTGAGTATTTTCCAGGGTATGGGAAACATCTGAAGCAGTTATGAAAGGCTTCCTGTTTCTTTTATGTCAAAAGAAAAGGAGAACATTAATAATTTAGTGAAAAGATCTGAGTATGGGAACAGGAACATAATATTATTGGCTATCTACATGATAAACTATCCTCAAGGTAACCTACAACATTCATAAAATATTTTATGAATATTTAAAATTCAGAAAACAACTTAGGAATGAAATAAAGGCAAACAATATATTTAAAATGAATGCAAATATTGCTCAGAATACACACAGTTAAGTATCTCAGGTCAGGCTGGACCCAGTACTGAAGTCAAGGGTCAATAAAGGGAAGGAATGTACCATTAGTTATATAGTTCAAGAATTCTGGAAAAAGTGGTGAAAGAAACAAACAATATGATCAACAAAAAGGTCAAGAAAAACCCGGAAATGTGCCTATTAGGACTATTTAGAAGATGTATTAGTTCAGGTGATGAAGAAATTTGTCAATATTGCTTTGTTGCTGCAAGACTAATAATAGCTAAAACATGGAAGGGGGGGGGGAAGAGTTAACTATTAAAGATTGGAGGGATACATTAGTAATTATATCCAAATGGCCAAGTGGACAAATAGCAGCAGAGAAGGAAATAATAAAGAATTCGCAAACAAATGGAGGCTGGCACTTGGGTATCTGGAAAAGAAGACAAAGGTAGATTTGAAGATTGCCATAAAGGGGATTTAGTGAAAGACGGCATAGGGGTAATTGCTGGTTAGTTATATAATCCATATTGAGGGGTGTTGGAGATCATGGGGATTGGGTTCACAGGTGTGGGGTTAGAGGGATAAGAAATGGTAAGGTATAATAACTGTACAGCCAAATATGATTTTTCACATGTTTAACAAGTGCTGACTGTATACCATTTTGTAAATTTACTTTTTCTGTTTTATAAATTTGAACTATAGTAGACAGATAGGTAAGGTCAGGCAGGCTAAGCGTGGTAATGCACGAGTGGACTGAAGTAGATAGCAAGAAACAAAATGTAGTCCAGAGTCAGATAGTCACAACAAAAAAGGTTTGTAATAATTGTAATACAAGAACAGTAACTGATTTTGCCCCCATAATATGGAAAAAGTGGGATATAAATTATAGGAAGAAAGAAATGCCCCAGGAGACACAGGTGAATTCAAGAATGCTACAATTTCAAGACATTTTATGTATAGAGTAAAAAGATGCTTACTAATTTATACCATTGGATTGGTTAAATTAAATGTTGCAAAACAAACCCACCTGGTTATAATCTTTCTTTCTTGAGTATCCAGCTCTGGAAACACTCCCTTATAATTTTATGAATGAGCTATAAAACGGCAAAAGGATTACAGATGACCTCAAGAAAGCTGCAGTACATCACCATGCTTTTAAAAAAAATTGCAGTCAATGGTCTTTTTGTAATGTCAGCCGTGGGTGTTAGGAAAGGTGGTTCTACTTTGGCATATTTCTTCTCTAAATTTAGGGATGTCTTCTGTTACCTGTACATGGGAAAGGAATTCATCTAATTTCTGTTGACACTAAATCCCATGAGACTGTCACATGGGAAACAGTAAGTCTATGTTACCTTTTCTTTTTTCCTTTTTTAAAAATCTCTTTTAAAATCAATTTTCTATGGAGATATAAACATTTCACAACAGAGAGTAGGCATCTATGGAGGGCCATTTCCAAAGACTAATGCTGCAAGTCTGCTACCCCACAAATAGCCCTGAACATGGTATTTTGAGGCAAAATGTTTGTGAAACTTCAAACGTATTCTGGAATCCAATTATACCACCATGGGAATGTTCCACTATCTTCCTTACGTCATCTCTCCATTTAGTCAAATAACAGGGCAGCAAGCTGTGTATAGAGACAGCCACAAAACCAGAGTGTCACAACATGTGCCTATCCCATAACATCCCCATTTATAGGGAGATCAGTTACACACCTATGTTTGCAACAAATTAGCAGTGTGGGTTTTTTGGCCTTTGGAATTGCTCTTTACCAGGATGTGGGAACTGATCTCAGTGCAATATGCCTCTTGCCAAGATTTACAGCTTCAAGAGCTTTCCCCTGAAATTGCCCAACAGATCTGTTCTCAAAATTAAAAATTAAAAATGAAAGTACAGTGGGTCCCTGATATTGATTGGAGTTTGGTTCCAAGTCCTGTTATATTCAGTAACAGTCAAATAGTGCCCCCTCCCCTAAAAAACAGCAAAATTAAGGTTTCCTTTTTGAAATGTTTTTGAATATTTTCTGGCTCCATGGAATCCATGGAAAAGGCTTTGAGCAATAATAAGAAAATACAGGCACCTAGAGACACTGAACATGATGATACATGATCAGATACAAGCTTATCCTATCAGACTCTCATCATTTTGTCCATCTAGCATGGCAGCAGGGCTGCCTGATTCTCAGTAGCTTTCCAAGGTTCACATAGAGATAATCTAACATTCTTTACCAGCCATGCTCGAAGATTGACTGCAAATTTGAACTTTTCACGGAAGATACCTTCAGCATATTCAAATATTTCAGCTGCAATGTATTTTTGAATCATGGTACTGTGCAATAATTTTGTACTAATAATGCAATGCAAAACATTTTGGGATGAAAAGCCTATTCATACACTAACTTTATGAGATCTGCTCATATTAGAAAGGAACATTTCTCTGTTAGTTTATAGGCTTTTTAAAATCGAAAAACAGAAAAAACTAGAGAGCCATCCAGTCCAATCTCCTGCCATGTAGGAATACACAACTAAAGCACACCCAACAGTTGGATGGCTATCTGTTGGTGTGCTTTGATTGTGGTCTCTTCCAACTCTATTGTTCTGTTTTAAAACCTCCAAAGAAGGAGACTCCATCATACTCTGAAGGGGCATATTCCATGTCTAACAGCTCTTACTGTCAGAAAGTTCTTTGCAATGTTCCATGAATCCTTTGTTCCACGTCCTAGTCTCTGGAACACCAAAAGACAAGTTTGTTCTATCTTCAATACCAAAGTAGAATAGAAAGATACAATTACTTTCCTCAATCTATATATTAGATTCTTACAGATGTAATCTTAAATTGCATTGGCTTTTTAAACTGCCATTATTGAGTCATATTCAGATTATAGGCTACCGAGATTCCTAAATCCCTCCCGCATGTACTGTTGTCAAGCTAATGTCCTCCTTTCTATATATCTGCATTTCATTTTTCTTCTTCCAAATGTACTGCCTTACATTTCTCCATCTAGAAATTCATTTTGTTACTTTTGGCCCAGTTCTTTAATCTACTAAATTTATTTTGAATCCTGACTCTGCCTTCAGGAATATTAGCTGGCTACCCCTCCTAATGTGTAGATTTGTATTAACAAATGTAGAATAGCTTTCAGCCCCAGACAAAACCATATACTAAGAATAAAGTGATAATTCCAATAGCAAATAAAATAGGTCCATATAGCCCTCCACAAAAATGGTTTGATGAGGATCAATATTGTTACATATATCTGTGTGGGCAGGGCACCCTTGTGCTAGGGAGATTATCATGATGAGGCCATTGTTTTCAAAACCTCCATAGATTTGGATCTTTTTCACATTACACAATTAAAGCACGTTCATACCACTTTAACAATTCTGGCTGTATCCTTGGGAATCAGGGGCAAAAGAACAATATGGTGTTATCCATTCCACCTCTGGGCAGCTGCTGGAATTTTTGAGAATTCATTAAATTTAATTTGCAAAGTAGGTATTTCATGACATTGAAGGATAGAATCCTGCTGATGCGTTATGTTTCTGGTTGCATTTCTGCCTCGGTTATGCAGAGTGACAAGAAAGGAGATACAATATGTTAGTTCAGAAGAATAGGGGAATAGCTGTGCAGGGTGGGTGGAGGATAAGAGCATTGCATCTCAGCAGTCTGCCTCCCAATTAATTTTTCTTCTGTTTTCATAGACACCCCAATTGAAGGCATTCAAGTGTGTCTTTACTATATTCCTGAATGAGAGTTAGGGGATGAACTGGTTTCCTGAATACACCACTTTCTTTTCCAATAGACATATATTTAGAAGATATATGCATACTTGAATGCATATGGATTGGTGCACATTTTGAAATATGGCTGTACAATAAGAATACATCTCATCAGAATGAGGAGAATTAATAACAGGTGGTTATAGGTCTGAATAGGCTTATCTGCCTACTACTGATTGACAACTTTAAAGTCCCAATTTTCCCTCCTTATTGCTATCCCTCTTGAGATAAGACCTGTCCTGGAAAGGCAGTCCTTCGGCAAAGAGCAGAACCCTTAGGATAATAATTTTAAAGAATTGACCTTTCATAGTCCCCCAGCTAGAGGACTGTTGTCTGTACAGCAGAGCCCATGGTGGCATCTGATTTACTTCTGAATGTGTATTAAGAGTTTGAGCTCTCATAAGAGCTGAGATGTTATTCAGCAAGCTGTTTGTTAAGTCCCTCGAATTTCATATAATGAATAGTTCCAATATTATTATTTGGAGCACCAGCAGCTAGAGCAAGAATAATAGTTCATATTAGATACTGCAAACCCCTTAGAATGGGATTTGTTCAGATTTATAGGCAGAACTGTTTGCTTAGCTGTAGATTTATTTTTGTAAAGTACCAAAGTGTAGGAAGGCTGCTTTAGCTTCCTTGAGCAATTTAAAACATAACCTTGCATGAAATCAATTTGGATTCCTTGTGGATGAAGTAATAGGGCCTCGAAAGCGACCCAGTGGAAATTTTCCTTAAAAGTGAGGGAAGACATTGCAGTTATCTCCTAATGTGGCTTATTTGTTTGTGGCATATTTGTTTATTTATTTTAAAGAAAACGAGCCAGATAAGATTAGAAACTCTTCAGTGAATTCTTTCAGTGTTAGAGAAAGAAATGGCTTATTAAGGTCAAGATCCAATAGCACAAAGTTATTCCCATGGTCCCTGTATCTCTGATTGCACCATTGTGCCAAAAAAATGAAGCTACTGGTGTAAGTATAGTGCAGTGGTTTCTTCGACTAACAGATGTGTAGCGATTTTTGGCTTAATTGGAATTGCGATGACCTACTAGGGCTCACTAATCAAAAAGTAGCAGTTAAAATTTCTGGAAAAACATTAACAACCTTAGGTATGCAAATGATACCACTCTGATGGCTGAAATTGAGGAAGAGCTGAGGAGCCTTATCACCAAGATGAAAGAAGAAAGTGCAAAAGCCGGGCTCCAGTTAAACATCAAGAAAACCAAGATCATGGCAACCAGACCGATTGACAACTAGCAAATAGAGGGAGAAATGTAGAGGCAGTGACAGACTTTATATTTCTAGGTGCGAAGATCACTGCAGATGCAGACTGCAGCCAGGAAGTCAGAAGACATTTACTTCTTGGGAGGAGAGCAATGGCCAACCTCGATAAAATACTGAAAAGCAGAGACATCACACTGGTAACGAAGGTCCGCATAGTCAAAGCAATGGTATTCCCTATAGTAACCTATGAATGTGAGAGCTGGACCATAAGGAAGGCTGAGCGAAGGAAGATAGACGCTTTTGAACTCTGGTGCTGGAGGAAAGTCCTGAGAGTGCCTTGGACCGCAAGAAGATCCAACCAGTCCATCCTCCAGGAAATAATGCCCGGCTGCTCACTGGAGGGAAGGATATTAGAGGCAAAGCTGAAGTATTTTGGCCACATCATGAGAAGACGGGAAAGCTTGGAGAAGATCATGATGCTGGGGAAAATGGAAGGAAAAAGGAAGAGAGGCTGACCAAGGCGAGATGGACGGTATCCTTGAAGTGACTGGCTCGTTCTTGAAGGAACTGGGGGCGGCAACGGCCGACAGGGAGCTCTGGCGTGGACTGGTCCATGAGGTCACGAAGAGTCAAAAACGACTCAACGAGTGAGACAACGACTGATTTTAAGGATTTTGAATGTCTCTCATATTAACCAATAGAGCTTCCATTTAGGGATTTCTTCCCAGCCCAGCATAGAGATTTACTTACTATAGAACTATCAATCAGTCCTCCTCTATACAGATTCAACAATTTATTGAAACTGGCTGGCTGCTGCTATGGAGGGACAAATCTCTCCCCTATCCTGATTGGGGCTTTCTGATGCTGAGCAGAATTCTGGGAAATGTAGTTTAGGGCAGAGCCTTTTGAATTATCTGGCACAGGGCCCCTCGCCTTCCCAAACTACATTTCCCAGAATTCTGTGCTTTCTCAGTTTCCTTCTCAGTGAACTCTGCTTTTTCCCTCCTGATTCCTTCTCCTAATGGAAAGAGGCCATTAATTTAAAGAGGAATGGCAGCCTTTTTGGCTTTGCTTTGTTGCTTGCCCTAAAAATGAAACTGACTTTGGGAGACTTCCAAGGTTTATAAAATTCAAACAAAAAAGTGTTGGGTAAGTTTCAATTCTTACGTTTTTGCCGCAGGCCACACCAACGTGTCAGTTGTTGCATTGTAAGTATGAAATTAACAAAATTGATTCAACTTACAGTGCATAACGGAAAAATTGCATACCTCTAGTAGATATGTACTTTGTTCTGGGAATAAACAGCAATGGCTGTCACAAATAAAAGTGAGTATGACACAGTGTCTGAGGGACTGAGAGAAAGTTTAAGCTGAGGGAAGAGGGGAAATAAAGTAATCCTTAGAATATCAGTTTAGGTAACAAACAGACTCAGTGTAGTGGTTTGAGCATTGGACTATAATTCTGGAGAACAGAGTCCAAATCTCCAAGCAGCCATGAAACCCCCTGAATGATCCTGGTCAAGTCACACACTCCTGTCCCTGAAAACCTTTTGATAGGTGCACTTTAAGGTTGCTATTAGTCAGAAATAATTTGAAGGCACACATCAACTGTGACAACAGAGGAACAGAAAGCTTGAACAAGACAGAAGACATAGTTTGAATAAACTTCCTAACCCCTCTCTGCCCTTCAACACAACCAAGCAATTCTTATGGATCAAGAATAGTAGACTCAAATCTCTACACTCAAGGGTGCCATCAAGAGTAGATGTTCAGGGCTCCTCTTAACAGAAGGTCATGATAGCTTACATATCCAACAGGACTAAATGAATATATTTCAACATGAGAAATGAATACAGTACAACTCTCCTACCTGCAGAACTGTTCCTGTGGTTTCACCTACTTGTATTAGACAAAATATGTCCTCCCTAGGACCTTTCTAGGCCTTCCAGATGATTCTATGGCATGCTTCTGAAGTTACCATAGAGTTGCCAGAAAGGGAGGAATTTCTAGGTCATCAGAATGGTTCCCAGCCTTTGCTCCTCCAGTTGTTTTGGACTTCCATCCTAGACAGATTTCAAAACACCCCAAGGACCGAAGATTGGGTACCACTGTTTTGGGTCCTCCAGCTGACTCAATGGAAACCTGGGTTATCATCATTTTGGTGGGATTTGCTATCCACAATTTGCTGTTTTCAAAATAAGTTCAGAAAGGCACACCCTGCAAATACAGATGTTGTTCTGCATGCCTTGTGAGTATATTCATCATATAAATCCAGAGTCAAAACACCTTTGTAGTTTGTAAAATCTATAAAGTAACCACAGTAGTGGTACTCTGCTAAGAAAATTAGCAGCGTAATGGATTATCTGTTTTGGGATACAAGGGTGAGTGGAAGGAAGCACATTCAGACATTTTCTTCCCTTCACCCAATTGCTGGCACTGTAGCAAACAATCTACCATATCTTAGTTTACTCTATATATTCAGTGGCCATTACTTCATCATTATTCATCTAAAATATTTTTGACTACCATTCAGACAAATGCTTTAAATATAAGAATAGTATTTTCTGGAAGACTTGGTTTGGTGGATTGCAGATTCTAGGAGTTGCAGTATGGAAATGTAACACTTCCAGAGTACTATGAAATGTTTGTTGGAAGACATGGATAGAGCAAGGAAGACAAGATGTGGGGGAAGCTGATAGTCATATAGTTGGATTAGAACCATTGCCTTTGGCCAAAAGAGCTACATATCTTGTCAGTCACACCACAAGAATTGTCAACACTAAAGTGAAATACAAATGGAATTGCTGGACAGATACAATGTTGTTTTCTTTAGATTGGTTTGTGGAAGGTTTAAAAAAGTTAAGCAAAGATCTTGAATAATGTATTTGAAACAAGGAAAGAACAGCGATAAAATGTTATAAGATCATTACTTAATATTTTACAGTGCAGCTATTGACATAAAATTATGTTGCAATGTTTAAACAAAGCCCTAATCTTGCTAGGAAAAGAAAACAGAATACTTGGAAACAGAAAATAGCAAAACACAAGGCTGATAGCAAAAGTCCTAGAAATGAGCTATTGTTGTAAATAATGGTGAAACTTTCACATGCCACAGATTTAACAAACTAGAAGCCTCATAGAACTGGAAGGTGATTTATGGATCATCAAGTACCATGCTGCTGTGGAATAGTTCTCAAGATTTAAGAATCCACTGAATATGCTGCCTATCCACGTAGTAGACCAACCAACTTTTTTACTCTCAAGAAATACATCTAGGATAAATAAGATATGTGAACATCTATTTGTATGCAATGCTATGTATATTTATTCAAAAATAAGCCCTATTAGATTGAGAGGACACTCCCCAGGCAAATGTATATGGCATTGTGTTTTCAGACCCATTAAAGCTATATGACAGTGCTCAACCCGTGGGTTCCCAGGTGTTTGGCTTACAACTTTCAGAAATCCCAGCCAGTTTATGAGCTAGAATTTCTGGAGTTGAAGGCCTAAACATATGGGGTCCCACAGGTTGAGAATCACTGCTATAGGTTATTACTTTCAAAGGAACATTCATTCATTCATTGTGTTGCAATAGAGTCATACTTTAACTTAAAGGATTCTGTGTCAAGTGTGGGTTTAGTTATTTATTGTTTCTGTCAACAGAGTCTGGAAAATTATTTTTGAGGATTTTTGGATTTTTTTTAGAGTTCTCCAAAAAACAACTTCTGTAAGTTCTCTTGTTATCAGCAGGCATCTTCAATTTTATAGGCAACCAGTCATAAGTCAATTCTGCACAGTTTTTTAATACAGTTAGCATTCCACATTTGTTAGGGGAACAAGATCTGGGAAAGTGGAAAAACCACAAATACCTTTGAGTCCTCCCAAATCATGTTTAGCACACACACACAATATTTGGATTGGTGGGGTGACTGGACATGTGTATTCTCTGGTGCACTCACTCACTCATTGGGCAATTGGAAGTGGGAATGGGATAGGTTGGAGATGCCAGGAAAGAGGGTGGGTCCACAGGTCTCTTGGGTGGATGGACGGAGTGTCGTAGCTGTAAGAGCAGCTGTCACAGCCCACTTAACCTTAACTGTATCACTGCTGCTCTTTATGCTCTTTATTTTGGAAATATATTCCATGACCCCTGTAGTCAACCCTGTGGGGATACTCCTGGATTCAGCTCTGAACCTGGAGGCTCAGGTATCAGCAGTTACCTGGAGTGGTTTTGAATAGTTAAAGCTAGTGTACCAACTGTGCCCATTCCTGGAGAAGTCAGAGCTGGCCACAGTGGTACATGCCTTGGTTAAATTCCAGTTAGACTACTGCAATGAGCTCTACACAGAGCTGCCTTTGAAAAGTGCTCAGAAAATTGAGTGGGTACAAAGAGCAGAAGCCAAACTGCTAACTGGGGAGCGTACAACTCCTCTATGGCAACAGCTCCACTGGCTGCCAACACGTTTCCCGGCCTTGTTCAAAGAGCTGGTTTTGGCCTACAAAGTCCTATATGGCTTCAGTCCAGGTTATCTGGAGGACCAAAACTCTTTCTATGAGCCTGGTAGACATCTACCATCTACTGGGGAGGGCCTTCTATCTGTCCCACCACCCACTCAAGTGCATTTGGTGGGAACACGGAACAGGGCCTTTCAGTGGCTGCTCCCAGATTGTGGAACTTCCTCCAAGAGAGACCAGGATGGTCCCTTCTCTGTTGGCTATTTGCAGGCAAGTTAAGACTTTCTTCTGCCAACAGGCATTTGGGGAAGGGTAACACACAGGCTTTGGGGAGGTTGTGGGTGGGATTAGTGGAGAAGTGTGAGTTGTAAAGGCTATTTTAATTGTATTTATTATATTTTAATATGTCATTATGGCAATGTACTATTTAGTTGGTTTTTAACATTTGTATTACATTGACTAAAGTGTGAGGTTATTAGCTGCCTTGAGTTCTGACAGGGAGAAAGGCAGGGTATAAATAAAGTTAATAATAGTGAAATCTATATGATTATATGTGGGCCAGAAGCATACCAAAGAACAGCACTGGATCACCTAAAAAGGAACATAACATTTCCAGGGGGGAATGTTTTTTGTGTAAGTGAAACCCTGGATATTGAGTCTGCAGTTAAGGGGGTCACACTTCATTTAATTTCTGTGCATTATGATTTTCCAACATTTCCCTAATCCACAGGTTTGACATTGTATTCTAGATACCTTTTCTCATCAAAGTCAGTAAGATGTGGAAATTTTCTTACATCCATAGCCAAAAAGTAATGTGTTACAAGAATCCCCATTACTTGTTGTACATTTTGAAGTTCTGAAATGGAAAATTTTACCATTTCTAGAAGCCCACCAATTCCTAGCTGTAATGAAATATAGGAGTGTAATTTTTCATATTTTTTGTTGGACAAGATCATGGCAGCATTTCAGAACTTCTTAGTGAAAAACTGCAAAAGATGGGAGTGGTTTTTGCAGGTTTTGTTGCTTAAAACAGTGTTTTGTGTTATAATATCTAAATGCTATAATAACTAGTCATGTGCGTGAAATTTATTCCTACAATTTTTTCTGTTTCTTCCATGTCTTCCGTTACTTCAGAAACATGAAACAGGAAGCCCCCTCCCAACATGGAAATCAGCTCAACACGAAAGCCTGCTTTCATGTCAAGTCAAAATTGCCTCCTTGCCTGCATATAGGAAGGCCTGGAGCTAGGCTGCAGGCATGTTCCGGGCCTGTTTGCAGGCCCCACAACACACATACTCTCTGAGAGTGTGGTGGGGGATGTTTGGCAGCTGGTGGGGCCTGCAGGTGAGCTCCAAGCCTGCCTGCAGGTCCCGCCACATACACACTCTGCTAGAGTGTGGCAGGTCATATGTGGTAGTTGGCAAGGTGTGCAGGCAGGCCTGGAGTGCACCTGCAGCTGAGCGCCTTACTCCAGAGGTACAACAGCAGGTGCCAGCAGGAAGAAAGAATGCGAGGAAGGGGAGGGAGTGGGTGAAAACCCCAGGGTGGACCCCCCCCCTCCGTAATGGTCCAAATTTCAGGGACCCAATCTGACCCCCCCCCCTTGATTTTGGGAGGCTCTCAAAAACCAATCGGGGCCCCAACGAAAGCTGCAACACAAAACAGGGCAAGGTTTACCCTGAAAGCACAAGACTAATAATACATACTTTTTTGCTATTGCACCTGCCATCATTCTTATTGAAATACATTAACATGTTCTCTTTTTTGTTCTTGTTATTTGTCATGTGTCAGTTTTTTGAATAGGGTGTCTTGATGTGTCAACAGATCCTTTCTCATTCAAGGGGAGAAAATATGCAAGTATTTATATCCCTAAGATAAGCACACAAATAGAATATTTCTGAAAGTATGTATTTGCCTTATGATTTGGTGAAACTTTACCCTTTTCAGTGGTTGGTAACTGAGCAGTCCTTCCTTTAAACAAGAATAATAGTTTTCAGAGCTCATGTTATACCTGGCTATATTTTATCATGTGTTGTGAAGACATTTGGGGACTAATGCATGCAAATGTTTCCAAAACATGATCTGTGATTAACATTCCAAACTGCTTTCCCACCAAGACTAATAATTAAAGGCCTCAAATATAGCTGCAACACCCATGCTCCCGGGATGAAATATTACAGTTATGAATCCCTTGAAGCCATATGTTTATGCATGCTCATGGATTTATAATTGCACACAAGGTTATGCCTTGATAATTTGCCAATTTATGTTGCTGTTGTGCTCCATGTTTCCCATGCATTTTATTAGCATCTATTAAGAAAAACAGTACTGTGGAGATTATTTATTTTCTGTGTGACCTTATTTTTATGATTGCGACTTTTTCTACATATATGAATTAAATATTCTGTATGTGTACATATATGCATTTGCTGTACGCATGTGTTCAGAAGAATAAAAGCATTTTAGGCAACACTGATGCACATGCCACAAGTTAGAGACGAGCCTAAAATACAGAATAGTTTGGATAATATGAATGCCCCTGTATTCTATGAGTGCTATTGCTTGATTGTGGTGGCTATATGTGTTAGACATGAACTCTCAAGAAAGAATGGAGGAAAATCCATAGGCAATAGTTTTATATTTTGAGAGGCACACAACTCAGTAAGCTAGGGCACAATGGATTTGCCCAGAAATGTGAGGTGAAAGCAAATAGTACCCTAGGTTAGTCCCCATCTTGGAGGGTAATAAAATAATCTCGACTATTTTTGAGTAGATGTGTAGTGATTATTTTTTAAAAAGATATCTTCTGCCCAAAATCAGAAATTCCTATTTTCTCCCTTGTTTCTAATTTTCCTCTTTAATTTGTAATTTAATTTATGCTTTGCCTTCTTATCTATAATAGCATTTTCCCACCATTTGAGTATAATCCAAAGAAAAGAGCTGAGCAAAGAAGCATATCATACAGGTTGAACATCCTTTTTCTGGAATCCAAAATACAAAATACTTCACAAGTGTCCACATTAGTGGCTGAGATAGTGACATCTTTGCTTTCTGATGGTTCAATGTACAAAAACTTTGTTTTGTGCACAAAATTATTTAGAACATGGTTACATTACCTTTGTAATGTGCATATAATGTGTATCTGAAACATAAATGAATTTCATTTTCAGACTTGGATTCCATCTCCAAGATATCTCATTACATGAATATTCTTAAAATTTTATATAATGTGATTTTATTTTGTAATGGTATCTGTTTTATATGAACTGTTGTTTTGTAGATTGTTTTATATGAATTGTTGTTTTTACATTGTTTTTAGGCATTGAATTTTTGCCTATTTACTGTAAGCTGCTTTGAGTCTCCTCGGAGAGAAAGGCGGGGTAAAAGTGATGTAAATAAATATAAATAAATAAATAAAATCTGAAAAACCATGAAATCCAAAACACCTTTGGCCCCAATCATTTCAGATAAGGGACACTCAGACTGTACAATGATAGCAGAAGGTTATCTGAAAACATTTTTCTAGATGTTATGGATATAGAAATGCTATGGATATGGATATGGATATGGATATGGATATGGATGGATATATATATATATATATATATATATATATATATATATATATATTACAGTACACAGAAGAAAGATTAAAATATAGTAAGCACATGAGTTTAAAATGCATAATTTTAAACTGACTTGGTAGTCCTGCCAGAGAGATAGGACTTTAGATGCATTTCAAATTTTGACTGCTCATTTAGCTGTCAGACCTCTTCCGGCAGATCATTCCATAGTCTTGGGACAGCTGAAGAAAAGGTTCTCTGGGTAACAATCGTCAGTCAGATTCTGGCTGGTTGGAGCAGCCGCTTTCCAGAGGACTTATGTGTTCAGGATGGATTCTACGGGAGAAAGTGATCCTGTAGGTAACCTGGACCCAAACCGAGGTCAAAACCAACACTTTAAAGGTCAGAACCAGCAACCAACAACAGAAGATAAGGTCTTTATGAATGAGTCTGTTAATACAAAACAATGTCAACAATTCATATTGGTTAAAATCAGCCCACAGAACTGTGCATAAAATTGTCTTCAACAGACATTTAGTGCCAAAAAAATTGGAAAGGCATATAAAACCATACTTCTGCAGTCCCTTTCATATATCTTATCAGTGAAAGTCATCGCTCCTTTGGTGAGTGAAGCCTCATGGCTCTTGGACAGAGTTGGAGAATTGTAGGCATACAATACGGTATGTACTCAACTTTATGTTTCATGGAAGTCCCTTTCCTCCTGTGTATGGCTTCCCATTGGATCAAGGTATCTATCTGCACTTTCCCACCACTACCACTGCATTATGTTTTGAAGATTTTATTTTGCATTATTAACTGAAAACCTTTTGCTTTCCTCTGCTGAGTTTGAAGGAAGTAACAGTAAAATTAGTAAGAAAATAAAAGTTAATAGCATGAATTTGCTTTGGCAGCAGTATTAGCACTTATTGTTAACAGCTGCAACCCCCCCCCCCCAAAAAAAAAAAAACCAAAACACATTTTCTATATCTCCCCAGCCCAGGTTTAACTCAGGTTCAAACTTGTCTTAATAAGAGCTCTGTCCCAAACTAGTCTCTCACCTTGGGCATTTCCAGACTGATGTGTTTTAAAGCAGGGTTTTATTACTTTTTAACTGGAAGATTTTTATCTCTTCCTGGTGAACCTTGACTCACAATTTTAGTATTGCAAAGTCCCCATAAAAGATATTTAATAGCACACTATTTTGGTTCTGTGAAAATATTTTACATCAGCTCTAAGGTTGCCATAGAATCTCCCCTCATCTTTTGGGGAGAGAGCAACCCCTCCACCAACCAATCATCTGAGTATTTGGATATATTGTTTAAATTGGAGTATTTGCATGTTAAAAATGAATATAATTGAAAATAATACACAAATACACTTTGCACATGGGGG
Source organism: Anolis carolinensis (assembly GCF_035594765.1). Classification (NCBI taxonomy): domain Eukaryota; kingdom Metazoa; phylum Chordata; class Lepidosauria; order Squamata; family Anolidae; genus Anolis; species Anolis carolinensis. Next base: position 27,149,537 of record NC_085841.1, on the reverse strand, counting down.
AGTTATGCCTCTTCCTAAATCTATAAAAATGGGTATGTTGTAGAAAAGGCACCTGGAAAAATGAGACTAACATGTGGAAGGAAAAGAAAATCTTGCAACCTGATAATGAACACATCTCAGTTGGCAATGAAGGTGAGATTCAGAAAAGGAAGAAAAAAAACAAGTGAGGCAGAGAGGTTTTCACATCTCTGCATGTAAAGCATTTTGGTCCTCAAGATGTTTGTGTGTATGCATGTGTACGTGCATATGTGTCTTTCCTTATAGCAGCAACCAGTTTTCCATTCATACATAGCAATCTGCCACCTGCGTCGAGGTAATGAGTTTGAAATTCAACCAAACATGTTGCAAATATAATGAAATTATCCATGATATGAATGAAGATATCTTAATTTATGTTTCCAGTTCTTATGCAAAAGTAAATTTCCGTCATAAACAAGTCCAATATTTTTGAGTTGTTGAATAGACTGAGGTTTGTTTCTTGTTATTTTTCTTATTTTTCCTATTTCAGGAGGCTGAAGCACACCTGTGTTCACAATCCCTGAAGAGTTCTTTCCAATTCAGTTGTATTTCCTTGTGGGACTTCTTGTGAATGTTACTTTTGTCAGGACTGGGTTTTCTACATAATAAATATGACCCTAGAAGAGGGCTGCTTGATAAATAAACTGTATATTTTCCACTTCTTCTATTTGAAGAAAAGGGTATTCTATACTTATAAAAGCATGTATGCTGGTTCTCCAGTCAAAATATTGACTCTCATCAACATTTTACATGACATAAGTATTATACATGCAGTATTCAATCAGAAAGAGGACAAAACCCTACTTTTGGCAATATTAAGTGTTTTGAAATAACTATAGTGGACCCTTGGTATTTGCTGGCATTCTCCGTGGATACCAAAATTCGTGGGTGTTCAATTTCCATTATGTACAACAATGTAGTAAAATTGCCTCCTTTTTATAAAATGGCAAAATGAAGAATTGTCTTTTAAATTATTGAATCTGCAAATTTGTGGGTTTAAAGAGCCAACTGTAGTTACCAATAAAGAGTCATCTGCATTTCCTTTTGTTTTTGTTTTGCAATGAGTAGATAAAATTACGTGTCACTAAAATTGTAATACAGCAAACGATAACTTAATTCTTTTTACAGTGTAACTGGAATTTGAAAGTTGCTTTGATAGCTTTAGAGGTGTCCACTCTGTTTCGATATGTTTCCTCATAGCTTGCTATGTTTGTTTGATTAAAAGGAATTAAAACAAATTGTTGAGTAACTTTTGAGCAACAAGAAAGTAAAAAGGATTCATGTTGTGTTTAGAATTAGTTACTTTTGGAAGAGCCTGGAAACTATAGTTGGAACTTTATATTTTCTGGCTAAACCTCTTCTTTTGCACATGAGCAGTGTAAGCCACTGAGAGCAGGAGCATTGGCTCAAGAGATGTTGCTGCCAGAGGCAGAGGACAAGCTGTCATTGTATCCATTTCATGTGCAAAGTTGATTTTTTCTTTAGTACTGGCAATGAGACATTGCTGCCTCCACTCAGCATGTGCTACCTAAGATAACTAAGATAACTATTGGAAACTATTGACAAGTTTGACCTATTAAAACAGGAATGAGCAAGTTTTTTTGTGAGATAGGCAGCAGCTGAGAGTGCTCTGGAGGGCTCTCAGCCGCCGCGTGCCTTCCTCGACCCCCCTCAAGATGTCTTCCTGGCATAAGAATGGGACCGTTTGCACCATTTTTATGCTGGGAGGAGACACACAATGGCTGAGAGTGCTCCAGAGGGTTCTCAGTTGCTGTGTGCCTTCCTCCCCAATCTTTTTGGCATAAGAACATGCCAGGCTACTGTGCCAAGAGGACAGGAAAAATGAGGAAGGCCTGAGGTAAACACCCAGTGCCTTAGTTTGCCCATGCCTGCATTAATAGGTTTGGGATAACTATGTAATGCTCTGGACCAGCTTGGATTTTGTGGCCCATGTAGATGTAGCTCTTGCTCCATGCTTAGTTTACTTCCTTTGATGGAAACTCATTTCAAAGTGCAAAAGTAATTTGGATTCAGGAGAGGAGAGAAAGATAAAAGGCAGAATCTTGCCCTCCCCAGTAGACTCAGTCAAAAAACTAACTGCTGCAGCTTTTCTTAGCTTGTATAGCTTTCCATGTCAATAACTTTTACCATCATTACACTCCACAGTTGCCTAGCCACACATGGCCAGGATTTGTGGCAAGGAAGTATTACCAACTCTTCAATGTTTCACAGATAAATGTTGAAGAGTAGGTAGTACTTCCCAGCCAAAAATAAATCAAAAATTGCCTCTCAAAGGAAATAGTCATTTGTCAAACTGACTGTTGACTCTTCTTTTCTAAAGGAAAAAAAAGGTTCATCCTCAGGGAAATTACTAAGTGGTTAAGAAAAACCTGTCTGCCTTGTGCAAAGTCCCTCTTTTTTCACCTCCTTCCCTTTGTTCTTCCTTTTTGGTGCCTCCCCAATGTATGGGATAGTTTATTAGTATTTGCATGCATAAATAAAACAATGGCAGAGCATGGGAAGAATAATATTTATCCTTCAATGATATTTCCTAGCTAAATATTTATCAAGTTAACACAAACAGATCCTATGCACATAGCTAAGTGAGGACAATTCAGAGGTGTTTGATGTGTTTCCCTTGCAGAGAAGCCCCCAAAGAAACATATACTCAAACAGTTTTGACAACCTTTTGTGTGTGTCCACAATTTTACTTGCTTCACTAGCCAAAAACAAGCACAGGTTTGGAAGGTTAGAACACAAGAATTTATTAGGAAAAAAAAGCACAAATCAGGAAATGCAGAGTTCCACTTAAAGCCGGCAAGTACTGCCAAGGCCGGCCTTAGGTAATTTTCAAGTGTAGGTGAAGAGAATTTTGACACCCCCCCCCAAACCAATCACTGAAAAATAAAAGCGTTGGATAACTGAAAATGTTGGATAATAAGGAGGGATTAAGGAAAAGACTATTAAACATCAAATTACATTATGATTTTACATATTAAGCACCAACACATCATCAACAGAAAAACCAGTTCAATACATGGTAATGTTATGTAGGAATTACTATATTTGCGAATTTAGCACAAAACATTGAACAGGGATATAGGGCAGTGTGGACTTAGATAACTCAGTTCAAAGCAGATATTGTGGGTTATTGTGCTTTGATATTCTAGGTTATATGGCTGTGTGGAAGAGCCCTGATGGTCCTTCCACACAGCCATATAACCCAGAATATCAAGGCAGATAATTAAAAGGCCACCAAAGGGGAATCAGCCCCCCCCCCCCGGTATTAAAAAAAACTCTAAAATCAGGGAAATCCAGACAGTAAACAATCAGGGACAGCTAACACCTCCCAAAAAAGATTCTCCCAGGCAAGAAGAAGCCAGGCCTTGAAGCCACAGGGCCATTAAATGCTAATCAAGGTGATTAATTACAACATTCACACCTGCTTCAAAGAAGAGTTCTTTCTCCTACCCTGGACCTTCTACCCCACTTACCTAGCTTCCAAGTTCCCACAGACCTCACAATCTCTGAAGGCCCCAAAGGCGGGCCCGCACGGCGCTGAGGGGGCCCATGCCTGCCAGAAGGCCCAGCGCAGGCACCGGAAGGCCCAGCGCGAGCACTGGAAGGCCTAAAGGAGAAGGAGTCGGGGGACAATGGTGCCACAGGCAAGTGCCTAATTCGCCTCACGGTTGGACTGCCTCTGAGTCCTGCTAAACAAAGGTTGCATTACATTATATATTTCTTGAGTACCCATTGACTGACATTCTTCCCAAAAGTATTTCCTTATTATGGTATGTTTCCCAATTGGTTCTGTCCCCGCTCTCCTATCAGTACATGCTTTCTCAGTTCATATGTAACTCACTATTTAACTCTAATTCCCCAAATTCTTTCTGTCAAGCCCTTCAGTTTGATGTAATAACTTGTATAGGACCAAAGAAAGTGTCTGTCTAATACCAGGTACGAGCTAGTACAGTCATCCCTCCACATTTGTAGTTTTGATTTTTGTGGATTTGATTATTCCTGGATTTGATTTAAAATGTTCTCTCTAAGAAACTCTAGGTTCTCTAGTACAATTCTATGGTCAGCTTCCTCCAGTCATTATGGAAAATCTAGAGATTTCAGAAAGAGCATCTGTCTAGGAATCTCTAGGCCCTCCAATGTTATTTTATGACCATCTTCCAGTGGAAGTTTATCACAAATTCATGCTGGAAGACCTAGAAATTCTCCGAGACATGCTCTCCTGGGTAAAAATATACATATAGATTTTGCTTTATTCTTGATTTTTTTTTCATTTTCACAGGTTCCTGTGTGCCTAACCCCAATGAATACAGAGGTCTGTTATCTTCCTCCTAAGGGTAGGGCAATAGCAGTTGGGAAGGAATGAGGACCTTTCCTCTGCTTCCAACACCAGGCATGATGGAATTGAAAATTAATACAACACATAAGCCCTGGAACACTGTGTGCTCCCTCTCTTCCTGTTTTTACATCATTCAACTGCTCAATGCTCTATACAACTTGTTCTGGTTAAAAAAAGGTAGGTTGTCTCTCCTGGAAGCCAATAGAAGCAGCAATTTATCTTTAAAATAAGTTGAAGAGCAACTTTGCACTGTTTAACACAACTGTCGCCTACTTCAAAATCAGAATTGGATTTCCAGAAAATTCTGGGACTTCATTTTGGGTGGTAGTTTTGAGGTTTTTATGTACCACGTGTCCATGGAAATTGGTCATGAGGCCCACCACCATGACTCACCCTTGTCTAATATTTGCACCAGAAGGAGAGTGCAGTTGCACTTATGTCCTACTTGGAGGCTTCTCTAGGCATCTGGGTGGCCAGTGTGAGAACAGAATTCTGGACTAGAAAGTGTTTTGGTTTGGTCCAACATAGCTCCTTTTGTACCATGAAATCCAAGATTCAACGTGCAGAACTGTTCCTGTGAGTTGGATCGATGTCCTGTCTGCATCTGGAGACTCAAGCTTCTCTTACGCAATGTCTCTTATTTTGCATGACATAAACAAATCACAGAACACCAGCTTTAATAAAAGTCATTTATAATCATTGTGGCAAAGACTCAAAAACAGGGCTATTACAATTCTTCTGTTATTGAAAGAGTTAGTGAGTCGAGTATTTATAAAACAGTTTGACTTAATTTAACTCTTTTTTAAAAGAATGGCTGCCTTTCTCTGTATTTCAGAGTAGTTGTTCATATGTGCTAACCTTGGTTGATGTTACTAGCCAAACTGTGAATTGGTTGCCCTTCCAAACATTCTTTTGATAGAGGCAACCACAATGATGAATATTATAACAATAATAACTACTACTGTTACGGTAGAGTCTCGCTTATCCAATGTAAATGGATCGGCAGAACGTTGGATAAGCGAATATGTTGGATAATAAGGAGAGATTAAGGAAAAGTATTAAACATTAAATTAGGTTATGATTTTACAAATTAAGCACCAAAAACATCATATTATACAACAAATTTGACAGAAAAATTAGTTCAATACACAGTAATGCTATGTAGTAATTACTGTATTTACAAATTTAGCATCAAAATATCATGATATATTGAAAACATTGACTACAACAATGCATTGGATGATCCAGAACGTTGGATAAGCGAGTGTTGGATAAGTGAGACTCTACTGTACTATCAAATGATTGTTTCTACTGCACTGCTTTCAGGGATAGCCAAATAGTATTATTTGTCCCTTTAATAAATGTGTTTACAGTATTTTCATTTCTTTCTCTAGGAAGTGAGGACTTCAAAGCTAAAGTCTGACTTCAGAGGTGAACATAAAGGCCTGACTTGAATCGGATATGTTTCAAGAGTTCTGCCATTTTCACACATGTAGCAGTGTGCAAATTGGGACTTGGAAAAAAGGCAATTGTTGGACTTTTCACAGCTGTGTATGTACCAAATAAAAATTATTTCCAGAATCTGATTGCTTTATTTCCTTTACCAGTTTGGGCAGTTCATCATCTTCCCAACCTACCTGACAGACTTGCACAGTGCCATTCTGAAAGAATTCAAGAGCTAACCAAAACAGTTACAACTGGCCTGCCTTGGTGGCTCAGCTCAGGAGTTGTCTACACTGATGTAACTCAAGTCTACACTGATGCAACTGAAGTTAGAAGTTAGCAGAGAACAATGGATGAAAATGGGACTAGAAGAGAGAAAGCAAGACTTTTAAAATGAGTGAAAAAGTGGAATGACAGAGAAATCATCAGGATTGCCTCTGTCAGATCAGTTGTACAGTTGAAGGATGTGATTTGATGGGCATTCATCAATGATATAGATATAAGGGTGTGTTTTTTTACTTCATCACAAAATTGTGATCACCAAGCTTTGTACCCATACTGGAAGAACAATTGCAAAAAAAGAGAAAAGAACTGTAGGCTTGTTCATATCCATGCCCATGCCCATGCCCATTCCCATGCCCATATCCATAGAGATTCTTTAGATTCCATACGACTCCATAGGATGTAATCTTGGCACTTAAAGTGGGTTCGTAGTGCTTTAATTGTGTACTGTGAATGTGTACTGTGAATGTCTCCTGGTGTAAGACAATTCCCGATCTATTTCACTTTTTTCCCTTCATTCAAGTGCTCAATATTTTTGAGCTAGTCTGGATAAGGATGGGTGCATGTGTGTCTTTCAAAAATGCATGACTGCAGCCAGGTAGAGTTGAGTCTCAGAGACAGGGAGTCTGTCAATTTCAGGAGAAAAAGCTAACCTCGTGGAAAGTGAACCTTCAATCCAAGAGAGTAATTTTAAAACAATAGCAGAGCAACCAAAATAGAACTCTGTGGGGACTTTTCAGGAGCATCATCAAACAAAACCTGTTCTTAGCTGCACACAATGAAACTGTTCGATGACGAAAGAGGAATGAAATCATTTTATTATAAGAACAAAGAAAAACAAGGGCTCACAATAGATGGGTTAATTCAGGAAGCTGTTATCTCTGGTACCAGGAGAAAGCCCTGGAATCTTCCACAGTGAACAACAATGACTAGGACTGAATAATTTCAAAGGGAGACATTTTCACTTTTCCTTATCTGAATCATTTTGTAATAGAAAAATGACATTCAAAAGAATTCTGGCTGAACTTATGAAGAGTTTTCAGAGGGGACACAGCCTCTTTTTTTCTTTCTTTCTTTCTTTTTTTGAAATGTGGCATCCATTTATTTAAATTTCTAGGCCAGGGGTTCACAAACCTATTCAGCTGCGGAGCCCTTTTTGAAGGAAAAGTTTCTCGGAGAGCCCCCCAAGATGTTTATGTTATATTATACATAATGTATAAATATCAGACATGGGCTAACTTTTTGACACATTGTGTTTTAAAATTGGACAGACAGGCCAGGCCAGTGGCAGATGGATGAAGAGTGGTTGTATGAACTAATTTGAAAAAAAATGAACAAATTCCTGTGCACGCTGTACATATCTCATTTGATTAATGAAAAATGAGAAAGAAAGAAAGAAAGAAAGAAAGAAAGAAAGAAAGAAAGAAAGAAAGGAGGAAAAAGAAAGAAAGAACAATACAATATTGAAAATGAATAACAATTTTAACCAACACAAACTTAACAGTATTTCATTGGAAGGCCCCAGTGTTATTCAGTCCAACCCCCTTCTGCTATACTGGAAAAGCACAATCAAAGCACCCTCAACAGATCGCCATCCAGCCTTTGTAATAATAATTACAGTAATAGGAGCAACCATAGGGGCTATCCAGTCTAACCCTCTTTTCATGTAGGAAAAGCACAGTCAAAGCACCTCCTGAGTGGGGGAGGGGTTTAGGGTTTTGGAAGCAAGGAAGGCAAGGGAGAAACGATCTGGGTGGCGAGGAAGGTGAGGGAAAAATGCTTTTTGTGGTGGCAAGGAAGTGGGAGAAAGGCTTTTGGTGGAAGGGGAGAAGCAGGAAAGAGGAGGGAAAGCTTGGAGGGGGAAGGGGGAAGAAAGTGCAGAGCCCCTCAGTATGCTTCACGGAACCTCAAGGGCCCCATGGAACACACTTTAAGAACCCCTGTTCTAGATGAACTGATTTCTTGTCATTATCCTATGTATCTTTAGTCTGAGATATAATGAAGCTCTTTAATATTTTAAATATCATCCTGGAATATTCTTAATTTTATTGTTTATGACCCAGTTCTAAATGTAAGGACTACCCTTAGGCCTACATCTTATCATGAGAGATAGGCTTAAAAACCTATAGAGATTTCACTTTTCTGTTAGTCCAATGGGATTGCAGGTTGCAGTGATATTTTTTCCATTTTTTGTCTGCAGTGTGACTGAAATGATCCATGAATCATATTATGGGGAAATGTAGTAAATCATAATGGCAGGCTGACTTGCACATGGTTGGGTCAATTCTTTTATAAATAGCATTGGGTTACTTGATTTTGGCAGGTCATGTTGTTTTGAAGATACACTTTCTCCATTCATCAGGTCAAAGGTGTGATTAAACCATGTTGTCAGTTTTCGATAGAATTTAAAATCTCTCCATAAGATGTCATTATAAATTTGATTTATACAAAGTGCTATCAGGTTTGTCTATAAAAACACATGCATGCATGAATGAAGACACATACACACACACAGCATTGCCTTAAATTACAGCAGTAAGAAAACAAAGAGATATGTGAGAAATATGTGAATAATCTCTGGATGATTTTGTACTTTAGGCAGGACAAATGCATAGATTGTGTCCACTTAAAAATTGTGGTGCTCTATTCTTTGAAATGACTGGGAGCTATGCAGGGTTTCTGTCTTCCGGTCTATATGTATGCTTGAAGAAAAAATTGTGCATAACATTGCTATTGCGGGGATGGAGATCATTTCTCTCTCTCTAGATGGTTTAGCTTACAACTTTCATCTAGTGTCTCCAATGACAGCTGATTGTGGGAACCATAGGAGAGAAGATCAAAGGTTCCCCTAGGACTGCCAGACTGAATATTGAGGCAACTCTTGTCCCTTTAATGATTCTACAGAAAGGGGAATTTCAGAAAGTATTGGTTATCACACATTTAAATAGCAAGCAAAATCTCTCTTCTACACAAACTTTAAATACATGTTACATATTTCCAGCCTTCACTGCAGCAATCCTATTCTCCACTGCTGTACTATTGAAGCTAATCTAAATTTTTATCATTTGCTTCACTTCGCTTTCCTTGTCTTTTCATTTCTCTTCTATCCCATGCCCCTCACCAGCCACCATCTGGAATTTAAGCTCCTTAAGGCATGGATATGTTTTCTCGTTATTCTGTATGTAAAGGGTTGGGAACTAGGCATAGAAATTATTTAAATGATTTTGTCCATAGGGGGAAAAACCTGTTCTGAACAGGTAGGATATTATTTAGGAAATAATAATAGCCTAGAAAGATTTCTGTTGGTCTTTTCCAATATTCATGTGTTTCTCAACTAAGTCTGTTAGCACATCTTAGGTCAGTGACCAAATGCTGCATGGAGCTGATTCAGGATAATGCAGGGCAAGATAACCTTAACATGGTGGATAGTCTGAATTCTGATCCAAAATTTGGAGCATCCCATGACTTTAGGCCAGTCTGAACAGTTGTCCCCACTGATATCCTATGTTTCCTGGGCTTGAGTGGCCCAGACATATAGGATGGCAGTTGCTGGATGCTTCCAGACAGCATCAAAAAGAGGATCAAACAAGTGGGACAAAAATTGTAAAACATAACAGCAAGCCTATTTTTTGATAGCCCTCATCAGCTGTTTCGTGACTTTAAAACATGCACATGCGCTGGATCAGTCCACACCAGGGTATACAAACAGTCACATGTTTTCCATGACTGCTGGGATATAAAGCCATGCAAATATGCACATTTTTGGTCAGAATTGAGTTTTAAATGCACCTTTATAACACGTGTTTTTCAGCTGTTAACCCAAATCAGTGAGCATTTTCATAAAACGTCATTTAACACCCCCCCCCCCCCTTAATCCCTGTTTCTTCTCGGTTGTAGAACATATGTAGAAGAGTCTACTGTCTCTTCCTCTGTATTGCACCTGTCTCTGACTATGACACAGGTTCTACCTGTCCACCATTACCTATTTTAAGGAATTCCTACATTCACATGTATAATGATTGGGCCTGGTACATAGGAGCTATAATCTTGACTCTGTACATTGTAGTTCATTCCAGCTGCCCAGCATTCATTCTAGATTACTAGCTATTACAGATACCAGAACCTGAAAAAAAAAACTCTTTTTAAATAATAATTCCCAGAATTCCCAAACCAGCTTGATCACCAAGTTGGAGGACTATGGAAGCTGTAATTTAAAACAACAACAACAACAACAACAACAACAAAACAGTATGTTCAAATTCAGCTGGAAGCTATATGAAAATGATGAAAACAAGACAGCATTTTTCGAGATGGAAAAGGAACAAAAACTACAAAGCCAGTACACGATTCTACTATGAAAATTAAAGACAAGAAGCCCAATGGTGCAATATATGCCAAAATGTTTATGTGATTACTACTGCTTCCATTGAACAGGTACTAGCAAACTGAAGGAGGAAAAAAAGGTCTGCCTATCTAATCTGAGAATGGAATTTTCCACAGCAGTCAAGTTCAAACCCAAGGCTGGCTTGGCTAACCGACCAAAGCCATACATTTTTACTGTTGTTTACTGTTGGGAAATAAGTGCATTGCCCTATTGTTTGGCTTCGAAGGATAAAAAGGAGCTGTTTTTTCCCTCTTTGAACGTTTGCGATACGGGTCACAGCAATACCTCTAACGGACGTGTCTATGCCTGGAAGGTCAGGGCAGGGTGTGTTTTGCCCAAGCACAATACCTGTTACTTTATTAGCAGTTATTTAGTTTGCTGCCTTGATAACATCAATGGGAATGTTTAACTGTGTAGATTATTAGGGAAAGAGTGAATGAAAGGGAGGGAAGGGAGGAGTGATGGGAGAGATTGAAATTACGAATACGACTTTGGCAAGTACCATAAACGTATTTTGCTGAACAGAAATAAATAAAACTGAGGCACAAAAGAATATATTATCCTTTGGCAGATGTTGCTAGAGTCTAGACAAGTCTTGAAATATCTATTGCCACAGCCCATGTGCTGGGATACATTCCCGGAGGCTCTGGCATTGGCTGCCTATTGAATATTCAGCACCAGCTGCATTTGGAGTTCTCAGGCCTCCATATTCTTTTTGGATTTGCAATCAATATTGGGGCTGGTAGGAATTTAGTTGGCTACCATTCATTTTAGAACTGCCTCAAGGACAAGAAATAAAGTTTGAAACAACAATGCAGGACAGAATAAAAAATAGCTGTAGAGGTGACCATTTGTGAGCGGGATGAATATTCATATATCATTTTGGTTACACACACAACGTACTTCTGTTCTTTTGAATGCTGAAGAATTGTAAGAAGGATGAGTCATATACACAGACTGTCATAATTTCTCTTTCCAGCTGAACAAAGCACAGGATGATTAGTCTGTTAATAATTATAAACTTGTTGTCTTCTGGGTTCACTTCACTTTGCCGTCATGGAAAGATGTCTTCTGAAAAGCCAGTGTTGACATATTGAAATGTTTAAGGCATTAACGTTTCAGTATGTCATGTCTCGCTTAAGATATGTTCTGCTCATGGTAGGAAGGACAGGGTTTTTTGTTTCACTTGTAAATATCTATCACGCAAAGAGGAGGCTATATTTTACTCTCATTAAAAGTATAAAAAAACATGCATAGTACAGCAGCATTTGTTCAGATGGCACAATGAAGATGGCTTGGAGAGATACTCTGTAGGAATGTGGCCATATTCTGACACCAGTGTTGCATCACTGCTTCAAACAGCTTGTTACATATAGGTCAACAATGCAGGCTTTAGAAAACATAATGTCAATTATTTCCCTTGCACCCTTCAAACAATCACGCAGTATCGGCTTTTGCAAAATTGGAGTATAAGGTAGGGGTAGAAAATAAAATGGAACTTTGCAGTCCTTCCTTTCTACCACTAAGTTATAGCATAACAACATGGAATCCTCTGTTGTAACATAACTGGAAACAATAATGTTGTCCCCCTACGAACCCGCATGTTCTCTTCGCTCGTCGAGGGAGGCCCTTCTCTCGCTCCCACCACCCTCGCAGTCGTGGTTGGTGGGGACGAGAGAGAGGGCCTTCTCCGTCGTGGCCCCCCGGCTTTGGAACTCGCTCCCTAGAGAGATCAGGCAGGCCCCTACCCTCCTCTCCTTCCGTAGGAGCTTAAAAACCTGGCTCTTTCAAAAGGCCTTTGATACTTAATCGGGTGTTGGACTGATCGATCTGCCCATTTCATAATAGCCCCATTCTTGAGGTGTTGCCAATGCTATATTGCACTTTGTCCATTTTAACTGTGAAATTACCTTCCCCATTTCGGCCCATTTCGGCACATGTTACACATTGCCTGGGTTCTATGAATTAGTCTCCAGTGTTAATATTGTATGTTTTATGTTGATTTTAACGATTGTTTTTACTGTAATTGATGTTTTTATTGAATAACTGTTTTATTGCTGTGTTTTGATATTTGATTGTTTTATCGGGCAAGGCCCCATGTAAGCCGCCCCGAGTCCCTTCAGGGAGATGGGGCGGGGTATAAAAATAAAGTTGTTGTTGTTGTTGTTGTTGTTATTATTATTATTATTATTATTATTATTATTATTATTATTATTATTATTTGTTCAGTCACTTCTGACTCTTCATGACCTCATGCCAGAGCTCCCTGTCAGCCATTGCAACCCTCAGCTCCTTCAAGGTCAAGCCAGTCCCTTCAATACCATTCATCCATCTTGTCCTTGGTTGGCCCCTCCTCCTTTTTCCTTCCATTTTCCCTATGTGGAAAATGGAAGGTAACTATGTGGACTTTCGTTGCCAATGTGATAATGATGATGATGATGATGATGATGATGATATACTTTATTTATATTCTGCTTTCTTTCTCCAAAGGGACTCAGAGTGAATTACAGTACATATAAGACAAACATTCAATGTCTTTTTACACAATGATATACATTACAATACACAGACAAGGTAAAGGCCTTCCCCTTTTCATCTCTGGCATCTGGAGGCAATGCTCAACTCCAGCCATGGGGGGGGGGGGAGGGGGGCAGTGTTCTTGTTCCATTTTTCCATGCTGAGGAATCTGTTGTCCATTTTCATCTCCAATTGTGTTTTGCCATCATACCATTCATCCATCTTGCCCTAGGTCAGCCTCTCCTCCTTTTTCCTTCCATTTTCCCTAGCATCATTATCTTCTCCAAGCTTTCCTGTCGTCTTAAGGCAGGAATGAAGGGGTAGGAGGAAATGGCCATATAAGGAGGTACGAGCAGGCCAGGAACACAGCCGATGGGTTAACACATGGTTTCCCTGAAATCATGTGTTTTGAGAGAAACGAAAGTAATGAAATGTAATACTGCACCACAAATATGCACCAATGGTTTGATATGTGGGCGGTCGTAAACTGAACCCACTGAATTGTATAAATAGACACTCGACCCTGTCTGCGGGGTTCTCCCTTTTCAGCATCTAGTTGTGCGTGGGATGAACCTCTGCAGCTGCAGGAAACTTTTAGTAAACTGCTTTCTTTGGAAAAAACCTCCAGTTGTCTGTCTCCTACTTCCACTGCGTCCGCACAGACACACAAGCCGAGAAGAGGGGAAGTCTGGTTTCCGCTACATTTTCTGGTGACCCCGACGTGATTCCACAATAAGACGGACCAGGAGATCGGAGACGGATCCCGCTGGCGGGACGGTCCCAACTCGGCGGTGGGGGCCAGAGGCAACTACCGTGAGACGAGAAGGGGCCCCTGAATATTGTAAGACCGGCTGCGGTACTTGCCTCTGATGCCAACGCCGGCCGACGGTGGGAGCCGCAACGACAGCGAGGTTCCAAAGAAACCAGGCAGGGAAAAGGATCCAGGGAAAAGTCCAGGGGCGAAGGTTGGTCCGACGTCTACAGCAATCTGGCAAGTATAGTGGTTAAAATGAGACACTAAGGGAACAGCGCCGGGAGGGACACAAAGGTTCCCAGGGAGGTATAAAGGGGTTCTGTCTTGTTATTCCTGACACACACCGTTGAGTGTCCAGGTGCCCAGTCCAAGGCAGTCCCCTCTATTTAGGCAGGATGGGAGGCAGTGGGTTCAAATCCACCACCCCATTACAGTGTATGTTAGACAATTTCGGCTCAGTTGCAAGTAGAGCCGTAGAAGGAATTCCCCAGAGAACAAGACTTGTGAGGGTGCCCCAAGACCAAGTCGTGCAGGGCTCATGAGGAGTCGCAACTCCCGGGGAAAGGAAAAAAAAAAAAACTGTTTGATTTCTTTGTCATGTGTGGGGAATAATGAGTTTCAAGTTCTGCATGTTTCGTGGTAATATTGAAGTGAAAATGAAAAATGAGTCTATAGATTTACACAAAAAATGTTGAGCACAAATATCTAGAAATGTTTTATTACGGTTGAAAAAAAATCTGATTCGAAGAGGGTCTGTGTTAGTTTGCTTTTGCTGACAAGCTGCAGAGAGGCGAGAAAAAGGGAGGGAGTTAAAGTGGTGTTGAGGCTCAGAAAGTTTTTTTCCTTGTTATTTCTGAGGAACAAAGGCTGTTTTCTTAAAAAGTTTTCCTTTGCACCTGGGCCTCATGCCAAAAAGATAGTGGGAAAATCTTGGCAACAGTTCAAGGTAAAAACTCCCTGTTATTCTTGTTAAAACTCAGGCGAAATGCCCAGAGAAAGATAATGGAATTCCAGTGGACAGCCAAGGTCAATGAAAGCCGCTGTAAAAATGTAATGTGAATTTAATATGAAAAAAAGAAAGAAAGAAAATGATGATGTAAATGTGTATATATATATATATATTGGGGTTCTGTCTTTCACCTGGATCTTAAATCCTTGCTTTTGGACTTATTTTGGGACAACTGGGTGAGAATGTTTCATGAGCTGAGATAGAGTGTGTGACTTTATCTAAACAACTAACCACTAATCAGAATTCCTGTGGACCTTGTGTGAATGAGATGTATGTGTTGAATTCAAAATGCATAAAGAGTTATAAACAATGTTAGTAGATTTGTTCAGAAGCAATTCGGAAGCTGTAGATATTTTTTTTTGAAAAAAAAAATGGTCTTAGGCTTGAAAAAAAAAAATCCTTGTTTTGAAAGAACAATGCTTCAGTGTTTTTAGAGAACATGGTGCTACAGACTTTAAACCCCTTACAGGTTATAGGGAAATGTTGGAGGTTTTTTTTTTTTTTTTTTGCAGCACTTTGGAATACAAGGAGAGGAGTTATTGGTTGTAGAGACTTTGTATGGAAAACTGTCACAAGTTGGCAGTGCAAGAAAAAATATATATATATATTTGTTTTTGAAAAAAAATTGACCCCATATTCCTGACACAGAAGGATTAAGAACTGACATTGATTTTTAAATTTTTGATTGACATTTTATTCAAAAAGGGAGCTAGTGCCCAAGTGATAAAAAGTTATCCTTTTGAGAACCAAAGACATGATATAATTGGCTACGTCTCATGTTGCTTCATAATAATTTTGTGAGATTTGGATTCTGGACTTTGTGATTTTGGCCCAACTCTTTCTAAAGGTTACGGAAAGGAAGGACTAGGACTTTTGTAAACGGGACATTAGATCATGCAAATAGGGGCATTTTTTCCATCGCCCCCAGCCTGGATTTTGCCAGATTTGAGAAGCGGCAGGAGGCTTTTCAACGTGTGTTACTAACAAATTTTGAGCTGTTCAACGAGTCGGTGTAAAAGGGGAATTGAGTAAGTTTAACACTGCAGCAGGACTGGAGTGGAAGATTGCATTGCAGCAAGTGGATACACGATTGTTAAATCGTTTGCGGAAAGGAAAAGAAAAAGATGCGGAGAAGAAAGATTTTGTTGGATTTCAAGACAGATGAGTGTGTTGTCAAAGGCACAGCCTCTGAGGAGGCCTGCCTTGGATGTGGGCGAAACGACTAGAGAGAGTGCTTCAAGAGCCATACAGCCTGGAAGGATGAGTATTTCCCTCCCCTTCTTTTCCCTCTCATTGTTTTTTGCTACAGGTCCTGAACTCCTGTATGGGATAAACCCAGAAGTCTATGAGACATGTTTATTGAGAGGCCTGGGAGGGCCTATAGGTGTTGCTGAGTGCTAAGGCTGTGATGGAGTGTGGCATAAGGCTGGAGGCTGTAAGGGCTGACCAACTCAACAACATACAATTTTCTATTTTGACCCAACTCTCCTGGATAGGACCTTTTGTAATGGGACATTGCAAATAATTCGGATTTTTGACGGATTTGAGAGACAATGAGGGACTTTTTCATATGCCATCTAACAACCTTGCTTTTTAAGCCAAAAGGAGGATATAGCACGGAGGCAATGTGACAAAGAATAAAATAAGTTAACCATTGCAGCAGGACCAGAGTAAAAAGGATTACTGCAGATCGCGAAAGAAGGCCCATGGAGGAATCATTTCTCAAGAGGCCATGGAGGGGTCGTTTAGGAGCTGAATAGTGGCCTACCTGCCCCACCCGTGGAGAGACAAGGGATTTCAACAAGATTGGCTGAGACAAAAGTGATGCCGAACAGGATGATCGACAGATGGGTAATCCGTTCCCCCTCCCCCATTCTCTCTCACTGTCTTCCTGCTTTCTTTTTCAGCTTTTTTTTTTTTTGGACTCCTGTTCCTAAATTGGAGATCCATAAGGCATTGTTATTGAGAGGCCTGTTTTCCAAAAATGGAGATCCATAAGGCATTATTACTGGAAGGCCTGTTTTGGAATCCAAAACAGTTTAAGTCTACCCCACCCACACGCTGGGTATACTAAGTATGACAGCTAAAGCCCTGTAAGAGATGGGAATTTTCTTTACAGACTTTTTCTTTACACAGAGACAATTCTTAGAGACTAGAGACTTGATTGGACAAAGAGACTTTCTTCAAATTAACTGAACATTATTCCTTTGATCAAGGAAGAGGAAACACATCCCCAGTTTGACTTTATGCCAAAGACTGAAAAGACCTGAAAGTTGGACATGTATGTGAATGGCCACCTCTGGCCATAGCAACAAATCCATCATCGGAAGAAGCCAAATGACTGGGCTAGATCAGAATTCTACTGTGGACTATGTCCTTTCTAAAACCTGATTAATATTTTTAATCCTCATGTGTTGTTTACCTCTGGTGATGAAACTATGTACAAATGCTATTCTGCGCTCATTTTCCACTGAAAAGATAGCTTGGCTGCAAGCTAGAAGGGATTGGAGGGACCCATAAGTCTGCTCATTTAGTTTGCTTCAGCTTTTGTATACACGCTTCGCAAAAAAAAAAATGGGGGAATAAGGCAGGAATGAAGGGGTAGGAGGAAATGGCCATATAAGGAGGTACGAGCAGGCCAGGAACACAGCCGATGGGTTAACACATGGTTTCCCTGAAATCATGTGTTTTGAGAGAAACGAAAGTAATGAAATGTAATACTGCACCACAAATATGCACCAATGGTTTGATATGTGGGCGGTCGTAAACTGAACCCACTGAATTGTATAAATAGACACTCGACCCTGTCTGCGGGGTTCTCCCTTTTCAGCATCTAGTTGTGCGTGGGATGAACCTCTGCAGCTGCAGGAAACTTTTAGTAAACTGCTTTCTTTGGAAAAAACCTCCAGTTGTCTGTCTCCTACTTCCACTGCGTCCGCACAGACACACAAGCCGAGAAGAGGGGAAGTCTGGTTTCCGCTACAGTCTCATTATGTGGCCAAAGTACTTCATCTTTGCCTCTAAGATCCTTCCCTCCAGTGGGCAGTCAGGCATTATTTCCTGAAGTATGGACTGGTTTGATCTTCTTGCGGTCCAAGGCACTCTCATAATTTTCCTCAAACCAACACCATAGTTCAAAAGCATCTATCTTCCTTCGCTCAGCCTTCCTTATGGTCCATCTCTTGCATCCATAGGTTCCTATGGGGAATACCATTGCTTTAACTATGTGGACATTTGTTGCCAGTGTGACGATGACGATGATGATAATAATAATAATAATAATAATAATAATAATAATAATAATAATAATAATCCTTATTTATTTTCTGCTTTCTCTCCCCAGAGGGACTCAGAGTGGATTACAGCACATATAAGGCAAACATTCAATGCCTTTTTACACAATGATATACAATACAATACACAGACAAGGTAAAAGCCTTCCCCATAGCTGAGGCAGGGGGTGTTCTTGTTCCATTTTTCCATGCCGAGGAGTCTGTTGTACATAGACATCTCAAATCGTGTTTTGCTAGCATTCCTGCATGTGGCATCCTTTTACCTTCCTGTCAAGATGGTACCTATTGATTTACTTGCATTGCCTGCTTTTAAACTGCTAGGTTGGCAGAAGCTAGGGCTGACAGTCAGGAGCTCACTTCGACTCACAACTTTGAACTGCTAACCCTCCGGTCAGCAGCTTTTCCTGTAGCTAGGGGTTTAACTTGCTGCGCCACCACAGCATGAAGTGGAATAATACAGTTGTTTGCTGGCTGTTTCATTATTCACAACTGATAGTATTAAGTGTCCATTTCCTACTTGAGAGTGTGAGTGGTTCCATAGTATGATCCCCATATCCACAGGAGATGTGTTCCTGGACTTCACAGCAATACCTGAAATCATAAATAACACTAAGTGCTATTATTTTTCAATGGGATGAATGACAAAGATACCACAAATAGCATATAGCTTATATTGGAGATTCTAAATGAATAAGTGAAAATATGTATAAATGCCTTGGAACCTATGGTGAAATGTGTAACATTACTAAAATAATTGCATTTGTCAGCATTATCTAGCAAAATTAAGGCCAAGGAGGATATGTTGAATAAGAATAAGAATGTGTGCATTGTTCCTGTATAAAATGTGATCTATAGGCACAGCAGGATGTCTTTCAAGAAACATGCTGAATTTTCTGCTTGCTTAAGGCTTAGTCTAGGACTTTTATGTTTCTTTTCATTCTGTGGCTCAATACACTGAAATACTATACCCGGAGTTTTTTTTTTTAAAGCATCTGTTTCAGCATGTTAAGGTAACCTCTGTCTGGCTCCACCTTTGTTTGGTCAGGTGTCGGCTCACCAAATTGAATTAAAGCCTCTATTCATTGTGCCATCTCTTCTTGACATGGTTAGCACCTCTGCTAGATTTTTTCACAGAGTCTCCAATAATCCTACTGAAAACATTTTCTCCCATTTAATAAATCTCTGTAGACATTATTGTCTTTCCTCCCTCCTTCCTAAGAAATGTCATTTCTGTGTCACTCAGGAGCAGGCCAGACAACATTTGGATAGATGGAAGAAGGGAGGCCAGACCTTCCATGTTGAATCTCCTCATGTGACTCCTTAGTCACAATTGTCCCTGGTTTCCACCAATATGTATTCTTATTTAGTTACATACAGGCCTCTTCTCATTTTAAACCTCTGCTATGGAGTGCTTGGTTATTCAGTAATGTTGATGTCCTATCAGATTGAACATCCATGTCAACCTTCAATGAGAGAGCTAAAAGCCACTCACCAACCCAAAGCAATGGAAGCCATGAGGCTTGCTAAAAGATCATCGGACCACCACTTTGCCCACAGAGTACTCTCATAGGAAAGTATGTGCCACACATCCTCGGCATGGCTGGTTTAGATGGCATACAAACCTTTGTGTCAGAACAAAGCATAATATTCATGGCTTCTCTATCACACCAGCACCTTCCTCAAGAAACAAGCAATGTGGGAATGTTTGCCATAAACAATAATC
Organism: Anolis carolinensis; assembly: GCF_035594765.1. Classification (NCBI taxonomy): domain Eukaryota; kingdom Metazoa; phylum Chordata; class Lepidosauria; order Squamata; family Anolidae; genus Anolis; species Anolis carolinensis. The sequence goes on along the minus strand of NC_085841.1, from coordinate 27,129,757 downwards.
TAGTACGGCTGTTAGGAATTGTGGGAGTTGAAGTCCAAAACCCCTGGAGGGCCGAAGTTTGCCCATGTCTGATTTATATGATATGTAAAAACAGGCGTGACCTACATTATGTTATTTAGATCAGGGAGATGCATTATCCCAACCTGCCCTCTGTGTTAGTCTTCTTTTTTGTAATAAGAATGGGAGGCAAACAAGCTTTCATTGGGATGGCTATTACAGTGTAATATGGCAGAGTTCAATAAAGATAGCCTAGGCTACTGAATAGTTTACTAGGTTTACCTGGTTACTGCCATTAGTCCCTACAGAACTATACATAGCCACAGATACCTAATATCATTAGGTGTAGTTAATAATTGCAGCAAGGGTTACTTTGATCATTTATAGGTATTCTGATCTGGTTCCTAAGTTAGTAAATATTTACAACAGTGACAAGTTTCCCTGTATTTCTATTGTCCAGGCTACGGCTTATTGTTGCTAAGCACCAGGTAAAAGCAGAATAACTGATCTATGCTGGACAGGAAATCAAATGGTTCATAAAAGTTTATGGTTGCTCCATTCAAAGTTACTTTGACACTTCAGTTCTTTTGTTAAGAGCATTGATTACGTTGTTAGGAAACGGTGGGAAAAAAGAAACACAATATGCATTGCTCTGGATAGGCTTATGCTCATAAAATGCTGCATAATTCTATACTCAGGAAATTGATTTAGGTCAGGCCTGTACAATTTGCAGTCATCGAAATGAATGCTAGCTGTTGCCAAGATCCTTCTATAGCACAATACACTGCTTTTGCAGGGTGGATAACATATCCTGCCAGTATGCTCAAAGTTCATTAATTCTCTAACCTGTCTATTTTCACATGTATACCTTTTACTAGAACACCACCACACTTTTTTCTTCTCTCTTTCATTTTGATGATAACATACAATACAGCATATCTTAGTTGCACAGAACTTTGTTTTCAAATATTTACAATGCAAATTTCATTTAATGCTGCACTGAACTGGGCCCCCTGTTTTTTGTGATATTTTTTTTTTTACTCCTGAAGGGGAAATTGCATAATTCCTGCCTTTTTATAATGGAGTGGGTAGCATTTTAATTGGGAGACATGGAGTGCATCTACATTATAGAATTAATGCAGTTTGTCACAGTTTTAACTGTCATGGCTCACTGCTGTGGAATCCTGACAGCTGTTTGATGAGATTCCAGCACTCCTTGGCAAAGAAGTCTAAAGGCTTTGCAAAACCACAAATCCCATGATTCCATATATAGAAAAATGGTGATTAAAGTGGTGTCAAACTGCATTAATAACTCTGTGCAAATCTACCCAGAGTCAGGGGTATGTTCATTTAGCAAATTCTGTAGCAGAGGTGGGGATAATGTGACCAATTTGACCAATGGGACCCTACTTTAAGGTGCCCAGATTTCCCAGATTTCATATCATTATAGCAAGTTGTTCTCGCTAAAAAAAGAAGGGATGGATAAAGACATTGACGTTCTACTGGGGAGGGCCCACCACTCGCTCAAGTGCATGGGAGAGGGCCTTTTTGATGGCTGCTCCCAGACTGTGGAAGTCCCTCCCAAGAGAGACCAGGATGGCCACATCCCTGCTGGCCTTCCACAGGCAGGTTAAGATCTTCATCTGTCCGCAGGCATTTGGGGAAGGATAAGGGCTTTGAGTGGAATTGGGGAGGGGGGACTGTGAGTTTTAAAGGCTATTTTAAATGCATTTATTAAATTTTAATCTGTTTTTACCACATTGTACTACTTAATTGTTTTTGAAACTTTCGCATTGCGCTTTTTAAACTTGATTAAAGTGTGGGATTGTTAGCTGCCTTGAGTCCCCATGTGGAGAAAGGTGGGGAATAAATAAAGTTGTTAATAATAATCATAATAATAATAATAGTTTCAATAAGTACTGCATATATTTTCGCTACCCTGAAAATAGGCTTCAGATCTAGTAAATCTGTATATATCTGTGTTCTGCATTCCATACAAAATGCTATTTATATCTTTCCCTAAACATTTTCAAAAAATCAACTATCCAACATGGATATTTCAATAAATCAAATATCCTACATGTAAAAAATCCTACATGTAAAAATGAATGGTGACATTCATTATTGGAAAGTTAATTGCCAAATGATTTTTGTGTTTTCAGTTCCCACTGCTCATGGATTCAGAGCTGGAAGAGGCTGCAAGGACCATCTAGTTCATCACCCTTCTGTACGGAATACTAGTATCATGTTAGTACTTGGAGAATCCACTTTCTTCCTTCACTGACATTTTTATTGCTGATGCTCTTACACTCACAATTACTACAAAAATTTGGAAGCTATTGAACTGACTGTGCTACAAAAGGCTGAAAGAATAAACAAGGCATAATAACTGGTATAGACATAGTGGTGGGCAGACTCCAGAGGGGCATAAGGGCAAGCCTAGATATCATATAAGGAAAATGTAGAAATGTGCTTTCGGAAAGCTACAATTTGGGCTATGTGGCTTGTGACTATGGTTTCTAATTCCATAGAAGAAGAGGGGTTTCTTACAGTTACTGTCCTATAAAGATATTATGATATTAACGTGGTTTTCTTTTCTGTTTCCCAGCATTGAATTTGCCCTTTTCAGTCAAATTTGCAGCAGATTGAGTCAAAACTTTTATCAAGTTATCTACCACAACCCCAGGGTCTTATTTGTGGTAAGTGACTCACATTCACATAATATATGAAGTTACATTTTATTTGTTCCACACTGCATCATTTCATATTCATACAAAAACGCTTTTGCCAATCACGCATTTTGTGGAAATCTTTTGACAACTCTTCTAATTTACCTTTTATTTTAACCACCCAGTTTAATGCTAACTTGCCCACCTCACTGCTCAGTCCCATTTTTGCATCATTTCTGAAAAAATATGTAGAAACCTCAATCTATTCTTCAGAACTTTGTCTTCCATCTCTCCATTTGTGTGAACTATTTTTTTTTATTCTCACACTGCTTTCATTTCTGGTCTTCCACACTACATAAATATAGCACTATGGTTCTACTTGAATTGCTATGGCTACATCCTGTGGAATCCTAGAGTTTTGTGAAACACTAAGAGTTCACTGGCTAAGAATCCTAAACATCTCTGCTGCTACACTATTAATCACAGTATTCCATAGGATGTAACCATGGCAATACAAATGGTATCGAAGGCTGTGCAAAATAATGTGGGTTCCCTGCTCAGATGTTGCAGTGAATCCATATAACTCAAGGTGGAATCACCTCATCCATCTGTTAATCTGTAATAGCAAAACACAGAATTGACTCCAGAATTTCCAGAAGTGATCCTGTAGTTTTGGAGGTATGGGCAGCTAGATCAGGGCTGTCCACTCCACCAATGGACCCACTGCTTCATCACTCCCAGCAAGCAGCTCTCTCCCAGAACTGCTTGTTAATAAGTTTACATTTCAGGTCATTTCATGTGAGGAGCTGAGACATATGACCAGAAATGTGACATTCTTAGCAAGCCTCTGGGAGAGAGCTGCTTGCTGATGGCAACTCAGTGAATGTCCCGATGCACCCTCAGACCAGCTGGCCATATGGATGACCAAAGGGTTCCAGATATGTTGCTGGGGCTTCACCATATTTTTCCAGTCATTGTAGACATGCCCAAAGTCCTTTACATGTATGCATTCTTTTTTGAGGCATAATCACTGTGAATGAAAGACAAGAATACCATTCTCCACTTTTTTACTTTGTGCCACTACTCAATACAATGGCATATGGAAGCCATCCACGACAGGATTATTTTCTTCGTAACTTTTCAGATTTCTAGCTGAAAAGTGATTGCTGCAAATGGGCAAATCAGCCCTAATGATTTCTGCCCCTCATCCACAGAACTTTAGACCGATAGTACCTTTGTTTGATGAAATACCTTATTGTGTGAGGCTACAACACTCATGGTGACTACAAAACTGGTTGTGGTGAGTTATTAATATATGAACAAGGAGAGAGGAGGAGAGGAGGAATAGGAGTTTATGGAAAAACATTGTGGTGTTAAAGGGAGTGTAGAGTTTCCATATGAGAAAATGTCTAGAGGCAGTTTACATAGCTGGAACCCAAGTACTGAATGGTTGTATTGGGAGTAATATTGAGGCAGTCTGCTAGTGCTAATTTATTGAGCAGCAGTGCTTCTTTAACTGCCTGAATTGTTTGTTGTTCCTCCCAGAGGAAATTCATGGAAGCTAGGAGCAAATTTTTAATCCTTGAAAAAAAATATACACACACTCTTCCATTTATTTCATGGGTTGTCCGAATCCATACATAAGAAGAATTCAATTGTTTCAAAATTTCCACTTTTTTGCGGAGATATTGTGGTAAGGGCTTAGGAAGTGTTATTCTTTGAAAAGTAGCAAAAAGCCTGAGATACCAATGATGGTCTCATTCTGAAGGACCATCTTTATTATGAGCTGTTTCTCCCATCTGTACATGGATTGGAGACTCAGATCCATGTTATCTAGTCACTGGCTGATAGGATCCATATATTTACATATACACTACAACACATGCAAGAGGAAATCAATTGTATTGCGTTTCTCATTTCCAGACAGACTCCAATGGGAAATGCAGGCCATAGATGTACTTTGGAACCTCTGTAGAGGATTTAGTAGAGCATTGGGGGCAGAGGGAGGAAAAGGAAGGGAAAAGGTTAAAGAGTTCTTGGCTTTTCCTATGGCCACTATTTTCATAGTGATGCAACTCGCTTCCTGGATTATTCTCTGGGGTTTTCTGTACATTTTTAAAGTACAAATCATGCTTAAGACAGAAGTATTTAATCTGTCAGTGGAGAGTTTTGCTTCAACGTCTCTTGCAAGCTTTTTATCTCTGCAAGTTCAGGCTTGAGTATCTGTCACAGATTGTTTCTTGATTCACATGGGGTGTGTTGCTCGGATCAGCAATGGATGCCAAGGTGATAGTCATGAGTAAACGTTACTGTTTATATTTTGATCAAGAGGCTTCATGGTTTAGTTGGAGCTGTGTCAGCAATTGCCTTAAGCTCTGTTATGTTTGATGAGGTCTCAGCAAAATTCAGAAAAGGGGTGTGGAACGTCGGCTTTGAACTACCAGTACACGTTTCCCCAACCTTCAGGCAGCAATGAACTTCAGGTTGGTTCCACAATCTATTACATTTGCTAAGAGTTAGTCTGAGTTTGTGCAACCCTTGCTACCAACACCTTTCTCAGTTTTTATTGTTAGAGCTGAGGGAAGGAATACAGTAGTCTCACGGACTACTGATTTACGATTGATTCTGAGATATAAACACATTGGTCCTGGTTGGTGCCACTCAGTGCAATAGTTCATGGTGTCATCACCATGGACTTGCTCTTGTATCAGACCACACTACAATATCTAGTTATTGATACCAGAAAATTTGACAAAGTCAGTAACTAGAGAAAAAAGCCAACAACAACAAATCACCTAAGGCTCCCTTTACACTGCCATATAATCCAGATTATCTGATTTGAACTGGATTACATAAATCTACACTGCCATTTAATTCGGTTCAGAGCAGATAATCGGGATGTCATATGATAGTGTAGAAGGGGCTTTAGGGCGCTTCCAGACAGCACAAAAATGCAGGTTTAAAATAGGGTTTTTTAAAATCCCAGGATCTGACTGCAGGTCCCCACGCAAACCTGTTAGTCTCAGGATTGGTTCTGCCACGATCTTCACAGGCTTCTACTGTATTGGAACAAGATAGAGGGCAGACGGTGGACATCCAGGAGAAGGCTTTGTTTTAAGCACTCCATTATGTGCTGGACCATATAGGCAATTATGCGCACATAGAAATATCTTTGTATAAATATAAGCAGTTTTCATATAAGGATTCACATGTAACAGTGATTTTTTTAAAACAAATCTTCCATCAGATATATCCCTTCACCCAATTGTTTATTCAAGCTCTGTTTAATATTAGTAAAGGTTTCCCCTTGACATTAAGTCTAGTCGAGTCCCACTCTGGGGTTTGGTATTCATCTCCATTTCTAAGCCGAACAGCCGGCGTTGTCCGTAGACGCCTCAAATGTCATGTGGCCAGCATGACTGCATGGAGTGCTGTAACTTTCCCACTGGGAAAGTTGATCTACTCACATTTGCATGATTTTGAACTGCTAGGTTGGCAGAAGCTGGGGCTAACAGCAAGAGCTCCCTGGATTCAAACCACCAACCTTTTGGTCAGCAAGTTCAGCAGCTCAGCGGTTTAACTCAGTGTGCCACCAGGGGCTCCCTGTTTAATATTATAAAATTTAAAATAAAGAGTTTTAGAGAGTTCTAATTGCTCTCTGTTTGTACTTCCTTTAAATCAGCTGTGTGTCCATTTGATAGCTCAATCAGCTGATCAGCTGTTTTGGGCTTTTTAAAGGCAAACATATGTTAGAGCAGCTTCCACAGAGGGGAGGGAAGAAAATCACGTGTTTTTTGCAAGTGCAAGGATATACAGTGATGCAAATATGTGCATTTTCCAGCTGGAATCAGGACAAAAGGGGATTTTCCATATCTTCCTCTGCTGCAAATCAGCACAGATTCACCAGTATCATCATGTAGCTACCCCCCCCCCCTTAACCCGGTAATTGCCGTGTTTTAAGTGATGTGGAGATGGGCCCTTAGTCTCCTTATATGTCACTCAGATAAGAGTGACATATAAGATAATATAATTTTCTGGCAATACACTTCTTTCTGTTCTACCATCCTCATAGGTACATCTGGCAGAAACATACGAGAGGGTCTTCTTGGGGGTTGTTCCCCCAGAATTTCCTTCTCAGCTACAAACTTTGTGTGTGTGTGGCAGGTATTGCTTAAGGGAAAAGAACCTTACACAATGGCTAGATTTTCTACTTGCTGTTTTCTTTTTTATTGTGTGCATTTTGATGAATTTTAAGTTTGGTCATTTAATTTTTAACTATGTTTACTTTTATTAATGTGAGTCAAATTGAATCCCAAACTGTGAAAAAAACATGAAAAGGAGGAGAAGGCCATGGTGATGGCAGTGGTGGTGACAGCGGAGGAGGCCACTGTCACAGAGAGGCAAATAACATTTCCATGTCCAAAGATCTCTGTGGCCCCACATTATGTTTTAACCTCTACATATATAGATGTTGGTTTAATGCATGGTTTGAAAATAATAAATGTGTGAGAAACATGTTTCTGGAAATAAACTTACTGCTTTGAGGATAACTGAACTAATCATTGGAATTACAATACATTCAAAGAATCAATTATTTACCTAGACTATCTAAAAATTGTATTGATTCTGGATTTTGCATAACACATGTCTGCAGTCATTTCTCAAAATATGTATCTTCCTGCTTTGATCACTTAGTAACCATGTTATAAAAATGCTGTATCTCCCTTAGAGATGCATCATTTAAGTTGTACAGGAAGTCTCTGCTTGAACTATGTACATCTAAATACAAAAGCATATGGGGGAGCAATGGCAGAAGAATGACCGCAAAGCAGATTGTGTGAAATATGTTGCTCTTGTTCCATATGTTTTAATGTGGGATCAAAAACCTCTCTCTTAAGCGCAATTATCTGGTTAATCAAGCATTTAATTTGGCCCTTCGGAAGGCAAGACAAGTTGATCAGCCATGACAAACAAGCAAGCTGTGGAGAGAGCTGGGGATTTTGAACAGCACAGAACTACATAGTTCCCTTGGAGCTACAAATTATGAATCTAAGACTATGCTGGAGTCAATAAAATATTCCACTGAAATGTTCAGCAATGGATGTGAGAAGAATGAGTAACTGTTTATGTTCCCACCATCATCCTTGAAGGCACATCTTGGTATCTGGTGAGTCAATTGTGAATTTCAAGGCCAAAATATATAAAAAGTGTTCAGTGTTCAGTTCATCAAGTACATTTTCCTGCTTTCCTGCGATTTTCCTGCTTCTTGGCAGGGAGTTGGCCCACAAGATTTCTTGCAACTCTATGATTCTATGATTGTATGATTTACATTTCATGAAGAACATATCCATATTCTATATTAATTCATATAAATATGCACAGAAAGTTACTTTTGCTAATCAACACCCATAATCATCTGGCTAGAATGTGGCCTGGGGGATTGTTGCATTCATAATTCAAGATGGTAACTTTTCCAAACTTTGGATCTCCTCAAACTCAATAATTACACAAATATAAATATTGTGTTTTCTTCCATTTTGTGTCAATTGACAAGATGAACTGATATTTGGCCCAAATTAAACATTCAGGAAATGTGAGGATCTAGAACAAATCAATTTAGTTCAGTGAGAATATCTTGCTTCTGAATCTTAGGGGTCAAAGTAACTTCTATGAAACATTGAAAACTAGAGGTTCTATTCATGAATCTATATATATTTGAGATGCATCACTCTGCTTTCAATAGAGCACTCACAATCTAGGCGCAGTTATTTCCACTATAGTCTAGTCATTATGAACAGAATGAAACTGCTTCTGGATACAGTTTACTGTAAGTGATTCAAAGCATTAGTTCCTACTCTATTTAGCAACTGCATCAGTGTCTAGTTCATTCTATTCATTTTAAAATGTTAGTTTTGATGTTTAAAGCCCTTCATCTATATATATAAAAGAGTGATGGAATCCTGGTGACCGACAAAACAACAAAACTACAGGCCCCCCAACCTCGAAATTTGACAACACAACCCATCATCCACACCTCTAGGTTGATACAACAAAAAGAAAAGAAAAATAAAGTCGAATTAGAGGGAGATGAATAATGGTTTTTATCCAATTGCTGCCAGTTAGAAGGCTAAGCTCCGCCCACTTGGTCTCCTAGCAACTCACTCAGCCCAGAGGACAGGCAGAGTTAGGCCTCAGTTAGGCCTCTTCCACAAATTATCTAATTTGCACTAGATTATATGGCAGTGTAGACTCAAGGCCCTTCCACACAGCTATATAACCCATTTATAATCTTATATTATCTGCTTTGCACTGGATTATCTTGACTCCACACTGCCATATAATCCACTTCAGTGTGCATTTTATCCAGCTGTGTAGAAGGGGCCTCATATAATCCAGTTCTAAGCAGATAATATAAGATTATCAATATACAGTACAGTCTCACTTATCCAACATAAACAGGCTGGCAAAACGTTGGATAAGTGAATATGTTGGATAATAAGAAGGGATTCAGGAAAAGCCGATTAAACATCAAATTAGGTAATCATTATACAAATTAAGCACCAAAACATCATGTTATACAACCAATTTGACAGAAAAAGTAGTTCCATGTGCAGTAATGCTATGTAGTAATTACTGTATTTACAAATTTACCACCAAAATATCACAATGAATTTAAAACACTGACTACAAAAACATTGATTACTAAAAGGCAGACTGTGTTGGATAATCCAGAACATTGGATAAGCGAATGTTGGATAAGTGAGATTCTACTTTAATATGAAATAATTGCTGTGATAGAATAATACAGATCAATATAATCTCTAAAACCAGGACAGTAAATAAAAAGCAACACTCTGCAAGCAGGGAAATTGGAAATTCCACAAAGGAAACAATCAGGACCAGCTAACACAGACAAAAAAAACCAAAAATATTGTATATTCACAACCTTTAGGAAATAATATCCCCTGATGGCACAGCGTGTTAAAGCGCTAACCTGCTGAACTTCTGGACTGAAAGGCCGCAGGTTTGAATTGGGGGAGCGGAGAGAGCCCCCACTGTTAGCCCCAGCTTCTGCCAACCCTAAAGTTCAAAAACATGCAAATGAGAGTAGATGAATAGGTACTGCTCCGGCAGGAAGGTAACGGTGCTCCATGCAGTCATCGCACATGACCTTGGAGGAGTCTATGGACAACGCCGGCTCTTCGGCTTAGAAATGGAAATGAGCACTAACCCCCAGAGTCAGACACGACTGGACTTAATGTCAGGGGGAAACCTTTACCCTTTACCTTAACTACCACCAATTCCTCAATACCTTATTTCCTATACCACCATACTTGGCCACAGCAACGCGTGGCTGGGCATAGCTAGTGACTTAGTATAGAATCAAAGAGTTGGAAGAGACCACAAGAACATCCATGAGGTTTCCATGGCTGAGTCATGATTCAAATGTGTGTTTCCCAATGTTGGTCCAACACTCAAACCGCTACACCACACTGGCTCTCCATTTGACTATTATACTCTCTGAAATTGTTTCCAGTTTCATTTACATTAAAATTGTCTATTGTTTCTCTCCAATTCTGTCTCCCACCATCTAAGGATAGAGATGGTTCTGAATAACAGCTGGATTTTACATTTGGATGTTTCGTCTTCCTAGTAAGTATTGAAAGAGTCCCAAGGACTACCTGAAACAACTTCTAAATGCATTGCTGTATTCCATTTTGCCTTTTGTGTTACCTGAATTGCAAATTCTTTTAAAACAGTGGTTCCCAAACTTTGGTCTCTCACCGTTTTGGTGGCTGGGGTTTCAGAGAATTGTGGATCGGGCTGTGGCAGAGCTGGTTAGTAGCCAGCTGCAATAAATCACTACAGACCGAGAGGTAATGAGTTCAAAGCCAGCCAGGGTCAGGGTAAGCTCCTGACCATTAGTAGTCCAGCTTGCTGTTGACCTATGTAGCCAAAAAATAGTTGCATCTGTCAAGTAGGAATTTAGGTACCGCTTATGCAGGGAGGCTAACTTAACTAATTTACAACACCATAAAATCTCCAGCAGTGTGTGGAAGATGAGGAAGTACTCCATCAAGGATTCAATGTCACAGTGGATGGTGAAGCACCAGCTCCCCCTGTGGTTGGAATCGAGCATATCCTCATGAAGCCAGAAGCTGGAATGTTAAATTGCCTCTGTGTCTGTCTATATGTGGTTGTCTATATATGTTGTTTGTCTAATGGCATTGAATGCTTGCCTTGTATATATATACATTGTGATCCACCCTGAGTCCCCTTTGGGGTGAGAAAGGTGGAACATAAATACTGTAAACAAACAAATAAATCAGAGTTTGGGATCACTATTCTTAAAAGAAGACTGATGCTTCTCAACTGTCCTTGCACTACTATGCCATGTGAAACTGCCTATTTCAGATTGAGATGAGGATCAGAGCATTATTTTCTCCTCCTGTCCTTCACATCAAGATGTTGCCTCCTTTTATTCAGCCACTTTCCCAAGAAAACCATATACCTGATACTGAAGACATAATGACATTTTTAAAAATCCCTCAGATCCAAGGGTCTGGTAAACATCTTAGAGCAGCTCTGATGAATATGTCTCTGGTACTTTTCCAATTTAGATTGCTTTATTACATTTTCAGCCTTTTAAAACAGAGAAAGTAAACCAGATTTTCCACTTTTATCGCCTTCTGGTCTTGTACACAATAATTATCAAATAGAAGTCAACCAGCAGTTTCATAGCAAATGCCAGCAAGGGAAATAACCAATTCCCAGACATATGTTAGCTCTGGTATTGTGAAAGGAATAGGTTGACAGAGCTTTGGTGTATCTGATGGGTTTACTGAAGGAAGCTTGCTCACTTAAAACTCACATTAGCTGACTGATACTATATTTAACATATTATGTACCTCTCCTCATGCTGGAGACTGAATTTGCATTGCTAGTTACTAGGGATGTGCAACTCATTAAAAATGGTTCAAAAGTCATCATTAGCATTTTGTTTCCAACGTGTTTCTAAAGTATAGTTAGTGAAAAATTTGTTACTGTAACGAGAGTAACGGATTTTCGTTACTATTTCATTATAGTAATTGTGCATAATTACTATAATTGGGGAAACTTCAGGGGTTCATTTCTCCCTCACTTTTACAGCCATTGGGGTGAAACTCTCTACAATGATAGAACACATTTACTACTCTTAGGCCACCAAATTTCAGAACCTTTCACTTATCCACTGACTTATGGGGAATTTCCAAAGCTTTTATAAACGACATTTTTAATAATAAAGAAATATGTTCCTAATTTGAAAGTATTATTTACTGTTTAATAGTGTAGTCCTTACTTTGAAAGTAGTGGTTCTACTCCGGGAACTTTTTGGTTCTGCACCAAACATTTTGTTGAATGGGTGGATGGCAATGTTAAATTGGTGGACTGGATAGCAAAATGCACTATAACATTATGTCCCTCGTGCAACAACAAAGTCTTTGCAGATTTTAAGATAAAACCTATTAGGAAATGACATTTATAACCCAGGAAGAAAAACTATAGGGTAGAAACCATCAAAACACCCCCCAACAGATGGCCATCCAGCCTCTGAATAAATAATAATAATAATAATAATAATAATAATAATAATAATAATAATAATAATAATAATAGACAGTCCTAGACACTTGGGAAGTGTTCGACTTGTGATTTTGTGATATGAAATCCAGCATATCTATCTTGTTTGCTGTGTCATAATAAAATAACAATAATAATAGACAGAATCATACAATCATAGAATAGTAGAGTTGGAAGAGACCTCATGGGCCAACCAGTCCAACCCCCTGCCAAGTAGCAGGAAATCGCATTCAAAGCACCCCGGACAGATGGCCATCCAGCCTCTGCTTAAAAGCCTCCAAAGAAGGAGCCTCCACCACAGTCCGGGGGAGAGAGTTCCACTGCTGAACAGCCCTCACAATGAGGAAGTTCTTCCTGATGTTCAGGTGGAATCTCCTTTCCTGTAGTTTGAAGCCATTGTTCCGCATCCTAGTCTGCAGGGCAGCAGAAAACAAGCTTGCTCCCTCCTCCCTATGACTTTCCCTCACATATTTGTACATGGCTATCATGTCTCCTCTCAGCCTTCTCTTCTGCAGGCTAAACATGCCCAGTTATTTAAGCCACTCCTCATAGGGCTTGCTTTCCAGACCCTTGATCATTTTAGTTGCTCTCCTCTGGACGCTTTCCAGCTTGTAAACATCTCCCTTCAATTGCGGTGCCCAGAACTGGACACAGTACTCCAGGTGTGGCCTGACCAAGGTGGAATAGAAGGGTAGCATGACTTCCCTGGATCTAGACGCTATATCCCTATTTATGCAGGCCAGAATCCCATTGGCTTTTTTAGCAGCCGCATCACATTGTAGGTTCATGTTTAACTTGTTGTCCACGAGGACTCCAAGGTCTTTTTCACACGTACTGCTGTCGAGCCAGGCATCCCCCATTCTGTATCTTTGCATTCCATTTTTTCTGCTGAAGTGAAGTATCTTGCATTTGCCCCTGTTGAACTTCATTTTGTTAGTTTTGGCCCATCTCTCTAGTCTGTCAAGATCTTTTTGAATTCTGCTCCTGTCTTCTGGAGTGTTAGCTATCCCTCCCAGTTTGGTGTCGTCTGCAAACTTGATGATCGTGCCTTCTAACCCTTCGTCTAAGTCGTTAATAAAGATGTTGAACAGAACCGGGCCCAGGACGGAACCCTCCGGCACTCCACTCATCACTTCTTTCCAAGATGAAGACAACGCATTGGTGAGCACCTTTTGGGTTCATTCACTTAGCCTATTACAGATCCACCTAACCGTAGTTTTGTCTAGCCGACATTTTACTAGTTTGTTTGCCAGAAGGTTGTGGGGGACTTTGTCAAAGGCCTTACTGAAATCCAGGTACGCTACATCTATGGTGTTCCCTGTATCAACCCAACTCGTAACTCTGTTAAAAAAAGAGATCAGATTAGTCTGGCATGACTTGTTTTTGGTAAATTCATTTTGGCTATTAGCAATGACTGCATTTGTTTCTAAATGTTCGCCTTTTTGTTGTTTTTAATGTCCCTGGCAAGCCTAAGCTTATTTTGCGCTTTAGCCTTGCGAACCTTTTCCCTACAGGAGTTGGCTATACGTTTGAATTCTTCTTTGGTGATTTCTATGATGATTATAATAATAATGACGATGATAAGGAAAACATGTTCCTTGTTTGAAATGTATTTCCTATTTAATTGTTTAGTCCTTACTTTGAAAATAGTACTTCTACTCCAGGAACTTGTTTCTGTACCAAAAACTTTGTTCAATGAGTGGATGACAATGTTAAATTGGTGGACTGGAGACTACAGTAAAATGTACTATAGCATGATTTCCCTTGTGCAAAGAAAAAGTTTTTGCAAATTAATAAACTTTTGCCATGTTTTTATGATAGAACCAAGTAGGAAATGAAACTTATAACCTAGGAACAAAAATAATAATTTATTAGAACTCTGGCTATGGAGGAGCAAATCTTTCTGATGCCGAGGAGTGCACTGCATTCTGGGAAACATGGTTTAGGGCATACCCTTTTGAATTCTCTGGCATAGGACTTCTCCCTTCCCAAACTACATTTCCCAGAGTTCTGTGCTGTTTCCCAGAAAACACTGCTGCCTCTGTTCTCCTCTCTTAATGGCAAGAGGCCATTAATTTGTAGAGGAAAGGCAAGGCAAGCAAAAAGCCTTTTTGCCTTTGCTTTTTGAACTTGGATTCCTTGCACTGAATATGAAACTGACTTTGGGAGCCTTCTTAGATTTACAAAAGTAAAACAAAAAAAAGTATGCAGTAAGTTTCAATTTCTTAATTTTTGGTGCGGACCATAGGCATGGGTGAATTTATCAGAATCGTCAATAATCGTAATAAAATCGTATCCATTTTGGATTCCAAACAGGGTTCCGAGGTGGTTTGGTGCTTTAAGAATTGCATATCCTTCTTCTTCGCACTTGTCATAATTTGAAATTGAATCTGTTCATATATGCAACTGTTATTAATCGATTGGTGGAGCTATATCCCAGGAAAAATCATTCCCAATGCATGTAGTTGCTAGCATGGGTAACTGAGGGGTTAAAATCACTCTGTGCCTAGAGAGGCCAGACGAGAATGATACCTCTGGTCAAGTGAAACACATTTAACATCCAGGGTGTCAGCATAGAGATAAGGACATGTGGCAGCCCAGCCACCTACTTGATCCCTTTTTCTCCCAAACACTACACAGATCAACTATAATAATAGGTTTATTAAGAAAAGAGTATCTCATATATAAACAGTTTCAAAATAGTGTCCAAAATAAGTAGACTAAGCATTCACTAAAGTACCAGCAAAACCCAGTATGCAAAAGCAGTTTCAAAGTTACATCCATGAGCTAGATTTCCAGGAGCTTAACAAAAAGCATTGACCAACTCTGAATATGAATTCCAAAAATCACCGAAGGCAAAAGCAAAAAAACTGTAATCCAATAAATACAAAAGATGTCCATTAGAGTTCCATTGAAGGACAGATAGTCAATTGAGCTTGGGGATGATTTCAAAGTATGGCATCACTACTTAACTAGAAATATATCCAAAAGCTTGAAAACATGAACTTGACTATAATCCCAAAGCTTTGAAACTTGACACAAGATTTGTAATCCAAACAGGAGGCATGGAACTTATACAGGAAAACAAGGTACAGACCCAAGACCAGAACTCCTAACTCGAAGCTGTCAAGACAGGCAACTTGACATATGAAAATTCAACATTTATCTCCCCACCGAACATTGACTCTTTAAGAATACTCCCTCTTGCCCATGACATCACTCTTTCTCACACCTGGGTTCCCTTTGTTTATCTTTCAGTCTCTGCGAACAACAAATTTGTCTCTTTTTTGCACTATCCCTTCCGAGCTGTAACCTCTGGGTTATCAGTCTCTACTTCACATTTCTTTCAGAATCAATCCCTGGCTGAATCACTGCCTGTTTCCCCAACAATAGATCTATCTATTCCCATTGTCTCAAAGACACTTTCACTTTTCCCCACAGAAACATCAGGCTTAAACAGAAAATCCCTGTCCTTATGCTCAGAAGCTTCATAGGCCTCAACAGCACACATGGCAAAGAAATAAAAGGCCCGACCATGTGATTAATTTTCTTCTTCTTTTTCTTCTGTCATGACCATCTGAGTGTGAGTGGCTGTAAATAATCTGGAACAATAATAAACAGGCTCTTGGCAGAAATACAGAGTCCCAGTATGCTTG
Organism: Anolis carolinensis; assembly: GCF_035594765.1. NCBI lineage: Eukaryota > Metazoa > Chordata > Lepidosauria > Squamata > Anolidae > Anolis > Anolis carolinensis. Next base: position 27,113,814 of record NC_085841.1, on the reverse strand, counting down.
ATTTAAGAAGCACAAAGGCAGGGGAAGGACAGAGAGGCACAGCTGCTTCAAAAGTGCATGCCTCAGACCCAACTGTAGGTGCTGGTTAGGGTAAATCTATCAGTCTTCAAAATGAGCTTGACCCTGGTACTCTGTCCCTCAAGGTCCCTTAAGAAACCTACCTGTCTTGTTCAAAGCTAGATTCAGTTCCTTGTTACTATATTAAAGATGTGATAGAAGCCAGAAAAAAATTGAAAGCATTAACCATTCAAACAAAACTTGAATGTGGCAGATAACAACCAATTAACAAAGGGGTAAGACAAGTTACCAAATGCCAAAGGGGTTCTGGACAAAACTGCTTTGAAATATTTCCATTTATGAAGCCTACATACAACATCAAGAACTTCCATGAGGCATTTTGACATGTCAAAAGAACTGTGGGGGATTTCCAACAGCAAACATACTTTTGCATAAATTAATAAATTCATAATCAAAAGTCAAGTTGTCTTCAATCTGTCATCTTCTGAATAATTATAGATAACTGTTAAAGTATAATTCTCCATTACTTCAGTTATCTGAAGTAATGGAGAATTATACTTTAACAGTTATCTATAATTATTCAGTTATCTGAAGTAATGGTGAACCTCTTTTATCTGAAGCCAACATACTTGAGCCTTGGGATATGATCACAGATCATTGTGTAAGTCTACTAAGTGAATATTGCATTTCCAATATGGGAACAGTTTTGATTTTGACCTGCATATGACCCAATTTATTAATTTTGTTGCCACTTATGCACTCATTTTCAATTTCTCAATCTACCATATTTTGTTTGTACTGTTAAAACCAACATTAAAATAAAAATGTCCTGCACTAATTTCATTTTGTCCTAGGACCTTATCACACGTGCTGCTAGAGTCAACCAGTCTTGCCACATCTCTGTGGCACCTACCCAGAGGGCATGGAGACCCGTTGCCCCATGCCTAACACCATCATGGCTTTCCCCTGCCTGATCACATGGGGGAAGTCTCCTAAATCTAGCTTAACCCATATTTCCTAATGGGAAGACGGGAAACCTCCCGTCATCCACCACTGGCTGATTTTTGGCAGCTCCAGGTTTTTTTTGTTTTTTTTTCCAGTTCAGCCACAGAGCTGCCCCAGAGGCAGTTTTCACTGGGTGTGGTAGGAGCTGTTGTGCTCTGTGGCTGAATTTTAAAAACCCCATTGCCGCTGCCAAAAAGAAGCCCCTGTGAAGAGGTCTCTAGTTAAGTTTCTGCCTAGTTCTGGCTCATGCTGGCTAAAATAACAGCAGCAAATGCATCAGAAAAAATATATATCAGGCAAACAAAAATGTGGGATGGATGAATCTATTCATTTTGGTTTCATTTAGTTTCTCTTTATCCCCTCTTGAGTTTGTTTTATGCCATTACTTCTTCTGTCTGCAAATAAATAATTTAGAATTAAATCCAGATTTTAGAAAACTGCATATATTTTATGTACATTTCTTTCAAGATACGTATATCATTAACAATAAAATACATTTTCCTCCATTACACACTTTTTATATGCAGGGTGTCTTAATATGAAGGCTTGAAACAGGATATCTGGATTTCCACAGTGTCTGAAAAACTGTCTCCTCATGTATGAGCCTTAGAATTTGGGACTCTCTGTGACGCACACACATAGTACAACCCTCATCTCCATTGAGTTTGTATGGATATACAAAATTATAGATTTTAGCTATCCCACAGAAAGGCTTGATTTCCAAATTAGGAATACATTTAGTCTCTATGGAAAATGAATAGAGAGGATATAATTTCTTGGATGTAGATAAATGTCCCATTGACATGGGGATCGTACCATACATGTATTTGATATATCTATTTTTGTATGCATATTTTGACTAAAAACAGCATTGCAGAGATTGGAAAAACCTAAATTCCAAAGTACAAAACTATGTTTGGCATTACATACTGGCCATTGACAGAAAAATTAAATAAAGGTAAACGTTTTCCTCTGACATCAAGTCTAGTAGTCATGTCCATTTCTGGGGACTGGTTCTCATCACCATTTCTAAGCCAAAGAGCCAGTGTTGTCCATAAACACCTCCAAGGTCATGTGGCTGACATGACTGCATGGGGTGCCGTTACCTTCCTGCCGGAGCGGTACCTATTGATCTACCCACATTTGCATGTTTTCGAACTGCTACGTTGGCAGAAGCTGAGGCTAACAGCAGGAACTCATTCCACTCTCCGGATTTGAACCGCTGATCTTTCATTCAGCAAGTTCAGAAATTTTAAGTAAGATCACATTAAAAAGCTAATTGAAATAAAAAAAATTCCACATCCCTAACTAAGAATCAACATATTGGTGTATACAGAACTCCATTTAGATCTTTCTGGAACAAATGAGTTAAAGACAGCAGTTAAAGGTCTAGAAAAGTAAATGTGATTAAGAAAAGTACTTAATTAACAAGCCTCAATATTCTGGGAAATACTTTTTTAGCAAAAGATTACATGGTGATGAAAATCACATTTAAATGACGTTTGTCCATTTCCTACAGTGGTTGGTTATTTTAAATCTCATCAACACAGAGAAAAGGAAATTAATATTAGCATTTCACACATTACCACATATCCTGGGTTGAATTGAGTCACTGTATAATAGCAATGTCCTTATTAGTTGCTGATGTGATTTATATTCAATGACAGTATTCATAGATCAGGAAATTATCTGCTCTAATATGAGTGAAGAAAATTTTAGAAAGTACGCTGTGAGCTGCCCCAATTACCGTCCAGTTAGCCTCACGTCGATACCAGGCAAGATTCTAGAAAAGATCATTAAGGAAGTGGTCTGCAAACACTTAGAAACAAATGCGGTCATTGCTAATAGTCAACACCGATTTACCAAAAACAAATCATGCCAGACTAATCTGATCTCTTTTTTCGATAGAGTTACAAGCTGGGTAGATGCAAGGAATGCCGTGGATGTAGCCTATCTGGATTTCAGTAAGGCCTTCAACAAGGTCCCCCATGACCTTCTGGCAAAGAAGCTAGTCAAATATGGGCAACGCAAAACTACGATTAGGTGGATCTGTAATTGGTTAAGTAAACAAACCCAAAAGGTGCTCACCAATGCATCTTCTTCATCTTGGAAAGAAGTCATGAGTGGAGTGCCGAAAGATTCCGTTGTGGGCCCTGTTCTGTTCAACATATTTATTAACGACTTAGACGAAGGGTTAGAAGGCACAATCATCAAGTTTGCAGACAACACCAAACTGGGAGGGATAGCTAACACTCCAGAAGACAGGAGTAGTATTCAAAACGATCTTGACAGATTAGAGAGATGGGCCGAAACTAACAAAATGTAGTTCAACAGGGACAAATGCCAGTTACTTCACTTCAGCAGAAAAAATGAAATGCAAAGATACAGAATGGGGGACGATGCCTGGCTCGACAGCAGCGCGTATGAAAAAGACCTTGGAGTCCTCATGGACAACAAGTTAAATGTGAGCCTACAATGTGATGCGGCGGCGAAAAAAGCCAATGGGATTTTGGCTTGCACAAATAGAGGTATAGAGTCTAGATCCAGGGAAGTCATGCTACCCCTCTATTCTGCCTTGGTCAGACCACACCTGGAATACTGTGTCCAATTCTGGGCACCACAGTTGAAGGGAGATGTTGACAAGCTGGAAAGCATCCAGAGGAGGGCAACTAAAATGATCAAGGGTCTGGAGAACAAGCCCTATGAGGAGCAGCTTAAAGAATTGGGTATGTTTAGCCTGCAGAAGAGAAGGCTGAGAGGAGACATGATAGCCATGTACAAATATGTGAGGGGAAGTCATAGGGAGGAGGGAACAAGTTTGTTTTCTGCTGCCCTGCAGACTAGAACAATGGCTTCAAACTACAGGAAAGGAGATTCCACCTGAACATCAGGAAGAACTTCCTCACTGTGAGAGCTGTTCGACAGTGGAACTCTCTGCCCCGGACTGTGGTGGAGGCTCTTTGGAGGCTTTTAAGCAGAGGTTGGATGGCCACCTGTCGGGGGTGCTTTGAATGAGATTTTTCTGCTTCTTGCAGTGGGTTGGACTGGATGGCCCGTGAGGTCTCTTCCAACTCTACGATTCTACGATTCTATTATTCTATTTCTGATTGAACTATTTAGCGCCCATTGCCCAGAATTGTCTATACTTTCTGTAAGTTGTTCTCATTGCTGTATGAAGCTCTTTACCTAGCTATTCCAAGGCTTGAAGGTAGAACATTTGGGACTCAAGAAGTGTTCAACCACTTAATTCTCTATTTGTAACCATCTTTGCTCAAAAATATGCTGGGTGGTATTTATTTGTTTCTATGTCCATGGAAGATAAAAATGAAACTTGCATTTTTCATGAAATCCAGCAAGCATGCATAATATTGCCACAGATCCTTGACTAGGCAGATTTAGGTCCCTTCTACACTGCCATATAAAATCCAGATTATCTGATTTGAGCTGGATTATATGGAAGTGTAGACTCATATAATCCAGTCCAAAGCAGGTAATGTGGATTATATGCTTCGATAATCAGGAATATATGGCAGTATAGAAGGGGCCTAAGGCTTAATTCTGGTAAGTGTAGGAGAAAATGGGGGACAGGGAGGGGGAGACTGGCACTGCACATGCCCACCCCTGCTAATTTGATATCAGAAGAGGACACACATCTCCTGCAAAAGCATGGGGTTTAGTGCAGTTGTGTGGCATCAATTACAAGAAAAAGTGAGATTTAAAATCCCAGTTCCTCTTGGATTTTTGGCCTGTCTGGAAGGGCCTTAAGTTTCAGTGAAGTGGAATTGTCAAGAGATGTCATTACTACCCAAATCGCTGAGCTCTCTCCTGAAGCAGCCACCTCACTTTGCTCAAAGGTAGAGCTTCCCAAAATGTCTGTGGAGACATATCAAATTCATACCAGTTAAATTGTCATATCTTCATCCTAAAGCATCATGGAATATGTAGTTTAGTGAGATATTGAGTAAAGGTGCATCTAAAATGTAGAAGGAATACCTTTTGACACCACTTTAACAGGCATCTCTTAATTCTATAGAATTATAGAAGTTATAGTCTAATAAGATCTTTAGCTTTCTCTGTCAAAGAATGCTGGTCCCTCACCAAACTACAAATCCAACAATTCTATATCATAAAGCAATGGTAGTTAACATGGTGTCAAGCTGTATTATTTCTACAGTGTAGTTGTACCCTAATTCTATTTTTAGAGATCGAATCAATTCTCATTATGTTGTATCCCAGCCACAGGCTGGCCAGATTCTGGATGAAGATGGAGGGGATTCTGGGGATTCTGGATTTGGGATTCAAGATCAGCAGTCTGAGGCAGAGGTTAGCTCAGACATGCAGTTGCAGGATGAGCTGCTGATTCCAGGAGAAACAGAAAACGGTCAAGCTGACATGAGAAATATTGAGGAAGAGACTTCAGCCTTGGAAAATAATGAGGATGACGGTTTAGCTTCTGACCAGGTGCAAGATAACGAGGAGTTATCTAAAGAGGACCGTTTGTCTTGGATGGGTTCCCAGGTCGGTAGAAGTGAGCGTTTGGCGCGCAAACGTGAATCTAGCTGTGGGAAGAGGAATGCATTCCTAAGTTGTTATTAAAGCATGCTTTCACAGACTATTCTTTGTCCGTGCAATTTCATCGCTTCATCTGTGAGGAAGTTCTACCTAACCAGCGTTCTTGGATCTTTGGACCTTGTTCTTTGGACTCTTTGCCTTGTGGTTTATCGTGGATTCTGAGACCTTGTTCTTGGACTCTATGGACTAATTCTTCGCCTTGTGGATTATCTTGGATTCTTGGATCTTGTGCTTTGGACTCTATGGACTAATTCTTTGCCTTATGGATTATTGTTCCTGCTATGCTCTTTGAACCTATGGACTTAGCCCTTTTGGATTAATAGACATTTATGAACTTTGTGAATCTCTTGGACCTATTGACTCTTTCACTACAATTTTGAATTACGTTTTGATTGCTTGCTTGATTTACATTCTGCTTTGCTTAATAAAAACTTCAAAAGACTATCTGTGTGTCTGACTGGGTATCTATAGCAAGGTGAACTTAGCCTGAGGTGCGACACATTACAGTTCTCAAGGTCTCTGAAGTGCTACAAATTTAAACTGAAATTAATCCTCAGTTTCCCTCATTTCAAGTACCATATAATTCAACTGGCATATGAAAATAGGCCTTATGTTTAAGTTCCATTAAATTTATGCAATAAAGGAGGAAAAAATTATGATGGCAGGTTGATAATAAGTAGACTGGTCAATTGTAGGCTTTCCTTCTTTGGAGATAAGCCAAGACACTGTCAATGGAGATTGTCCTTACTGCAGCATTGTCTGTTATTGTTATTTGTTTCCGTCATTGAGATGAATGGCCACAATGTTACCCACATGAAATAAAAAGGTATTCAGAAATAATAGAGTGATATGACACCAGGGTTCTAAAGAGGGCAGTCCTGTATTTCTGCCACCTGTAGAATTCTGGGAAATGTAGTTTAGTGCAGGGCTTTTTGTATTCTAAGCTATAGAGGTCCCTGCCTTCCCAAACTACATTTTCCAGAATTTTGCAGGCAGCAAAAATGTGGGGCTGCATGCTTTAAAGCCCTGGCGTGATAACTTAGTCGTACGTCCCACTACTGAAGGCTAAAACCAAAACTGAGGACCACATGCATAGTCCAATGCGGAGTTATGTTTCCTGAAGGATTTTTGTATTGAATAGCACTATGGATCCACTTTATCTATCAAGGAATAAGTTGGTAAGGTAATAAACTTCTGGCTCAGAATTATGTAGACAAATCATCTCCCTAAAGTACAAATTTCTATATGATGGCAAAATTGTTGATATAATCATGAATTGTGAAAGCACCCTTGGTCACAATAACTTTGTGATGGCATCTTCAAAGTAAAGTGCAATTTGGCACGTCTCATGCTAACAGGATTCTGTGCCTGTTTGGATCTTAGCCCCATTGCAGTCAGCCCTGAGTAGGTTGATGCCATAAGAATTTTAAACACTATTGGTAGAACTTTGTCAAGTTCCAACATGGAAGAGAAGCCAAACTGCTGTAGGTTAGGCAGACAGCTTCTTGTTCATGAAATGCTGTTGTTTTTGCATGGCGTTTATCCTCATACCCTGAACTTTGTGCCAGCTTCTCCATTAGGAGCCATCCCTCTCGCTTCAACACCCGCCTCGGCAGAGTTTAAAACTTGGCTATAGCTTAAAGTTTCCTCTTGGTTGAAACTTGTCATGCAGAAATCTCAACCCACGGGTTCACTTTCTTTCTTTTCTCTCCAAAAAAGCATTTTACATTTATGAATATATTTATAAAAACAGGAGTGTTTTTTCAGCACATGAGCTCAAAGGCTGGGATGGCTTTCATTCACATTATATGGTGTTTGTGACTCCGACATTAGCTGTGGCCATGCAGAGTAATGTAGTGCAAAATAATAGGGAGTGTTGTGTATTCTTGAGTATGCAAAATTTTAATTGGGAACTCTGATGTTAAACCACCCATAGGTAAAGAAGAGAGGCCCTCTGAGGCTCTTTCTAAACATAAAGTAGAGTGAGATGATGACAATCACGAAGTTGGGGAATGAATTGCACCATTTCAGATTGAGGACTTTATTGCATGGAAGTGGTAAACCAGCAGCAGGACCATCACCTATGGTGACTCTTCCTGTTGCATGGCACTAACTGCAACTTGTCATTCTGCCACCTCCTCACAAAAATATTTTTCTATTGATGGGCAAAACCTGTTAACAGCCCCTGATCACCTATAAAGTCCTAAATGGCTCAGGACCTGCCTATCTTCGTGAACAGATCTTCCCCTATGAACCTACATGGGCTCTAAGATCTGCTGGGGAGACCCTCCTCTCGATCCCACCTTTGTCTCAAGTGTGGTTGGTGAGGATGAGAAAGAGGGCCTTCTCGATGATGGTCCCCAGGCTCTGGAACTCCCTCCCAAAGGAAATTAGATTAGCTCCCACCCTGGATTCCTTCCGGAAGAATTTGAAAATGTGGATGTTCACAGGTGCCTTCTCATAACTGATAATTAATTGTCCATGTGCTTTACCTAAGCCTTGGCCATTCCATGCCTTTTGTAAGATGTGTTATTATACTGTGATATTGTGATGCTGTTTTTATTGCTGTAATACTGTTTTGGGCTTTTCCCAGTGTAAGTCGCCCCGAGTCCTTCGGGACATGGAGCGGGGTATAAATAAAGTTTATTATTATTTATTGTGTGATAAACCCGATCCACATTTACCCTGATATGCTGGCATAGAGGTAACATCAGGGGCAGGATTATTCGCCTCACCTCACTCCTCCTTCCAGTAATTAAAGATTTTTTTTAAAAAAAACAACAACAAATTTTTAAAAAATATAATTTTAAAAATATATGGAAGAGAGGAACTGCAGTGAGACAGAGTTAACTCCCTAATGAGAGGTTTGACTAATGGATCAGAGAGTGGTGGAAGCATCGCTGTCTCACAACCACAAAGACATGTGAAACTGGGGGTGATCATCCCTATGAGTTTCCAGTCTCTGTGATAACACAAATGCCATGGGATAAATCCTATTATTCAGGCTCCTTCTACACTGCCCTATATCCCAGGATCAGATCCCAGATTACCTGCTTCAAGCAGAATTATATGTGTCTACAATGCCAAATAATCTGATATAAGAAGATAATCTGGGATCAGATCCTGGGATATAGGGGCAGTGTGGAAGGGGCCTCAGATTTGAATAGATCATTGACTTTGGAAGAAGCCACTTCCTAGTTTTTTTTTGTTTTTGTTTTTTTAAATGACAAGCCAGGGATTACAGAATAATTTGGGAGTTCATGAAACCATGGCAATATTGAGTGGGAAAGCACCCCCACCCAATATTTTGGCACATCAGTGCTTGGCTTATATAGAACATGGACACGTTGGTTAGGGGATTCTAGAAGTTGGTGATAAAGATAATACTTTAAAGAAACATTTCCAAGCTCTCTTACAATTGATATATTTGTTCCCTCTCCCCAATAACAGCCATTTGTCTTTTTTTTTTTTTTTTTTTTTGCTGAGGCTCTGTATTTTTCCTCCCTAAATCCATTCACAGACAGCAACATGCAAAGAAAAGTTTGCACCTGCATGTAAGCCATGTTTTGGACCACAGTTAACTGTAGGTTCAAGAGAGGGTCAGCATCTGAGATTAAAAGAGCACATTGTGGAAATAAGTAACAACATCATAGCATACCGGCCACAGCCAATTCAAACAATCATTCAAAGAACTGTACAGGGAAGTCATTTGTGCCCTTAAATACTAGCACAAAGAATTATGCAGACTATTTGTTTTTGCTAAAATAGTAAAGGGTTTTTTTCTCATTTTTCCCTTGTCTCTCTTGCATTTAATCTCTTTCACTTAGAGTGCCTTGATGCCATTTTAACTGCCATGGCTCTAGCCTATACAGTCTTGGGCCAGAGAGCTCTATATAATAGCCTTTTCTTTGGTATCATTCTAAACATATCTTTTTGCTTATCCTTCTTTAGCTTTCTCTGTCAAATAATGCTGGTGCCTCACCCAAATACAACTCTCAGGATTCTATAGAATTGATCCAAATACAGTAGAATCTCACTTATCCAACATAAATGGGCTGGCAGAACATTGGATAAGCGAATATGTTGGATAATAAGGAGGGATTAAGGAAAAGCCTATTAAACATCAAATTACATTATTTTGCAAATTAAGCACCAAAACGTCATGTTTTACAACAAATTTGACAGAAAAAGCAGTTCAATACACAGCAATGTTATGTAGTAATTACGATATTTATGAATTTAGCACCAAAACATCACAATGTATTGAAAAGATTGACTACAAAAACATTGACTACAAAAAGGCAGACTGCGTTGGATAATCCAGAATGTTAGATAAGCGAATGTTGGATAAGTGAGACTCTACTGTACTCCTGATCTTAGCTATGGTTGTTCGTACAATGAAACACATTTACTCTCCTACACCAGTAGTAGGAGAAACGAAGAAATGAAGACATTTCCTTAATTTCTTTGAAATCACCTAATAGCAAATCCATTGTTGGCAACCACCACCCAGAGGACCTTTTCATTGGCCACTACACAACTGTGGAACGACCTGCCAGTAGAGTTCAGAGAGCTGGATCACCTGTCGGAATTTAACATACAAGCAGAGCCGGCCCCAGGTATTTTTCAAGTGTAGGCGAACAGAATTTTGGCGCCCCCCCCCCAAACCAATCACTGAAAAATAAAAGCGTTGGATAAGTGAAAATGTTGGATAATAAGGAAGGATTAAGGAAAAGCCTATTAAACATCAAATTGCATTATGATTTTACAAATTAAGCACCAAAACATCATGTTTTACAACAAATCAATAGAAAAAGCAGTTCAATACATGGTAATGTTATGTAGGAATTACTATATTTGCGAATTTAGCACTAAACATTGAACAGGGATATAGGGCAGTGTGGACTTAGATAACCCAGATAACACTCAGTATTAAAAAAACCCCTCTAAAATCAGGACAATAAATAAAGAACAACACTCTGAAAACAGAAGAAATCCAGACAGTAAACAATCAGGGACAGCTAACACCTCCCAAAGAAAGATTCTCCCAGGCAAGAAGAAGTCAGGCCTTGAAGCCACAGGGCCATTAAATGCTAATCAAGGTGATTAATTACAACATTCACACCTGCTTCAAAGAAGAGTTCTTTCTCTTATCTTCTACAGATATATAAACCCCACATACCTAGCTTCCAAGTTCCCACAAACCTCACAATCTCTGAAGGCCCCAAAGGTGGGCTCGCATGGTGCGAAGGAGGGCCTGCGCCAGCTGGAAGGCCCAGCGCGGGCACTGGGAGGCCCGAAGGAGAAGGAGGCAGAGATTGGCGCCCTCCTCCCAGGACGATGGCGCCCCCAGGACAATGGCGCCACAGGCGAATGCCTAGTTTGCCTTATGGTTGGACCGCCTCTGCATACAAGTGAAGATCTATCTTTTCCAGCAGGCCAACCCAGACAGTTTCAATGGTGAATTTTGAACTCCACAGTATGCCTGGTTTTTGTTTTGTGTATTTTGATACGTATTTTATGAAGGTAGGTTTTAATATGTGTATTTGATGGAGTGTTTTAAAATGATTATGTGCTTGTTTATGTTTTAGGTATAGAATCATAGAATCATAGAATAGTAGAGTTGGAAGAGACCACATGGGCCATCCAGTCCAACCCCCTGCTAAGAAGCAGGAAATCGCATTCAAAGCACCCCCGAAAGATGGCCATCCAGCCTCTGCTTAAAAGCCTCCAAAGAAGGAGCCTCTACCACGGCCCCGGGGAGCGAGTTCCACTGTCGAACAGCTCTCACAGTGAGGAAGTTCTTCCTGATGTTCAGGTGGAATCTCTTTTCCTGTAGTTTGAAGCCATTGTTCCGTGTCCTAGTCTGCAGGGCAGCAGAAAACAAGCTTGCTCCCTCCTCCCTATGACTTCCCTTCACGTATTTGTACATGGCTATCATGTCTCCTCTCAGCCTTCTCTTCTGCAGGCTAAACATGCCCAGCTCTTTAAGCCGCTCCTCATAGGGCTTGTTCTCCAGACCCTTAATCATGTTGTAACCTGCCTCGAGCCATGCGGAGAGGCGGGCAAGAAATAAAACTATTATTATTATTATTATTATTATTATTATTATTATTATTATTATTATTAGGCAACAAAAAAGGTTCATGGTTTCACTCCTTGGTTCAGGAAAGTTATACATGCTATCATTCAATAAATTCTATAAATTAAATAAGCTTGAGAACATAGCCGCTTTGATTCTTTTAGCTACTTTGTGGATAATATCGCATAGCGTTATTAAGCAGGTGCTTCTGTTTCCTTATCATGTGGCTGCTTTCTGCAGAATTCTGGAAAATGTAGTTTAGGGAAACCGAGGACCTCTCTAGCTGATAATTCCACAGGCTCTGCCCTAAACTACACTTCCCAGAATTCTTCATGAAGCAGTCATACTATCAGGAAACGGGAGTGTCCACTTTGTAACGCTAATGTGATATTGCCCTGAACCTCTTTTAAGAAAGAAAAATAAAAAATAATAATAACAACAACAGCAACCAAATCAAACCAGCTTCACTTTGGCTTCTGTGAAAGGCTTCCACTGCTCCTTTAAGCCAGGGACCCATTTGTTATTAAAATATATTATCTTGTTTTGTTTCATAGTGCTAAAACCATGTATGCTAATATAATCCTAACATTATAATGCACCGTCATGTGTTATCTTCTTAACAGAAAGGCTGAAATCTCATTAGTATTTTGTATCTGAAAACAAAGATGTTTATTTTCATCTTATGTTCCAGTTATCAGGACTCTCTCCTAATATATAATGTCTCTTTTCCAGTGGCAAAGCATAATTAATTATAATTATTCTATTTGTAATATTCATTGCTAAGGAACTTAGCCAGTGGTGTCATAACAACTGCACAGTCTGATCTAACCTTTCAACATCTGCGTAGCCTGGGGTTATTCAAATGGTCTCACACTGGGGCAGGAAATAGGCAGATTGGTATCTACTGATGGACTGCTACATTACTTGTTGTAGATAAGTCTTGCCTGCTGAATTATACTAAGTAACATCAATTTATAAAAGAATCTGTTGGCCTTGGTGTTGATTGCTTTTTTAAAATAGAGTAGTTAATAATCAAAGGCAACTCCGGTTGCTCCTGACACGAAAAAAATAAATATCAAAGGCTGAACCAGTTTTAACAAAACCTATTAACTTTTCTAAGAAGGGTGGGAATCATGCAGCTATACCTGCCAACTTTCTCAATTTGGCAGGAACAATCTCAATTAATCCTCTGGTTTTTGACTGCTTTTAATGTGTTTAAAATTATAATAGCCTCCAAAAAGAAAGAAATGAGAGAGCACATGAGTGACAACAACAGTAAAACCCATGAGAAGTCATGATAGCGCGGACCCCCCCCCCCCCCCCTTTTTCCTGAAATTCATCTGACCTGCAGCGGAGGGTTCCACAAATCCGGATCGCCTGCAAAGTGGGAGAACGTTCTGACCGCAACAAATTATTATTATTAAATTCTTTTCATTGCTTTCCCCAGCCCTAACATTGTAACTAATCCTTAAATAAAAAGTATCCTTTCCTTTTAACTTGAAATCCTCTCCAGTGGTTTTTTGTATCCTTTTTGACTCCTTTGCGTGAAATTCCCCCCCCCCCCTCCTTCCTCTATTAACCTCACCACGTTCTCCTTGCCATTGGAACGGAACAATTTAACCCATAACTTTATCAAAAACACTCCAAGCATGCCTATCTTTTATATTTAACACTCTTTGAGGTCCCTGGTTCAAATACAACCAACAGCGCCCGAATGGGTCCAGTTTGAAGCTCCAAATCAGCTGACTGTCAAAAAGCCGGTTCCGTTTGCCTCTTTCTTCGCAACAGCCACTTCTCGGCTCTCACGGCTGGCGGGCTGTTTCCAGGGGACTTGGGCTTCTCTCCAAGGCTGCTGGTGGCAGACAGCCATTCCCTGGGAGAGAAATGTAGTTTCCTCAAGGACCAGCCGCGATCCTCCTCCGTTCATCCATTCATCTTCATTTTTATGAATGACCGGACTTCTCATTCATATGTTTGCCTTCAGTTCTATGAATCGCCGGGCTACCAAGAACTGGAATTAACATGAATCCCTTCACATTATTATTGCCTGAACTGCTTATGAACTTTCCATGAATTGCATGCTTATATGTTTATGAAATATTGGGATCAATTCTTTATTAGCTGATTAACCAAAGGTAACTTGGTCTATGGGTTCCCTGGAAAACCCCCAAACCCACATATTTCCCTCTTATATATAATACATTACAGAAAAACCTGGGTTGCTTCCTTCGCTTTAAAACCGGAGGGAATCTGAATCTCCTCCCGGTTCTCAGGAAACTCGCGATATCCCACCCCCCCCCCCCCAGCCTATACCTTCACTCAGAACTCACTCAATTTCGCACCAAAAAACACCCTAATTCATATTTATGTCTAAAATCGCCTAACCTTTAAAAGACAACCAACAGAGATCATTTTTTCCATTTCTTCTTCAATCATCAGCTGATTGTCAAACCTGCGTTCCTTGCCTAAGGCGCCTCCCGCCGTGCGCTCTTAGCGCAGGAAAGGAAAAATAAGCTATGAACGCTAATATTTAGTATATTTTTCAGCAATTTTGGGTGGAAATTGATAAGATATGATTTTCTATATTCCCTAGTATATTTCAATCAAAGAAGGCACAGTCTGAACTCTAGCTGACCCGGAAATCCCTGCCTTTCCTCACCCTAGATTCTGGGCTTCGCACAAAAGAGGATAAACTGTCACCATGAAATCTTATCTATTTGCATCTGCATGACCCATAGCTAGAGATTGTCACCTTAGATCGGAGCAGCCCCATGGGTGATTGTATCTCATATGGTAATGTTGACCACAATCCCATCCTGGACCCCTGGGGAGCCAAAGGAAGACTCCCCACTGGTCCTGTTTCTGTAATCCCATAGTGTCAATATAAACTGACATCTCCGCCATACCTCAAGGTATTCATGAACTGTGTACGTGCGTAAAGGACCCCGGACATCCCAAATGACCCTATTCAAAAACAGCAATAATCTTAAGATTATCTTGGAAGGCGCTAGCCTCAGGTGGTCGCTTTTGCATAAGATAACTCCAATGATTCATTCACCAGAACCCATTGTCTAGCTGACTCCCACCTTCCCCAACCTGATTGGCCCTGGCAGAGGCGAAGGTTGTCCCTCATTGGCTGAGACGCAGAGCGGGAAGCCTAGCTCCCGCCTAGTGTGACACCCTCGACCTATCAGCAGCCAGATGAGCGGAGGGACGGGGCGGGAAGTTTAAATAGACTTCAAACTTGAAAAATGTATAAAATGGCTTTATTTTCCAATGTATCATTACATCTTGCATGTCGATCTATCGCTGCTAGATGTCCGTTAAATAAATGAATCGCTAAATAAACACTTTGGCAGTTTTTTCCTTCAACTTGGCAGAGTCTTTTCCTTTTGGTCTCAGGTAAATTTATATTACGGGTTATTTTCTGCCTCCCTAACGGCTCGCCAAGGCTCGTTCCCTTTCAGATCTCCCTCACAGGGCAGATCTGGGCTAATTGCGGTCTCGATAACAGTCACACTTCACTTGACCAGTCTGGGGTCGGGGGGGGGGGTGGGTCTCTGTCTTATTGATATCAATAGAACTTTTCAAAATGATCAATATTAGTTAATCCAAGGATTACCTCAGTCAATCTGTAACAGGACAAACAAAGAGGCAGAAATAGTCTGGGAAGCTTACTCTGGGCAGATAGATAATACATCTTTTCTACTGGATGACACTGATTTTTTTGGCTCTTGCATGCTGCTGAAGTTAAATGGCACAGGGGCAAAGCTGATAAGAAAAGATGGCAAAAACGTAGGTCAGCCCATAAAAAATAGTAAAATCATTTAAGCTTTCTCTATAGGACTTGAGCAAAAATATCACTGTGATTTTTTTTGCATAGCTCTGTCTATATTTCCCTCCCTTACAGCTTGGCACAGCTGGCAAAAAGTTCTGTTTCCCTTCTATGCAGCCAAAGGGAGTGAGGGCGGGTTTGTTCTCACCTGTAAAATTAGGCTCGGGATTTGGTTTTCCATGCCAAGCCACAGGGGATTGGAGTGTAAATCATAGGGTCCAAACCATGATCCCTCCTGGATGGGAAATTCCAGAACAGGCAAGGCAAGTTGTACATCCTGTTGTGGATTTTGACAGACAGCTGAAGCAGAATTTCCTTCCAAACAGTAAACTTCAGATGTCCAACATCAATGCTAACTAAAATGAGATACTAATCTGGGGAGGATTTTCTGCTACCTGAGAATATGCTCAGTTTACACAGAAACCCCTTCTTCTTTGAAGCTAAACGCAGGCACCAGCCATGTGTGTTAAATGTCTTATCATCGTATTTTTCACTGGCAAAATATGTTGTTGTTTTTTTTGCCATTGACACATTACACAGGTGAAGTGTAATCCCAAGAATAATGCAGTCATGGGATCCTGTTTCATCTATTGAGAATAAAATTAAAAGATGCTAGTGAATTAATCTGAAGCATTTACTTAAGCAAACAAATCTAAATTATGCCAACAGACAGATCCCAAGAAAGCAACTTTTTGGACTATATATCTCAGAGCCATAAGCACCACACATATATTTTGCCAGAGGTTGACAAGACTTATATTCAAACACATTTGAGAAACAGCAGGTTGAAGAAGCATTACAATAAATAGACCATGGGTGGCATCCATTTAGGACTTAGAAGATGACAACTGGCCACTTTGATTTTCAACTGGAAACTGTTAAGAGACAGTACAACATGATATTAAGAGGAAAACCTTTGATAGTTTTATTAACTAAGACATTTTCACAGTTCTATTTTTTTAATTTACAGATAAAAAAGCTTACTCTCCTAAAATGTTATTCTCTATACTGCTTCTTAAACTGTGGGTCTCAACCCAAATGTGGTCCCCTTAACTCAATGTTGGGGTCATGAAAAATTTGGCAACAGTAAAAGTTCCCTTTTACTAGTGACTATTTTAGACATTTATACAAATCCATTGTGCAGTTTTTACAGTGTATTCTGCAGAAGATGCTTCAGCTGTACTTCATAAAAAAGGGAAATTAGCCTGTTTAGCAAGCCTTGCAAATGCTGATTTATAATCAGTAAGTGTTTAAATGTCATACCTATTTTATATATCCCATTTAGCAAGCCAAAAGGGATCCCAAGTAGAAAAGTTTAAAAAGCCCTGCTCTATACAATTATACAAGAACTCTACATATCTCTTTGTTTCTGGTCATCCTATTTGAAAACAATCGAGGACATGATTTGGAAATAAAAACAATGGATTGGGGTCAAATCCAGCTTTCTTGCAATACAGGCTTCTCCTGCTCATTCAACATATTAGGGACCAGGGCACTGTCAAAACCTGAACATGTTTAAAAAGTGAAACACAGCCCTTCTTTAGCTTCCAAAAGCAAGTCTGACCAGGAGATGATGCTGAATCAACCAAGAAAGAGAAAACAGCATCCTGAGTAGACAGGACCCACATCTACACTAACCATTTAATGTAACTTGGAGTCAGCTTCAAAGTGCAGCAGCTATACAGCATATGCCATGAAAGCAATCTGCAACATGCTTTAAGCCATTTAAACCAAGATAAGCAAAGTAAAGGGATACTCCAAAATAGAGTCCATAATGAATATTAGAGCACTCTTGTGTAAGCCACATCATATGGCAGAAGCAATTCCACAAATGCAAATCACCCAGAGTGTTCCACTAATGTGCATATGCATATTTCTGCTGAGGGAGTTAAAAAACACATTCTTTTTGGCTGTCATACTGCAAAAATTGAAGATCTTGGAACCAATTCATGGCCACACTTTTTGGTTAATTATTCAGGTCACAAATCAGTTCCATAGATGTCAATCTAATCGTCCACAAAGTGAAAACAGTTTATGTTATTCCAGTTTGGAACTGATATAAGCATTCAACATAGATGGGGAAAAAGGGGTGGTGCATGGTCAAAATAGAAGATCAGGAATTGACAATGTAGTATATATAATTTAGATCTGATGAAAGTGTGAGGTGTCAGAAAACAATATCTTGAAAGGCAAGGGACGACTGTAGAGCCATGGGAGTCAAAGGACCAAATAACCCTATACGATCCTATATACCCATGTATAATTCTAGTTTAAAAACCAACTGAAAAACTTAGGTTGACATAGCCAAGTGCCAAAGAGAGTGCTGTACCTTAATTCTTATCAAAAAAACGGGGGGTGAAAAAAAAGCTTATCAAAAAAATAGAGTGGTGAGAGGCAAAAGCTTGGTCTGTTCCAGGAGTACTTGAAAAAAATATCAGCACCACCACTCCACACCACCTCTTAACCAAGATGACATTTCTGGTCATTTTGAATTCCTAAGCAGTGAAATGTCAGCAGCAGCCATGGGTGCTTTGACTGCTTTGCCTTCTCTACAAAATGACCCTTGAATTATCCAATATCGATGCATCATTTAAAAATCCTCAGTTTTGTCCCTAAAACCTATCCTCAACTTGTATATGATGCCAACTTACACATGAGTTGACTTCATATACATTACATTTTGAATAATTCAAGTTTTGTTGATTTCAATGGGTCATCTGTGAACATGATCAAATTGTAATACAACCTAATAACTTTCAATTTTCTAGTATATTTTGGATCTATTTTGAACCAACATTCCTAGGTCTAAAAAGTACACTTGGTATTGTCTTTGCCAGGTTTAAAATGGATGTCTATAGGTTTCTTTGCTCCTTGCTTGATTATTGATTAGTAATATGAATTCAGCTCTTAAACACGATCCCTTTTCTGTTCTAGCTTATAAAAGAGACTTCATCTCTAGTTGGTTGTACCTTTTAGCTCTGGGTCACTGACTCTAGGAGCTGTTATTAACAGGGCACTAGCGTTAACTATTCGGTCATTTGGTGTGGCTTTTGTTATGCAGCCTGTTCTATTTTCTCTGTGTTTAATGAGCTTAAGGTTAATGCAGTCCACAGACACTTAATTTCCTTTTCTTACAGGCCTCCTAATCTCTTTTAATAATTCAAGCGGATATTAAACAATGGAGTGAAACTTCTCTTGGGATTTTTCAATGTTTGAGGGGGCATTATGGTGAAGAAAATGTGTGCACAAAATCAGGTTTAGTTTGGGCAAAACGTTCATGATTAAAAATGCACATTTGTAAAAATTAGAGTTGCCACACCTCTCAGGACAATGACCCATGTCTCCTTTTTGTGTGTGTGGGAGATAAGGATGTAAATTATCTGGTTCTGGGGAAATTCACTCCAGGGCTAGCCACAAATCTAGCAGCTTGCTAGAATTTTGGAAGACCCAATTGACCTGTTGCTGCAACGTGTAAAAACTTTCCAGAGAGTTCTGCACTGAGTTAGTTTTCTCCATCCCTTGAAGTCCTTGTGGCACCAGGGCTTGCCTCATACTCTGCTCTGCATCACTCTTCTGACTAGAAAAAGTAAGTACTGTAGGCTAGATTTAGGGCCCTTCTAAATTAACCATATAATGCAGTTCAAAACCAGCTCAAGGACATAGTGGCCACAAAATGCACACTGTGAATGTGTACCACAGCACACATCAAGGGTGATACAGAATTGTTTAAAAAAGTTTCAGAAAATCCAAATTCTGTCAAAACATATGCTGCAGGTAATCCCAGTGTATGCCAGATTCCAGGTTCAATGTAATCAACTTCCTGTCCTGAAACCAGTTCCAGACATGGTAATCTGATCAATTTGCAATGAAACCAATTCCTTTTGAACAAATTTCAAGATGGATTATAATGCCAGTGTAGAGGAGCTCTTAGAACTTTATCACACAAGATAGGCAAACTGGCATTGCAGCTGGACTGTTACCTTTGGTGATGATTGCTATGGCAGGATGTCATGAGCATCCCACTGCTGATCTGCCTACTCCCTGTGATTATCCTGTCCTTTGCTACTGGCTTGTAAAACCCATCAATATCTCACAATCTTACAATGTTCCCATCACCTACCTTGGTATGATGGGTCCCTTTCTTCTTCTGTGCCAGCATGTCGGCATTATATTGACATCAGGGGTGGGATTCTCCTCCTGTCCCCTATTCCAAAACAGTCAGTTTTTCATTTATTTTATATTTTATACTTTTATTTATCTTTTTTCAAAGCTAAAGTTGCATTAAAATAAAAATGAATATAAAACAAATACAGAACAGTAGTCGTATGGGAAGGTGAGATATGAGGATATGTGAATGTACAATCAGGAGACCATGAATTGTTCAATCTGCGTAATTGCACAATTGAAGAGATATGCAACATGAAAGGTACTATCAATGATAGAATAGCAGGCTTGGGCAATAGAGTCCTAAATGTTTCTTATCTTGTCTCCCTAAGTAAGTGAAAAGGAGTAACTTTACCACCACACCTAGATCTAGGAATAGTCATGAATTCTATCTTAGATTTCAAGCAAGAAAATATTGTGCTTGCATTGTGTGTGCGTGCATGTATTTGAATGACAACCTGAGAAAAACTGCAGTTGATAATGCATAATGCTTAAAGGCATCACTAGGGACTGCAATCTCGAAGGCCTGAGGCAAATATGAACTAGCAACTCTATGGAAAAGGAACTTTTATGAATGAGCCAAACGTGTACAAAAATGCTTATATTTTCAGGGAAAATCTCTACCAAGATATGTACAAATTGTTCCCAGGGCAGATAGTAAAAGTTTCACAACCTGATAGATGACTAGAAGGGGGGGGGGGATGTTGGTATGATTCTGAGAGATATAGTGGTAAATGGAACTGAGACTGATAGATTGTCACATCCCTAGATGATGACTCAATAACCATGGCATGGAGATGTACAGCCAGGTGTCCCTGGTAAAAAAAGCATTCCTAACCATAGCTCCCTAATGTATTTCCAAAAGTTTCAGAATCCAGGATAATATTAGCCTCCCAGCTGTACTGTGAATCAAGCATACTTTCCCACACCATCTTTTTTGGACCAGCGTTTTAAATCAGATCTTTGACTTCTGTGGTCACAGTACTCCACAACCCAGATGTTACAAACCAGCTGCGTTTTGGACACATGCACCTAAAGTTCTTTTAATGTTAATCTCTTATTCATGATGAAATGCTGATTACTTGTTATGAAACCTCAGAACTGCAAAGCCAGCTGCACTGGGGCAGAAGTTCTTTTATAACCTCTGACTCTCAATGAAACTTTTGTTGACTGCAATGTGGCCACAACAGTGAATCAAGAAGACTTTCATTTGGAGAGTATCTTTGTTTGGTGAGACTAGGACAATCAGTTCTCTTAGTTATTTCTCTAGATCATCTGGATTTAAAATTCACTCCTGTTCCCTGGAGTGTATTCATACTACAACTATTAAAAGACTTGATAAAACTTTAAATGCATGGCTCTGTCCTACAGAATCCAGGAATTTGTACATTAGTAAGATGCTTAAAATTCTTTAAAAATGAGTGAGGACTAGTAGCAAGTAACCAATAGAAGAGATGTAAAGAAGATATGAACTCTGAGGATGTCGTAAAAGATAAATTTATTTTTCTATTAGCTCAATCAATTTAGGTTGTAATATTTAATGGCTTTCCTCAGGGGCTGACAAAAGAAAGAAAAGGGGACAATACATAAATAACAAAACAAGTTACAGTTTACCATACCAATTATGTGTTTACTATACAAATGTTGGTGGTCTTAAAGTTGCATTGTAAATTATATTTTTCTGTATTATTTGAATCATTAAGTAATTTTAAAACTGAAGTAGTTTATAAACATCACTTTATAAAATATATGTATACATAATTGATATATAAACTGCAGGTTGTTTCCAGTTAAAATTTTTGTTATCTATGTATTGTCCCCATTTTATTTTATTATTTAGTCTTTGAAAAAGGCCATCACATCATGCAGGCCAATACACATTCGTCCAATGGAATAATAAAATTGTCTTTTTCAATACTTTGAAGCTTTGTTTCTCTTTTACATCCCACTAAGTAATCTTTGCCAGGATGCTCTAGGGCTGTAATTCAGGGGAGTGAGCAAAAGCAGGCATGCTAAGTATTTCACCAAGTTACATATCCCACATTGCCATAAGATGTTGCCATTTAGTTAATATTAATTCATTCACTCATAATTAAATTTATATATCACTTTTCACAAAAACGCATGAAAGAAAACCCTTAATGTATGCAAATGCTCTGTGGTTTGTGTAATCACCATCTGGGCCTCATAGTAGTCCAGGAAGTCCTACCTAATCCTCTGCACAGTGAAAACACCTTCTTCAATACCAGTTTTAAACTGCATTAAATGGATCAGGCCTGGACAACCTGCAGCCCTCCAGCTGTTTTGGACTTCAGCTCCCAGAATCCCTAGTCATTGGAACAACTGGCTAAAACCTCTGGGAGTTGGAGACCCAAGCATTCGGAGGGCTGCAGGTTGTGCAGACCTGGTGTAGATGAAGCCTTACAAGGGAATGCTAACATAGCAAGCTGAAGAATTCTATCTGTGAATGGTTGTAATGTTTTGAAGCCCTTCTACTTTGTCTGATATCCCTAAATGGGTCATGGATTTACTGGAGGCATTCAAAGACACCTCAAATAAACCCGAATTAATCTGGAGAAAACTGGGATAATTTGGTTTGCTCCAGATTAATTTGACACCTGCAAAGATGTCAAATGTATGACTGCTTTTCATGTCGATTTTACAATGTGTAATTTGTCACTGTTTTTATTATTGCTGTGAGCCGCCCCGAGTCCCTTCGGGGAGATGGGGTGGGATATAAGAATAAATTTATTATTATAAATTTATTAAAGATCCGGATCTCAAGCTAAGGTCCAGATCTTTACAGGTGCTGGGCCTGTGGTGATTGACTCCCGGAACTGTGGAATCCCCACAACCATCCCAATTCTTTGGGATCCGGGAGCATGAGGCCACCCAGCCCCTCCACCCAGCCATCCCATTTTCCCTCAAAAACTTACCTGATATTGCTGACAGCGCAGCCCCCTCCTAAGAGTACTCCTGAAAATGACATGTCAGGAAGTGGGGGAGGAAATGAGGGATTTCCCTCTCCCCCCTCCCAACCTCCTGATGCAACATTTATGTGCATTGGGAGAATTCTCCAAAGGGTAGGTTTTGAGGGGGAAATGGGGGGCTGGAAGGTGGCTGGACGCCCTTTCTGGGTCAACCTATGAGTGACCCAGGATGGCATCTAGGCACCCCACAGTGGAAAGCCTGTGGTTGTGGGAGAGCATGGGGACAAAATCTCTGGTTGAAATGAGTTTAAATGACCCAGTTCCTCCTGAGATTTCTGCCAGTGTAGAAGGGCCATCTGCATTACCATCTACACTGCCATATAAAATCCAGATTATCTGATTTGAACTTGATTATATGGCAATATAGACTCACATAATCCAGTTCAAAGTGGATAATGTGTATCATATGGCAGTATTGATACAGCCTTACTTGCTGCAATGCTAAATTTCTCATTTTGGTGGATAATGCCATTATTTTGCACTCTTTCTTCTTGTACCAGCACTCCTATATTGAATTTTCATCATCATTATTTCCATTGCCCCTAAATATGGTTTGTAGCTATTACTTTCAGATGTAGGAGAAAATGTAGAAGAAAGAATTCTTAGCTTGTGAAGAAGGCCGCTGCTTTGAATGCTTATCATTATTCATTTTGTTTTCAAGATATATTTAGCACAGAGGCCTTTTTCGTGTTTCCCAGTGTGCATGTGTGTATATAAAACAGAGAAGGAAAGAGATTTAGTGCATAAATAATCAGAGGAAGACATAAACTTCCTTTATTGAAAAAAAAATCAATGTACATTTTGAAGGAAATGTTATTACCACAGGAATTTCAACAAGTTTCAAGATGCAAAGTTTATTCCTAGCGAGATTACTGGTATGGTGTTTGCTAACTATCAAAACGTTTGAGGATTATCACACAAATAATCCTATGTCATGGTGTTAACACTATAAGTCAGCCAGTTTCAAAGCAGGTGAACATTACCTTTTTGAGAGAATGCTTTTAGATGTTCTTTCAGAATCTTTTCAGAAGAAATCCCAAGAGATCAACATCTGACATTCCCCTACAGGCATACCAACAATAATGGTTGCTTGACAGCTACTATATTATCTTGCACTTGTTATCTTGAAGCAATAATGCTATTTCTGATACATATAAAAAGCAAAGTTATTTTACAGAAAGAAAGCTGTGTCTTCAATTGGAGTATTTTGCTGGGGCAATAGTTTCTTAGTTGGCTGGATCTTTGTTTTCTTTAGGGGCTGATGAGCTCCCCTTGAATTAGCTTTGCAAACTATTCTGTATCCCTGAAGCTGAAAAAGTGAAAATGGCTAGAGTGGCCATTCCATTAGAGAGTCATAGAAACGTATAGTTGGAAGAGACCTCAAGAGCAATCCAGTCCAAGGGCAATGCAGATTTCAAGGCAACATATTCCTCTGTTCAGCAGCTCTTACCATCAGGAAGTTCTTCCTAATATTCAGGTGGAACCTCTTTTTACAGTTTGAATCCACTGATCCCCAGAGCAGCAAAAAAACAAAAACAAAACAAAAACAAAAAAACCCAAGTCTGACCTATCATCAATGACATCTTTTCAGATATTTAAACATGGCTATCATGCCCCCTCTTAACCTTCTGTTATCCCAGTTTAACATACCCAGCTCCCTTAACCATTCCTCATAGGGCTTGACTTTCAGACCTTTAACTATTTTGCCTACCCTTCTCTGGACATGTTCCTTCTCGTCCAAATCCTTCTTAAACTGTGCCGACCAGAAACGGACATAGCTATGTCAGGTGAGGTCTAACCAGAGCAGAAAAGAGTGGAGCTATGACTTCCTTCAATCTACACATTATACTCCTATTGATGCATCCTAGAATTGCATTAGCCGCTTCATCACTCTGCTGTTTCATGTTCATCTTGTGGCCTTCTAAGACGCTTAGATCTATCTCATACATACTGCTGGCAAGCCAGCTGTCACCCATTCCATACCTCTGCAATGTAGCACTGTACATTTTTCTCTATGAAATTTATTGTATTAGTTTTGATACAGCCATCTAATTTGTTAAGGTCATTTTGAGTTCTGAGCATGTCCTCTGGAGTGTTAGCTGCTTTTCCTAATTTGGTTGTCAATAAAGAAAGTAAGTAACCTCAGTTTTCTACTGAGGCATTTGGTAACTAGGTTTTTTGTTTTATTTTGCAATAATATGTTGGAGTGGTTTCTTTTCTATTTTTTTACTATTACTGTAATTTACTACCTTTCAGAATAGGAACAGGTTGCCTGCCAACTGCTCAGTACTAGGTGTATAAGCAGGCTCTGTGCATTGGAGAAAGGGTCACATGGGTGGCTTTCTCCTTTAGTAACTGCAAAGAATTGCTTTGTAACTTTGTTATTCATTTCTTCTCAATATAGTACAACCTCCTCTTATCCACAGGGGGTACATTCCCCTTCGTTGCCAAAATAGTGAGGAACTCTGACTAGGAAATATGAGAAATGGAACATTATATATTGTGCTGAACACTAACCAGTTTCAGTTGGTGCTTTCATGTTGGTGAAAGAGTGAACACTCTCTGTGCTTTAATTTAAACTTTAAAAGAACTGTCTGGGATGCTGAACCTGTTTTGGGGGCTTATGCTGTATCTACACAGAATTAATGCACCTTGAGACTACTTTAATTATCACAGCTCAATACTACGAGATTATGGGAGTACTAGTTTTATGAACCTTTAGTCTTCTCTGCCAAATAATACTGGTGCTTCACTAAACTACAGCTGCTTGACTCCACAGCATTGCTGTCACACTGTATTAATTCTACAGTGTAGATGCATCCAGAGTCTAACACAGTGGTTCTCAACCTGTGGGTCCCCGGATGTTTTGTCCTTAAACTCCCACAAATCCTAAACTGGCTGGGATTTCTGGGAGTTGTAGGCCAAACCACCTGGAGACCCACAGATTGAGAATCACTGGTCTAACAGGGAGTTCCCTTAAAGTTCAGACTACAGTCCTGGGTAGAGGCCATGTCAGTAACCAACACAGACTAATTGCCATTTGATAGCAGGTCTGCTTTGTCATGAACTATGATATCACAGAATGTTAATTAATAGTCTAACTTCTGTTGGTGTTTTCATTGTTGTGTGCCAGAGTCATAGCCCAACACTCAAGCTACTGCATCATACTGGCTTTCCTAACTGGAGGATTAATCACAGGATTTTTATAAATTAATTACACTAAAGCCACAGGGTTTAGAAAAGAGAGAAATCTGTGTTCTTGGATGGTAAAAGTGTGTAGCAATGGGTGGAGTAGATTTTATGCATTGATTTCATATCATCAACTACCCCAAACCTTAGTCTTGAATCATCAGTTAACTTGAACTCAAATAACCAGAACTGTCAAGCAACTGGGGGAAAAATCAAAGAAATAATACTTTAAATAAAAATGTAAATTAAACCATTTTTATAGTACAGTAAAATCAGTATTTATAATACAGTAGAACTATGTTACATTAAGTATGTCTTTGTCTTAATTTGCCTTTAGTTACTGTATTTCAGTATAAATATTAAGTCAATACAGTGTTTTTAACATGATATAGTATGGGGTATAGTATACAAGCTATTTCAAATAGTAACTCTCCAGCAAGCAGAACCTACATTTATCCAACATTTAGCAATCCCCATTGATGTTGGTTAACTGAGTCTACTGAAGTGAAATCCGATTATAATAATAATCCAGCATTTCAGTACTTCTGTAGAATGATTATTTACATAGAAAACTTTGTTGGATGTTTCAAGACGTATCTGTCAGCCTGCATTTATCTTGCCCCACTGTGGTTTGGGAAAACATGTTTCCAAACCAAAACGCCATAAGCAAAAATTGCTGACATCTTAATATGTCAGAGCGGCAATTTAAATTGCTTCAGATATGTTATGGGGAAAACAAACTGCAGAGATTTGTCAGATTCTAGAATTAGTGCAACTACAAAAACTATGGGAACTGTAAATAGAAAATTAACCTTTAAGGTCTCTGAGAGCTGATGCACATCTCTTGTGCCATAGATGTTACTGAGTCCATCGGTTTAACTTGGAAATTCATCTGTGATTTTGTCCTGCTTATAGAATAATTTTCTGCACACAAACAAGATAGAACATTCCTTGTGAGCCTTATTGTTTGTTAAGAAGAATATGCTGGAACAAGAGCAGACAAACAAATTCTAGACCTGGCAATAATGGGAGAAAGCTCCCTGCTGGCTTTGGAATCCATGTGTCAAAGTCAATATTTATGGCCAAAATGTTCAAACTTGCAAGGCAATAAAGCCAGTTGCACTGAATAGAACTGGCACTATTTCAAATGTATACTCTAGTCAAACAGACTTTCTTTGTACACTGGAGTTGGTTTCATTCTTAGTCATCTTGTTTTAAAATTAGTAGACATTAATGATTGACTTCCCCCATGGATTTCAATGGATCACCTATAAGGATGTCTAGATCCACCTTTAGATTATGAAGAATGGATTTCCTTCTCATGCCCTCCATCATTGTTTTTGTAGTGTTTTGTTGTAGTTGCAGAGCTCCATACTACTCCATCTCAAAGAGAGATACTACTACCAGTAGCCCCAGAATAAATGCTTCCATTTATTTATTTAGAAGAAAACTTATAGGATGTTTCTGAGCCCTAAAATGCTATTTTGAATAACAAATAAAGTAAAGCAAATGAAATAAATAAAGGCAAATTTCACAGTTGGGCAAAACCTTTGTGAAAACTAAGACTCCTTCCACACAGCTATATAAAATCCACATTGAACCGGATTATATGGCAGTGTGGATTTTTTCGTGTCAGGAGCGACTTGAGAAACTGCAAGGTGCTTCTGGTGTGAGATAATTGGCCGTCTGCAAGGACGTTGCCCAGGAGATGCCCGGATGTTTTTGATGTTTTTACCATCCTTGTGGGAGGCTTCTCTGATGTCCCCGCATGGAGCTGGAGCTGATAGAGGGAGCTCATCCACACTTTCCCAGGTTGGATTCGAACCTGGCAGCCTTCAGGTCAGCAATCCAACCTTCAAGCCACAAGGCTTTAACCCACTACGCCACCGGAGGCTACAATGATAATCCAGTTCAAAACAGATATTGTAGATTATCCACCTGGATATTCTGGGTTATATGGCTGTGTGGAAGGACCCTAAGGAATGTGCTACAAGGGTGGGCAAGATTTAGAGTTCTGTACAACACTGCATCGACCCAGAAGGTTAAATAATAGATTCTCCTGTATTGAGATGGTTCTTGCCCTTCAATCTTTCATGGTAAGCAGTGGGGAAAGGCAGCTAGGTCAGGAGCCCTGTCCTCCCTGGCAGGAATACCTCAATTCAAATACAGGAAGAAGGTCTGAAGCTGAATGCAATCCATAATTCACAATCTTTCCTATGCACATTTTAGTTTTGGCAAAGACTGAGAAGACAAATCTGAGGAGGTGTGGAATCTAAGGAGTGCCTTTGAATATGAATCCTGTGCAACATCTATTTCTGTTATAGACCTTTTAAAACACACACTTGCACACACATCTCTGGCTGAATCTTCATTTTTCTTGGCTTGAGGGTAAAAAGAAATGTCGAAGAGCATTAAAAAGAGAAAAGGGGAACGAGAGAGAGAGAGAAACAGAGAGAAGGAGAAAAGGAACAGCCAGGTGGCATGTCTATTTGCCACCGAGTCAGCTATGGAAAATACAGAATGATTGAATGAGAGTTTCTTAAAATAACATGAATAGTGGGACAGAGGACATGCCAAAGCAAGCAATTTCTGAATTTCAGGAAATTCAGTTACCCCCACCCCCTTGGATAAGAAATTGGAATGAACATTCTACATATTACCACAGTAATTTTCTTTCTTCTTTTTCATGTAGTGAAAAATTAAAGCAATGTCTACTCAACAGCATGCTTCTAATACACTGAGAATAAGGTTAAAGTGTACTTTGAAAAATAAAACCACCATGTCAGATGCAGATTCTTCACTATGCTGCTCCAGCCTTGGAAGTTCAGTGTAACATTGATCCAATATTGGCACATTCACATGTGGAGAACTGTATAAGCAGATGTAGAATTTTGAGTGAACACAGAAGTATTTTAAGTTTTGTTGACACAGCATCAACTGGAGTTGAAAGAAAGATATAAAGCAGAAATCATAGAATCATCAAGGTGCAAGGAAGATCTTTCTCGAGCCCCTGACAGCTGTGATACACAGCTAAGTTAAAGCATTCCCAAAAATGGACAACCTCTTTCTGTTTAGCAGCCTCTTAAGAAAGACAGTCTATTCCATCATCAAGCAGCTCTTACCATCAGGAAGGTTTTCAAATTATTTTAACAGAATCCTTCTTCTTGCACTTTGCATCTGTTGCTCATGTCCTTGTCTCTGGAGTAGCAGGGAAATACTTGCTCTGACTTCTACATGACATCCCTTAAATTATTATATTTTATATATAGTAACACCAGAAACGTCATTGATTTGAATTACTGAAATGAACTACTTCCACAATTTATTCCAATTCACTTAGGAGAATCTATTTCTATCTTATCCAATTCTTCTTTCTTAGCTCTCAATTCATTATATATGAGTTTTGTTATTTTCATTATATATTGTTTTTCTAATTTTTCTATGTGCTTTTCCAATTTATTTTTCATTTCTTCTTGTTTCTTTTTAAGATTATAAATTATTTTATACATAATCCTCTTGCCACTGCTTTGTTACATTGATACATTGATACATTGTTATTATTTATGTTCCATATTTCTTGTCAATTAGATCTAATTCTTCTGATAATTTCCTCATGATTTAATATATTGGAATTTAATCTCCATCTTCTAATTTGTTCATAATCTTGTTTGTTTATAATTTCTAAATTTACATAGTATGGCCTGATATTCTTATTCCTATTTCCGAATTGAATAATCAATTTACCATATTTTTCTAAATAATAAGTCTAAGTAATCTATTCTGGTATATGTTTTGTGTACTGCTGAATAAAATGTACCTTTTCTTTCATCTCCCTTTATTAATCCCCATGAGTTTTTTAAATCTCTATTTATTCATAATTCTATTTAATTGGGTTATATTATTATATTTATCTTTTACTGTTGGGTTTGACTTATCTGTTATCCTATTCATAGGCATATTAAAGTCCCCTCCTACAATCATAAACGGTTGCTGCCAATTCTTTATTTCTCCTAATACTTTTTCATAAAAGTCTCCTTGATTTTCATTTGGAGCATACACATTTAGCAATACATACATATCTCCCCTAATTTCCCCTTCTATAATAATATACCTCCCCCTCAACCTTTCTTATACTATTTATTTCAAAATTACATTTGTTATAATGATGGCTACGTCTCATGAATTTCCATATGCCTTTTTATAACATTTAATCCAGTTTGCCTTTATTTCATTCATTCCAACTTTCTCTGATGAGTTTCTTGTAAAAAAAATGTGCTTCTGCCTTTTTCAGTAAGTTTCCAATTCTTTTCCTTTTACATATTGTTCCCAGACATTTGACATTTAGTGTCACTATTTTTAGTTTACTAGACATTATATTCAATACTAATTTCCCTTATTGGTACTCTTGTGTGCATTTCACTCCCAAGGTCCTGTTCCCATTTCCGTCCTTGTCCCATTACCCTCCCCCATTCCTCTCCACTTCTGGAACTTTACGCCCCACCCCTGGCCCCATGGGCCAACTTGTGGAGAGCAGTGGTGTGGCTATCTAAGATCTACTGTTCTCCCTCCCCCTGAGTGCTTATATGTATAGTATTTATTTCCTCTTTAACTTGATGTATGGATTCTTCCATTTGTCTTCTGAATTTCTTCCTCTTCTTTCACCTTCATCTGTCTCATATTATTCAAATAATTCCTCTTTTTACTCTTCCTGTACCACTTCTAATATTTCTTTTGCTCCTATAAATCTGGTCTCTTCATTTCTGTCTTTGTAGATTCCCAGTTTCCTTATTAGTTAGAGACCTTGCTCAACCAAGTCAAACTTATATCTCCTTCCAGCCAACTGAAATCCCAGACAGACGGATATCCTCAAGAATACATAATCGCTTTCTTCAAAAGGAGATTTGTACATACTTTCATTGTTTGCCTCCATACCATTGTTTGGGTAAGGTAAAGGTAAAGGTTTCCTCTGATGTTAAGTCCAGTCATGTCTGACTCTAGGGGTTGGTGCTCATCTCCATTTCTAGGCCGAAGAGCCGGCGTTGTCCATAGACACCTCCAAGGTCATGTGGCCGGCATGACTGCATGGAGTGCTGTTACCTTCCCACCAGAGTGGTACCTATTGATCTACTCACATTGGCATGTTTTCGAACTGCTAGGTTGGCAGGAGCTGGGGCTAACAGCGGGCGCTCATTCCGCTCCCAGGATTTGAACCTGGGACCTTTCGGTCTGCAAGTTCAGCAGCTCAGTGCTTTAACACACTGCGCCACCACCTTGGGGCATAAGTCATTAAATACTTCTAATTTAACACCCTTATATTCCAGTTTCTCTGGATTTTTGTTCAGGCTTTGGGAATGTTTTCTTAATTAATCTCTCATGATTTCTGTCCATCTAATGTCCAAGTCTAAATACAAAATCAATTTCTGTTTCATGTATATGGCTTATATACATAGCCTGAAGATAGTTTCATACAATTTTTCTTTAAAATTGTGCATGGATCAAAGTTTATGTACACCCAGCAAGCAAGGGACTCACTATCTCTACCACCCATGTAGACTTTTTTATTTTAATTTTGGAGGATTTTGCCATTCCAGATAAGGGATTTTCAACCTGTAATACAAGTAGTTCCAATGTTTGGTTGGGAACTTTCCATCCAGACTGTGACTGTTTTAGTTGTGTGTCAGGGCATAGCTGTGCCAGGGCATTTGTCTAGCATGAAGGATGGGACATTGCATTACTGGAAAATCAAATAAATTTGCTTGTGTAAGGAGGCAATGGGCACTTCCTTATGCAAACTGGGAAAAGGTACAACCATTATGCACCCACTGTAACATGGGACCCCTTCACACAACCTACAGGGGCCATGCTGTTTCACTGGCAGTTGCCGGCAAAAGGGAAGGCATACGGGTGGTGCCCTGTCCTTATCCCCATCAAATAGGAGAAAGGGTGGCAACACACAGCAACACACGTTGCCCAATCACCATTTTCCCCATCATATGGGGAAAAGGAGAGGAAAGTACAGATAGCTCAATCAGAGCTACCTAAAAAACACTTTCCTTTCTGTGGTTTAGAAGGAATCACCTTCTGGTGCTTCCCTTCCACTTTGGGAGAAATATGGATGGGGTCGGCCATGTGTTGTCTGAGGGAGCTTGGCAGGCCCTATCCAAGCCTCAGCTAAAAGCGGCAAAACAAAGCTATTTTGCCCCTTGTGAAGAGGTTCTAAGTCTTAGGAGAACCCCAGTAATTCATATTACATGAATGGACAACTTTATCTGCCACAAATTTGTCTCATGATCTTTTAAAGCTTTTCAAGATGGTGTTTTCCCCTACTACAGCTTATGGAAGCAAATTGTTATAGTGCCATTTCTACAACATCACTGCAGCCATAAATAGAATTGAACTCCAATCCAGAGTATTATTCCCCAGAAAGCATTTGCCCATTCCAAAAACCTCCATTCAATGGAGGAAAAGCATATTAAGAGATAGTATGCAAAGCAAGATCATAATTATATTGTCTTAAGTTTTTGTTCTGGAAATTTATTGAGAACATACACATATCCTTTTAGGTACAGAGTGAATAGTGTCTTCTATTTTTAATCAGTGTCACAAATATCATAAAAGGGAAACATTGATTTAAAATATTTTATTTTTCCTATAAGGCATGTTTGCTTCCACACCCTTCTTGTTTAAAATATGTAGGTCTCTTTCTTCTTTCTAAAATGTATGCCAGAAATTAATCCACATTCTTTAGTCAAGAATGTTAAAAGGGAAAGAGTAAAGCAATACTTCTCCATCATTTTTGTATTACAGTGCAATCTCTAAAATAGAGTATAGGTTGGACTAGCATATTGGCTGGAAAGTCACTTTAAGCAACACAAAATCCTTTTGAAATCTCAAGACGTTAGATCTACAAATGAACCTTTAAGTGGTGGATTGATTGCAAGAGCTTGTCAGCCTGGAAAAACAAAGGAAATCATGGTTAGTTTTATTATTATAATTCCTGTTTTATGCTTGTTTTCTCACAACCTGCATAAGACCATCTGGTTAAAATATCACCTCTAAGCTCATTTTTTCTGTGTCTGCTGGGCATTCATGAATTGGAAAGCTACTAAGTGAGGCTAATAAAGAAAGCTGTGTTTGAGAGATTTGGAGCAGCAAAAATACGCCAGATGAAACTGCTGGGGGATTTTTAAACATTTCACACACTGAAACCATCTGAATTTGTGATTTGATTTCATGTGCCCGGGTAGACTGAAAAGCTACAATGGATTTTAAGAGGTGACTTAAGCCAGATTGATAAATTGAAATAAAGATTTTTTTTAATTTTCAGAAGCAATAAGCCTCCATAAAGGCATTGAGATGGCTGGTAGGCTTGGGCCCGAATCAGTCTGAATGAAAATGATTTGTAGTATTCAGTGGGCCATGTATAAATATGTGAAGAGAAGTCATAGGGAGGAGGGAGCAAGGTTGTTTTCTGCTGCCCTGGAGACTAGATGTAATGAAGCAATGGCTTCACATTATAGGAAAGGAGATTCCACCCAAATATTAGGAAGAACTAAGGAGACCATTTCGGTAGTGGAACTCTCTGCCCTGGAGTGTGGTGGAGGCTCCTTCTTTAGAGGCTTTTAAATAGAGGCTAGATGGCCTTCTGTCAGGGGTGTTTTGAGTGTGATTTTCCTGCTTCTTGAGAGGGGGTTGGACTGGATGTCCCTCGAGGTCTCTTCCAACTATGATTCTATGATTCTATATAATCTCCAAAAACAGAACAAGGAGGAGGGAGCCAAAAAGCCCGGTGAAACTGATTAAGGGAGCAGGATTTTTTCCGGTTTCTGGATAGGAAGGGACTAAATCTGCAATATACCTGAGGTAGGGATCTATAGCATTTTTTCTCCCAGCAGCAGCAGTGTTCTTTTTGGAAAATTTCCTAAGCGCCTCTAGAGAGGGCCCTCCTGCAAACTCACTTTCCCAGCAGCACTTGCATAGGGTGAGCATTCAAATATCTCCTCTCGAAGCATGATGGGAGTTGAAGTTCTTCTCTCTTTAAGTTTCTCAGTCAATATAAAATCTGGTTGTGTCCATGCTCCAATTTGCTGTGAATGGACACAACTGGTGACTACAATTTCCAGGACCCTCTCTTGTGGTTTGTCTTATTTCAAAAAATGTTATGGTTAAAACTTAAAATAATTCTAAAAAATCAGTAGATTGGTGAATTGTTTTGAAACTTGGCAGGCCTGCAGTTGTAAATGGAGTCTGAAATTGAGGTAGGTTTCATGCAGATAGGCCTTAAAATGACTGAGGGTTGAGCCTTTAAAATTTCCCATTGTAACCAATCATTGCCAAATGAAAACGGCAAAATAATAATAATAATAATAATAATAATAATAATAATAATAATAATTTATTTATAACCCACCTCCATCTCCCTGAGGGGAACTGGGACCGAGCTCAAGAATCAACAGAAAGAAACAGAATTATTATTATTATTATTATTAACTTCATTTCTATCCCACTCTTTCCGCAGGGGACTCAGAGCGGTGTACAACATACATTTAGGCAAAAATGCAATGCCTCATTATACAAAGAAAAATAAAACATAACATAAAATCATTAGAAACAATCAACATATAAATACAATTTAAAACCATTAACATTAAGATATTAAAACATAAAAAAGCATCTAGATATACCCTAATAGGCCCCCCTCCCCGTCATGATCTTAAGGTCTTCTTTGGCCCTCTTGGATGGTACTGGATGACTGGACCCCCGCCAGCATCCATCCCAACCACTGGAGGCAGCAGGTGTTTCTGCTGGGCCCTACTTCAACCAGACAGACAGGGCCCGAGTCTGCAAGGAGCTGGTCATCAGGAGCTGAGGTCAAAGGAAGACTGAAGCAGACAAACACTGCCTTTTCCTCCAAGCTCCCTGTTGCTGATGTTCTTTGGCCCTCTTGGACGGTGAACACAATAACAACATATATAATTAAAAAAAAAACATTCTCAAAATACATCTGTGGGTGTCAGGACAAAAGGTGGAACTATTAAAAATTGCAAGGGAAGGCAGGCATGTGCAAAAATGCAAGGTAATAAAATTAGGGATAGAAATTAAAGTGCTGGAGATTAGCTCAGTAAACAATTAAGACTGGGTGGTGATAAAAACTGACCTATTGTTCTAAAACACATTGGCACATCCAAGTCTTCATTTTTTTTTGCAAAATGTGGCTAGGGTGGGAGATAATGTAACCTCCCTGGGGAGAGAGTTCCAGAGCCAGGGGGTCCCTCTCCCTCATCCCCATCAGATGTGTTTGGGACAGAGGTGGAAGCGAGAGAAGGGCCTCCCCAGAAGAGCTAAGAGTCTGCACTGGTTCATAGGGGCAGATACAGTCACCCAGATAAACCGGACCCGAGCCGTTTAGGGCTTTATAGGTTATACAGAATGAGGAGTCAGCTGACAATGGACCCCAAAACAGGATGCCTTTTGGCCAAATTGCACACCTCTACTGGCTGAATCTGCACAGCACCTTACAGCATTAGAGAAGAAAAACAAGAGAGAGCTCTGCTCTCAAGGAAGTTTACATAGGAGAAAAACAATGAAAGATAGGAGGCAGCAGTGATGGATGGAAGTTATGCAAGAGGTGCTAGAAATGCCAGAGAGGTGTTCTCATTAGGCATTTTCTAATTCCTCCAGATTGCTGCTATGAAAGGCTTTTGCTAGAATTTGCTCGCATAGTGGAGCTGGAGGATAAAGGAATGGCAGAGAGGTGATCTCTTTTGGCATTTTCTAAGTTTTCCAATGAAATTCTGTGATATATTTCTACTGGACGCTGGCCATGGAGTCATGCTGGAGGACTTAAGACATGCTAGATAGGGGTTCTTTCTAGGCATTTTCTAGGTTCTTCAGATTCTAAGAAGCTGGGTTGCAACTTCCATCTGTTCTAGGCTGGTGAAAAATGGCGGGAGTGATAATCCAACATGGATGGATGATGAAGAGGATAAAACTAAAACTTCAAAGGAAGAGTATTTTTTGAGGAAGTGAATAAAGAGAGATGGTGCATGTTCTAAATGTTCAGTGTATTAATTAGCATATGTGCAAATGCAATGCAAACCCATTTCCTTTTTTGGACCTCTTTTTTGGCAATTCTCTTTTTTGGTTATGCGTTCATGGCTGCTCTGAACATTTCTCATTATATTTGCAGCATTGCATTTCAGTACATGGCAAACACCCACCTACCCTTCAAATTCAATTCCCATTATTTTCTCTCCTCACCCAAGGTTACTTTGGGAGGATATACTTCATTGGTTTTTTCTTCTTTTGCTGCCAAGCGGTACCTCCCATTTCAATTGCAAGTTATATTTCCATCCAAACATTTCAATCATTCAAACTGCCCATGTGATCTAGTAACAGTTTAAAGATTCTTGGATTCATTTAAAAAAAATAGCAAAGAGAATTAACAAAACTGCCTGGATCTTGAGCCTGTTTCTGAGTACAGGTGTCAGGCTATCATCCAAGCTCTGTAACTTCTGGAGAAAGTTTGTCTCCTTGTTTGGAAAGTGGACTTTTGTTGAATCAATTTCTTTTAAAAAGTCAGGGACTCCCTTGTTTTTTCCTTAGTATTAAGACTGAACATTCAAAGCTTTGTCACATATTGACAGAATGCCATCACACAGAAACAACTAGAAGAAACAAGCGTCATCAGAATGGGATTATGGAATAACCTGAAGGTTGCAAGTGTGTAAAGCAATAAATGTCTCCAGCAAAATCTGTTTCATTTGCAGTAAGGACAGATGTAGTCTGCTGTGATTTTCTTCAGGAACGTAGGTTGAGCAAACCATTGCTTTTATTTTCAAACAGCCAACACTATCAGGGTGCATCTCCACTGTAGAAATAGTACACTTTGACACCACTTTAATTGCATGACTCAATGCTATGGAATCACAGTTTGATGAGGTATAAGCACGCCTTGACAGAGAAGGCTAAAGACCTTGTAAAATCACAATTTCCATTATTCCATTGCATTGGGCCATGGAAAATTGCACAAATTCTATAGTGTAGATGCATCCTCAAACAGAGTTCTTTTCAAAACATAACTGATGTGAATTTTTATATGCTTGCTGGGCAAATATCAGAGCTTTAAAGGGGATAAATCAAGGTAGAGTGAGGAGGGAAAATAGATTTCTCTTTTTATTATAACTAGAAACGGCTTTTTTCCAAACTGTCTCTAATGAATTTGAGCTCTTAGCCTTACAGTGAAACTGGTGTTAAGCAAATAAAATCTCTCCATGCTTTGGAAAGATCAGCTGATAAATGTGCTGAGGAATCTGAGCCCATGTTGCGCTCCATTTGATTTATGCAGTTTGAACTATGTGCGGTTGCAGACGGCTTTCCAACATTTTACTCTGCTCTATTTGACCAGCCACAAATGGCATGAAAACAACCCTCTGGAGGGAAGAGCAGTGCAAGAAACTTGTAAGTCAGCTGTTTTCTGCATGATTTTGCAGTGGTGGTAAACAGCAGTTATGCAGATGGGATAAACTCCTACTTTCATCACAGCAAACACAGTCTATGTTTCTTCAAAATAAAGTATATGCATACAGTTATAGAAGTTTCTTGACACATTTACCTTCCTGGCTCCATTCTATGGAATCATGTGATCTGTTGAGTTATTCTCCCTTGCATCCCACTGAATCACAGCACTAGAACTCCCAGGGAATTTTAAATACAAAAAAATCTATAAATCCCAAGGATGTACATAAATTGGTATCAGTCTATTCAAACTACAATGTATTGTCAAAGGGTGCTAGAACACAGCCATACAGCCCAGAAACCACACAACGTCCCATATCAAAAGTACATTTTTCACTATTACCTTCTTCATAGTAGATTCTAGCTCTGAGGTATACATTTTAACATAGATTTTGAACTCTTTCATATTTCCCATTATCCCTTTAGTGCTTCCCTTTGTTTCTGTGTGATTGGACAAATCTAACATTCATTCATCCATCAACCTATTTCTATGCATTGTATCTTTCTACCATAAATGTAAATTAATTTGATTTGCTGCAGGGATGCACAGTTGTCCAATAATATTTTATTCATTTATTGTCTTATTTTTTTTAGATTTATATGCCACTTTTCTCCTGAATGGAGTTTAAATTGATTTACAATATAAATTAAAATATATCATCTAAAATAGCTTGGAGAACAAAAGTTAGCAAAAGAAAAGTTAAAATACACACAAACAATTTACATTCATTGAACAGTGCATGTATATTTTT
This sequence comes from Anolis carolinensis, assembly GCF_035594765.1. Lineage (NCBI taxonomy): Eukaryota > Metazoa > Chordata > Lepidosauria > Squamata > Anolidae > Anolis > Anolis carolinensis. The sequence goes on along the minus strand of NC_085841.1, from coordinate 27,075,690 downwards.
TGTCTATTTCTTTAATTCAAGAACAAAAACCATATAGATCAAGTGCTTCAAGACATGACATACGTCCTGCAGGCGTAATACAACCTTGTGACTTTTGTATTTGCAGATATCCTGTTTTATCCTGTTTTTCTCTCCCTTCACAAAGAAAACTCAGTGCTTGAGGGAACTGCAAACTAGGATGTGCTAGAATGGCCTAAGATAAATTTAGCTGAAGCCAAGAATGCCCCTGGTTTGGCTCTAAAAAGTAGGAAAATCAGCCAAGAACATTGGGAAGGCTGGCTCAACATCAACATGAAGAACATAGTGTATGGCACACTTGAAGGAACACCACTAAATTACATATATCCTAAGGAGATTACATAAAGGATTCAGAATCATTATGCTCATATCCAAGATAGCTTTCTCCAGTACAAGGGTGATGACAGTTCTCTGTCACACACAAAAAAATTGCAGTAAGGTTTTGGAAGCTGGCATCTTGGTTGGTCCTGAATTTTTACTACTTTTGCGTGCTTACTTTCCTTCACATTTTGAGTGCACATTTAGTTGTGATTAACAAGAAAGAATGTAGTCTTCTGGAGTCTCAATAAAGTGGACTTTTTTACATTGATAGTGCCTCTTTAATATATTAAATTTCATACAATATTCAGAGTAGTAGTTCTTGAAGGCACAGTGAGAAACTGTAGTTATTACATCCAAGAGTTGCTCTTTGATATGCCCACAATATGGTAAAGCAGCCCTATGTCAGATACTCAGAGGATGTGGGCAGTTCCACCAGGCATTGGGTTTGCATCAGAAATGTGTTCTGCTGGAACTGATACCATTGCTGAGGCTAATTCCCATTGTTTGTTGTTGTTGTTGTTGTTGTTGTTGTTGTTGTTGTTGTTTATACCTATACAAGGAGACTCAAAGTGGCTTACATTAAACACATTTCAATATAATTTAAAATCTACAAATATACAAACATTAAAACAGAATTAAATATCATAGGTATTTAAAATCAGTTAAAATCCATAAAAACATATCCAAAACTAAAAACCACAGGATGCCCTGACTTGATCTTTAAAACTGTCTTCTTTAAAAGCCTGCTGGAATAAAAAAGTTTTAGCCTGCTGCCAAAAATTATGCGCCCTCGAGTCATTTCTGATATTGTACTCATGGGGAAAAGTAGGATTAGGCAAGTGGCATTTAGTCAGTGAGCTGATGCATTTCATGGTAATAAATTAATGCTCACATTAGCCACCTTCAGAATGTATTTGATGTCTATGGTTTGAGTCAAGATTCTGGGAATCCAGGATTTAAATCCTGCTTAGCCATGGAAATGTACTCAGTAGCCTTGGGCAAATCACATTCCCAGGAAGGCAAAAGGAAACCACCTCCGAATAAATCTTGCCAAAAAAACCCATATAACATGGCCGTTGTAGTTCAGGGTTGTCTTGAAGTTATGTAACAGTGACAGAAGGTATGCAATGCCAATGGCATTTAATACCAGCTGGGTAGCAACACAAGTAGAATAGTGTTGGCGATGGTGGTGGTGGTGATGATGTGAGCTTTCAGAAGCATATTGCTAACCATATATGCATCAAAACAGATATCAGGGGCAATATGTACTCCATACAATTAAAAAAGTTTGTTGTTTTTTTTTTTTTTTTGCACAGGGAACCCATTTTCTAAAGCAGATTTTTCTGTGAGTGGGGAAAAAACACATTTATTTTTCCCCATAGCATAGATCTTCTGCAATAACTTAATAGCAACAAAAATGTATGTTACCTCCAGGATAGGAGAACCCCTGGCATTTAATACCAGGAGGTTTGTGCTGGGGAAAAACATCCAGACACCAGTTTTTTCTCCACAGAATAGTTCCTCAGCAATACTTCAGAATATACCAGGAGAAAAATGTGCAAAATTCTTGTTAGATATTTATTCTTCCAGGTGGGAGTTCCTCTTAGAAAACTCATTTGTGAACCATTATGAATATTCTTTCCATGCCTCGTAAACACACACTGAGAATTCAATGGATCTTATAAGTAAGTAGGTATAGGATTGGAGCTCTGCAGTTTTTTAAACTGGCCATGAAGACTAAGAGATATGGAGCAATGTTTCAGTCCACATTCAAGCTGTAAACACCGATCTCCAGAGCCTGCCATTTGCTTCCTCCATAAAGAAAATGAAAATGCTTTGTCTGTAGAGAAATTCCCTATTCATATCAGGGCCCCATGACTAATGTTGAAATTTCTGAATAGTAATAATACATGCAAGAAAAGCATTTCTAAACTTGTCTGATACAATTATGACTCACAAAACTGTCAGTTGGCTAGTCTAGTTGGGAAGTTTACTTTTCTCCCTTTGCCAACACAACAAGATCTGCCATGCGTGTTATAAAAAAATGGACACAGGAATGGGAGAATGGGGTCCCCGTAACTCTATTCTTGAATGGATCATGAACTAAACTACCAAGCAGGACAAAGCTACCTGTTTTCTTTTTTCTTTCCAATGCCATTTTGCAGTGACAGCCACCTTCTTCTAACATGGCTCCTGCCTCCCTGGTAATGGAGTCATGGAGGAGCACCAAGCTCTATTCTTGTCATTAGTGAAGCAATATGCCTGCTGAGAGTTGAAAACTGGTGTTTGGAAAGTAAGAGGGGTGAGGTAATTTCATCCTGCTTGAAGTTTTATGCCACCTTATTTTGCCCCATGATCTGTTCAGGATTAAATTTAAAGGATTCTCATCCCATATCCAACCTGACAACTCAATTGTTAAGATAAATGGCTGGTTCGCTCTACGTGTCTAAATGATGCCTCAGGTAAAAACAATTTAATCCGGAGGAAATTGAGATATCCCAGTTTTATCTGGATTCATTAAACACCTGGAAAGATCTGGACCTTAAGCTGGATCTTTGCAGGTGGGGACCTGTGGGGATTGATTCCTGGGACTGCTTTGGCAGCAATCCTGGTTCTTTGGGTTCTCCCTTCCCCTCCCCCCAAAAAAAACTTACCCAAGAGTTCTCCTGGCACACGAAAATGACATGTCAGGAGAGGGAATAAGGCAAGCTCCTCAGGTAAGCCTTTGGGGGAAATGGGGGTGGCGTGGCTGGATGCCCTGGGTTGGCCCATAAGGGCATGTAGGCACTCCCCAAGAGAAAACCTGGTGGTTGGGTTAGGGGTGAGGACTCAATCCCAGGAGGAACTATGATTTAATATCCCAGTTCCTCCTGAGATTTAGTCTAGTGTACAAGGGCCCTTTCTCAGCATCAAAGGAAGGCAACAGGCACTCCCCTTTGAACAAATCTTGCCAAGAAAGCCCACGGTATGTTCATAGAATCATAGAATCATAGAATAGTAGAGTTGGAAGAGACCTCATGGGCCATCCAGTCCAACCCGCTGCCAAGAAGCAGGAAATCGCATTCATAGCACCCCCGACAGATGGCCATCCAGCCTCTGTTTAAAAGCCTCCAAAGAAGGAGCCTCCACCACAGTCCGGGGAAGAGAGTTCCACTGCCGAACAGCCCTCACTGTGAGGAAGTTCTTCCTAATGTTCAGGTGGAATCAGGTCTGTTCGGCATGTTCAGGTCTGCTATAAGTTGGAAACAACATCAGAACACACACCAAAAAAACCCTAATTATATGTGGGTTGCAACCATGCCCTGAGTCTTAGATTGTATCACTTTATCCTTAAATTAATTTTAAGCTCTTATTTGCATGCCATTTACATGCCTATGGGTGCATATATTTAAGACAATAGAAAATAGAGTTCAAAAAATAAAAATGTATGTTAGATTGGTCTTTATCACATCTTTTAAATTTTATTATATATTATATATTATAGGCTTCAGTATCACATAATAATTTATCAATGGGAACAGATGGTGGCAGAAAAGGGTCTTTCTAGTCTTAGTTCTTATTACATAGAAAGAAGCCATTTTGTAGTTCATGAATATAATCGGACCTTGCCTGTTGGCTTCCTTACTTTCAAGGTTTTTTCCACCTGTCTGCTTCACTTTGTTTCTCTTATCCCATTGCTAATACAGTCTTGGGCTGCACTATCTGAATCATGGGTCTAGATAAGAAATAATAGCCCCACAGCTGTATTAGCTGGGTGGCATTAGAAGTCCTCTGTATGCTGTGTGATTCTACTGTTCTTTTTCCTGGAATTCAAGCCCTTCCTCAGTTTAAACCCTACATCTGTAAAGCTTTTCACCTATATCCATATTTCTTATATCTGTCTGGAAACAAGCGTACATATATGTAACTTACTAAATGCACTATCCTTCTTATGTTGGTTCTGTCTCAAATTTTTCATGCTCTCTAGAGCAAGGGTGGGAACCTTGGGTGCAAATGTAGCCGTCAATTGTAAGGCACTATCAGGAGCTCTAGTTCAAAACATCTGGCAAGTGAAAGGTGCCCCAACTCTCATGTAAAAGCACACTACAAGCTCTTCTAGGCAGGGCTTGCCCTTTGTATAAGTTATTTTGTTAAGTGTCATGCTAGCATTAAACCACAACCACAGTTTAATGAGGAATTGGACTATAAACCCAGACAGCAAGCTCTTTGGAATCAGACATTTGGCAAAGCATTTTAACCAGTGCCTACACATGAAATTCTAACATCCTGATCTCATTAAGTGTACTGCAGTACAATACGTTGGACAATATTATGCTGTGACCATTTTAAAGCTTCTAACATGCAATCAGTGTTTTCCATTTCACTTGCCAAAGAACTGCCTTATCCTTTGATCTGAGTGAAGCTGAAATCAAGAAGTTGTCCAACATGAGACGTTGTGGAATAGTAATGTTCACGCACACTTCATTCTGTTGAACATCATCAAATATTCTTGTAATACTTCTGCAAACCAGAACTCCTGGCATCTTTCTGGGAGGCCATATGCCATCCTTTTATTTAAATTTCAAACCACAAACGCTGGAAGAACATCCATTCTGGGACAAACCAATAGTCCATCAAGCTTAGTATTCTATGTATTATGATGATGAAGTCCAGTTGTATAGTGAAAACAGTTAAAAAGCTATGGAACAATCAGTACAGTTTGAAAATTGATGAAGGAGCTCTCTCAAGCTCTCATGCAATATTACTGCAATTATTTTGGTGGCAATTCTTTACAGGACTGAATGAGCAGTCAGAACTCTGTCTGACCTTGGTAGTATCTTCAATGTGGTAGCAGTAAGGAAAAGAGTTTTTGAGATTTGATTACAAAAGTATTTGTTGATAGAAAACCTCATTGCAAAGTCCAGAGTTTCCATATTTAGGATCTACACTAGAGGTGTGTGTGGTACCTGTTTCTCCAGTTTCATTCGTTCTTTCATTCCTTTTGTTTCGAGTGGGTGCACGAAACAAGAACATCCCCCTGGAATGAAAATTAACTCAAAATGAAAGAAAGTGAGAGTAGTTACTGTTTCCTGCTTCTTAGCAGGGGGTTGGACTAGATGGCCCATGTGGTCTCTTCCAACTCTACTATTCTATGATTCTATGATTCTATTCCTTGTCTGCTTTTCATGAGCATAGTTTAATCTTTTTTATTAATCTCCTTGCAACAAAAAGTAAACTCTCATTTACTCTCCTCTTCCAGGAGATCATCACTCTTCCTTATCTGGATGCAGGAAGCCTCCTTAAAATGCCTTGGAGAGTGTGTGGCAACCAAAGCCCTCTCTTTCCCCCTCCTCTTTGGCTCTTGGAGCTGCCACCTTGGGTCATTGCTTGTTGCTGCTGCTGCTGCCTGGCTGGGTGCCTTCCGTTCCTTCTCCTCCTCCATCTCTCATGCAAGGAAGGTGCTCCATCCCCCTCCTCTTCCTCCTTTGCACCTCAAGAAACCATGCCATTGCCAAAAACAATGGGGAGGGGAGGGGAATCCCACCCATTGCCGCCAATTAAAGAAGAAGTGAAATAGTTGGGCTGGGCGCTGGGCTGTGTGTGTGGTGTATGGAGTGTCTTTGACATTTGGCAAGAAGGAATGGTGCCCTGCCATGCCTCCCTCCAGCTGCTGCTCCTGGAAAAGTTAGAGGGCGGTGCCAGCGGGGGGGAAAGAGTTTTAAGGAGACTTTATTTATAGAAAGAAAAAAATCCCTAAAAATTGGGGGATGAGCCAAAGGTTATAAAACTTAGTCGGCTAAAAGTGGTCAATTTGCCCTCCATGTGTGGTGATTTTCACACTCTAGCCCTAAAACAGAGGGGAAGGGGAGCCTGGGGAAGCCTGCTTATAGTGGTCAATGGATTATATATATATATATATATATATATATATATATATATATATATTTCAGCCACAGAATGAAAACGCCCACTTTGAAAGGCAGCCATTTTTGGGAGGCTCACAAAAATGAAAATGGGCACGGGGAGGGGTGTTGTGAATGAAACAAACAGAAACGGATAGCAATTCTATAGAAATGCACAAGCCTATTGGTCCATATTCAGGGTTGGTCTAAGACAGTTTGCTGCAAGAAGTGGAGTACTGAATGGTTAATATAATACATCAAGTTTACCAAATGTCTGTTGATAATTTTGCAAAAATATCCCATAAAAAATCAGGAATGTGACTTGTTGAACTAACCAGAAGTTGCTTGAACCAATCTGTGCTGCATTCATTGGGATGTGAAATTTTACTTTTCTTTGCATTAATTTTGTTTTAAAAAGCAACAATAAGCATCCATGTATTAGTCCCAACCAAAGCAGATCCATGGAACCAAGGGAACCTATGTTAGTATTGTCTTACTTAGTTCCTATTAAATCAATATGTCTGCTCTTGGTGAGAGTAGTAATTGGTTTTAGGTCTAAATTCTTTCCATCCCAAATCTGAAGAAAAATGTGTAGTTTAGTAAGTTCAGCAAGTTATCAAAATAATGGAAACAAAATTCTCCCACACTTGCCCCAGCCAAATTCAATAGGTACAATGACTCCTGTTCCATGGATAGGATGATGTTTAGCCTACTTGCATCAAGTGTCAAAGATGAGAAGTTTCTCAGGGAAAATAAGAGGTAGAAACTGTAATATAGCATTAACGACACTGTATTAAAAACATTAACACCAGGGATCAAAACCCAAACTTTTGATATTTTTTAAAATCAAAGGTGAACAGAAACAGAATTTTCCTCCAGCTCTGTTTAAATGCTGAGCTGACATTTTTTCAGATAAGGCTCTGCAATTGATTTGGGTTGAAACCTGAAGCCAATCAAGCTAATTCAGTTAGCCATACAGCCCAGAAAACTAACAGCAACCCAGTGACTCCGGCCATGAAAACCTTCAACAGCAGAAATAAAATATAATTTCTAAAGATCCAGTATGGTGTAGTGATTTGTGCATTGAGCTATGATTCTAGAGACAAGGGTTCAAATTCCCACTCAGCTATAGAAAGCTATTGAGTGACTTTAGGCAAGTCAATTCTCTCTAGCTCAGAGGAAGACAAAAGAAAATCCCTTTCTGAATAAATCTTGCCAAGAAAGCCCTGTGATAGGTTTGTCTTAGGTTCACCATACACTGGAAATAATTTGAAGATATACAACAATAAAAGTATAATTTCAATACTACCTGTTATTCAAGTGTTCAGACTGATGTACTAGGTTTGTTACCACTTCCATTTTATCCCATCCTGTTTGGGAGAATATTGATTCACTGACTTATAGCTGAAGCCTGGAGCTGTGCAAAAGGTCCTATGTTGTTGAACTACCACATTTTTTAATGCACTTCCCATGAATTTCATAACATTTTCTTAAACAAGGAATATCCTGAAATGGTGCTGCCAATTCCTTTCCCTAAAATATACCCAAAGCACTTGCTATTTGTTAGTAACTTTCCACCCAAGTATGAATCAAGACTGGTCCTGCTGAAGTTCCACGATCAGAGATACTCTTGTGTCTTTAGGATATATAGGCCACACTTGTTGATTTGCCAGTATTCATTTTGTAATGCCCTATTTTTTCCCCTATTCTTGAAGATCCCAGAAGCCTGGAGCTCACAAGAGTCTCAGTATTGAGAATACCCCACCTCCACACTGCCCTCCTTCAGTCCTATCAGAGAGCAATAAAAATTAAATCTTTTGTTTCTGTCTTTTTCACACCTTTTTAAAACACTTTTTTTATTTAAATAAATATTCTTCCACTCCACAAAGAAACTGTTCCTGTTCTGTATTCATATAAAGAAGCCTTAAAATATAGAATGGGTAAAAGGTTAGCAAATTTCACTCCCAAACTCTTTTCCTCTTTTTCTCTCAAGTCCCAGCCTTTTCACAAACAGGAATTTCCTCTGTAGCCTATTTCATTGCATTGAGAAGTGATGCCCTTGGTTTCATTTTTGCTTTCCCCCTCAAATAAATGCAGCAGCAGCAGCAGCAACAAAAGGGATTTACATGGGAGGAGAGTTCAAAAATGATAAAATAAGAAACTTAAGGAAACCATGCAATCAGAATAGCACTTGCCAAAAAGGTTTTTTTTAAAAAAAGACTATAAAAACATTCCTAGAATAATTTATGCTGAGTTCAAGTTGGAAACCAAAGACATAATGGCATAGTATATGTTCTCTTGGTGTTCCATTTTGGAAACCAAGAAAATCTGTTCACCTTTTGCCCTTGGCAAGACAACTCCTCATGTTCTTCAGATGGTGTAGTTTGGCTCTTTTAAAAGCTACTTTTCAAACCCTCCCAAAAATGTATGTGGTAAAAGACTGTGGTGAAAAAAAAATGGAAAATTGGTACAGTCTGCTGTTTCTCTTGATTTAAGTCAACATTATATTTTTCTCACGTTTCTCCCTTCTTGTCCTCTTTCTTGTAACTGTTGTTTGTTTTTCCTTCCTGATGTTTATTATGGTCATACTATCAAATTACTTTATCTTGAGTGCTTATCTCTTCTTAGATGTAAACTTAAGGGTAAGGCTATGTCTCTCCATTTTCATTTGATGCTTAGTGAATAAAAACAGTTCTATCATTAAACAAAGTGAAGCTACTCCTTGAGGCAGCAGATGCTGTGTTAGTTTTGTCAGGATTTGGACATTACCTGCCGTTTTCTAAGTGATAGCAGAGTTAACACCTAACCACCTGTAATTTGGTTTCCCCTTCTGGCCTGCTGGATGGGAAAGGTTATTTGCCCACCCCCATTGAATGGAGACCAGTGTAAAATAGTTCCAGCCAGAACTAATTTTTAGGGTGGAATACAACCCTTTCCCTAAGCACCCTCATCATGCAGTCAAGGCAATATTGCTCTCGTTTTCCCACTTTTCTCCTTAGTTGTTGACTTCCATTGCTATAAACTGAGGGCACATCTACACTGTTGAATTACAAGGCTTTCAAAGGTCTTCAGCTTTCTCTAACAAAGAGTGCTGGTACCTCACCAAATTGCAACTCTCAGGATTCTGTAGCATTGAGTCAAGACATTTAAAGTGGTGTCAAACTAATTAATTTGATTGTATAGATATATTAACACATGGAAACATTGGCCCAGGTTTTTAAAGTCAGGTTTTAACTAAACATTTTACACTTGTATATGAGTTTATACAGTACTCCTGTACAAGATGAAAAAGGAGAGTAATTGGAAGACAACAATTATAACTGGCTGGGGATGACTACTTCTTAGATAGATATGTATATGTATACACATATGCACACACACACACACACACTTACAGTAAGATGCTAACTAGTACTTTTTTTAAATCTAGGCAATCCTCATCAGATGAGTGTATGTGATCAGAAGAGGAATGAGATGTAATGAGTAACAGTACAATGATCCCCACCCTCAATTTCTCTCTCAATCTCTTGGTAAGTAAAAGCACATTCCAGTATTTCTCTTTTCCCATACAGAGTGCTAACCTTTGCTAGGAAATGTCTGAACTGAGGTTTTGTTTAATGAAAAGAGGCCATTATAATCACAACTATGGAACAGATACATCCCACATATGTTATAGAACCATCAGATGTTCTTCATTATGGTTCAGCAGTCGCACTGGATACGAGGTGATTTTTACCCAAAGTTGGGACATTATATGAATAGCAAAAGCAGCTATTGTCGTACCAGAAAAAAAGTGAAATGTAAGGGGATTATTGTTATGGTGTATACAACTTCAATACAGACTATGATTTTAATAGGACTGGCACTATTGAAATTATGTTCATAGTTATTGGGAAAGTAGTTATATGGGAATAATTGAACCATGTGAATTGAGGAGAATAGATACGATTTTTTGGCTAATTTCTCCTTAAATGAAGTAGCAAATAATTTTAGCAATGTTTTTCTCACTGTAAGTCTTTTGAATACTAGTTCTTGAATACTTTTCACAGTTCAAGACTTATTCTGCACAGAAATTACACATGGTTTTTACACAGAAAATAGCCTGTTGCATTGTATGTGTGGAAAGAGGCTTCCCAGGAAAATATTATATTCTGCATGGAAATATTAAATACTGGAAACACTGTTTTCTGCACAAAACAACAATGTGCAAAGTTTGCATACAGTGATCCCCAAACTGTGATTATCAACAGTCCAACATTCTTCTCATTGAAGTTTGTCAACACTAAAGAAAAACCTTTTTACCCTTTTTTCAAAGGTAAAAATGAACTCCATGAATGCAGGGCTAACACTGAGACTGTCCTGCTCCTTGTATCACCAATCTAACAACTCTGCAAGATACAGAGTTCAAAACCTGCTGTTGGCATATGAGCAGGCTCAGATGGGTGCAGGCATTCCTACAGAAAATTAGATCTCAACCCATTTAAAGTGGAAGCCCTCACTATGAATATAAAAAACAGGGGCCTGAATATAATTTATGCAGCAAAGCTGTAACCTGTATCATTTGCCCTGGAAGCAATCTTGCTGTTATGTTCTGTGCCTGTAATGTTCTGTGCCTTTCATTATATAAAAAGAGGCCAAATTTGCCATGTCATGTATAAACAACCACCTAATTTTTCAGACCCATCCGCAACTCTTCTACACAAAACTAATAGCCTCATCCCCGTGAGAGAGGGGCCTTCTTGTGAGAAAGTGATCCAGTGGCTGAAAAGACAACCCCATGATTTGTCTTTCCTTTGACCCTGGAATCCTTACGGCTGTTAACTTTATCCTTCTTAAACCCCACCAGTTTTCTTCTCCTTGTTGCTCTTCAGGTTTAGCTGGAAGTTGACATGCATAAAGTAATGAAAGCATAATCTCTTTAAGACCAAAGGAGAGTTGCTTTGCTATTTGAAGTAGGGAAATGGATAAAAGCAAAACAACAGCTGCAATAGCATGTTGTGTCATAGGATAGTTCCCTCAAACCATTAATGTGCTACCTCACTGATCCTACAGTACAAAAGAATGTGTGACCTATGACTGTTCCCACAGAATATTTACAGCAGATGCAGACCAGCCTGAAACATAACACTTGGCCACTTTGGATTGCATTTGGCCTCAGCTCACACCTGTGAAAGATGGGTGTCATCGACTTCTCAGTACCACGTCAGGTGATACAAGAGAGGGGACATTTGACCATCCCCACCAGATGTTGGCTTATGCTTTTCTTGAAACATCCAGTAGTGATATCCAAAGCCTTTGATCCTTGCATTTTCTTTGCTAAGGTCTTTGTCAGTTATATGACCATGGTCTTTGACTCTCAAAAGTTATTAAATGGTCTAACACAATTTCTGAAAACTTGGTGGTCAAGTGCCAACTTTGGGACTATTTGAAAATGTCTATGTCCTGAGATCCATTGTGGTGTAGTGGCTTGAGTGTTAGATTATGACTCTAGAGACTTGGCCATGGAAACTCACTTGGTGACTTTGAGTGAGTAACATGCTATCAGCCCCAGAAATCCCATTGTAATAGATTCAGCTTCAGGACAGAAACAACTTGAAGGAACAAAACCACAACAATGTCCTATATCTATCTGTATCTATCTGTCTATCTTCTAAATACATGTATGAGACCTTTCCCACATTAAATACAAATCTGTGTTCCTTTGATCTTCTTTATCCTTTCAACAACTTGGAGTTGCTGAGAGCAATATCACTGACTCAGGGTCAGCTGGTGAGTTTCATGGCACAATAGGAATTGGAACCTGGCTCTCCCAAGTCACAGGCAATTGCTTTAACTAGTACAGTATATTGGCTCTCTTTTTGACCTTTTAGATTGAAGCCAGATATTGAAACAAAGTTTTCCACCACCACAAAAAGTATAAGATTATGACATTTTCAATACCATTATTTAAAGTATGAATTGGTAAAATGTCAGCTTTGAAATGCACACTGATCTATTAGACTTGCTGGAATGCCTTGATTGCTTTTATTTTGTAAATTTTGGTTTTGAGAGCATCCACTTGGAAAAGAGAGCTAGCATCACTCTTTGATATTTCAAGTGCATTTTGAATATCTAGTAGAGAATTGGATATTGCACAAGAAGATACTATATACCTCTTTTTCAATGTCTAAAAGAACAAAGGACAAAAACAAGGACATAAGTGTAACCTGGTGCTGTCCATCCTTTCTTTTTGGTACAAGTTATGAAGAAGTAGTCCTTAGGGGTGTGACATTTGGGCAAACTCTGTGACATTTTTGATGCCCGAATTTTGTTTGCCCCTCATTCTGTTTTTGGGAACTTCCCAAATTTGGAAGGGGGGGGGTTATGTTTTTATGTAAGTTTTGGTCCATTGGTGCCAAAATGGGAAAATGTAGTGGCTAATTTCTTGGTCATTTGTAGGTCTATCAGCATGACACTTGTAGGCCACATTTATAATTGCAAGCCTGCCAAGTTTCAGAATGTTTCACCAACATTTTGAAATTTTTGGGAAATTTTTAAAGTTTTTATCATAACATTAAAAAAAACACACACACACACACAAGAGGGGAGGAGAATGGACACAGCCGTACTGGTCCCATTGTTCCATATGGGACACGAGTAGCATCCCTTGTTCTGGTCAAATCATTGCAGGGTGCTTACACTATAGTTGATTGATGGAGCCTTCCTGGAAGTATGTGTGAGTCATGTGATGGGAGGCATGGGGCTCCAGGGATCAACTGTGCTGCAAGTATCCTAGGACACTTGTGAAGACATGTGTGATAAAGTTGTATATGTGTTCTGTTTTTCAGATTTTTCAGATTTTTTTAAAAAAATTGAATATTGTATTTGCATATATATGAATTATAAGATATCTTGAAGATAGGATTCAAGTCCAAACATTAAATTTATTTATATTTCATAACATAGCCTGAAGATAATTTTATTCAATGTTTATAATAATTTTATGCATGAAACAAAGTTTGTGTACATTGAACCATCAGAAAGTAAAGGTGTCACTATATCAGCTACTTGTGTGGACAATTTTGGAGTATTTTCGATTTTGGAATTCTAGACAAGGAATCTTAACCTATATATTTCAAAACTGAAGAGGTGACACCAAGATCACTTTTCTACTACATCTTCACTTATGTTCTGCTGATTAATGCATATTTATTTCTACTTTTGATAGGAAGTGCTGGGAACCACATGAGATCATGACAGACACTTCAACATGGGGGCAAGTATTAATCCTACACATTCAGTTGAAGGGCAATGAGAAATAGGAGCTAACTTTTCTTGTAATCTGTATCTTCATTTTAAGAAGGCACTGTCAACCAATGACAGCATTCACAGTGGATTTTGGGAGAGGGGCAGCATTTTCCATGTGTAGACCCAAACGGTAAAGGAATTAATATATATTAAAATTGTTGTTAGGCTTCATTCGTATTAGAGATAGGCTTTGATGTACAGTAGAGTCTCACTTATCCAAGCTAAACGGGCCGGCAGAAGCTTGGATAAGCAAATAACTTGGATAATAAGGAGGGATTAAGGAAAAGCCTATTAAACATCACATTAGGTTATGATTTTACAAATTAAGCACCAAAACATCATGTTATACAACAAATTTTACAGAAAAAGTAGTTCAATACGCAGTAATGTTATGTTGTAATTACTGTATTTATGAATTTAGCACCAAAATATCATGATATATTGAAAACATTGACTACAAAAATGGCTTGGATAATCCAGAGGCTTGGATAAGTGAGGCTTGGATAAGTGAGACTCTACTGTACTTGCCTTAAAAGTTCCTCCATAGCTGAAAAGCAGTGGTAATGCTTTTACATCTTCCATCCTCTGTGGTTGCCTTCTCTTATTGTTGTTCACATTCCTTTTATTCAGGCTGCCCTTCCTTTGGAGAATTAGTTTGTGGTCCTTATTTTGCATCAAGGCATGAAACTGCAAACACCTGGGAAGATTTTCCATGGTGTGAGCACATAGTGCACCCCTGTACAAACATCTGAAATTCATTTGGTACTTCCTAAAGGCCTCTTCCATCATTGAGCAAGATGATTTGCCCTCCCTTAAATAAGTCACATTGTTCTTCTGGGATTGATCCCAGAGAGATAAAGGATGTGTGTGTGTAAGTGTGGATATGCATGTGTCTTTTTAACTATTCCCTTTCAGAATGAGCTTGATATGAACCATATGCACATATACTCCCCCTCCCTTTAAGCATATCAAAGGAATTTTATTGAAATAAGTATCTGTCTATGTGATGTCAGTAAGTATTCATTCAGATTTGGACCAGTTGGTGTTGACATCTGAAATACCATATCCTGTCTAATGAAACAAAAGCTAATCTAGTCTAAGAATAGTTAAGTAGGTTCTTAACTATTCTTAAGAACCATTTCTTGGACTGTTTTTATTGTGGATTTATTTAGATTCCAAGAAGCCTTTTTTTGGAATTCCCCATGAGAAATCCAGGAATTGTAGTCATTCGTTGCAGTTTGTGGCTTTTGTGCCAATTGAAATAGAGATCATAATCAAGATATCAGAAGAAGATCCCCAATGTAAAGATATATGACAAAAATACAAAAGTCAGAATCTCCCATGTTGTATTGTAAAATGTTTCTGTGTGTGGTTATGAACCTGTACAGTGAAGAAGGCTGACAGTAAGAAAACCAATTAATTGGAAATTTCTGTGGGTATTATGGATTGGTGAAAACACCCAGTGGGCAAATAAGGCATGCACTCTCACTAGAAGCCAAGATCACTGAATTCAGCCTGCCATACTTTAGATATATATGAGGAGAAATGACTTATTAAGAGAGATGGCAATGCTCAGTGAAACTGATAGCTGTAAGAAAAATAAAACTCAGTACTGATGGACTGAGTCAATCAAGGAAGCTGTTGCACCCCAAGGCAGCGTGAGCAATGGAAACTAGACAGAGACCAATAATCATATAATATCTTCATTAAAGCAAATATAAATTCAGGAATGCATAAGCGAAATGGATGAGTGGGAAATAGTCCTTTGTGAAAAGGTATTAATAAGTCCAAAAAGATGAAGGAAAATGTCCAATATTATTTCCCAAAGTCCAAAGTCTAAAACTGAAACACACTCAAACTGTTGGGAAGTTTGAGCGGGGAACAACAAGGAAACAAGGCTGAATAACAAGGTCCCAAGTCACTAGGAGATCGTGGATATCAAAGCAGGAACAAGACAAAGCAAAGATCAAACTTGGTTCAGGAACAAGGCAAGGAAGTGAATTTACTCCGGTTTAAATCGGGAGTCGCGGCTCGGCTTGGCCGCCGGGAACAGAAGGCTTGGCTTGGTGAAATCAGGAAACTGGAGTTGGTGAAGTGTTCTCAGGAAACGCTACATTTACACAGCAAAATGTTTGCAGTGCAAGACACTTTTATGGAATGAAGATCAGATCTCAATGAAGGGAGATCAAACTCCCCAAAGGTTCCCAAGGGAATCTTATTCACAATCCCCTCGAGATGCCAAGCAGTTACTCCTTCTAAGCCCTTGTTTTTCTGATATCTGGCGATACAAAAACTCCCTTCGGTTGAAGGGCATGTTCTCTGGGGAACTCTGGACATCTGGTTCAGCCATGGGAGTAACATCTCTCATATCTCTCCCAATTAAGGAAGCATCTGAACTATCAACA
The DNA here is from genome assembly GCF_035594765.1 of Anolis carolinensis. Lineage (NCBI taxonomy): Eukaryota > Metazoa > Chordata > Lepidosauria > Squamata > Anolidae > Anolis > Anolis carolinensis. Next base: position 27,059,777 of record NC_085841.1, on the reverse strand, counting down.
GCCGGTAGCTGTAACTGAAAGGAGCTTGGGGAACTTTGCAAAAGGTCAGAATAAGCTTCATCCTGGTCAAAGTTCATTTCTAGATCAGGTTCAGAAGCCAAAGGTGGCTGGGGTATGACAGAAGCTAAGTCTGAGTCTGCTACCTGTGTTTGCAAGACCAGATTTCCCTCAGAAATGATTTGACTTCAGTCTTGACACAAATATTGTAAATATCACATTACTAATCTTTTGTTTGATACCTAGAAACTGACATGGAAACACTCTGTTAGTGCCTTTCACTGACTTGGCCATATTAGATGCAATTGGTCATGAAGTGTTGGAGATCTGATGGCTAGCTATAACTTGAAATAACATTGTTCTGTGAGTGAGTGGAACAGAAGGAACTAGAAGGCTTCTTAATTAGCACCAGCTAATTAAATCGTAGATCAAGGTGCTCTAATGTAACCACATGATAGCACCATTGAAGTTTGTTTTTGTGTTCAGTTATACTAGGAAAGTCACAGCTAAGACACGTCAAAATCACCAAAAGCACCTTTAAAAATTACCTTTGGGCTGTGCTATGTTTTCCTAAGAGGGTGAGTATAAATATATGTGGAGTGTTATAAACTTTGGCTGATCCCATCCCAGGGCACAATACTTGGCAAATGTTCTACAGAGTGATGACAGCCTCCCTTTTGTGGGCTGCTGATAATAGATCAGAGAGTGACACTTTGCTTACCTATTAACTTTTTGTGTGTATTGGGTAAAATGCAAAGAATGTTATCAGCTTATAGGGAGAGCTATTTATGATGGGAGTGTTGCAGTATCTGTCTGTACAGTATGCATGAGTCACCTTCATGTCTGAACCTCATTGAGCTTTTATGTTGAAGGACAGGATTATAAATCATGTATTTGCAACAGCTTTCCTGGGTAACCAGTGATCATTTTAGTCTAGTAAAGCTAATCATTTTCCCAACGAAACACTGGTTTTGCTCCTATAGTTTTTTAAGCACTGTATACATTTGTGCATAAGTCAACCTCTTCAATGAATTGAGGGTAGGTTTCAGGACCAGAGTTATGGGTTTTGATATGACTGTGGATAAATAATTTTGTGGAGAGGGGAAAGCACCAATACCATCTTGGGGGGGGGGGCGCAATTGCACCAAGACTGCAGTTGCCATCCCCAGAGGCCAGAAGTGACACCAAGGTTGAAAAATTCATGTGTGTCAGTGCACCTGTTAGGGTCTTCTGGGATAGACTAAGCTCTCACATTTTGCCACGCTATTCAGAGACAAAAGTGAAAGCACAGTACTTACATTGCTCCATGGAACAGTTGACTCAGGTTTTGAGGGTCAATTGTTTAACCAAAATTTCTAGACTTATACATGAGTAAATACAGTACATCTCAGTACATTTAGGAAAAAGGCAAGATGATTCGTATAATACCCAAAAAGTTGGACCACTGTATACCACTGATATCTGTGAAATCTCTGAGTTCAGTCATTCCATTACCCATCTGAGATTTCCAACATATTAGATGACATCCATAATATGTGTATACCTGTGTTCCACCCTGACCCAAGGCACTTTTTGCTACTGTAATAGACAATAGAACTGCTTTCTCACTTTGTACATCCATTGTGTTGGAATAATGCATTTGATGACTCATGTCACAGAGGCAATGCTGAAAGGAGCGACATTACATAGACACAAACACTCTTACTGTTTGATTCTTTTCCCAAAACTCAGCTCAACTAATAGAAAGTGGGAAGGAGAAGCAGTTGACATTTCCACTTACATCAATCCAACTCTTAACTTTATTGGTTCCAGCAGCACTTATCTTTGCCTAGTCAGATATGCACATCTGCTGCTGGATTAAATTTATTGATGGCCTCAGTCCAACATCCACTCACTTTTGCATAAATATCTGCATATGGACCTATGCTACGGTAAGCCATACACCCTTCCCTGACTTACTAATAAGCATCTGGAGCTACAAAATGATCATAAGCATTGCGGAGACCACTAGAGAACCCCTGCACATCTCAGCACTGATGATGTCATTTCACATCTGGTTAGAGCCACATGTGTCTCCAAGATCACTTGCTTGTTCAAAAACACAGAGTGCCTGAGCAGGACAGTTTCAAGTGGGTTCAGACCAGGGTCAATGGGTCAGTAAGTTGGGAGTAGGCTTCGGGTTGAAAGAAATACCTACACAGTACCCCCGCCCAAAAAGAACAGCTGTCTATGGAGAATGTATGCACGTTGATGTCCTTACATGATTCAGATAAATAATTCTTAATTATTGTAATGGGATGTTCTGAACTGTTTTTTATCTCCCTCCTCTTTTTTTTTTTTTTGAGAATGTTAAGAATGAAAGTGAACAGGTACCTATTTATTCAATACAGTTCAGCCCATATCATTAGGGGATATATTCCAAAACACACATGACATGGATATCAGAAACTACAAATAATATATTTTTTATTATACTTGGGCCAAAAGCATGCCATGAAATTGCACTGGAGGACCTAGAGAGGCCCACATACATTGAGCTTTTCTATCATTCAGTACTGTTATATGGTATGCTTAAGTTGAGAAAATACCATAGAAGCACATTGGAGGACCTATAAGAATCCCACAAACAGTTCCAGGGGGAATATTTTTGGTAGTGTGGGCCTGTAGATTCAGTCCTACATCCACTCACTGTAGCATAAATACCATGCATATTGAATCCATAGATAAGGGGTTTGTATTGTACTGATAGATAAAAAAAGGGTTTGTATTGCACTGATGGATAGAAAATTGTATCAGAGCTTTCTAATGAGCTGTATTTCAGTTGGTGGTGAGACCGAGGGCCCTTCTAAACATATAGTAAAACTGGGATAATAGCAGGAGTGGCTATATGACTTTTGGGTAAAGTGCAAGCAGGTTAACAGCTGAAAAGCATGCTTAAAACCCAATTTCACCCAAAAAAAATGCACACCTCTGCATGGCTATATATCCCTGCAGTCATGCAAAAATGTGACTTCCTTCCCATCCCTCTGTGTGGACTACTCCAACACACGTGTTTCAAAAGCCCGAAACAGCTGATCAGGCTGTCAAAAATGGAGTCACACACACACAGGTGGCTAAATGGAAGCAGAACTGGAAAACAATTAGACCTCTCTGCAACCATTCTTTTCTTCTGATGTTTATAATATTAAACAGAGCTTGAATTAATAATTGAGTGAAGAGAGAGATAAGAAATCTTCTTGTGTGTAACTTAAGATCGCTACATGAGTGCATATAAGGTCCAGCATATCTCAGAGATTTTTTTTAAAAAAAACTTCTGCTGGATGTCCCCCATCCACTCTCCATCTTGATCTGCTTCAAAGGAAGCTATGAGGACAGTGGGGAAGCATTTCCAGGACTGACAGGTCTGTGTGTGGACTTACTGTCAGGTCCTGGGATGTTTTGTCACATTTTTAAACCTGAATTTTGATGCTGGGTTGAGTGCCCAGAGATCCTTAATGGAATATGACAGAGGAAAACCACTACTCCTCTGCCTGACCAAAGAATATTCACAGCATGGGAATACTGTTTACCGCTCACTTCAACCTCACCCACATTACTATGTGAAAGCCTGCAGCATTCCATGTGGAAGACAGAGTTGTTGATCTCCTCCTTTACTCCATGGTTAGGCACAGTAGAATCACATGAGTAGCTAAACTGAGTTGGAGGATGTCATGCAAAATGCCATTCATAGAAGAATTCGTGTGGATTAAGAAACACATAATATCTTCTAACAATACAGTCATTCATCCACATTCACTGTGTTTAGGGGCACAGAACCTTCATGAAAGTGAAAAACTGCAAAAAAGGAAATTACTATAGTTTTATCTGAGACAGCCATCTCTTTAGGAATGTCCAGATCCTCCACCACAACTCTATCATCAACATCTGCTGGAAGCTGAACATAGAATCACATTGGGGAACCTAGCATAGAGTCACACTGGAAAATCTAAAGATTTCTACAGAGAACATTTTAAACAAATTAATGAAGTAAATCCACAAAACTGAAAATTATAGATATGGAAAGGCAAATGTACAAACTAGTCTGCAACTGGCATAGAATGCACTATCTCATGTTATAGTTTCTAGCATAAGTTTTTTATATACAGTAAAAAAAATGTCAGGCTGCATAAAATGTTGCACTTAGAAGAACAATGAGTTGACATTCTTTCCAAAATGATCTATAATGGAGCCCAAAGACATCTGTAAACATTTCATGAGATTTGCCTCTCTGTTGATTTTTCCTAACAACCAATATTTGACCTTAGGTTAAGGTATGGGATTATCTTCTGAAACCCAATGATTTAGGTATGTTATTAGCAATAGAGTCACATCTACTCATGCAGTTCAAAACAAAGCATCAAAGACAGAAAGAGTGGCTCTTGATTAGAAAATGAAAACAGGCATTTGACTTTTTGCTAGCCAGTAGTTCTTTCATTCAATTTCTAATTTAGTGGACATCTGAAAGGATCACATAGAAGCCAAAAGCAGATTCCTTCTATTATAGAGATAGCACTAGAAAAGCTTGTTAGTAATTTTGCCATTAATTCAATTAATGTAACTGTTTCCACTCTTTTGAGGTGCTTTTTAGACTCAGTCGAATGAACTGAGTTAGAACATGCAAGACAGAAGCCTAATAATTACTTTAAAGTCATGGTTACAGGCTATGTGGTCTTTTAAGGCATTTTGCACTGGTGGTCACCTTTTTCAGTAAGATAAAACTTCACAATTGAATGCTTTGTTGGCCCTGACAACTGCAATCTGATCTTGAAAAGGGATGTCTTAGGAGCTGTATAATTTTTAGTTTTATAAATAACCTCAGTGGCCGGTGCTTATGGTTACTTTTAAATGGTACCTGTTGTAAGTCTTAACTGTTTTAACTGTAAGTCTTAACTGCATTTAAATTGGGTTATTTTTATATTTATATATGATGTTTAGTTGATTATGTATTGTGTGCTGACGTATTTGTATTGGTTTTAAACTTTGTATGCTGCTTTAAGTCCCACCCATGGGAGAAAAGCGGGATAGAAATGAATTAATAATAAATAAATAAATAAATCACACAGTCTTAAACACTTGGGAAGTGTTCGACTGTGATACAAAATCCAGCATATATCTCATTTGCTGTGTCATACTATGTCTTTGTATCAATTATAATAATAATAATAATAATAATAATAATAATAATAATAATAATAATAATTTCGACTTGTGATTTTGTGATATGAAATCCAGCATATCTATCTTGTTTGCTGTGTCATAATAAAATAATAATAATAATAAATGTAGCAGAGTGAAGTAAATGTTTGAAGCCACTTCTTTGGACAGATGGTTGCTAGAAGCTTTTAAATTAACGTACAGAACTATAGCATTGATGGATTTCCTTTGTTTTCAGGACACTTGAGATCCCTAAAATTCCCCACATATTTTACATCCAAGTGTGTTGTAATGATCCTTCACTATGCTGTAAGAAAGCAGATATAAAGAACAGAAATTTATTGCAGTCACAAAACTCACAAAATTGATTTAGCACTTACAATAAAGTTTTCTCTAATTTGCTTTGGGATGTGCTTGAAAAATCTAGGAGAACTATCTCAAATAGAACTCAGATTGGAGTAAAACCCAGGAGATCTAAAACAGCTGCAAAAAAAAAAATGGAAGAAGATCACTCCCAGCCTTCTCTGTTAGATAATAAAGAGAAGAGTCTTCTAAATGGCTGGTTTGATCCTGAACCATTGGTTCATTCCAGATTTCATTGAATTTGTGCTTCTCATCACTTTCAATAAATGGGGGTAGAAAGTTACATATCTCAAAAAAAAATTGACACTCAACAGGTAGGCCTATAAGATGTCTTTCCACCAAGCCCTACCCACTTCCAGATCCTATTCTGGAAGAGGGAAAGATGACAGTAGGAAGATTTGTGTAGCAGTGGAGGTGTTAACCTGTACTTAGGTTGTCACGAGCTTGGATCTCCAAGTTAGACCTTGATGTGACACTTCAGACCCCTACCCTGCTTCCGTTTTTCTCAATTTTCACCTGATTGTGGAGGCTGAGGGGGGGGATATTAGATTAATGTGCTAGCATATTCTCTGACATGAAATCAAGATATGTGTCCCAAGCAAGATCAAAAAAATATATATTAATGAGGAAAAACATCCAGACTAGAAGGTGCTACACCAGTTTGCTTTTTTCAAGTCTACCAGGAAGGGCAAGATTCCTCCCACTTCTCTTTTCCTTGCTTGAGTGCAAATGATTTTTGCACTTTTAATTCAGTTTGCAACAACCAAAGTAAGCCAGGCTTTGGGGCATGGGGCATTTGAAAAGCAGCTCAAGAATGGGATAATAGAGGATTAATCAGGACACTTGAAAGGTGTGTTTTGGAAGCATCTTCAAGATCTACTCCCCTGTGTTGGCGACATCTGACACATTTTGAGATTCAGAAGCAACCTGGGAAGATGAGATATCAAACTACAATCTTTTCTGTCAGCATAGGCTTCTCATCTATCGCACAAATTGAACATCAATAATATGTCCATTGATAGAAACTTTCCATGCTAAGGAAGCAATGCTCCTGGAATGTGTTAAAGCTGAAAGAAATAAAAGCTAATCTTATAATGTGGTGGTAGGAATCTAGTCTTGATCTCATATATACCATGCTCAGACTTTAGAAATTTTTAATTCAGACAGTTCATAGAATTGAGCCCACATAGTTTCACCAACAGAATAGTGCCTAAACCCATTCAGCCAGTCATGTGGTGTTGCAGATCTGCTTACACTTAAACAAACCTGTGATTCTATTAAGAAAAGTGGACTTTGGATAGCTGCTCCCTGTCAACAGTTTTGATGGTTAAAGGAACCATTTGGATATTTTGCTGGCAAACCAGAATGCATTCCCCACCCCCCAGGTCTCTTTTTATAAACATCTCCTGGGTTTAAACACAATGAGTGCGTTATGAACCAGAGTTCAGGAATAGTCGATTTTCTTAAACAGAGTCAAGTTGTGGAGCTGGAGTCACAGCTGAGTTCTGCTTATCGGAACAGCCTGGGCAGGATGAGCATACGCATATCTAAATATTTATGCCAGCAGATGCACATTAAAACCACTTAGAAATAAATACAACTTGCTGAAAATAGAATCCTCCGCAATGACATCAGGAGCTGTTTATCTTCAAGAACTGTGGGAATGGGCTCAGATAATCAAATATTTCATTGAAGAAAAAAAGGAGTTGGTAAAAACCCAACCTCAGATGGAGCTTTTAACATTTATTTTGACATAAACCATCTGGCCATGCTGAGTCTACAGATCGCTCTGTTCTCCACAAGCCAGACATTACCTTCACGCCAAATACATTGATCGCTTGAAAGCTGTCGCTTTCCTACACACAATCTCAGCAGCAAATATTACAGCCTGGATCTTCTTGGTAGGCCTTAGTTAACAAATAGACTCTTTCTAAAGCTTTTTTCTGGTTTTCTTCTTTACAAATCACAGGAAATTGGGTTAACACTTGGTATTTGAAGGATGGCAAGTCTTCCTTCCTTGATGCTCGCAACCCATAGGCCCTCTTTGCTGTAGAGCAGTGGTTCCCAATCTTTTTTTGACCAGGGACCACTTTGACCAGGGACCCAGTCCAACATGAGTACCAAAAGAGTTACAAATCAGTTTTTGCTCAACTTTAAATTCATTCATTCATTCATTCATTCATTCATTCATTCATTCATTCATTCATTTTATATATCGCTCTTCTCCCCCAGGGTGACCCAGAGCAGTCTTACACAATGGCAGAAGTAGATGCCACATATAATACAAATGTAGTAAAACTAAACATAAACACAATTAAAAGCCAGAATCCAAATCCAATTAAAACAATAAAAACCATGTGACCGTTACAACAGAGGCAGTAGAATTGAGTAGAATTTGGCTTGGTTATTTGAGGTGCTGATTCAGAAAATAGCATTGGATAGACCACATCAGAAAAAATCTGACAAGTTGGTCCTCTCTATTTCTTTGCTTGCTCATTGGATTGACAATTTCAAGAAGCCATCGTGTGCTCAAACAGACCTAGAAAACAAACTGTGGGATGATTTCTGTAAGGTCCAGTCCTGCTTGGTTGCAGTCTGATGATAGACAATTTAATTACATAATCCAGGCAGTTTTGTTTTGTTTTACAATCCATGTGATAGAAAGTTCATGCCTCCCTGCTTGGTTTCAACATTGATTTAGATGCAGGCTCCACTGAGCAAGCCAATGACTGACACTCTATGATTATGGTAATCTTGCAACCACTTCTTCCTGCGTAATACCATTTTATGACTGCACCCACCCTGGAAAACTCTTTCTTGGCCAGAAAGACTCATAATAATAGAGGGTGACGTGATGAATCTCTTTAGGTCTGAAGCCTTTGGCTACAGGTTGGGAAACTTTATAAGAATGAAGGCTTATTAAATATGAATCTAATTCCTGTGAGTTGAACTGAGTGGTTTAATTTGGGGCTGACTTTTTTTTTTTAGGAAGTGACTTGAAAACTAGGGGTAGAATTGTTATTACTAAGACTAAAGCTATGTCTACACCTGGCAAAATACTCCAAAATAAACTGTTTTGGAGCAGCCCCAGATACAACACAGGAATGCCCTGTGAAGCCATTTCCAAATCTAAATGGCCATCTGGGGCCACTTCTGCCATTTCACAAGCCGAAAGCAGCACCCTGGCAGAATCTTGCCAGCAATGTCACTTCTGAATAAGTCAGAACATGGTATCTAATCATATGACTAGTAGAAGTGATGCTTCCAGCAAGGTTCTGCCAGGGAGCTGCCTCTAGTTCATGGCTTGGGCTGCAGTGTAAAGTAATGTTAACCTGTGTGTTTCCACACAACAAATGCAGGCTAATACGATTTAACCAAGGGCAAGCCACTTAATGATCCAGGATTTGGATCTTCCACAGTTTTGGGGCATTGGGGACAGCCATCCCACATCCTGTTGTGGGATCCAGGATCATGGCCCTGTTGCCATTCTGCACTCCCAGGGTTTAGGAGGAGAGGGTTTGAAATCATGCCCCATTCCCAACCACGCTAAAACCGGTTTCAGCACATCTCTGCTGTTGGGCGGCTAAGAACAGCCATGATGCCAGTTCCGAGCTGCATTATATTCCTCTTGGTCTTTTTGACATGTGAATATTTGGACACTGGATTGGACTGGATCCAACATGATCCAGATGTCTACACCAGCAGTTCTCAAAGTCTGCTCTGCATTTCAAAGGATTGTTTAAAATGTCATTTAAGCATTAGTTACTTTTGGTATTATAAATATTGAAATAAGACATGCCTCGCAAAATTTTTGTTAATTATTAGAATGTATCGAATAAAAAAAAATTAAAAATTAAAAAAAGAGAGAGAATTGGGATGAGAAGAGTTTCTGAAGACTCTCTTGCTCAGAATCTGGATCATTTATATGAACAGAGTGAAACTAAGGGAGCTCCTATTTCCATATTACTGCAATCCATTAAGTGTTATTTATGCATTTTCATATGGTGGTGCTCCTTCATCTATAGAATCATGGTGTCTGCACTGCATAATGTTTGACAAAAGAATTTTATCCTACCCATCAGATGTCTCCCATTCATTCTGCTATACACAGTGGTATCCTATAAAATAAATTGCTGCTTAAGTGCTTCTTTATTGTGTTTCTTAAAAAAGAAATTTTATTGAATTGGTTTTGTTTATTTTGCTTTTTACTAACTTCTTGACTTCATACAAACTGGGAGTGAAGCCCAGCTTGATCTTTTGTTCATAACCTTCCAATTTTTGTGTGATGCTGTGTTGAATCACACCACCTGAATTTAGCTAAATAAACTTCATTAAACAGAAAGTAATATTGGTTCTTCCAGATTATTGTGATGGATGGATCTAATAGTAAAAGAAAAACACATACTTTCAGCAACAGTTGGTTGACTTAAACTTGGCCCAAACATAATTAATTACCAGTGGTGTTTATGCTGGGACTCTCTGTGATGAATTATACTGCAGTGCTAGGAGAGATATTCTGGATTTAGGGTTGCATGATAGATTCTTGTTATTATAACCATATGCAGAGGACTTCTGAGTTTTCATTGTGCATGTTACTGCCATAAGTCATCACGAATGATTGAATCATTGTTTGTTTCAGATCTCATTTTTGCCCCATATTTTTTCATTAAAATGCATTGCCAAAGCATTTTTATGTGTTTGCGGTCTTATGACTTGCCCTGCAATCTAATAAAAGAAAACATATAAAGCGGGAAGTCAGGAATGACACTGTCTTCCCACAACCCTGGCATAGTTCTCCCCTTTGAATATGGGTGAGTTACCTAACATCTTGTGTGCTGGTTTTCTATACAAATGAAGCATGTATGTTCGTAATATTCATTCAAGAAGAACACTGTGAGACTTTGAATAAAATAGTAACTTTGCAGATGTTAAGAGAGAGTTTTTTACTTTAAATTCATATGCCACTGTAAAGCACTATAATTTATTTATTTATTTATTTATTTATTTACAACATTTCTACCCCGCTCTTCTCTCCTGACTCAGGGTGGCTTACAACAACCGGCAAAATTAAATGCCACACAAAATCAGTAAAAAAACAATGACATATTTAAAATCATTAACAATAATCCATAAAATACATTATTCAAGCTTAAAAACATATAATTAATTACTTCAATTCTTTCAAAAAAACAAAACCTTGCACATATACCTTTATAGTATGGATGCTGGATATAGTTTGGTAGGCTTGTGGTGAGTCTGAAAAGGAATAAAAATGTTACATTTATGAGCTAACAAAATGTTGGTCTAGGCCCCTGCATTTTGAGAACTGTCAAATTCTGTTGGCTTCGACTTGGTTCGGATTAAGGTTTATGTACAAGATTTTGCGGATGAATGGTTCAAGGATTTTATACTGAATGGTTTTAAATGTATTCATTGTATTTGTTAAATTATTCAATTGTTTTAATTGCCTATGTTTTATCTTCTTGTATTGTATATTGGCATTGAATTTTTGCCAGATTGTGAGCCGCCCTGAGTCCCTTCGGGTGAGAAGGGCGGGATAGAAATGAGGGAAATAAATAAATACACTAACAACAACTTTTGGTGAAAATACCTACAATCAGACTGTGATTCTGGCATAATTCTCAGAGCCAGAAGAGTTATAATTCTCAGAGCCAGATAATCCACTAAGGTCATCATACTAAGCTGCCCCCTAATATTACCTTTCCAAAATCCCTTGTTACTGGCCAGATGTGTAAAGGTAGTTGAATGACTTCCAAGTTCAATGTGACATTCTTACAGGATACTCAAAAAATACCCTTAGTTTTACTATTTCCCTTCCCATACTGTATCTGTTATCTTTGTTAAAACTGTAGCAGAACCAGAATGATAGGTGCTCCAAACCTGAAATCTCTTACAAGGTTTAGAAGAACATTGTCAATTGCCCTGTTTACTCAGAAACAGCCCAGAACTCATGCCGAGCACTTGTGTGCTCTAGTATCTTGATTGTGTGGATATTGCTTGAAGACTTTCTGACCAGCTTTTATGAAGTTTTCATAGCTGTAATTGACCATCTCATATTGATTGCTGCAATCTGTTTTTGGGGAAACAGTTCATCCAAAGGAAATAGTAGAAGTATCACAACTGAAAATGCAACATAAGCTACATGCTAAAAGAAATCTTTTAATATACAGTACCAAAAGGTATTGGGAGATCTGAGGAAATCAACAGGCTCTATGGATACCTGTGAAATTTCATCATACATTGTAACAGTCCAAAATTCAGTGACTGGAAATCCAGTTCAGAAACCATATCTATAATGGCTACTTTAACCAGATCCAGTCCAGGACATTATGCTCTGGACTAATCCCCGATAATGGCAGCTACAGCTACTGGACTGAACCCTCTGTGGCTCTTCATTGGTTTCCAGCTGGTCCAGCCAAAGTAAGATTGCATTGGGCCATCCCTACTGTTCCCTATTGGCCAGTGGCCACGGAACAACCTATAAATGTCATTGCAATCATGTCTGTTGAGGTCATAATAATAAAATAATAAAATAAAACTTTATTTATACTCCGCCACCATCACAATGTTACAAAAGTAACAGCGCAAATACATTAACAATATACACAGTTTAAAACACAAGAAGATGATAAAACAGAAGTTAAAACAAAGGTTTAGACAACAGTAATAATATCAAACAACCACCAATGCAATTCAGTCAACTTCAAAGGTGGGGGGAGGGGGCTATAGCAGCAATATAAGATAAAATCATTAGATTAAAATACCCCGATGAAAGGAACCTAATAACATTCAGAATAGAATTATAATGAGGCTGGTCATCCAATAGCTGTCTCTCCAAAACTTCAATTTGCTCCAATCCCATGAATAAGAGACCTACAAAATTCCCTATTCAACTTATTTGGGGCAACCAATTGAGTCTCTTTGCAATAAACAAGGGTTCCCATTCTGATGTGATCATGGCAGCTAGGTGCTTGCAAGGAGCTCCATGGCTAGTGAGATGCCAACCATCAGCACAGGAAAACGAGGATGTTGGTAGTGTGCATGTAGACAATTGATCAGACCAAAATTGACCCAGTCCATCTGTCCAGATGGCCACAAAGTCAGTAGATACTTCAGAATTTCCTGCAAACTCTTGAATATCCCCTGACTTTGCTTAGTGCAGAACAGTCTGGTTAAGGGCAAAGATCTCCAGAAGTTTACTGAAAGTTGCCATGAATTGTGAAGATTGCAGCTCTGTATTCAAGATTTTTTTTTTTACTAATGTAAACAAGCCTTGAGAAGAATGGAGTGAAGGAAGCATTTTTCTTTTCCTTTATACTTTGATCAAAAAATATCTGCAGAAATTAGGCATATTTTCACTGAAAGAGACATGGATATTTGCATTATATTGTTTTGTTTTTTTAAGGAGGAAGTTAGTGTGGCACTGTCTGTGTTCTCTTTTAATGAATTTGCCTGTATTCCAGTCATGCAACTCAAGTAAAAACACTGATCATGATGAGATAAAAAGCAAAATGCCGTGATTGCATTGGGAATATATTAGCTGGAACGCTGTCTCAGCAGCTGGCCTGCAGCTTTGAAAGCAGAGTTATTCCAAGAACTATATAAATAAACAGAGACCTTGGGAATTTTTATTCATCCAAAAACCCCTCTTTGCCAAGCCAACCATTACCCAAAGTTTCTCTGTATGTGTGCCTCATATGTAGGGTACTTGCAACAGAGGAAATGATGACTCAGTGTTATGTGCCAAATCCTTTATGCAGAGATTTGGCACGTTCCCACTTTGAGGTAGAATGATTTTCCAGAGGTTTAAACTCGCAGTAATTAGTCAGCTAATTATAATTGGGTCTCTGGGTTTTATTGCTTCTACTGTCCATCAAGAATGTTACTCATACTCAAGTTACTGGACGTCTACATGGATTATGTGCCCAGAGGGTATTGTGTTGAGAAAAGTCCAGAAAAATCTCACAGCTGTGGACTCCCAATGATCTAAATTCAACAGCTTTAACTCATCATGAGCAAAGAAAGAGAAACATGTTGTGTGTAGGAGAGTCAGGAAATAGGGGGAAAGAACTGGAAGTTTTCAACTCTAACAATGAAGACATAATTCTAGTGTTTGCTAATTGTTCCCGTTTTGGATCCACAATCAGCTGAATTAAGCTAGATATGCAGTTTAATGCCTTAGAGTTCCCATGAAAACATCTCATTTGATGTTAGGCAGGATGTAATTCCACTGGGAACTATTTGCCCCAATAACTTTCTGTTCTTGCTATGATGGAGGGAGAAATTGCCACAATTTTGAGACTTGTTATGTTGTCATTGGCTAATGTGCTGGGAGAAATGGGACATATCAGATGTAGATTGGGCATTTGGCCAGAAGGTAGAGTAGCAGGAGGGCTACTGCAGTTCTCTACCTGCTATTAGGTGATGTGGTGTGATAGAGTGTTGGATTGGGAGGTTCTGCTTCAAGACCCCAGTAAACCATGAAACTCTCTGAATGAATTTGAGTAAGGTATTTTCTCTACTTTTCTCTTTTTCCCTTCTTATTTTCCTCAGCCTCAAAGGGTGGTTGTGAAAATAAAGAAGGGAGGACAAGAAGTCCCAGATAGCCTGCATGAAAGTCATCGAAGAAATGTGGCCCAAAGGGACCAGATACCATCTGATCTTGGAAGATAAGCAGGGTCGGTCCTGGTTAGCTGTAGCCTATATTTCATAGGAAGGAACTGGAAAAACCACCCTCAAGTATTCCTTGCCTACAAACATCCTACAATGGCAGACCACTTAAAGGCACATACACATGTACAATAGTCTATGTAGCACAAAATGATATTGAATAAAGAAGTGAAGCACAGGACCATAGAATCATAGAATAGTAGAGTTGGAAGAGACCTCATGGGCCATCTAGTCCAACCCCCTGCCAAGAAGCAGGAAATCACATTCAAAGCACCCCTGACAGATGGCCATCCAGCCTCTGCTTAAAAGCCTCCAAGGAAGGGGCCTCCACCACAGTCTCTCTCCACAACTTTATCACGTCATTTGTAAGATGCAAAGTCAGAGAAGACATTTTAGCAATGGAGAGAGGGCTGAAACCCAAGAGGACAAGCCACTTTTTCTGCTGCCATTTGTGTTTAACATATCTTGTGCTATTCCTTCTATGCTTCCAATTTCTTTCCTACCCACAAAAAAGAAGAGCTTTTTTCAAAACATATATATGCAGCTCTCTGATTCTGCTTTTATGCATATCATAAATATATCATAGATGTTTGCATTTATTTGGTAACTTTGCATGCTCCTTTTCTTTGGATGTCTGAACTCTACTATGAATGCTCCACTGAAGTTTTAAGTTGCTACAATTTTTCTTTGGCAGCTCTAATATATATATTAATTATTATTATCACCACGACAGAGAACTTGAAGTTGTCCATCAACATTAACACATGGGCATCATATATACAGGTCACCTGGTCAACTTTCTGCAGTGTGGAAGGCTTAGGCTACAGCTTGATATTAGTCCTTAAATAGACCCTCCGGATTAAATGGGATTTGCATGTCAACAGTTACATAAATGTCATTTATTTAATGGATTTACTCTAGTTGGAGGTTGAGTCAGTGTGGTGTAGTGATTTGAGTTTTAGAGTAGGAATCTAGATTATTAAATATGGTTTTCTGTGGGTGAGAAGATGGCGACTACTGGATGGCATATGTTCTGTATCAGAAACTAGAGCTGATGTGGTCTATCCAGTGCAATTTTCTGAATCAGCATCCCAGATAACCAAACTGAATCTAAAGTTGACCAAAAACTAATTTGTAACTCTTCTGGTACTAATGTTGCAGAATGGTCCCTGGTCAAAGTGGTCCTTGATCAGGTGGTCTCTGGTCAAAAAAAGTTAGGAACCACTGCTCAAAAGGCATTTTGAGATAGGCAACCTCTGAGGTAGGCAAAGTTGAGAGGTAGGAATTCCAAAGGTTACCTAGTAGGTAACCTATTATTTTCAAAGGCTGGATGAGCATCTGTGTTTTTCCTGCCTGGCAGAAATGGGTTGGACTGGATGGACTTTGAGGGTCTTCCAGTGAAATAGTAATGCTAAGATTATGTTGGTTAAAATTCCCTAAAAATCAGAATATGTTTAAATTTTTCTGAAACTTGGGGGGAACGATGCACTGGTTATGATATATCATGGAAAATAGAAATTCAAGGAGATAGCTCTTGTAGTTTCTTTTTTAAAAGGTTGTTCATAAAAACTTTTTTAAATTCCCAAAAAGTAGTGGATGTTTGACATGTTCTGAAACTTGGGGGAGGGGAAGTGGTAAATGTGTTCTACCATTGCAGCAAGTTTCATCCTGATAGCTCTAAAAATGAGGGAGAAAGGAGCCACAGAAGCTTCCCCCCCGTGCAATTACATAATGAAAAGGTAACAAAATTGTTATAGTTACAATATGGTTTCCTTTTCCTCTATCAATATTCTCCATTTCTAATCCCACTTCTTCTTAATTTGGCCTGTTGTATATTTGGTTCTCCTCTCAAAGATGTAGTCCTGGAGCATGAAATCTGCTAAATATTCAAACCAGTTTTAACTTTCCACTTTCTGTGCTCTTTCCAGCCCAACACCACAGTTGCTTGGGCAGCTACTGTCATATATTTTATGATATCATAAATGTTGTCCATCCTATCTACTTTCTTGATAAATAATTCTTTTTGTACAACTCCCATTTTTGCCCTATTTATTCCTCCATCTCCTTCTTTACCTTGTTATAGAATTTTTGTACTTTATTGCGACCCCACCACATATGCATATAGAAGCCAATTTCTCCACATCTGTGCTGAAATAATTTTGATACTGATTTTGTTATGTGAGCTAATTTTATTGGGGTTCTATACCATTTGGTCAATATTTTCCTTTGTGTTTCTCTGCTCCCCTTCCCCCAATTTAGTATTGAGCATTGAAACATTTTTTTTTTCATTGATCTCACAGGCCTATTAAGCATCCACCATGATTTGAACGGCCCGCTGATGGTCATTCTGGGGAACAAGCTTAGTAAAAAGATGGCTTTTTGGATGTATCATAAGTATTTTACTGGAGGCAGCACTTAAAGAGTGTATGTGTTTTATGGAAAAGGACAGAGCTTGAAATGCTATTGACTTTAAATGAACAAAGCAAATTCCCTAACTATCTTAATTTGCAGCTAAAGGATATTGGGGCTGAGGAAGGTTAAACATTTTCCAACCAAATATTATCCCTCCTGTTCTTCCAGATATAAAATAGATAGCAGTGAGTGCTCATTTAAAAGCTTCTGGCCAAGCTCCTTAAACAGTTAATCTTGGTCAGTTCTATCTGGTTTGCACATGTGTTTCCTGTTTTTCTTCTCAATTCTATACTGTTCAGGGACTTAGGGAACAAGAGTCCAGGATTTTCCTGTAAGGAAGGGCTGCTTTGTTCATTACTGCCTTGGGAATGTGCTAAAGTTTAGCATGTGTACTTCAGACAACAAACTACATTTCCAAGGACAGTAATCAGCTTTGCTTGTTTTAAAAAAAATAAGCTCAGCCGAAAGGAAAGCAATAATCAGCACATTTCTTTTGGACGTGTTGGCATTATCAACCTGGAATCATTTCCTTTAGTGCCCATGGTCTGCCAAAGTAGCTTGACTGCATTAAGAGCAAGCACAAAAGAATCACTCTGTAACCCAAGAAGTTTTCATTGTAGAAGTCTGTGATGTTCCTGAAACTCTGCTCATTTGAATTTCTGAAGTTTCAGATTATGTTGTCTTTTTTCTAAAGCAGAATCAGTATATTGTGTACTCTCTATTGTTCAACTACACACACAAACACACATTTCTGGTTAGATATATGGCAATGTATTGCTGTTATGGGAGAATTTTTTTTGGCATGTATAGAGGCACATATCCTTTACATTATTAGCCTGAAATGCAGAATTGAAATAATGGTTAAGACTGTTGAGTCCTGCCTGTGTTTGCTGTTGCTAAAAGACATATATTGCTCCCAGACTTTAGAACTCCCTTCCTCCCCAGGGAAATTGGGATGGGTCCCTCTTTGCTCCTTTTCTGCTAGCAAGTAAAACATGTTTCTTCTGTCAGGCTTTTAGAAATTGACTGTGATGGGCTTATAATGGTGTACTGTGCTGTTTTGTTGATTTTTTAAAAGTATGATCTTTTATTGCATTTTAAATTGCTTTAATTCTACAGATTATTTTTAAAAGATAACTTTTATGGTTATTTTTACTGAGGTTTTATATAGTTTTGATTCTGCGCTTTTTTAATATGTTGCAAGCTGTCTTGAGTTCCAGTTTTGAAAAGGAAAGGATAGAATGGAATAAAATAAATGAGATGAAATAAAAATGCATCATTGTTGAAAGGAAGAGAGCATTTACTGCTTTAGATATACATAAACATTTATTCATAGAAAATGTATTTTTTCTGAAATAGGCTCAGATCACATTATTGTATACATCTAATACATCTTGGAACAAATCAGACCGAACACGGCCATGCACCTATGCCAGGGTGTACTCCATGGCAGTGAAGTACACCCTTGCATAGATGCACAATCATGTTCAGGCGTGCGCCTATGCAGCCAACATTGTATCTGTGAGAAACCATCCAGCTGAGCTGTTTGCTGAACCCCACCATGTGTGACAGGGTCCCTGACTCTTAGACAGCTCGCTGTGAGACATTCACTCGGTTCTTTGTAGATAAAGTCGCTCTGATTCACTCCGACCTGGACACCACAGATATTGCTATCTCTGAAGTTGTAGAAAGAGAATCTGCTTGTCTGGTTTTAATAGATTCATTTCAATTTCTGCAACCCAAGGACATTAACAAGATTCTTGGAGAGGTGAGGGTGACCATATGCATCCTGGACCCCTGCCCATCCTGGCTGATAAAGGAAGCCAGAGGGGGTTTGGCAGAGTGGGTAAAGGTGGTGGTTAATGCCTCCCTCCAGGAAGGCAAAATTCCAGTGAGCTTAAAAGAAACTGTGATAAAACTGCTGTTGAAGAAAACATCATTGGACCCCACTGTTTTGAACAACTTTCGGCCTGTTTCCAACCTCCCATTTTGTGCAAAGTCTTAGAATGTGTGGTTGCCTCACAGCTCCAGGGGTTCTTGGATGAAACTGACTATCTAGATCCATCACAGTCTGGTTTCAGATTGGGGTATGGAACTGAGACAGTCATGGTCGCTTTAGTGGATGATCTCCACAGAGATCCACACTCCACAGGGGGAGTGTGTCCCTGTTGGTTCTCCTAGACCTCTCAGCAGCCTTTGATACTGTAGACCACGGTATCCTTCTGGATCACCTCGTGAGGATAGGTCTTGGGGGTACTGTCCTGCAGTGGCTCCAGTCCTTCCTGGAGAATCACACCCAGAAGGTGTTGTTGGGGGACACCTGCTTGGTCCTGCAGCCATTGTCCTGTGGTGTCCCGCAGGGTTCAGTATTGTCCCCCATGTTGCTTAACATCTACATGAAGCCATTGGCTGAGATCATCCAGAGTTTTGGAGTTCGATGCCATCTGTACACAGATGACAGCCAACTCTGTTACTCCTTTCCATTGGATGATAAGGAGACTGGCCAGGTCGTGAACTGGTGCCTGGCCACTGTGACAGTCTGGATGAGGGCAAACAAATTGAAGTTAAATCCAGACAAGACAAAACCCTCCTGGTCAGTCGCAAGGCTGAACAGGGTTTAGGGTTAAAGCCTGTGCTGGATGGGTTTACACTCCCCTTAAAGGCACAGGTTTGCAGCTTGGGAGTCCTCCTGGACTCATCACTGAGCCTGGAACCTCAGGTTGCAGTGGTGTTAGGGGGCTTTTGCACAATTAAAACTTGTGCACCAGTTGCGCCCATACCTTGGGAAGTCAGACTTGGCCAAGGTGGTCCACACTCTCATTACATCCAGGATAGACTACTGCAATGCACTCTATGTGCGGTTGCCTTTGAAGATTGCTTGAAGCTTCAAATAGTCAAATGAGAGGCAGACAGGTTCATCACTGGGGCAGCATACAGGAAGCACACAACTCCCATGTTATGTTAGTTCCACTGGCTGTCCGTTTGCTCCTGGGCACAATTCAAAGTGCTGGCTTTGGCCTATAAAGCCCTAAAAGGCCCTGGCCTAGTTTATCTGTCTGAACGCATTTCCTTTTACAAACCACTACGAAGATTAACATCATTTAGGGAGGCCCTGCTCTCGGTCCCGCCACTGTCACAGGCGCATTTGGTGGGGATGAGAGAGAGGGTCTTCTCAGCGATTGCCCCCAAGCTATGGAACTCCCTTCCTGGAGATTAGATCAGCCCCCTCCCTCCTGTACTTCAGAAAGATGGTAAACACCTGTCTATGGAACCAAGCCTTTGTGGCAGTGCAATGAGGCAATAATACAAAACCTACTCTGTGAACTGGAGCCAACAAGGTGTCTTGAGTTGGTTTAAACAGCTGATTTAAAAGTAGATCTAACTGATTTTAACGTTCATGTATATTTATAGTTATTTTATGTCACAGCATGTAATGTTTGCTGTATATATGTTGTGCTCCATCCTGAGTCCCCTTTGAGGTGAGAAGGGCAGAATATAAATGTTTTAAATGAATAAATGAATAAATAAATAAATAAAACATGTTCATGTTTGGAGTATGGACTGGTTGGATCTTCTTGCGGTCCAAGGCACTCTCAGAATTTTCCTCCAACACCACAGTTCAAAAGTGTCTCATCCCTAGGAAGGAAAATCCACATCTGTAAGGGCTTTCATGGGAAAATGTGTCTCAACTGAAGTTTTCTCAGCAATTCTTGTTTGCACGACAAGGACCACATCACACTGAGGTCAGGGGGATTCACCTGAGATTGTGGTGAATCCGGAATGAGGAACACGTCATCCCACACCCTGCACCGCTCGAATCGCCCTTTACCCAATCCCACATGGGGATGTGTCACTGCCCATTTTCCTCTCATTCTTTTCTATGGAACATAGGAAGCCCTCTGTGTTTCTGGTGCTCCCTCTTATGACAGTTACCTCACTTCAGGCACAGAGCTCTGTCAGAAGTAGATCTATGTTGTGTGATGAGATCTGGCAGACTCCATACCTGAAGTGAAGTCAAATGATTTGTAGGTTGGGCAATTTTGCCTGTGTGATGAATAAGTAGGTCAAATTTTTCAAAATCCAATTATCACAGGGACAGAAAGTGATGTTAAAACTTCTAAACAACAGCACAGAGAGCAAAACAAATGTCTCAGAAGTGTTAACCTTTCTCTATGCCATCCAAAACAAAACAATATTTATATTTGGCTGGAGTTATAGTTAAAATGTACTTGCTCCAACTTACATACAGATTCAGCTTAACAACAAACCTACAGAACCAATCTTGTCTGTAATGTGAGGAGTGCCTGCAGTTGGACCTACTGCAAGAATATAATTTTGTAATCTACCTAAGGATCTGAGGAGGTTTCTGTGGGTACTTGTTTTGTGTCCATCTATAAGAAAACAGCTGGATATATCTCCCTACTCCCCAACAACATGAAAATAGCTGTGTTGGGCAGAAAGTGGGTCTGTATTGTTTAAAAAGTGGATTTACAGGGAGAGTGGTAGGAGATACAGTCAAGGAGACATTGCAAAAAGCCAGATATACATCTCCTAGTGGAGGATTCCAGCCCAAATTTCCATCAATTAAGGCCAGGATTTTAGGTGCGATGACAAATTCAGCACTCCAGAAATGCAAATAAATAAATAATCCAAGTGGATAATGAAGTAATTCACACAATTTCCCAAAATAGTCCTGATCTTTAGAAGAAATTCTATTTTATTGCATTTGTTAGTTTATTAGCAGTTTTCTTCTGCCTCTGGTTATGGAAAATATTGCTTACTCTTCTGGTTCAATGGGAATTTTAAAAACCTGTGCAAATTTGAGAGTAACAATGCTTTTCAACTATTGAGAGTCTAACATGCCAGAAAAAATAAAACATTAATTGACTGAATGAATGATTGATTGATTATTAATTACAGACGCACCCCATGAAAGTTGGACCTAAATTCCATGTTCATCATCATTCAAGAATGTTCTTCTGAGCTGCTACACTTGAGTGAATAGCATTTAACTAGGTTAATAGACAATACCAGGAGCTAGGATTATGTGTGCGTTCACATTGTAGAATTACGGTAGTGTAGTTTGTAGTTTGACGAGACACCAGCAGTCTTTTTGGCAAAGAAGGCTAAAGACCTTATAAAACTCCAGATCCTATAATTTCATAGTGTTGCACCGTCAGTTAAGATGATGTCAAACTGCATTCTTTCTAGAGTGTAAATATGGACTTCATCCTACAAGGGGTGGAGAGCAAGGGGAATCATCTTCTTTGCCTATGGAATTGTCTTTTTTGCATGGTGTTTCATGGGATTCTGTTTTTAAAGAAGAGGGAGAATTTACTTATTTCCATAACACAGAATCGCCTCCTCCCACTTCTAGTGCAACCATTTGCTTAGAGCAGTTGTTCCCAACTTTTTTTGTGACCAGGGACCACTTTGACCAGGGCTCACATTGACCAGGGCCCACTTGAACAGAAACCACTTTGATCAGGAATGACTTGACCAGGGACCACTTTGACCGGGGATCACTCTCCAACATTAGTACCAAAAGGGGCAGCACTGGTCAGCTCTGTGAAAAGGGGTGGAAATAAATTTTTAAAAAATGAAGAGGAATGAGGTTTGAGGACCGGATTTTCATTTTCATGGCCCACTGCTGGGCCGCAGCTCACAGATTAGGAACCACTGGTTTAGAAACATAAGTCATCATTCTTAAGACACCACTTCTATGGAGTCCTTTGCCTCTCAAGACCCTTATTCCAGAGGAGACACAAGGCATTGTTCTTAAGACACCACTTCTGTGGGGCCTTTGCATCTGATGTCCCTTACTCTAGAAGAGACAAGTACCCTTTTCAAAACACTTCTTTCAGTGGTACCCACACCATCTTTAAAACACTAATGCACTGAAGGATCATGGAGGAACACTTCATAAAACAGAGTATAACAAAGAAATCCACTGCAAGTTCCATGGTTGAAAGGAAGCAGAAATGTCTGAAAGTTTCCAGTCCTGTTTCACTGGCCAACCATCAACAGTGTCTTGTATCCTATGGGCTTTGTTATAGAACCATAGGATTCCATGGAAAGAAATGTTTTTAAACTGGATCACTGTCTCTTGTATCCTATGGGCTTTGAAGAACCATAGGATCACAGGGAAATAAATGGTTTTAACTTGGATCACTGTCTCTTGTATCCTATGGGCTTAGAGGCAGAACAATAGGATGCCATGGAAAGAAGTGGTTTTAAACTGGTGTCAGTCTTCTTTAATGTAAGGGGATTTGAGCAGGGCAAGGGATCTCTTGGGTTTTGGATATTGTTGTTTCTCCTGATAAACAAAAAAGTAATGCTGACTTTGTGATGAATGTAAGATGAACATATTGGCAGCTCTTAAGTTTCCACCTGTGATGAAGTGTGATGGAGAGGCAGAATGCAAAATAGGACTGTTGATGATATAAGAGGGGTGATTCCCTACTCTTAAAGGGACAGTCGCCCATGCTTTCACCTCTCAATGTGATGAGATGGTTGTAGTAATTGTAAAACAATAAAAATGAGCCATGTCAAGTAAAGTGGTGTCAAACTGCATTAGTTTTACAGGGTGTATGCACACAAAGGCCCCATCTACACTGCCATATAAGGCAGTTTGAAACAGCATTATATGGTAAATGTAGACTCATACAATACAGTTTAACTGCATTTAATTGAATTATACGAGTGGACATTGACCATATAATGAAGCCTGAAAGGGCATTATATGGAAGTGTGGATGGGGACTATGTCATTCCAAATAATAAGCATAGTAAAATAATAAATGCAGAGGAAAAATATGGAAAATGTGAGAATCATATATATTTTAAGTACTTCACAAAATATTTCACAGATCACTGGATTTGGCCATGTAAGCACATTATTTTTCAGTACTTCACTTGTGTTACTGTAATGCAGAGTTTGATTACTTTCTGTTTTGTTTTATTTGGAAGGATTCTTCCCACTGCTTGGCAGCCTTGTGCAAAACAATAAAGAAGAGGACGGTTTCTGCTAATATTTTGTGGACCTTCCCCACCCTCTTTTCCCAACACAAACAGCCTAAGGCAAAAGTCTTCCCAATAAACAGATTTTCAGAGCATAAGTAAGAAGTCCTATTTCCCATTACCCTCAAATAAAAACCTGTGCCATTCTGCTGGGGTTTCCCTTTTGTTTCAATGGCTTTATATTCTAAACAGCTAACTGGGTAGATGACCCATTCTTCTGGGAGATCTGATAACAAGGAATGGGTAATATCTCTGTTAAAGAAATAACTGAGACAGTGTTGAAAAGTTGTGCTTGTTTATTTAGCAGAGGGTCCTAGCTTCAATTGCACCATAGCTTAATCACTTCTTGCCTATTTCTCAGCAGTAGTTAATTCCCAGGCCAAAATCAGATATATATCTATCGTGTCAGAAGTGAACCAAGGGTACAATTGTAATGTATTTAAAACACAAAGTAAGTTAAAAACTTGGCATTATGCTAAAAATTCTTTGATCAGTAGCTGGCCACTTGGAGTGCCACTGGTGTTGCTATAAGAAGGTCCTCCATTGTGCATGTGGCAGGGCTCAGGCTGAATTGTAGTAGGTGGTCTGTGATTTGCTCTTCTCCACACTTGCATGTTGTAGACTCCACATTGTGGCCCCATTTCTTAAGGTTGGCTCTGCATCTCGTAGTGCCAGAGTGCAGTCTGTTCAGCTCCTTCCAAGTTGCCCAGTTTTCTGTGTGCCTAGGAGTCTCTCATTCGGTATCAGCCATGGCTTGAGGTTCTGGGTTTTAGCCTGCCACTATAGGACTCTCGCTTGCTGAGGTGTTCCTGCAAGTATCTCCGTAGATCCTAGAAAACTATTTCTTGATTTAAGATGTTGGTGTGCTGGCTGATATCCGAACAGGGGATGGACCAGAGATGTCACTGCCTTGGTCCTTTCATTATTGGATGCTACTTCCAAGTGGATGTCAGTTGGTGCAATACTGGCTAAACAGTATAATTTCTCCAATGATGTGGGGCATAGACATCCTTGATAATGCAGCATGTAGATAGCAGGGCTAAAATCGATATATATATATATATATATATATATATATATATATATATATATTCTACACCTGTGATGTTATGTGCATGGCAAAGACTTTAGCATTTTAGAATAAGCCCATTCAGCAATAGGCTTAACTGAACACATAAGGAGTGGAGTATGTTAGCCCTATCTCCTTTGCTGGTCTTTTCTGTTTACACCTTCAAAATGAAATTTATTTGACAAGTAATACTCAGAGATGGTTTTGCAGTTTCTTCCTCTTTAAAAGATCCTACAGTACCTGGTATTCATTGGTGGCCTCAGAGGTGGTCCAACAATGAGGCAAATTAGGTGTTTGCCTGTGGTGCAGACCATGCGGGGGCGCTGTCAAGGCAGCAGCCGCTGTGGCAGAAGGCCCAGCAATCCATCCACACGGCCGCCCTCTTGCTCTCCCTAGCTGTCCAAGGACTCCTCGCCTGCCGCCCACCCGTCAATGGGCCTGTGCATGTGCATAGGCCTTCCAATTGACCGCACGTTCGATTGGAAGGCCTGAGCACGCGCACAGGTCCATTGCCCAAAAAGCATCGAGGGGCAGGTGGTGGGCGAGGAGTCCTCGGATAGCGAGGGAGAGCAGGAGGGCAGCCGTGCGGACGGGTGAGGGCTGATTCTGCTTAACTTCCACATCAGGTGGGATGGAGAGCATTTGTTATAGGAGGCAAAATCAAAAAGTTCATCCACTAGATATTGCAGTCCTAACACTTCATCAATCCAAAGATGTTTAGAGTCAGAACTAATTCTTCGTTTTTCTTTCCCCATGGTAAAAGCTAATTTCATGTTCCTCACTGGGAAAAGTACGACTAGCAAGGGGTATCTTGACAGTGGCAGTATTTCCTGGAATTTTTTTGCTCACATGCAGATATATTGGTCTGAAGAGGAGATAACTTTTTACTCATGGTGGGTTTTAGCTTTCCTGAAGTTTTAGCTTTCCTGAAGACCTTTCATGCATAGAGGAGTCTCTCCAGGCCCTTCCAGATAGTCTCATAATCCGGAACAAAAATATGGGGCAAAAAATTGCGGTACCTGAAAGCAAGTCTAAACACAGAGCTGTCAGTCCCAGAAAGGTTGGCATCCTGAAAGGTTTGTAGTAGATTTTAGAAATCTGCAAGATGGACACAAGACATCCACTGGAAGTTTTCTTTTAATTTTGTATTGACATTCTGAGATGTGCTGGACCTCATAAGCGCTGATGCGGATATATGAATGTGCACACAAGCAGATTTCTTGTCATTATCTCTCCTCACTCTCCTGTTGCCTTCCAGTTTGCCCTCTTAAACCCCGCTTCCCTTTAGAGTCACTTGCCTGCCATGCTGGTGCCCACTGTGTACATTCAAACTCTGTTTAATGTCAGAACAAAATAATAGCTGCAGAGACTTCTCATAGGAATTGCGTTTCATTTGTGCTTCCATTTAGCCATTTCTGTGTCCATGACTCCATCTGTTTACAGCCCTCGTCAACTGTTTTGGGATTTAAAAATGCACTCATGTACTGGCACAGTCCACACTAGTGTATCATAATGAAGTCCCATGTTTTTCGTGAGTGCCAGGATATACAATGATGCAAATACTGTATACACATTTTTTTGGCCAATCTTGGCTTTTAAGCTCACCTTTTTAAGGTGAGCTTAACCTGTGTTTTTCAGCTGATGATGTGATTTACCGTCCATCATCTAGCCACCCCCACCTTTATCCCGGATTCTCTTGGATTTTAGGGCCTGTGTAGAAAAGCCTTCCCTTTCAAACCCATTGTTTTGCATGAGAATAAAGCAAGAAGGGAGGGTAGGTAGCACACTTCAAATCTTATGTGTTTATTTAATCCTAGAAAATGGGCTTTAGAGACAGTTCCCATACCACTATGTTACAAGAAAAGATTTTTTTTGTAGTAAAGAGAGAATTTGATCTATTTAATTGGTCCAGATGGCCTGGTGTTTGCAAACATTAATTGGCAATGTCATTGGCAGCTGCCAAAGGGAAGACCAGAATCTGGAAGTCAGAGGTGTTTAATATCATCCAAATGTGACCCAAGAAGACCTAGGTTTGTGAAGAACTCTCTCAACAAAAGTTAGGTTGTTTGTGGAGTTAACAAGCCACAAAGCTTGCTGAACTATCCAGGACTCCCATCCTCAATCAACCATGACTTGATTCCCTCCATCTTGTCCCCCCAAAATGTTTTATGTGGCTTTGCTCTGACGCAAAAGCAAACATGTTGGCACACAGTTACAAACCTTCTTCTCCCCACTCTCCATCTGGGGCAGATCTGTGCAGAAGCGACAATTCAAATCTATTTGTGAAACTCCACAGGATATTGTTCAGCGTACCCCTGCTTCTTTTAAAATTGCTTTTCTCTTTTTTTTTCTCCTTTTCTCTTAAAAATTGGACAGAGAACAACTGCTTACATGAAGACTTACAGTTCTTATTAGTTCTGACAGCCCTACCATCAATTTTAATAGGATTCCAAAATGGTAAAGAAAACCAGAACTTTTTTCTATTTTGGCCTGTGCTGTCATTGTGATAGAAGTCAGGAACAAATCGCTTAATGTTTTATGATGAATATTTTTAAAAGTGCTTGCCTCCCCTCCCCTCACTCTTCAGTAGAGGTACAGTTAGAATGTAAAAGGCTGAAAATGAGGTCCAAGTATTTGCTTTGTGATCTATCTGCATTTGGCCAGTTGGAAGGATTTGAAGGCAGAAACAACACTAACAATTGTATGTCTCTGCACCAAAAAAGCAAAGCGAGCAAGTAGGTTTTGGCAGCAAATATCTGCAGGCAGTTTGCCAAGATACTGATTCAGTGTTTATGGGAACATCTTGAAATAGCTCCCAAATTAATGACTGTATCTTCCATCACTCTAGTATGATGTCTGAACATGAGGAGAAAGTAAACAATAGTTAATGATCTTGGATCTGCTGGCAGATGCTGTATTAGCTCTGGTTCTGATTTTCACTTGCCAGTCACAAACGATTCAAATCAGATGTTTATCTCTGGGAGGAAAGCACCACACACATACATACAAGGCAGCAAGGATGTCTGTCCCTTCCACAGCTGCTTCTATGGGGAAAGGTTCACACACAGTGAAATTCTATCATGGGATAATTTTCTCAAACTGAAATAGCTGTGTTAGAATCTTCCCTTCATTTGCTGAAATGTGCAAGAAATGTAAAGGGATCTAAAATTTTCCTTTTTTCAGCCAAGGTATGTATAACTTAAGTATTCTTTCTTCCTGTTATTATAAACCGGGGCAGGGAGTGTCAAGAGTAAAATCTGAATTTTCAAATTACTTTTAGACTTCTGGTTCAAGTTAATGTGTTCCATCTTTAACCCACTTTGGTTTTTAGAGAATATTTTGTACCTGCCCTCCTGTGGTATGAGTTGGCATTGCATCAGAGAAAACAAACCTGAACATTGTTTTCCTAACGTGGTTGCTAAATACTTACTTTCACCTCAAATAAAATATCATACCAATGGGATACGGCCCTTAAAGTATATGCCACAACATTGCTTCAGTGAGTCCAAAAGGAATGGGAAAGATACCACCAGTCAAACCACTCTGAGAAGAGGGAACCTGAGAAACTGTCCTAACACAACACAGTTGAAGACCTAGCTCACACAAGTTGCAGGTTCACTGAACTGTTCAAAATTATTCTAGGATTCCATCAGATGTGGGACAATGGACCATGAGAGACAAATAAATCCATGGTTCAGTGATGAGTTCAGACCTAGCAAGACTTTAAACGAGCTCACATGCCAAATCTGCAAGTCAGAATGGTGCAGATATGACATTGGCCCAGATTATCTGCTTTGAACTTGATGATATAGCAGTGTAGACTCATATAATCCAGTTTAAAGCAAATAATATGGGATCAGATACTGGATTATATGGCAGAGAAGATCCAGCCATTGTTTGACTACAATCTTGGGAGTGGTCTCCACATTCAGCATTAGCCTCATCTGGATTACATTATTCACAAGATTGTCTTCCAGTTCTTCCTTCTCTTCTTTCTCCAACCCTTTATTGTCTTTAATCACCAAAAGGTTCTAAACATCAACACCAAGCCCTACCAAAATTTATCTCACTGAAAATTCTTCTGGTTTCCAGTGACATTTCAAATATATTCTGTTGTTGTTGTTGTTGTTGTTGTTGTTGTTGTTGTTGTTGTTGTTGTTGTTATGTTCCATCAACTAAAATGGTGAATGTTCTGGATATCATGGAGCTGGGCATGTTTAGTTTGGAGAAGAGAAGTTTTAGACATGATAAGATAAAGGTAAAGGTTTTCCTCTGACATTAAATCTCGTCATGTCTGACTCTGAAGGTTGGTGCCCATCTCCATTTCTAAGCTGAAGAGCTGGCGTTGTCCGTAGACACCTCCAAGGTCATGTGGTCAGCATGACTGCATGGAGTGCCACTTCTGACAGCAAGCTCATAGCTCAGGGGTTTAACCCACTGCACCACCGGGGGGCCCTTAGACATGATAGCCATATTTTAATGTTGGAAAGGATGTCATGGTTGAAGATGGATCCAGCTTGTTTTCTCCTGCTCTAGAGATTAAGGGTGTTTTTACACAGACACTATAATCCAGTTTGGAAGTGGATTAAAATGAACTGGCTTCACTGTGCAGTTCCTATACAAACACCCCAGGAACCAGTTAGGGGCTGCAACAGTGGTTACAATATCCATGGATCACAGATTGGAACAGAATCCAGGAACCACAGTAACCAGTCATCTGAGATGTAGTCTGGGGGTAATCCTAGATTCATCGTTGAGCCTGGAGCCCCAGGTCTCAGCGGTGGCTAGGGGAGCCTTTCACAGTTAAAACTTGGGCATCAGCTGCGCCCGTACCTTGAGAAGCCGAACTTGGCCACGGTCCATGCTCTTGTTACATCCCGATTAGACTACTGCAATGTGCGCTGTGTTCATAAGCTTCAATTAGTCCAATGGGAGGCAGCCAGGTTAATAACTGGAGCGGCGTACAGGGAGCGTACTACCTCTCTGTTATGCCAGCTCCACTGGCTGCCGATCAGCTACCGAACACAATTCAAAGTGCTGGCTTTAGCCTATAAAGCTCTAAACGGTTCCAGCCCAGCTTACTTGTCCGAACGTATCTCCCACCTCGAAGTTTAAGATCCTCAGGTGAGGCTCTGCTGGCGGTCCCACCAGCCTCACAGGTGTGGTTGGCGGGGATGAGAGACAGGACCTTTTCAGTGGTGGCTCCCCGCCTATGGAACGCCCTCCCAAGTGAAGTCAGGCAGGCTCCCTCCCTCCTATCTTTCCGTAGAAAAGTTAAGACCTGGTTGTGGGACCAGGCCTTCGAACAATAACATTAACTATCACTAAGTGTGTTGGAACTCAATGACAGACCCAGTTTTATTAGACTCTGAACGTGCCAATCTGCATATTTATAAGTGTATTTTTATGAATGTCCAATGTAATTAATTTTAATTGAATTGCAATGTATTGTATTCTTTTTATATATGTCTTTTTATTGTAAGCCGCCCTGACTCCCCTCTTGGGTGAGAAGGGCAGGATACAAATGCTGTAATAAATAAATATGTACTGATGCGTACCTGCATGCCAGGCTGAGACTACATTGGTCTCACTGGGCTGTTCCTATACCCTCCATGTCACTATTGCCAGATGGCTGCAGAGCTCTATGTGAGATCATGGCTGTCATGAGCACTCCATGCTGACCACAGCAGAGGAGCCTGCATGACCAGGAAGAAAGAAGGATCAAATCTTGATACCTTTTTGCTGGCCATGCAGGCAGCATTGCTGATGTCAAAACCGGGCATCCATGGCATCCAGAAACTCATATGGAGCACAGTGGCTAGCAGAGGTGGTCCAACGGTGAGGATAAGTAGGCGGCCGCTGTTGGCACACACCAACAGGGGGCGCACTCGAGGCCCCCCCGTGAAAATGTGGTGCCGCCGCGGCCCCGCCGTCACCCAACACTACCTCTTTTTTGTTTTTCCGCAGCAGAAACCCTGCACATGCGCAGAAGGGTCCCATCGCCCAAAATGGCCGATGGGACCCTTCTTGCGCATACTGTCACACACCAGGGCAGCGGAGCACCAAGAACCAAACACGGAGGCCAATAAAACTACCTAATATCTTTATTAAGGAAATATATAAGAAGGATAAAAGCAAGTAGAAAATATAGTCCAGAAACAGACCTTTCAAATGAGGTCTAAAATAGTCCAGGAATAGTTTGTCTAATGATATTAGAGTTCAAAGATAAAATCCAATACCGAAACACTCACTATTGCCAGGCAATAGTGAGGGGAATTGTCCAAAGTCTTTCAAGGCACAAGGTAAATCCACAAGGAAGCTGGGAACAAGGCTTGAATCTAGGAAACAAGGTCCGTGGTTCAAAACGAGGCAAGGTAGTCTAAAAACTTGATTCTAAGAACAAAATCCATGGTTAAGGACAGAGCAAGGCAATTCTTGGAGACTTGGACAGGCGAGGCAAGGAAACTGGATTGCGGACTTAGCGAAGTCCACACTAGGCTGGAAACATGGAATTCACTCCCGAAGCTGAGCTGTTGTCTCCGCAAAGAATCAACAGAGCCCGATACTTTTATCTGGGTCTCATTTCCCGCCAAATGGGCGTCCAGCATTCTCTTTCCCTAGAGAACAGGGAACGAAACCCAACTTGCAGGTGTGAGACTCTCTGGATTTTCCCAGGGGAAACATGGCTAATCAGTCTCTTGCTTTGGCAGCAATTCGGACACTCCTGCGAATTTTCTCTCTCACTCCCCTATCTGCCGAGAAGGATTGCTTTCTAGCGAAGGGAGGTGAGCGTTGGTCAAGGTCAGTTTTAATTGGTTCTTGGACAAGAACATCAGGCATCTGGAAAAACTCTGGCTCTGGCTGTGAAAACCCCATGTTTCCATCTTCATCTGTCACAGTGACACTAGGCACAGGACTACAAAACCCATGAGGCATCACACATACGCAGGAGGTTGCTCGCACGGTGATGTAAGGCATGCTGTGTGCCTTACATCACCTCACGAGCGAGCGACCTTCTGCGCATGTGCAGAAGGGTCCCATTGGCCATTTTGGGTGATGGGTCCCTTCCGTGCATGCACAAGGGGTCCCTCGCTCGCGCGGCACGGGTAAGGCACCCAAGCCGCCTGTCCACGCGAGCGATGGTAGCCCTGCGCACAGGAGCTTGGTCTTCGGGGGGCGCAATTTTGTGTGTGTGGGGGGGGGGGGTGCAGCCACTAGCCACTACAAGGCAAAATTAGCTAGGGCTAGTTTGAAGCAGCAACAATGGTTACATAAACCCAATTTGAATCAGAACCGATCCTGCTGTCCACACTACTCCAAAGCTGTGGGGTTGCTCTAAAGTTTCAGGCAAACTTCAGGCCACCCCCCTACTTTTTCTAGCACAGAACTAAACTGGATCAGTTTGATTTACCCTGCAATATTTGCCAAAAGTTCAGGAACATCATGGGGCAGCCAGCAGTGAACTCAGTTTGAATTTAGGTTATAATGCCAGGTATATGAATCCTTAATGAAGAATTGCATCCTTTCTTTTCCTAATCGTAGGGTCAGTTTAGAATAATAGAATCATAGAATAATAGAGTTAGAAAAGACCATATGGGCCATCCAGTCCAAACCTCTGCCATATAGGAAAAGAGCAAAGTACCCCAGACAGATGGCCAGCTAGCCCGTTTAAAAGCCTCCAAGGAAGGAGCTTCCACCACAATCCGACACAGAGTGAGTTCCACTGTTGAACAGCTCTCACAGTTTTCTAATACCCGGGTGGAATCTCCTTTTCTGTAATTTGAACCCATTGTTCTGAATCCTCTGAGTTTTTTGCTTAACTATTTCATCAAGTACAGAAGTCTGTTATGGAGCAATCACAAACAACAAACAACGTGGTATGCCAAGGCCTTTGTCTTTATTCTTAAATCATTGAGTAGACATGAACCCTATTCACTATATCTAGGTGTGGGATATGGGTTACATTCTCAGAGAAATTTCCCACTGAGATGTTATTTTTCTCCAGGTAAAATTTTGTGATGGTTTCCTGGTGTTTTTCACAGTTCCCATTCACTTAGGATAAGCTTTGAGAAAGGCATTCTCTCCAGTTATCTGCCATTTAACAAACTTTTCCACACTACTCAGGCCTTTTATCTGAGGACTAATAAGTACTTGCAAGCAGAGGAAGCCATTCACAAGCAAGTAACCTCTGTTCTCCATTGTTCTACTAATTAATTATTGTTGATTGGTCTGACTGGTTACACATTGTTTCAGAGAGAGATCAAAGCCAATCTCCAATTAATCTACTAAACTAGATGTCAGATTAGTACATTCTTGTGTGCTGTTATGAAGATTTCATTTTCAGAGCTCAATACAAGGCTTGTCAAAGAATAATAGCCTCAATATATCTCTTGCTGGCCAGTCCAAAGGTCATTCTCCAAAACATGCAGAGATTTGTGTGTAAAATTGTGGTCCAAGGTCCATTTGTCCAATTCCATTTCAATACAAATAGATCTTTGTTTACAGTCTTACTCAGCCAACAAATATGAAGTATATTAAGCAGATTTTCACCCTTCACAGTAGTAAAATATATGTTTATCAACTCAGTATAAAGAGTGGTAATAATTGAGTTGTCGAAGGCTTTCATGGCCAGAATCACTGGGTTGCTGTGCGTTTTCCTGGCTGTATGGCCATGCTCCAGAAGCATTCTTTCCTGATGTTTCACACACATCTATGGCAGGCATCCTCAGAGGTCGTGAAGTCTGAGGATGCCTGCCATAACTGTGGGCAAAACGTCAGGAGAGAATGCTTCTGGAACATGGCCATACAGCCCAGAAAATTCACAGCAACCCAATGGTCATAATTATATTTGAATTTCACATTTTATTAGATATCCACATTTTCATTCTTCTTTCAGTCTTCATGCCCTGATTTAATAGCTAGGATTCTGTTGCTTACTCCCAACTGGAGTAGACTTATTATTTTGGTGATCCAATGGGAACTCAACATGTAGCTAAATCTGATTGATTCAAAAGATTTATTATTGATGCAAAAATTGTAAGATTTGGGTTCTTTCATTCCATGTTTTAATGTTTGTACTTTCTCATCTTTGTTTTTGGTTCACTTTTTTCATTTCAAAATACAAAAATAAAACAATAACTCTTCAACATTTTGTGGTCTTCTCAACCCATCAGATAATGAACTCAGATGTTAATCATAATGGTTGACTAAAATTGGAAATTAAGAAAGAAAAAGCCATAGTTAACATTCCCAGGGGAATATCTGGGGAAACAGCTACATTTGCAATAGAAGATTTTTTTTTAAAAAATATATATAGTAGGGCCATTGCAAAAACAGAACTTCTATATCCAGTCTCCCTTATATGCACCTGGTGGAAAATGGTCTCTCTAGAATTTGCTAGGTCCACCAGGCAATTCGGTTGTATGCCCCCCTCTCAATATGGTACTATAGTGTTACATTGGAAGACCTAGCAAGCATCTAAAGAGCATACTGCTCCAGGATTCTCTATGTCTTCCAGTGCAACTCTATAATATACTGGGACCAAAAGTAAGCTAATGTAATGGTGTTTATTCATATCCATGGTAGCCAACATCTGAACCGGAATATTTCCCACATGGATATGGAGGGCCATGCTTTCTGATTATAGTTTCTAGGGCGCATGAAGATAAGGCTTCCCTCATCAAGATTCAGATTTGGGCATGAATCAAACTGAGCAACCTCCAAATTGGTTTGAGCTGAATCGGGTTGTTTTCCAAACTATGGGATATTTAAATATAGGACACTTCTCCCTTTCTAATGCTAGTTCTTATTTCAACAAGCCACAGATCTTACATACTTCATAGTACTAAATACTCCAAAGTTGATAGGCGCTTAACATAACTGTACATGCCGAAACAGGGTCAATTTGTACCTGAACTATTTTTCTTTGTGTGTGTGAGAGAGGGAAAGAGAGAGAGCAGATTTTGGCAGCTTTGAAGAAGACAAAAGAAGAAGAAGCTGAACAGCTGTAAATAATTAATATTGAAACTGACACATCAAAAAACGAATTTGTCACTTGTGATTATAGCCTGTACCTTTAGTTTTATTTTTACATCCATCACTGCTCTCCCTTAGCTATCATTAGATTCCACATGGTTAGAATTAAGCCTGAACTTTGACCCTCTTTTACCAGATCCGCATCAGTTGGTTGTTTCCAGACTGGAGCCTAGGTCAGTCCTGCAAGTCCAGAGATGGACATATTAAGTGTAGTTTTAATTGTTTTCTGCAGGGTTTTGCCTTTGGTGTGTTTAGTCCAGTGCTCTATGCTGTTCAGTGTTCTGCAACTAAAATTTAGTCACATATGACAATAAGGACAAAATCAAGGCAATAAAATTCAGAACCAATTGTGTTGGTTAAGAACATCAACATGTGATTGCTTCTGTTCATTTTTCAGGTTTTAATTTAAAAATAAACCATGAATATAAAAAATGAGGAATTGGAAAGAATTTTTCCCTCATTCTTATTTAATAAGAACTTAATTTAAACAAATGTCTTTAAAATATGATGGAAAGACTTGATTTTGGAAGGAAAAACTGACTAATTTATTCATCAGACAGAGAACTTTGGTTGCAGTTGTTTAAGCCTCTAGGTTCCAAACATTGCATAGCTCTGGTATTGGATGCAGACTTTCCACCTCTTTCTTCTTCCTCAACTTGGATTTTCATCTTTGATGCTATATTCCAGATAGGTACAATCTATCCCTCTCCAGCTTGAAAAGATCTGTATGTCATGAATTTGAAACAGGGCAACTATATGAAATTTACATTAGTGTTATATTTTACAAGAATTTACCTGCATTTGCAAACTTATTGAAACAGCATTATAGTGGGAACTAGCTGTGCCCGGCCACGCGTTGCTGTGGCGTTGTCTGGTGGTAGTGTTGGTGAGAAATTGTTGAGGTAGTGGTGGTATTGAATGTCTGTTGTATGGTTGTCTTTATGTTTAGTATGCACACTGAAGTGGATTATATGGCAGTGTGGAGTCAAGATAATCCAGTTCAAAGCAGATAATATAAGATTCTAAATGGGTTATATAGCTGTGTGGAAGGGCCTTGAGTCTACACTGCCATATAATCCAGTTCAAATCTGATAATCTATGGAAGAGGCCTAAGTGAGGCCTAACTGTGCCTGTCCCCTGGGCTGAGTTGGTTGCTAGGAGACCAAGTGGGTGGAGCTTAGCCTTCAAACTGGCAGCAATTTGATAAAAACTATTATTCCTCTCCCTGTAATTAGGACTTTATTTTTCTTTTCTTTTTGTTGTATCAACCTAGAGCCGTGAATGATGGGTTGTGTTGTCAAATTTCGAGGTTGGGGGGCCTGTAGTTTTGTTGTTTTATCCGCTGCCCTGATGCCATCACTCTTTTATATATATAGATATATTTTCATTGGTTAAATGTATAATTTCTTATTGGTAGACAATGTCAAGGGAGTCATGGTCAAAAGATGACAGAAAGGTAGTAAGCTAACTTGCAAACCATTGTTTTACATGTTAACTAGATCTGTTGGACAGGAATGTAATTTGCTATTTTGCCATTGAATGACTATCCCTCTATACAGTTATATTAATCACTATAACCATAGGTTATTATGAAGTTAGATTTCTTATTACTAAAAAAATCCATAAGCTGTTTCTAATCTTTGAAAAAGATTTTAGTTGATTTAATTCCTACTTTAATTTGGGCCAACTCAGCAAGCATGACAATCCATTCTTCCATCATCTGTGCTCCAGTCTATTTCCAGATTTCATCTTTGTGGTTCCTTCTGTGAGGGTTTGTAAAAACACACCATGATGGAATGACTTGACTGGAAAGGCATGTGGTGACAGCTGATTGGCTGAGCCAACCAGGATTCCTATTGGCTGCTATCTCTAGCTTGCTCTAGAGACAAACAGTTTTAACTGCCACTTTCATCTAGGAGAGGGAGGAGAGCGCTGACTGAAAATGGTCAGGGAGGAAATGGCTGCCATACTCTTTGAAACCTGATTATTTATAAAGCAAATGAGGCATATTTAAAGAGACTGTTTATTCCCATGTTCTCTGTGTGAATTCAGAAAGCCTGCTATATACTTTGTTACCCTGTTTGAACTTTTGAACTGAAGTAAAGATACTGTTATTAGTTGCACAAGCCTGAGCGACATTTTATTATACTGCAGGGTTTATCTTGATTCAGAAACTGTGGTAAAGCTTCTATCTATCTATTTATTTATACAACTGTCCACACCTACACTGCCATATAACCCAGAATACCAAGGCAGATAATTCCTCAATATCTGCTTTGAACTGGGTTATCTGAGTACACACTGTCATATATTCCAATTCAGTGTGGATTCTATACAGCTATCTGGAACAGAATGTAGAGTCAATTAGTGGAAGTTGACTATAAGGTCGTACTAGAGGATCTAAAGCTTCCTAGAGAACTGTTCACTTAGATTGTAAAAAATCATGTTTTTTTATTCTCAGATTTTTCACTTTTGTGTTTGTTTTGCACTCCTAACTCCTGAAAAAGTGTTTACATATGGGCTCACTCACCATTTAAGAATTGATTCAAACTATGGAATTAGAATAGTCATTTCAACTGCACAAAGCTCTTTCTTTTCAAAGGTAGTGTTTGCTCTTTGCCAGCCCAATTTCTGGCTTAAAATAGAAATAGGGAGAATGTGAAACATAACATTACAATTAAATCTGTTTAAGCTGTGAGTTCTGTATTTTTTATTACATTCCTGTTTTTCAGGTGTAGTTAGGAGTCCACAACCTTAAACATTTCCATTTTTAAAATGACTTTTGTTGGTTGTTTTCCCTTTTGTTTTTAATGTTTATTATGTCATATTTTTCTAAACAATAAAATAGAAGGTGTTTTCACTCCCACAGAAATTGTTTGAACTCACATCTAGTTGCATTTCAGTTATTCAAAGGTACTTCAGAGTTATTAAACTTCAGAGCATAGTCAAAGCCTTAAGCCAGTAAAACTGGTAATTGCTCACTGGTGATTTTTTAAAGAAACCATTACTTTAAAATTACTTCAAACGGCTCTTTCTGATATTTTGGACTTCAGGTCCCACAATTCCTAAGAGCTGGTAAACTGGCTGGGATTTCTGGGAGCTGAAGTCCAAAACACCTGGATGAGCAGAGTTTGAGAAACACTGCATTTAAAAAATCCCACTTACATGTTAAGCTCCTATTCTTGCCAAAGAAGTAAATGTATCTGTTGTAGGGGAGGTATTCTTTCAAACAGACATGAATTATTTATGGAACATTATGCCAATGTAACTGTGATGGAATAGGTAGCAGCAGCAGGAAAAAGGTCATAGATGTACCAACCCTGGAGTATGTTGTTAGAGAAGTATGTTACTTGAAGCATCAGATTGTGTTTGCCTTCCATCACCTGGAAAAAGGACAGCTTCCCATCATAATGCATAATTCCTACATATTCAATATTGTGTGGAATATATATTATTGTAAAAATTCTTAATCCCGATTTACTGGGCAGCAACTGTTGTGAGCAATGGGAATCGGTTCCCTTGTTGAATGGGAGAGCAGACTGATGTTTCTACACCTCTTCTGCCAGTGATCTCTGAAGCAAGGAAAAATTGTGTCAGGGATCCTGCTTCTGATTGTTGCACCAGAAATTTCTTTCAGGAAAGACTGGAAATGTCACTCTGCCGCATCTGGATTAACAGGAGAATGGACCCTCACATTTACAGGAGATGCTAGATTCAGTGTACTTAATTGTGGCTTTCATAGAATCATAGAATCATAGAATAGTAGAGTTGGAAGAGACCACATGGGCCATCTAGTCCAACCCCCTGCTAAGAAGCAGGAAATCGCATTCAAAGCACCCCCGACAGATGGCCATCCAGCCTCTGCTTAAATCCTCCAAGGAAGGAGCCTCCACCAGGGCCCCGGGGAGAGAGTTCCACTGTCGAACAGCTCTCACAGTGAGGAAGTTCTTCCTGATGTTCAGGTGGAATCTCCTTTCCTGTAGTTTGAAGCCATTGTTCCGTGTCCTAGTCTGCAGGGCAGCAGAAAACAAGCTTGCTCCCTCTTCCCTATGACTTCCCTTCACGTATTTGTACATGGCTATCATGTCTCCTCTCAGCCTTCTCTTCTGCAGGCTAAACATGCCCAGCTCTTTAAGCCGCTCCTCATAGGGCTTGTTCTCCAGACCTTTGATCATTTTAGTCGCCCTCCTCTGGACGCTTTCCAGCTTGTCAACATCTCCCTTCAACTGTGGTGCCCAAAATTGGACACAGTATTCCAGGTGTGGTCTGACCAAGGCAGAATAGAGGGGGAGCATAACTTCCCTGGATCTAGACGCTATTCCCCTATTGATGCAGGCCAGAATCCCATTGGCTTTTTTAGCAGCCGCATCACATTGATGGCTCATGTTTAACTTGTTGTCCACGAGGACTCCAAGGTCTTTTTCGCACACACTGCTGTCAAGCCAGGCGTCCCCCATTCTGTATCTTTGATTTCCATTTTTTCTGCCGAAGTGAAGTATCTTGCATTTGTCCCTGTTGAACTTCATTTTGTTAGTTTTGGCCCATCTCTCTAGTCTGTCAAGATCGTTTTGAATTCTGCTCCTGTCTTCTGGAGTGTTAGCTATCCCTCCCAGTTTTGTGTCGTCTGCAAACTTGATGATCGTGCCTTCTAACCCTTCGTCTAAGTCGTTAATAAAGATGTTGAACAGAACCGGGCCCAGGACGGAGCCCTGCGGCACTCCACTTGTCACTTCTTTCCATGATGAAGACGACGCATTGGTGAGCACCCTTTGGGTTCGTTCGCTTAGCCAATTACAGATCCACCTAACCGTAGTTTTGTCTAGCCCACATTTTACTAGTTTGTTTGCCAGAAGGTCGTGGGGGACTTTGTCGAAGGCCTTACTGAAATCCAGGTACGCTACATCCACAGCATTCCCTGTATCGACCCAACTCGTAACTCTATCGAAAAAAGAGATCAGATTAGTCTGGCATGACTTGTTTTTGGTAAATCCGTGTTGACTATTAGCAATGACCGCATTTGTTTCTAAGTGTTCGCAGACCACTTCCTTAATGATCTTTTCCAGAATTTTGCCTGGTATTGATGTGAGGCTGACCGGACGGTAATTGTTTGGGTCGTTCTTTTTTCCCTTCTTGAAGATAGGGACCACATTCGCCCTCCTCCAATCTGCTGGGACTTCTCCTGTTCTCCAAGAACTCTCGAAGATAATTGCTAGTGGTTCTGAAATAACTTCCGCTAGTTCCTTCAGTACTCTTGGGTGTAGCTGATCTGGCCCTGGGGACTTGAATTCGTTTAGAGAGGCCAAGTGTTCCTGGACAACTTGTTTCCCTATTTGGGGTTGGATTTCCCCCAATCCTTCGTCCATTCCGTGTTGCTGAGGTTGAAGATGGCTTTCTTTTTCTGAGAAGACCGAGGCAAAGAAGGCATTAAGTAGTTCTGCCTTTTCCCTGTCCCCTGTCGCCATCACCCCATCTTCTCCTTGCAATGGCCCTATCGCCTCCTTTTTCTTCCTTTTTCTACCAACGTAAGCAAAAAAGCCTTTTTTGTTGTTTTTTATGTCCCTGGCAAGCCTGAGCTCATTTTGCGCTTTAGCCTTGCGAACCTTTTCCCTACAGGTGTTGGCTATACGTTTGAATTCTTCTTTGGTGATTTCTCCCCTTTTCCACTTCTTGTGCATGTCACTTTTGAGCTTTAGCTCAGTTAGAAGTTCTTTGGACATCCATTCTGGCTTCTTTGCACTTGTCTTATTTTTCTTCTTTGTTGGCACTGTTTGCATTTGCGCCTTGAGTATTTCACTTTTGAAAAACTCCCATCCATCCTTAACTCCCTTGTTTTTTAATATCGGCGTCCATGGAATGCCGCTCAGTAATTCCTTCATTTTTTGGAAGTCAGCTCTCTTAAAGTCCAGAATGCGTGTTTGACTTGTCTTAGTTTCAGCATTCCTTTGTATTGCAAACTGCAGGAGCACATGGTCACTTGCCCCTAAGGATCCAACCACTTCAACTGTATTGATCAGGTCTTCCACATTTGTTAAGATTAGATCAAGAGTTGCTGATCCCCTTGTTGCCTCTTCTACCTTCTGGACCATAAAATTATCTGCAAGGCAAGTGAGGAATTTGTTGGAATTTGTACTCTTGGCTGAGTTTGTTTTCCAGCAGATATCGGGATAATTGAAATCGCCCATGACTACTATATCTCTTCTTTGTGCCTGTTTGGTCAGCTGTTGACAGAAGGCTTCATCAAGTCCTTCATCCTGACTCGGAGGTCTGTAGTAGACACCCACGACAAGATCTTTTTGAGTCCCGGTTCCCTTGATTCTTATCCAGATGCTTTCAAGCTGGTTTCCCGGATTACAGTCTTGCATTTCTTCTGCAACGTAACTGTTTTTGACATATAAAGCTACTCCCCCTCCTCTCCCCTTTGTTCTATTTCTGTGAAAGAGGTTATAGCCCTCAATGGTTAAATTCCAGTGATGGGAGTCATCCCACCAGGTTTCAGTGATGCCTATGACATCGTATGTGTGGTGCTGTGCTAGGAGTTGGAGTTCGTCTTGCTTATTTCCCATGCTCTGAGCATTAGTGTAAAGACATGTAAGCCCCTGTGTCCTCCCCTCGAACTGTTTATTTGGGATTATTGTGCTCTCTGTACTTGGTCCTTGCTGTGTTTGTGCAGCCCTCCGTTTAGCCTTTCGGCGGTTCCCTGTGGTCGTGGATAATATAGTGTTCGCCAGGCTGTTGTTCCCCTCCCCCAGTGGATCTAGTTTAAAGTGCGCCTGATGAGGTTTGTGAGTCTGTGTGCAAAAAGATGTTTTCCTACTTGTGTGAGATGCACCCCATCGCTTGCCAGTAGTCCATCCTCTTGGAAGAGTAGACCATGGTCAAGGAAGCCAAAATGCTCCTCTTGACACCATTTTCTGAGCCAGTTATTGACCTGTACTATTTTTCCGGCCCTTGTAGAGCCGTGTCCTACAACAGGGAGGAGGGATGAAAAGATCACATGTACATTATACAGTTTTAGCTTTGTTCCCAGAGCTCGAAAATCATTTGTGATCTTTTGAAAAGTATGCCTAGCGGTGTCATTGGTACCTACATAAATCAACATAAGGTGGGGAGGGTGATGGGGCTTTAGGAGCCTGCTGAGCCTCTGAGTGATATGGTGTATTTTTGCCCCCGGGAGGCAGCATGTTTCTCGAGCCATCCCATCCGGTCTGGAAATGATGGCTTCCGTTCCTCTAAGGAGGGAGTCACCTACTACCAAGACCTGTTTCCTTTGAGGATTGACAGGGTCCCTTTTGTGCAAGACAGTGTGTATGTCCCCTGAAGAGTGTTCCTGTTGAAGTGAATCATGTAGGTGTAAAGTGTTGTCCTCCTCCTCAACATCCCCAGTGCATTCATCAATGACAATCCATTGAGATACATCCAAGAGCCCATTACTCTCCCAAGGATGTTCCTGTTGCTCCTGGTCTATGATTGGGGATGGAGCATTTGCTTGATTACATAAGTGTGACTGTGGTGATGCACTGTCCCCGTCAGGGCTATCCCCTGCGCATTGATCCAGGGTGGTCCACTGAGTGGTATCTAAGAAACTGTGGTCCTCCACAAGATGTGTTTCCTGATTGTATGTTAATGATGTAAGAATTTCAAATCTGTTGTGTAAATGCAGCTGAGCAGAGGAGTTCTGCGGAGGCTGCCTGGTCCTGCGTCTCCTTCTATGGGTGACCTCCTTCCAAGCCTGAGGGTTGTCTACCTTTGAGTTGATCTCCCCATAAGGTTCCTGATCATGGTCTTGGTGGTGTTGGTGTGATGCAGGCTGCAGATCTACAGCAGCGTGTTGTGCAGTGTCCAAGAAGAGCTCGAGTGCCTGAATGTCCTTAAGGGTCTTAATACGGTGCTCGAGCTGTTGGATCCTCTGCTCCATCAGAGTCATCTGTTTGCATTTGGAGCAGATGTAGTTGTCTAGTTTTTGTGTGAAAAAGAGGAACATGCCACAGCTGGTGCATGTGATGGGAATGTTTTGCTTTTGTTGCATCTCTTGGTGAGCGTGGTGGCCAAGTGGGATCTTTGTACAGTT
This sequence comes from Anolis carolinensis, assembly GCF_035594765.1. Classification (NCBI taxonomy): domain Eukaryota; kingdom Metazoa; phylum Chordata; class Lepidosauria; order Squamata; family Anolidae; genus Anolis; species Anolis carolinensis. Next base: position 27,016,930 of record NC_085841.1, on the reverse strand, counting down.
AAGTAATATGCACGCACTTTATGTGCAAACTGCAAGAAACCACCTCTTTGTGTATTTGTTTATGTTGCTATGTTTCCTGTATGTACTGCAAAGGATAGTTAGTAAAGGTGCCTTTTTCGTGCGCGCCGTCAGGCGCGCGCGACACTGGCAAATAAAGCTTTCCCAGAAACTCAATTAACAGGGGACAATGCCTGCTGTCAATCAACTTAAGTACCTGGCTCTCTTTCAACACAACAGTCACACAACAGTTAGACCTTGACCACAGGAGCCAAGCCCACACTCAGTTTAAAATCTTAGCCAAATCCTACCTGAAGCCAGGGAGCAAAAATGTCCTCCTGCTGCCTCTGCTTCTGCGAGAACCAATTGTCTAATTAAGTGTGATGACTCATGGGCCATGTAGTCCCGTTCCTAGTACTGTTGTGACAGATGAAGAGGAAAATTTGGGTTTCCCACCGTTTCTGCCGGATTTGGAGCCCTTGCAGCTGCAAGATGTTTGCCCACAAGAAGTCAGCCAAACAAGCCTTGAGCAGAAATCTCCCCCATTTTCTCGCCGCCTTTATTATAATCAAGATAGAAGCGCTCGGGAGGTGACTCGCAGGAGCGCCAGGATTGCTGCCAGACAATTAGATGATTAAGTCTGTTTCCCTTGGGAAAGTTTAAGGAGTCCTGCATCTGGACACAGAATAGGTTTCGTTTCTTGTTCCCCAGAGAAAGTGTTCTTTGGCGGGAAAACAAGATCCTATATAGGTGTTTGCCCACAAAGAAATCCTTGCGGAGTCAATTCGTCAGCTTCGGGAGTAGATTGTGTGTGGACTACGCTACTCCAGTTTCCAGGACCTTGCTCTCGTCCCAGCCCTGCCTTGTTCCCCGGACCTCGCCACGGATTTCGCCACGGACCCTGTTCTTGTTCCTCGTTTTTGTTGCCTTGAATCAAGCCTTGTTTGCCAAGAATCTAATTTGCTCTCCAGCCTTGCATCAAGTTCCATGGACTAAAGGACCTTGTCATCTCCCCTCACTTTGCTTGGCAAAGTGTGTGTTTCGGTTATTGGATTACAACTTTGGACTTTAATATCTCATATTGGACATTGTTTCCCTGGACTATATTTGACCTTTCCTGAAAGGTCTACTTCTGAACTATATTCTACACTTATTTTTATTGACTTTATATATTTCCTTAATAAAGATATTAGATAGATTCTGGTCTCTGCGCATGGTTATTGGTGCTCCGCGGTCTGGGTCCTGACATTAACCAGAAAACTTGGACTCACTTCAAATCCAATGCTGTCTGTCTTCATGATGCAGTATCTGAGGTTTTCTGGGTTTAACTTTGCCTCACTTTAGGCAAGTTCAGGGGATACTCTGAAGTTCCATGAGGTTCGTAGTCTGGACAACTGGGTGAGGCTGATTGAGGATTGATCCCATTTCTACCCTTCTGCTGAAATGATCAGAGCAGAGGAAGGGGCTGGTTTGTCCCTGTGTTTCCATCCCTGTGTCTCCATGCCAGCCACAGAATTTGCTGCAAGCACGTGGCCTTAACGTTCATTCCAACTGATGTCAGAACTGGGTGCCTTTGTAACTAGCAAGAATGAGGCTGATTAATAAAACTCCTCCTTCTTGCTGATCACAGGAGTGCCCTGTTCTGACATCAGATGTGACAGGCAATAAACAGGCTTTCACTGGGAGCTCCATGGCCAGCAAGGAGCAGTGGTGCTGACGTGGACAACAAATTGACATCCCAGTGGGGCTAATACAATCCTGCCCTGTTTGAACACCAGCCCCACATTAAGCACATATGTGCTGGATCCAAGGCTCCCTGGGGCAGATTTACATTGGAGTAACCTGCCTGGTGTACATGTGGTGCAAGGCGCCATGTGCATTGCTATATAAAATCCAGATCATCTGCTTTGAACTGGATTATAGGGCAGTGCAGATTCCTATAATCCAGTTCAAAGCAGATAATGTAGATTATCTGCTTTCATAATCTGGATTATATGGTAGTGAAGATCCAGCCTAAATAACTGATTTAGAATCTTGATCCTAGTTTATACAAATTTTAAAAGGGTTACCCAAGCATTATTAATATATGTCCATGGGAGTTCCTTGAAAGCATCATTTCAGTTTCTCCATGATATCAGCTTGTTTTCCTCTGTTAACATCTTCTTGCTCTCTGCTACTAATCTTCATCATGATCTCATATGTAGTGATGATGAGGAAAAATTAGCCTGTTCACTGTGTCAAGTAAATTAAAATGTGACCTATTATACTTCACTGAGCAATGCAGGATCTCAGCCAATATCCCATCACATTTTTTTTAAAATTAAATCAGGAGAAATTATGTACTTTCTGAACAAGTGCTAAACTAAAAACGAGTAGAACAACAACAACAATATTTTTTCTTACTCATCCCTCCCTATGGATTGAGGCAGGGGACAACAAAAAATAAGTCTTATGAGATCAGCCAATCGAACATATAAATACACGTTAATACAAATAAATATATATTTTTAATTCATAAATTTAAAATAATCTGGATAGACTGGCCAGAAGAGACTGTTCTTTATTGCTGTTTTAGGAGTTCAGTATATCCCTGTCACGACCCAGGCTGCAGAGCACCAATAACCATAAACAGAGGCCAGAATCTATCTAATATCTTTATTAAGGAAATATATAAAGTCAATAAAAATAAGTGTAGATTGTAGTTCAGAAGAAGACCTTTCAGGAAAGGTCAATTATAGTCCAGGAAAACAATGTCCAATATAAAATATTAAGGTCCAAAGTTGTAATCCAATAACCGAAACACTCACTTTGCCAAGCAAAGTGAGGGGAGATGACAAGGTTCTTAGTCCAAGGAACTTGAGGCAAGGCTAGGAAGTAAACTTGATTCTTGGAACACAAGGCTTGATACAAGGCAGCAAGGAACGAGGAACAGGGACAAAATCCGTGGTAAAATACTTGGCAAGGTCCTGGAAGACAAGGCTGAGTCCTAGGAAGCAAGGCAAGGTCCGTGGAGGTAAACAAGGCTGGGAACGGGAACAAAGGCTTGGAAACAGGAACGAAGGCTTGGAAGCGGGAGTAGCGCTGTCCACACACAACCTACTCCAGTTGCTGACGAATTGACTCCGCAAAATTCCTTCAGGGCAAAGAACCTAAATAGGGTCTCGTTTTCCCACCAAAGAACACTTCTCTGGGGAACCAGAACCGAAAGTCAATCTCTGTGTCCAGATGCATGACTCCCTAAAATTTCTCATGAAAGCAGTCTTAATCAGCTGAATGCCTGGCTGCGATTCTCAGGCTTCTGCGATTAGCCTGCTGAACTCCTTTCTGTTGTTGATAATAGTTACGGCGAGAAAATGGGGGAGATTTTGACTCAGGGCTTGTTTGGCAGCTTTCTGGAAGACAAACCTCCTGCAGGTGCAAGGGCTCCAATTCTGGCTGGGAAAATTCCAATTCTGGCTGAAACGGTGGAAAACCCAAGTTTTCCTCTTCATCTGTCACCACAGCGCTAGGAACGGGACTACATGGCCCATGAGTCATCACACTATCCCCCCCCCTCAAGCCCCCTCTCAAAATAGGGCTCTCTCCCCGAGGCGCGAGGCCGCGGCTTGGTGGGGTAGGTCTGATGGAAGCGGCGGGTTAAATCGGGGGCATGGACTGTGGAAGCGTCTTCCCATGAGCGTTCCTCGGGGCCAAAACCCACCCAGTCAATGAGATATTGCAGGCGGCGGCGGTGAAAGCGAGAATCCAAAATGTCCTGAACCTCGAACTCCTCCTCCCCATCCACCAAAATAGGAGGGGGGCCCGGCCGGTCTGCATCAGGGCGCACACCATCCGCCGGAAGGAGCAGGGAGCGATGGAACACTGGATGAATGCGCATAGAGCGCGGAAGTTGGAGTTTGAAAGTCACGGGGTTAAGTTGCGCCACCACCGGATAGGGACCAATGAAACGGGCATCTAACTTCCGGCAAGGGCGATGGGAGGGCAAAAAGCGAGTGGACAGAAGAACCCGGTCTCCTACCTTGATTTCGGGGCCCGGCTGGCGATGTTTGTCAGCGTGGCGTTTATAGTCCTCCTTGGCTTGGTCTAGTTGCTGGAGCAAAAGTTGTTGCACCGCTGTGAGTTCCTGCAGCCAGTCCTCTGCTGCGGGAACTACTGAGGTTTCAACAATAGAAGGGAAGAAACGTGGATGGAAGCCGTAGTTTGCAAAGAACGGGGTTTCTTTAGTTGAAGCCTGGACACCATTGTTATAGGCAAACTCCGACAGCGGTAACAGGGAAGCCCAATTGTCCTGTTGATAGTTTACATAACAGCGAAGGTATTGTTCCAGAGTGGCATTGGTGCGCTCAGTTTGCCCATCCGTTTGGGGATGGTGAGCCGAAGATAAACGAGAGTCTATGCCCAATAGTTTTTGTAGTGCTTTCCAGAAACGAGAGGTGAATTGAGACCCATGGTCTGTGACCAAACTCTTGGGCAAACCATGCAATCTGAAAACATGCTGAAGGAAATAATCTGCAGTCTCCTTGGCCGTGGGGAGGCCATCGCAGGGAATGAAATGGGCTAGCTTGGTAAAAAGGTCCACCACCACTAGGATCGTGGTGAATCCACAGGAAGGTGGTAGATCAGTGATAAAATCCGCAGAGATTATTTCCCATGGGCGAGATGGGGTAGGAAGGGGTTGCAGAAGCCCTGAGGGCTTCTCTCTTCTTGTCTTGGAGCGCTGGCATACTGGGCAGGAATTGACATATTTTTCCACATCCTTGCGGATCTTGGGCCACCAGAAATCTCTTAGGATCAAATGCATGGTTTTAAATAGTCCGAAATGCCCTGCTGGCTTGCAGTCGTGACACAGACGAAGTGCCTTTTCCCTGCCCGGTCCTGGAGGGATGTAGACATGGTTTCTATAGCAAAGTAACCCATCCTTAAGCGAGAAGGGAAACTGTAGTCCTTGGCGAAGTTGGTCCTGAGCCCAGGCATCTGCTTGTTGACTGGCCCTGATTTCCTGAGCACAAAGGGGCCCTGGAGTAGAGGGAGCTGAATCAATTAGAGTGGATTTGGTATTTCCCACAGTGAGCGTGGCAAAGTTCTCGGGCTGCAGCAGTTGGGATTCAAAGGTCTCTTTGCGCCCTGCAGCATATTCCGGTTTCCGTGACAGAGCATCTGCTTGCTTGGTCTGGGCTGGGGTTACATAGTGGATTTGGAAGTTGAAACGCTCAAAGAATATAGCCCAGCGTTGTTGCCTCTGATTTAGCTTGCGGGCAGTTCTTAGATGCTCTAGATTCCGATGATCAGTATGGACCTCAATGGGAAATTTGGCCCCTTCTAACCAATGTCTCCAAGTTTCAAAGGCTGCCTTTATGGCCAAAAGTTCCTTTTCCCAAATAGTATAATTTCTCTCTGGTGCGGTCAGTTGACGGGAGTAAAAGGCACAAGGGTGAAGATGATCTCCCACTGGTTGTAAGAGTACAGCCCCAATTGCCACATCGGAGGCGTCCGCCTGTACGACAAAAGGGGTTTCAGGATCTGGGTGTTGAAGGATTGGCTGGGACGTGAATAATTTCTTTAGCTGTTGGAATCCTTTCTCTGCTTGCTCTGTCCAGCGGAAAGGCTGCTTCCCACGGATGCAGCTGGTGATTGGATCAGACCAGCGGGCAAAGTCTGGAATGAACTTGCGGTAGTAGTTCGCGAACCCCAAGAAGCGTTGCACCTCTTTCTTGTTGGTTGGCGCCCGCCATTCCAATACTGCTGAAACTTTTGCCGGGTCCATGGTGAGCCCTAGTGGCGAGACACGATATCCCAGGAAATCTACCTCTTGTAGATCAAAAGTGCATTTTTCCAGCTTGGCATAAAGTCCATGATCCCGCAATCGTTGTAACACCATTCTAACGTGGTTCTCATGTTCTGATTGTGATCTAGAAAACACCAAAAAATCGTCCAGGTAGATAATCAAGAACCGGTCTAGATAATCCTGAAAGATATCGTTGACAAAATGTTGAAACGTTGCGGGAGCTCCACACAAACCGAAATTCATGACCAGGGTTTCGAATAAACCGAATTTAGTCTGGAAGGCGGTCTTCCACTCGTCCCCTTCCCTGATGCGAACTAGATTATAAGCTCCTCGAAGATCCAGTTTGGTGTAAACCTTGGCCCCTCGAAGCCGGTCTAATAGGTCCGAGATCAAGGGCAGGGGATACCGGTTTCGCTTAGTGATATTGTTCAACGCTCTATAGTCCACCACCAAGCGTAGGTCCCCTGACTTCTTTTTTACAAACATCACTGGGGAAGCGGCTGGGGATTGAGAGGGTCTAATAAACCCCTTGCGGAGGTTTGTCTCTAAAAACTCCCTGAGAGCTTCTTGCTCCGGTTCAGTCAGGGAGTAGAGGTGTCCTCGCGGGATCGGGGCCCCCTCCACCAAGTCAATGGCACAGTCATAAGGTCTATGCGGGGGTAGTCTCTCGGCTTCTTTTTCATTGAATACGTCCCAATACTCTGAGTACTTCTTGGGCAAGGTGATGATGGGTTCAGCGTCTGTGGCATGGCAGACCTTGGCTATAAGACAATGGTTTTGGCAATATTTTGAAGCAAACTGCAGTTCTCTGTTGGACCAGGAGATGTTTGGGTCGTGGAGTGTCAGCCATGGGAAGTGGGGAACCTCGGTAACAAAGAAGGAAATCTCTTCCATGTGTTCCCTTATCCACATTCTGGTGGGTTCTGACCACTGGCTTACTGGACTTGTCTTGAGGGGGCGGCCGTCTATGGCCTGCACCACACGGGCGTTCTTGAAATCGTGATATTGTAATCCCAGAGAGTCGGCATACTCTCTATCAATGAAATTGTTTGTGGCTCCTGAGTCTATCATGGCATGGATCATGACGGGTCCTTTTTTCGCTGACTACAAGGTGACCACTAGGAGAAATAGGACCCCGGTTGGCGGCTCTTGAGTGGGGTTTTTGACCGGGTTGGCGAGCCTCTCTACGCCCGGTCGCTGGCTTCCCCCGCCGGCTTCACGCCAGCCGCCTCAGACGCCTTCGTCTCCGTGGAGGACGCCGCCGCCAGACGGGCGGCGGGCTTCCCCTTGGCTGGGCACTCTCTGGCAAAGTGGCCCCCGTTCCCGCAGTACCAACAGAGATTTAGGCGTTGGCGGCGGGCCTTCTCGGCAGCATCTAATCTGGGTCGCACATTGCCCAGCTGCATCGGCACCTCCTCGCTTCCTCTGGGGTATGGGGCTGGTGGCGGGGGTCTCCACACTGGACGCGGCTGGACGCCGGTGGGAGCGGGAGGTTTCGCTCCAGCCCTGCCGCTCTGGCCTCGGATCCATTGCTTTCTGTTGGCAAGCATGACTTCAGCCCGTAAACATTGTTCAATGAGTCCTTCAAGGGAGTGTGGAGGATCCACCTTGGAGATTTCCTCCAGCATCTCGATGTTGAGACCCTCCCGAAATTGTCCTCTGAGGGCTATGTCGTTCCAGCCGGTGTTATGGGCCAGCACTCGGAACTCGGCTATGTACTGGGACAAGGGTCTGTCCCCTTGGGAGAGGCGCCGGAGTTTGTGGCCGGCTGCCTCCAAATTGTCTTCGATCCCCCAAGTCGCCTTAATGTGATCCAAGAAGTGTTGCGCTGATCTTAGATGTGGGGAGACTTGGTCGAACAGTGCCGTCGCCCAGTTGGCCGCTGGCCCGTCTAGGAGACTGTAGATCCACGCCACCTTGATGTCTTCTTGGGGAAACTCGGCATTACGGGCCTCTAGATAAGCCTGGCATTGGTGACGGAAAACATGAACCTTAGAAGCTTCTCCAGAAAACTTGGTTGGCAACGCCAGGGCCGGGAGACGGATTCCGCGTTCCTTCAATCCCCTTATTTCTCCCTCCTGCGCATTGAGCTTATCACGGATGCGGTCCACTTCATCCTTGTCGATGGTGTAGCTGAGTGGCTGGGCCCCCGGTCCGGCTCCGGTAGACATTCTGGCCTAGGTTAATTGGTGCTTAGGGTGGCGGAGTCAAACTGTCACGACCCAGGCTGCAGAGCACCAATAACCATAAACAGAGGCCAGAATCTATCTAATATCTTTATTAAGGAAATATATAAAGTCAATAAAAATAAGTGTAGATTGTAGTTCAGAAGAAGACCTTTCAGGAAAGGTCAATTATAGTCCAGGAAAACAATGTCCAATATAAAATATTAAGGTCCAAAGTTGTAATCCAATAACCGAAACACTCACTTTGCCAAGCAAAGTGAGGGGAGATGACAAGGTTCTTAGTCCAAGGAACTTGAGGCAAGGCTAGGAAGTAAACTTGATTCTTGGAACACAAGGCTTGATACAAGGCAGCAAGGAACGAGGAACAGGGACAAAATCCGTGGTAAAATACTTGGCAAGGTCCTGGAAGACAAGGCTGAGTCCTAGGAAGCAAGGCAAGGTCCGTGGAGGTAAACAAGGCTGGGAACGGGAACAAAGGCTTGGAAACAGGAACGAAGGCTTGGAAGCGGGAGTAGCGCTGTCCACACACAACCTACTCCAGTTGCTGACGAATTGACTCCGCAAAATTCCTTCAGGGCAAAGAACCTAAATAGGGTCTCGTTTTCCCACCAAAGAACACTTCTCTGGGGAACCAGAACCGAAAGTCAATCTCTGTGTCCAGATGCATGACTCCCTAAAATTTCTCATGAAAGCAGTCTTAATCAGCTGAATGCCTGGCTGCGATTCTCAGGCTTCTGCGATTAGCCTGCTGAACTCCTTTCTGTTGTTGATAATAGTTACGGCGAGAAAATGGGGGAGATTTTGACTCAGGGCTTGTTTGGCAGCTTTCTGGAAGACAAACCTCCTGCAGGTGCAAGGGCTCCAATTCTGGCTGGGAAAATTCCAATTCTGGCTGAAACGGTGGAAAACCCAAGTTTTCCTCTTCATCTGTCACCACAGCGCTAGGAACGGGACTACATGGCCCATGAGTCATCACACTCCCATTGATGACTCTCCTCTGGCAGGTCATTCCATGATTTAAGATGGCTGAAGAAAACATCCTCTGGGTAACAGCTGCCAGTCTAGTTTGGGCTGACTGAAGTAAATGTCATTATTTGCTCCTGAGAGTATGGAACAGATTACACAGGAGAAGGAGATCACATAGGTAATTGGGAACCAAACTATGTAGGACTTTAAAGAAAGCAACCAATACTTTGTACTTTGCCCAGAAACTAATTGGCAGCCAGTGGAGGGATTTTAATAATTGGTGTCATGTGGTCTCTCTTAGATGTGCCACTAACCAATCTGGGTGACATATTTGTACTAACTGAACATCATAGACATGGACAGCATATTGTAGAAGTTCAGCCTTCATGTTACCTGTACATGCACCATCTTTAGATCTTCCAGCTCTAGGAAGAGGTGCTTTACAACAGCTGAAGCAGATAGTAATCACAGAATGCAGTTGATCTGAACAAGTTTCAGTTCATAAGCCTTTTCCCCAATACTAATCTAGGGTCTTCCTCAATACTAATAAAGAAAAGAAGGTAGTAAGTTGCATGTTTATTCAGGTTCTGAAAAAACAGAGACCTTTCGTTCAAAAAATTACAGGCAGTTCCTCTATAAAGCAAAACCATGCTGAGTATTAGGAATGTGCAAACTTTTCAGAAATTTTATAAGTTGTAAGAAAATTAGTTAAATCTGTACATCTGAAGTGATATCTGACATGTAGGCGTGGCCCATGCCAAAAACTTTAGAATCTAAACTTACCCAATACATTATTGTTTGTATTTTGTAAATCTCAGAAGGCTCCCTCCCAAAGTCAGCTTCATTTTCATGTTAAGCAAGCAAAGCAAAGCCAAAAAGGCACCCATTCCTCAGTATATTAATGGCCTCTCATCATTAGGAGAGGGAAAGGAGGAAGAAAGCAGAGTTCCCTGGGAAGAAGCACATAACTCTGAATAATGTAGTTTAGGAAGGTGCCCTATGCCAGAGAATTCAAAAGGCCCTGCACTAAACTACATTTCCCAGAATGCATCAGCACCAGAAAGCCCCAATCAGGATAGGGGAGAGAGAGATTTGCCCCTCTGTAGCCAGCCAGAGTTTCCATAAATTGTTGGTTAATGAAAGTTTTTTAAACTGCAAAACTTTGTATTTGCAGGAGAGGCATGGTGCTATAGCACAATAGTTTTTCAATCATCGAGTCTCAACCAATTCAACATAGTTTGTGCCATACAAACAACGTTTCTGGAGTAGAACAACCACTTTCAAAGGAAGGACTACACCATTAAACAGGAAATAACACTTTCAAACTAGGAACACATTTTCTTTATTATTAAAAATATTGTTCATAAAAACCTTGAATATTCCCAAAAAATCTGTGGATAAGTGAAACGTTCCAAAATTTGGTGTGCTAACAGTGGTATATGTTCTACCACTGTAGCAAGTTTCACCCTAGTAACTGTAAAAGTGAGGGAGAAAGGAGCCCCTGAAGTTCCCCCGCATAATTATGTGCAATTACTATAACGAAAAACAAACAAAATTTCATTAATCTTGTTATAGTAACAAATTTTTCACTAACAATACTTTAGAAACACTTTAGAAATGAAGCACCAGTGCTCCGTTTAGTAATGACTTTTGAAACATTTTTATTGCTCACACATGTCTATTGAGTATATGTAATTATGTTTTTTGTTTCACATATGTTATAACATTAGAGTCTCACTTATCCAACATAAACAGGCCGGCAGTATGTTGGATAAGTGAATATGTTGGATAATAAGGAGAGATTAAGGAGAAGCCTATTAAACATCAAATTAGGTTATGATTTTACAAATTAAGCACTAAAACATGTTTAACAACAAATTTGACAGAAAAAGTAGTTCAATATGCACTAATGCTACGTAGTAATTACTGTATTTATGAATTTAGCACCAAAGTATCATGATGTATTAAAACATTGACTACAAAAATGTGTTGGATAATCCAGAACGTTGGATAAGCGAATGTTGGATAAGTGAGACTCTACTGTATGTTGTTTCAGACACAAGAGACACAAGCAGCTTTAGACTTTAAAAATAATATTTTTCAAAGCATTTTTAAATTGTCACATCTTGTTTCTATATTTTACCCTTTTTTTCTCTCTCCCTCTCTTTTCCTTTTGGTTCTTGACAATATCCATTTTCTTTTGATTGAAAAATTACAGAACAAAACTTTAATTACAGTGTTTAGATGGTAAGCAATTAGCAGACTAAATGTTTTGCTCTTGGTAGTTGAATAGTTATGTCTTGTCTGGAGAGACACCAATTGCTGCATGCATTTGTGTGAGAGGTTAAACCTGAGGTCAGTAGATTGAATCTGCCAAACACATCACATTCTTCAGGCAGGTACTGCACAGCTAACAGAAAACAGACATTGCTTCAAACTCCTACAGCTGGCTGGAAATGTCTTCTCTTTCATATATATGTGTATGAGACACACACACAGAGAAATATGCAAAATGACAGATCTTAATTTAGGTTAATTCAACCTAAACCCGCCTCAACAGTACAAAAATAATTGGCATGTTCAAGACATTTCAATTTTTTAAATAAAAAATCAGTGATAAAATGATATGACAATTCAAGAGTCTACAAAACTCAGGATATATTATGGCCTTTTTCATGTGGCAGGGTAAAAATGTCTTGTTAATACAATGAAAGACAAGGGTACGCTTTCAAGGACATTAAATGTTTGCCAATGTTATGTTTTATTTTTGGAAGCCACCCAGAGTTCCCTCAGGGAGAAAGGGCGGGTCAAAATAAACTTTTGTTGTTGTTGTTGTTGTTGTTGTTGTTGGCTATTTAATAATAAGAGATCACAAGGGCCATTCGGTACGACCCACTGCTATACAGATATCAAACCACTCCTGAAAAATGGCCATCCAGGCTCTGTTTAAAAACCTCCAGAGAAGGAAACTCCACTATGCTCTGAGGGACATTCATCTAATGTTTAGGTGGACTCTTTTCCTGTAATTTGAATCCATTTCTCTATACCACATGTTGTTCACCCGCAGAACAACCCACAGCTTGAAAATATTCCAAGAAAATCTATCTTGTCACTCTTCATTACTATATTGTCAAGGACAGAACGCCACAAGATAAGATATAACAAAGTTTATTGGAGTTACAGAACCAAAAATCCCCGTAAAAGACAAGGGCTAGGCAAACATTGGCCTTAAAAGTAAAAAGACACAATAAAAACGTTCAAAAGATAAACCGGATTAAACCGGAGTTTAATCCGGGTTAAACCAAAAAAGCTTACTTCAGCCTGGGACTTAAACAAACAAAAGCTGGTGAACAAAAGGTTCAAAGGAATACCAAAAAACTGGCAGCAGATGCTTCTCTGCTGCCAAAAGCTATGTTTGAGTAACTAAGAGGTTACTCCTCCACACAGCAAGCAATTTCCAGATACAAACGCAGCAATCAAGGGCAGAAACGGTCAGCGAAGTTCCAATCCGGTCCGAAGGTCGTAAGGCAGGTACAGACGTTTGTAGTTCACCAGGTTCAACGATAATCACAGGAAGGAGAGTCCGAGGCCGTAGTCAGTCAGTCAGTCAGTCCAGAGTAAACAGATGGCGTCCGTCAAGAAGACGACGGAGGTCCAAGCTATTAAGATTAAGCACAGGTTGCACAACAAAAGCCCACACAGTTCCTCCCGCCGTCTATGCCCAGTGTCCTTGGTAACTTACGTAGTCAGCAAACGAATCACACCCGTCTTCAGGAATTTCCCACACAGAGCCCAAGCGTTCGTCCAGATTACCTTGCCCAACGCAATTAGCCATTGCTTCCAAACCCCATTTTATGCCAGTTTACAGCTCCTCATCGCTATCAGCTGTTACCCTAATTCCAGGCGTTTCCTCATCACTTTCCTCATCAGAACTAAAACACCTTTGACTACGCCCCACAGCATCCCCAGCTGTGGATCCCGTCCCATCCCTCCAGCTTGTCCACGGGTCTAATCCTGAAGGTCCCCAATCGCCTTCCATACTATCATTGCCAGTGGCACCCAAATCCTCCCTCACACGAGTCCATTCCATGTCATCCTCCTCTGAGCTAACCATCTCTTCCTCCATTCTCTCAGTAAAACCCTCAAAGGAATCCTCGTCAGATGGTTCTGCAAATAAGTCCCGCAGCCGCTTCCTTTCTCGCTCCTCGAGAGTATCTGACTCCCGAGGAGTCTTACGACCACGTCTCCCAGTATCGGAGCCATAAGGCTCAACCATAACATATTGTAATTTTGTAATCTTTGTTAAGATTAGAGAGAAGGGGGGGGGGAGAGATTTAAAATCCTTGGATATATATTTTTAAACTGACCGTTTCAATCTGACAATATCATATAATGGGACATTTTTACAAATCAAGTGATGATTTGTCACCACAGTCATGTTTTGTTTAAGAATTCACATAGAACTATGACTAGAGCTAATTTTACAACATTGTCACCTGTATAACTGGGACAAAAAGTGCAGTACAGCACACTCTAAGAATTGTAGTTCAGCAAGTAAGTTTTCCAGATGCTCTTCCTGTCTTTGCAGGGACAAATATCACAGCATAAGAGAGATTGGTAGAGCTAACAATAACTTTTTAAAGGAGTTATTTAGTGGTTTTTAATACTATGGTAGGATTGGGGTATTTGTTTTTATATCTACTCATTCCTCCCGGAGGCATTTTTCTAACTGACCAGTGGGATTGAATGAAAAACCACAACTAATGAATGAAACATACTTTAAAAACATAAATAAAAAAGAACCATGGTTTACCTCTCACCACAAGAAGGAAAACATACAACCGCGATGGGTGGTGTATCACAGTTACTTTACTGGGAATCACAATATGAGAGAAATATGTGGAAATGTGAAGGATAAGGAAAAGAAAGGAAATTATTCAATAAACGTCAGCAAAAAGTATCTGAGAAATGAAGTATGATTATGACATACCATCTGCTATCCTTGTACCATTTCCTATAAACATATAAGGGACCAATGGAAATCCTTTTTGAGCTAGATTGAGGTGAAAAGGAGGAAACTTAAATGAAACAAGACAGAAGTGTTATATGTTGAAACCAGAGTTAGATATTCAGGCACATGCTAAGAAGTTATGTTTCCTTTGAGAATTGTTAGTGTATTTGATGAGAACAGTCATAATATATTGGGGGTAGTGGGAGGTCTGCCTAAATTTGGATTTTATATAGATTAGTAAATTCTAATCAAAACTATTCTGAAACCAAATTCTTTTTGTTTCTTCTACATTGAAACTTTGGAGATTTCAATAAAATCTAATTTAAAATATAAACAGAAATTAAATTCTCACAGGTCTTTGCTACTGGATCTGGTCCAGTAGCAAAGATTTGTTTTAGAGCATCAGGGTGAGATCCAAGTGACCAAGACGTAATATTCCCTTTATCATGAAGCTGACTCCATCTGACATCTCACTGGTGAGAAAGGTAGTTTTGAGGGATCTTGTGGAAGAAGATATCCAAGGTGACCAAAAGTATCTCACTCAACAATAATATGTGGATTGTATTTTATTCCAGAAACTGATCAGAAATTGTTTCTTACCCCATCTCTATTCAGAATCAGCTAGAACAAATCCAGGAACACCTTTACAGCTAGGGTGGGGTGTGAGGTTTAGAAATTGACCTATTAACACCTTGGTAAGTTGTTATGGTAAGTTGGAAACAATAGTCAGACTGAGAGAATAGGCTCTACTTTCTCTGATTCCAGCCGCCTCCTATAAATACACTGGCAGAGATTTATGTCCTTATCACACAGGAGATTCTCTCATGCCGTTTTGGAAGCCTCAGTGGTGAAACAGCAGGGATAAGTGGTGACTCTGTTGCTCCACATTCTGTGTTGTCGTGGCAATACTCCACTATCACATGGGGGAGGCATTGCCAAAGCAGTACAAAATGGGAAGCATGTTCCAAGGGAAGTGTCGTACGATGCTTCCACTCCAGTTGTGGGCAGGGCCTCTGTCAAAAGCCCAGTAACATTGTGTGATGAGCAGCATACTCATCCATGACTGGATAAGTGGGGAAGAGTCCTAGGATGCTTTAGAAGTTTCATGTGATCGGGTCATTATATGTAGGATCTCAGTTTGGGGGAGTCACTTTCAGTTATCCCAAAAGTTGCATCTCTCTCTCAGAGTTTAGGCATAGCCTGCATTCATATCATTTCCTATTTATTAGGCCCATCTTCTCTCGTGGTGTGTAACCCTTGTAGCATTTTTGCAGCCTTCAAGTCTCCCTCATGTCCACAGTTCCCTGAAATGCTTTCAATAATGAGGAGGGTCTAAAGAGATCAAAAATTTAGCCTCAAATATCACCTGGAGTAGCATTATACAGGGTGTTTGAAAAAGAACTCCCTAGTTTTAAGTTAAAACACATTAAAACTAGGGAGTTCTTTTTCAAACACCTTGTATATATTAACAGTAACATACATTACCAAAATATCATCTGAAAAACAACTTGAAAAAAATATGATGAAAGCAGAATATTCTGTAAAGTTTGCTAGATGGAATCAAGTATACTACCTTTCTAATGCAAAGTGATGGTATACTTGACCTTGTAGCCACCGGTGTAGATCTTGCATGTTAATCAAATCAATGGTATTATGAACAAAATTTGGTACACTAGTCCTCTGCAGAAAATTAGTGAGGCCTAGAAGAAATTTACCATGCACAACTTTGATCTGATAGGTTGTTAGCAGTTAGGGATACCTCTACTATTGGGTAAATTGGGACAGCTTTGTTTGAGTGGCAGCATAGTTGTTGTATTGGGACACTCTTAAATTCTGAGGTTTTAGAATACAAACTTGAAACTTAGGGATAACTCCTTGTGATGTCATGGCAGGTGGGGCCCTGGTGAGGCTACAAGGATAGTACTGTATAAGAAAAGACCACTCCTGGAGTTGTCCTTAAGAAATATTCATTAAGTATTAACAGCTGCTGTGAATACAATACTAAAAATAAGTAAACACAGTCAAATCCAAAGGAAGATTTTTAAAGACAGTGGTTTCGCTCTCTTTCACCTCTCTCTAAGAGGCCAGACTCTGGTACTCATCTGGAAATCCAGGCAATGAATGCTAAAGTGAAGGGAGTGGACTAGTATGTCCTAAGTCCCTAAACCAACTTTTTACTTTCAGACACAATGTAGAACCCTGATTCTGGCACAGGGCTTGAAGGTGAGATTCCAATACCAAGCTATTCAATTTTTAAACATTGATTAGGGGGTGAAGGAACATGTTATCTTGTATCCAGGCAACAAAATATCACATGGCAGACTTGAGGTAGTCTGATTTCAGATTCACAAAGCAGACTGCAAGTGACAACCCCAAGACCTAGGGTTCTTTCAATATGCTTTGAATTCAACAACTACAGGTTCCATACTGGAAAAAAAGGTGGGATAGAAATTAAATAATTAAATAAAGACTGACTGCCATACTTGTTTTTAAGCAAATTATGTAAGAATGAAATTCATTAATGCCCATACACTGACCTGTCAATCTATTGGTTTTCTCTTTCTCTTTTCTAATGCAAGACATGCTCCCAATGTAGTTGGAACACCGGTGGTTGATTCTGATTTATTTTTGGTTAGATGTCAACATAACTGATGTTGGCATGGTTTGTCATGCATAATCATCAGTTTTGGAAACAAAACTTTCCTTTTAAAATGCATGTGCCAAAGAGGTTGTGGGAGAGCAAAGGAAGAGCAAAGCTCAAATAAGTTAATGCTAAATATGGTAGAATATAAAATAAAACCATCAACTCTACTGTCCAAAAGCCCAGAGAAAGCAGAAACTTTACAATCTGCCAAGTAGCTTAGCAAATCCATGTTCTGGTTGATTAGAAAAGAAAGTTATATTAGTTTTAAAGCCATGGGGCTGTTCTCCAATATGGCGCTTCAACCGAAGTCAATAAAATCTTATCTTGTTTGCACTTGCTACAAAATTGCCAGGCAATAATTCTTCATATTATTGCCAATCTGAATGTCATCTAACCTTTGCTAGTGAGGAACAAGTTAGAGGCTCATAGTATGGAGGTAAACACATAGAGCTCCTTTCATGAGATAAGGCAATACATTGTGTGTTTTTCCTCCAACCCAATAACTTGCATCTTTACTTGGGATTTGTCTATACTAACAACAATGCCTGGATTCAGTGGATTAGTGGATGCTAATATGAGACCGTAGTAGGTTCAGTCAGGTGCCTCTGGATCAGTGGTTTTCAACCTGTGGGTCCCCAGATGTTTTGGGCTTCAACTCCCAGAAATCCTAACAGCTGATAAACTGGATTGTTGTGTGTTTTCTGAGCTATATGGCCATGTTCCATAAGTATTCTCTCCTGATTTTTCACCCACATCTATGGCAGGCATCCCCAGAGGTTGTGAGGTTTGCCCATGAAACCAGCAAGTAGCCACCAGCTGATAAACTGGCTGGGATTTCTGAGAGTTGTAGGCCACAGGATTTCCACACTGTTCATGCTCTGAAAATTGCTATTCAGAGTTCCTATTTATTTTCGAGACCTATTTTAAGGTCTTCTCATTGGGGTGCATTTTTAGGAATCTTGCCTGAACAACCACTATCCTTATTAAATCCTATGTATGCTACAAGAGAGTGAGCTGACTCCAAGCCTTTGACACAGGAAAATGCCTGAGAAACAGAAAGCACTGATATATACTTTGCCCCTTTTTCTTTTTCACCCACTCTCCTCCCTTGCTTTTACCATTGCAAAGGATCTCACTGCTGTAGCAAGTTGGCTTTAAAAGGCAGCAGAGAACCACTGCTCTAGATGATATTAAAGTTTCTCTGGAGCCAGTCCAGAGAATAATGGTCTAGACTGGCCCCAGCATAAGTGTAGCCAAAGCCTTAGTTACACTTAGAAAAGACTGGGAGGGGGCAGTGCACATTGTAGAGTTATAGTGCTATGGTTTCATTTTTATGCCTATAGTTTTATTCTGCAGAGTCCTGATGTTTGTAGTTTAAGCGCTGAAACATTTCTGGCTAATCCTCAATTACTTTGCCTAACTGTAACCCCCAGGATTCCACAGGGTGGAACTATGCATACGACTGTAACTGCATACTCTCCAACATTTCACATGTGTCTAAGAAACAGAAGAGTGGGCAAGATGGCAAAATTTATTAGTGGGAAAGAATAGCCAAGCTAGGAGTGGCTGGAGCAGTTTAAGCTCCTTCACAGGCTGCATGGCCAGACCAAAATCCCCTACAAAACAGGTGATATACCCTTTTCTACTAAGGAAGGGCTGAAGACTATTAAAAAAAGCCCAGCTCCAGCTCCATGCGGGGACATGAGAGAAGCCTCCCATAAGGATGGTAAAACATCAAAACATCTGGGCGTCCCCTGGGCAACGTCCTTGCAGCCGGCCAATTCTCTCACTCCAGAAGCAACTCAGGTTGCTCCTGACACGAAAAAAAAGTATCAATGGTACAACAAATTGGGAAAACAAAATTTCTAGGCACACTGATATAAGTGGACTATGTGTACATCATTTTATGATAGTAGAAACGTCTTTCTCAAATGTTCTGAGAACTTCCTTCTTGTCAGTTAGTGGCAAAAGGGTTCCTGTGGCTTCTTTTACATATTAATTCTACAGTGTAGGGGCATCCTATCAGAGCCTGAAAAGTGCCTTCTTTGGACTACAGCTCCTAAAATCATGCAGGTAGCATGACCTGGAGGAATTCTGGACATTTTGAATCAAAAGAGTAACTTTTCCAACTTCTATACTCTACCGAGGTTATATTTTCACCAGCACAGCTTGAATGCCTAACTAAATTAATAATGATAGCTTTGGCACCCCATTTCTATAGTGAAAGTTAGTCACCACTTAGGTAGTTGTGCTCTTGGGTTAAGAAGCTATGACTTTGTTTCCTTAAAAATCCATTGGTTGTTTTATTTAAAAAAAAATCACACACAAAGCACTGACTGTTTTTGTTGAACCACAACATCTTTAGATAAATGGTTCATGAATCAAGAGTTGGCAGCTTGACTTGCTAGGGTTTATTAATTCCTCTACTATTTATCTCCCCTTGCCTGTGGCCCAGCAAAAGCAATTTTAGCTTCAATATACCAATCTTCTGCCCCACTTCATCATTTTGCAATGGTTTGTGCAAATAAATGCATCCGAAGCAAGACAACCATTGCAAGCAAACAAATTAAAGCTGCACCATTGCTAGCAAACAAAGCCACGGCTTTGATTGTTCTGGAGCAATCAAGTGGGAACATGAATGGCTGGCAACTGGATGAACCTTAAGACACTATGTTTCCTCAGGATTAAAAATACTCTGTCACAACAGCTCAAATGCTTGATAAAGTGGAAAGCAAAAAGAAAACAAACCACTACAGATAGATTGGATCTATAAAGGAAGTCATGAGTTTGCAAGACTAGAACAAGTGTGTTTCATGAAAGTGGGCCCATGATGGTCTCACATTCTGAGGGTTGCTATAAATGTAAGCCAACTTATACTGTGACAACAGCACAAAGTGGTTAATAACAGCTGTTCATAAGAAGAAGAGAAGCACAAATTTTCATCAGTAAAAGTGTGTGAGAGACATGTAGTACAGTGATTACATTTCTAGAGGAGGACTTAAAGCTGGATCTACACTACCAGATGATTCAGTATCTGATCCCAGATTATGTGCCTTGAACTGAATAATACGAAGCTGGATCTACACTGATATAAAAATCCAGATTATCTGCTTTGAACTGGTATATGGCAATGTAGATTCAGGGCCCTTCTACACTGGCCTCAATCCTTTTTTTTCAGTTCCTTCCAGGATTGAGACCCCATACTCACCCCAAACTTTGGGCTTTCCCATGGGGAGTGACTACATAGGAGGGAGAGCTTGCTACACCAATTGTATTTCAGCAAATATTTTATTCAAAACTAACAACTTACACAAGTCAGGTGTACTTAATTGCACTATATATACTCATGTATTTACTCATGTAAAAGTAGACCATGGAAAGGGGAAAGCACCAATGGCACCTCAGAGAGATAGGAAGCCCACACTGCTGCTATTTCCCCACTCAAGCAATACAAAAAGGCCAAAAGTGGTGCCACATCAGAGAGAGAGAATAGAGGGGGTTGGTGCTTCTTGTCGTCTAAGCTTTTGTCCCTGGCCACTCAATTCAGAGAAGGAGTGGTTCTTTTTTTATATATATAAGAGTTAAAGTACAGTAGTCAAATACCTCATCAAAGGTTTCTGATTAAAATTTCTCGATATATACATGAGTATATATTGTAAAGAAATATATTTTGAACTTTCTAGAAGTCACTTGAAGGTGCCTTATAAAATGCAACCAGGGATATATTTTTTTTCTTTCACCAGCCTCCATAATTCTTATGATTTCCATTTAGGTTGCCAAATGTACAAATCTATTTTTAATATACTGGGGATAACAGAAATTACAAACATATCTGCTGTCTCCTTTTTTTCTCTTTTGCTGTTCACGTGTGCTAAGTGAAATATTCTGAAGGCAGTTGCTGTTTACCTTGCCTGTTGTAGAGAGGGGCTACAGTAGAATCCCATTCTTTTCCCACTCAAGGTTTATTGCCATGCTGCCAATGCTGATACTGTTATAAAATGTCCTGCTAGACAGAAGACAAGAAGAAAAATGTGGAGAGGTTGAGTGAACATAAAATACTTTGTAAAGAGGAACTTGTTTGTTGAGATTTTGTTAACTGGGGTATGCCTGTATCAGACCAGTTACTGACAGAGCTGAATATTGTCTGCACTGCATTGCATTGTGACATGATTTCAAACAGCTGGATTTCACAAGTGTTTTTGTCTGTCATAATGGTTCACTGTTGGTTTAAAGCTGTCTGAGCATGCTGTTCCAAATTTAAGTATTTGTAAGTCACTTGGAGGTCACCATTTGTACTTTCCTAAAGGCAATAAAAACACACATGACACTTTACTGTATTTTCCCTATCTTGTGGTTGTATGAACTACATTGTTTGTAATACATGAACCAGTTCTTCAAACTAATCGGTCCAGAACATTTTTATTGGGGAAAAATGACAAAAGAGTATTTTAAAGGTCCTCTGAATTTGGATCAGAGTGGTTGTTGTTGTGTGACTTTTCAGATGTTGTCGCACTGCGACTCCCAATATTTTTCACTGTTGACTCGACTGGCTCAGGCTACTGGGAATTACAATTCAACGATGTCTAGAAGACTACATGACTCCCATCTCCAGTTTAAATAGATTAAGCAGGCAAGCCTAGGATCCAGTAAAGGAAATTATATACAAAAGCTCTATACACTGTATAAGCATAGGAGTGTGCAGGACGTGAAAACAAGTAGTCATATCTGTGGTGGACTGATTATAGGACTGTCCATGGATACCAAAAAAAGAAGTATGCCAAATTGATAAATGGATAGCAAAATAGTCAAAGATCCACATTTATCCATCTGAGATGCACTTTGTACTTACATTAGAAATATGCAATTGATGCAGCCTTAGATGATTTGGCCAATAACCCCATAATCTCTTACCATTGGCAATGATGTTCAGGATTTATGGGAAAGTACCACATTTATTGGAAAGTACTACATTGCAGCCATCATGGCTACCCAACCTACATAATACTAGGCCTATATGTTTTTCCATTCATCAAAAAATGATGAATGGAAACCCACATGTTTTTCTGAAAATGTCTCCAGTTTCATAAGGCAAAGGTTTCTTTACCAATACAATCCACCTTTAACTAATTCATGCACTTCCCTTCCACTTTACATATTTTTGCTTCAGTTCTTCCCAAGTCAGAAGAAAAGAGAGAGGCTTTCAGCAAGGCCAAAGAGCCAAGTCTAGCTAAAGGCATGGATTACGTCTTGTTGATGTTGCCTCAGGCAAAAGGTCAGATGGCTCTGTCTGAGAACAGGATTTGAATTTACTAACATTCATCACAGATAATCCTTACTGAATGTGTTTTGCATTATTACAGAATTAAGATGGGTACATTTCTTCTTTTCCCATGCTATAGAATATGGCAGCTATTGTAGAGGATAATTTCTGGTTCCAATCACATTTCTAAACATCAGTTTTAAGGGACACAGTTCTGGGGACATAATTGTAAAGGAACCAAGGACCCTTTCATGCCAAACAAGCAAAGCACTTGTATTCCACTTTAACTGCCAAGGTTGTATTCTCTGGAATCGTGGGTTTTGTTCTTTTTTTTTTTTTAAGGCACTAGATCTCCATGGAATAGACTTCTAGGTAAACACTCCTTAAACATAATATTTCATAGGATATTGCCATGGCAGTTAAAATGGGAGTGGATTTAGGGTGCCTTTACATTGTAGAATTAATACAGTTTGACCTCACATTAATTGCCATGGCTCAATCCTATGAAAACCTGGGATCTGCAGTTTAGTGAGGCACTTACAACTTTTGGCAGAGACAGCTGAAGACCTTGCAAAACTGCAACTCCCATCATTCCATATTTAACTGTAAAATGGTGTCAAACTGTGTGCTACAATGTAGATGTATTCTTAGTCTGATTCCTCAACAAAAGCCCATCTGACATGGGTGATCTTATCAGCGTCAGGAGTATGCAATCCCACCACTGTGGAAAAATAGTGCATTGTGGGCTGTATTTCTTAAAAGCTTGCATGAAGTTTTCATATATGAAAATGACCTTTTAGTCAATTTAAATATTGACTGTTTCATTACAGCAATTGTAGGGAAGTGTCCTTCATCATAAATGTCAAAAGTTTTTAGTTTTCCTTCCAATCCAAAATTGATATGCTAGAACATTTCATGTCAATAAAACATGTAATTTAAAATAGTAATAATGCACCTAAAAGTACACTACTGATAAGCATGATGAAGTGAATTTTCTTCCTTGCTATTCATTATAGCACAATAAAAGCTAATGTTCAGCTTGAACGTGTTTACATGAAAAAGCTTAGTGTTGATCTTGGATCTTGGGATAATAATGAAACGGGTAGACATAAATAAGGCATATCATTAAGTGCTGTTCTTTTTGTACACTATTGTAAACAGAATAGTTCTCCAAACTACAAGATCCTTTATAAATTAAGTTTTGACCTGGGCACATCCAGGGACAGTCAATGTAGTTTCTACTGATTTGAGAAACTGGATGCAGTGTATAGCCTACTTCCCTTTATGTCCCAACAGACTCTGAACCAAATAAACATCTAATGATCTCTAGGCCTGTTTTAACATAGAAACTATTTCAGTGTTTTGTGATTTTCCCAAGGACAGTTCCAAGATAGAAGTGCTTTCTATGGGTAGAATTAATGCCTTTTGACACCAATTTAACAGCCATGGTTCAATGCTATAGAATCATGGGAATGATAGTTGTTCAGGGTCTGAAGATTTCTCTGCCAAAGAGTGCTGATGCTTCACCAAAGTTCAAATCTCAATCTCACACTCCCCAGTCCAAGATTTATGCTATGCAGAATTCATATTTCTTTCTTGAAGAAAGTATGCTTTTCTACCCAGAAAGCAGTGATTACTACACAGAAAATGCAGTTTTCTGTGCAACAATGCTCTTCTACTCCAAAGTCCCCTCCGGGGAGAATGGACAGGACAGAAATAAAGTTTTCATTCAGTTTTCATTAATTCATAAGCATTTTGGGCAAAATAAGTATGGTATATAAATGTGACTATTCTGATCAGTCCAGGATTCTCTTCATCAGAGCTTTCCAATACACAAGAAATATTTTTGACTATTCTTTGGATATTTGCAATTATTATTTTCCATCTGTAGTTGTAGAATGTCTGGATTAAGTCTCATTTTACGCATAAATTCTATATACTGTATATATTTATTATAAGGTGACTTCATGTAAAGTCGAGGGCACATTTGTGGGTCACATTTGTGGATTTTAATATGACCCATGGATAAGTCAAGGAGCATTCTCCAGAGACGGAAAAGCACCAATGCTGGCTCAGAAGCCAGCCTGGTCACTACAGCCATTGCCCCATTCAGGCATTTTAAAAAATCAGAACAGAGACAGTTCAGGGGGTTTCTGTTTCTTTTAGGTGTTCCCAAGACAGGCAGTACTCTGAGAAGATGATTCCTTTTTTTTTAATAAGAATTAAAACAAAAAAATTGTGTCAGTTCAATATTAGGCTGATTTTTTCCCCAAACATTTCTAGATCTATACATAAGTATATAGGATATTCCCAAATCAAGGCTATCTACACTGACCGTTAATATATCTTCAAGCTATCTCTAAAATTTGGCAGCTAGACTATGCAACACGCTTTACACCCAGTAATCTGACACAAGCAAAGTTGGAGGGAAGTCCAAAATGAAGCCCTTAAGGCACACCAGCATGCTGTAGAAAAGAGGTTCCCAAACTAGGGCCCATGGGCTGGATGCGGCCCTCCAAGGTCATTTACCTGGCCCCTGTCCTAAACTTTAGTCTTAGGGTTGACCTATGTCTGAAACAACTTGAAGGCACACAACAACAACAACAACAACAACAACAACAACAACAACAACTCCTAATTTTGGACTATTTCATCATAGTCTGTCCTTCCAGCAGTCTGAGGGACCTTGAACTGGCCCTCCACTTAAAAAATGTGATGACTCCTGCTGTAGAATAAACGACATCTCACAGTGCAGTTGAATCCACATAATGTAAATTGGTGTGTGGACTGGACACTCAAAGCATTCCACTGATACACACAATCACACTTCAGAGGAAGGAATAGGGGGGGAAAAACCCCAACATTCTCATATTGTGGATCCTGGAACTGGTTTGAGGCCATTATTTGTGTGTGTGTGTGTGTGTGTGTGTGTGTGTGTGTGTGTAATCACTGTTCAAGCCTATTTTTCATTACTGGTTTCAAAATGACCTAAGTGGTCAGTATAGATATGCCCCAAGTTATCATACTCAAAATTGGAAAATGTTGGTCAATGGTCATTGATGATGGGCCTGGGTGGGCCTGGGATTCCTTACCCATGATACTCTCATTTCATTTGTGGATTCATGGGATTCACAGCCAAAATGTGTCTCTAGAACTTGTTCCAGCATTTTGGTGAATGGACCACAGAGTGATTTCTGTAAAATTATTTAGATTTCTGTGCAGTAGGACTCGCGTGTATTTGTTGAAAGCCACTCAGGGTCCTCTTCGGTAGAGTACATACACAGGCCATTGATGATCAACTGCTGCTTGTTCTATGACTGCCTCCATTCCAAGTAAATATTTTTCCTGGCATTTGCCCCATTTGTTTACCAACCATTCCTCAATTGGAGGGCTTTAGGGAAGTTAATTGGGTTTCATAAAGATGCTGTTTATTATTTGAAAGCTTTCCTCAGCCTTGCTCTTGTAGATGGCTGCTTTGAAAATATCCCCAAATGAAAACATACATGATATTCCAGTGGAGAGTTTTGAGAACACATGCATATTTGCTGGACTGGTCAATAGCACCTCCTTTCATTGCCACACCACACACACACACACACACACACACACACACACACACACACAGAGAGAGAGAGAGAGAGAGAGAGAGAGAGAGAGAGAGAGAGAAATGTGAATCAAAGACAATGCACATAACACACATTGTATCTATACAATTCCCCTTTATATTCCTGCACTTGCTTTCCTCGTTACTTATTTCTTGAAAGAGCAATACTGATCAAAAGGCGGGGTCCTGACCCAAGGACCTTATGACTTAAATGTGAGACAGAAGAAGATAACAAAGAGAGACCAGAAGCATAAGCATAGAGAAATATACGTTGCATCTACACAGCAGAGTTAATGCAGTTTGGCACCACTTTAACTGCTGTGGCTAAATGCTATGGAATCCTGGGAATTGTAGCATAGTGAGTCATCAGCAGTCTTTGGCAGGGTAGTGTAAAGACCTTATAAAACTGCAGCCCCCATGATTCCCTAGCACTGAGACATAGCAGCTAAAGTAAAGTCAAACTGCATTAATTTTACAGTGTAGATGTAGCAATGGTTCTGACTAGTCAGGCTTCCAGATTTTGAGGTTTTACTTTTGTGGATTTAATTATTTGCAAATTTGGTTCATATCTTCTATCTAGGAATCTCTAGGTCCTGCAGTGAGACTCTATTGCCAACTTCCTCTGCTGTCCTGTTTTGTTTTTCAAGAACATCCTTAAAACACTGTGGTAAGTAAATGAAAACTGCTTTACTTCAGCAAAACATAAAGTACAGCACGCTCAGTGGAATAATGCAAAAGGAAGCAAGGAAGTCTTAGGGTAAACACAGTTTTTAGTTTCTGTTAAATTCCCAAATCAAATAGCAGTCTTACTTCAGACAAAGAAACAGCAATAAATCCTTAGGATCAGTTTCCCAGATGCAGACTTGAAGCAGGCACAAGGGGAGCGAAGAGTCAGTTTGTTACCAGCAAGAGCTGGCTGCACCTGCTTCTGCTTTATAGCCCTAAGTCCCCTCCCAGCTGCTAAGGCAGTTCCTAATTACTCAGCTGCATTTCTGGCAGCTACTCGACATCTCTGCTCTGTTTCCTTTCGCCTCTCCTGAAATGAGGGTACTTGCAAAATCTCCTCCTCAGGTTCCAACTCACCCTCAGATTCATGAACACTTTCCTGCTCCCTTTCCTCTTCTGAAGAAGAGGAATCCCTAACATCTGCACATTGGAAATTGCCATAGGGCCCTTCCATACAGCCATATAATCCAGTTTAATGTGGATTTTATACAGCTGTGTGGAAGGGGCCGTAGAGTCAATTGGTGGAAGTTGACTATAAGGTTATGCTAGAGGACAGTGGTTCTCAACCTGGGAGCCCCAGATGTTTTTGGCCTGCATCTCCCAGAAATCCCAGCCAGTTGACCAGCTGTTAGGATTTCTGGGAATTGAAGGCCAAAAACATCTGGGGGCCCCAGGTTGAGAATCACTGACCTAAAGCTTCCTAGAGAGCTGTTCACTTAGATTTTTAAAATTGTGTTTTTAAAATTCTCGGTTTTTCCATTTTTGTGGGAGTTTTTCACTCCTAACTCCTGCAAAAATGGAAGTCTAGTGTTTACATATGGGCTCGCTCACCATTTAAGAATTGATTCAATAGCTCAATTCTAACTGAGACAACCTAAACGGATGCATTTGTTCATTCTTGGGTGGAGTATAAGAATTCATCCGTGCCTTCAGTACGCTACATGCTTCACTGGGCTTGCAGAAAACAAGCTGGTGCATTGACACACACACAATGAATTGCGCAATGGCAAGATTCAACTAAAGGATGAGGTAGTTCAGCCTTTGTCTAAAATGAAATTTACACCTCACAAGCACAAACATGGGCTAGGAAGGCATGAATAGCTGGATTCCTGTTGGCATAACAACATTGGCACAGGCAGTGGTAGCAGAAGTGAAAAGATCACAGGAGCAGAAGCCATGAATGAGGCTAAGGTAAAGTTTGCATAAAGCAGTGTGTGTCCTTAGTTGAGTAGTCTATTGAATCAATTGTTGAGTCAAGGCATAGGTACATTTCATTGATTCAAAAGATGTAGTGTAGTTGGCCAAAAATAGGATTTAAAGAGTCTATTTCCCCCCTCCACCACTATACAACCCAGTAAATGTACAACTGCTAGTGTAGTGCACCAACAGGATTTCCAACACAATATGCAAACACCCCATTTGGGCTTCCTTTGGAAAGGTCACAAACATTATATCTAAAAAAATAGTATTTCTTTTTAACAGGTTATATTGTCATAGTCTTTTGCCCTTGAGACAAAGTGTGGTTTGGATGCTGGAATAAACTCCAGGAAACCAGGGTTCACACCTGTGCTTTGCTACTGAAACACATTGAGAGATCTTGGGCAAGCCTGTCTGTCTGTCTTGCTTTCACTCATATCCTTAGAGAAAGGCAATGATAAATCTCCTCTAACTAGATCTTATAAATTTTAAAAAACCTTATAAAAGAGGGTTGCCATAGGCAAGAGAGGACTTGAAGACACAAAGCAACAATAAAACCCTCACTTGTCCAACTTAAGTCCTCATAAAGGTCTTCAGCCAAAGGTTGGACAGCTATCTATTGGAAGCAATCTAACTCTGGAAGTCAAGCATCTAGGAAATTGGACTAGAGGGTCTAAAGTTTTATCATTTAAGTATGCTTCAATTTTGTTTATTTAGGTTTTCCTGTTCTTTGGTCATGGGAACAACTTGGAAGATTATTCTCTTTCCACAAATTAAGAAACATCATTACTATTTTCTTATGTTTTCCTTTGACTTTCCCAAAGCCATTCAATTTTGTCTTCAGGAAGTAAACCATGAGGCTTCAGTAATAAAATACAGAGCATATGGAGATGAATAGTTTTTCTTTTAGAAATGCAAAATGTAAGAAATACGTGTGTGGTTTTTTTCCATTATATCTTTTCATTTACTGAGCCAGGCATTTGTTTTCCCAAGAAAGATTCTAAAATTAATTTTAAAAGAGACCCATGATATTATGAAGCACATCTGCTAGACATTTTTTCTACGCCTTTTTCGTGGTGGTATAGGAGAAAGTTCATCGAATATGAGCCAGCTATTGTGTACTTCATGCTTTGTCCAGTACTCCGAAGCAAACAAAAAACATGTGTAGTACATTTTAAGGGAATGAATTATCTATTCATTGTCATAAAGGGCAAAGGCAAATGCAAAAATAGTTTAAATATGGTTGGCCCAACCTTCCAAAGACTTGAGACAACAAATACCAATACAAGCATATGTAAATAAGCTATGCCACTAAAATGGCAAAATGTAATTCTAAGTAGAGTTAACATATCTTTCATCTTAGTCTTCATTGTTCTCATTGTTTGTTTCCCTCTTTGTTTTCCTTCTCCTCAGTAACTTTTGAGGTAATTGTGATTGCTGAATTTCCCATCAGTTTGTTCCTTTATTGTTTGATGTGCTGATTCAGCCCTGTATTTCACTGCTTCTTTACCCATTGGGAAGGATACAATTATTTCCAGAATTGAACTAGATTCTGTTTCCACATGTTGCTGCTGTTGTTAATTCCCTTCAAGTCAACTTCACCTTATTGTGTCCAATTAATGAGGGACCTCCAATCCCAAAAAGTCATCAGCTTCTCTGCTCAGGTCTTGCAGTCTGAGGGCTGTGGTTTCCTTGGTTGATTCTTTCCATCTGGAATTCAGTCTTTCTCTTTCCCTATTGTTTTCTACCTTACCAAGCATTATTGCCTTTTTTTTAGTGAGTCATCTCTTCTCATGATATGGCCTTAGTATGGAAGCCTCAGTTGAGTCATCTTGGCTTCTAGGGAAAGGTACAGATGATCATTTCAACAGATAATTCCTTTTTTGAGGTAAGTGGAATTTGGCCTGTTCTAGAGTGGGCCAAAACCCACTAGAGCAAGGAGGAGGAAAAATGTATGCATATAGGTCATATGTCGCCCCAAACCACCTATTTTCAGCATTTAAGTCTCCACTGCCTCTAAAATCACCAGGTGTCCTCCAAAGTTTAAAAGAATGTTCCTGACAAAACATTGGCAGTCTAAGTTCTGAGAACTTCAGGGAAGGGCTTTCACTTGGCCCCAAGACCCTCACAGTATGATGTGAGCACACTGTAGTCAGCCTTCTCGGTTATTGTTTCCAAACTACAGAACTGCCTTCCACAGGAGATCCAGTTAGCCTTCTCCCTGTATTCTTTCCATTGACAGGTTAACATATTTTTTACTGAGGCAGGTCTTTAACTGATTTTTATCATATTTATTTATTTACAATTATTTATTTATTTACAACATTTATACCCCGCCCTTCTCACCCGAGGGGACTCAGGGCGGCTTACAAAAATTGGCAAAATTTAATGCCCAAAATGCAATCATAACAACAAAACAATATAAACAGATCTATTAATAACGTTGTTAAACATATGGTAGCATCATATTCAAAGGGCTTTTCTACACTGGCAAACAATTACAGGCTGAATGTGAATGGACTGCTGACAGTCTTTATGTTGCTCAGTGGCACAATGTTATTTGGTTACAGCTATAAACAAGAGTTGACTCACACATGAGTCTGGATCCAGGCATCAACCAACCCACCTGTTGATCAATAAACCCACAGATCCAGCCTAGTACTGGATCCCATGGGATGGCATGAAATGTTCCTGCTAGATAGGACCAAATCATAATCTCTCAAACAACTGAGCATGTTGCAAGAGCCCATCCAATGCTGGGGAAGATGAACTCTGGATCATACCATCTGTCCCCCCTCCCCCACACACACAAACCAATGCCTGGAGTACACTACACTACACAGATCACCCAATCTTAGATCCAATATCTGTGCTGACGACCCTGCAGTTGTAACAAATTAGACAATAGAATCCATAATACATTACTCTACAGGGTGGG
Source organism: Anolis carolinensis (assembly GCF_035594765.1). NCBI lineage: Eukaryota > Metazoa > Chordata > Lepidosauria > Squamata > Anolidae > Anolis > Anolis carolinensis. Next base: position 26,986,616 of record NC_085841.1, on the reverse strand, counting down.
TGGAAGGGACAAATCTCAGAATGAACTATCCTGAGCCCACTCTGGTCCATGTTAATAAACCGAGTCAGCTAAGTGGAGTGAAAAAATACATCTGGGATATCTGGATGGATGACAAATGCCCACTAGCTGTCGAGGTATTTGCACGTAAATGCCACCCCATTGGCCAGGCTATGCACCAATGAACATGCTACCGGATGATGCCTCAGATGTAATCTGGCTAGCAACATAGAAGTTACAGGTGCCTTCTATAGTGTCACATAACCTTGTTTACCAAGTAAGTCAGGTACCACATTGATGTAGATATGGAGATGTAGCTATGTGCTAAGTGCACATATAACGATGCAGTATTTCAACCACTATACAGTCTTTTTTCCATGAAATAACCTCCCACTGAGTGAAAAAAATGGTTACTCATTTAATGATAGAAGCTAGAGATCTCTATTGAGGTGTTTTGTCAAGTTAAAAGAGTGTGTGTCTTTTAATTTGTGTTATTTTCCACATTCACGGGGTTTCTGCTCCCCTAACCCATGCAAAAGTGGAGGTTTTACAGTAAACTTTGGGCTGTTTATTCCTTTCTACCTTTCCCATCCTCCTAATCATCTGTCGGACCCTTTAGTTATCAATTTGTTCCTTAAAGCCAACACTGGCATATATTTTCCCAGATCTTTCATAATAAAAAGTGTGTGTGTGTGTGTTTGACAGTCAAGCGAAGAAGGGGAAAAGCAGAACTCTGCAATTTAAGACAACATTGTGTTTTTCCCCTCCCCAGATACACACATTCCATATCTCCCAAAGCTGTTTGCAAGATGGGTAAGGGGGAGAAATCCTCTTTGCATCAGCTCAGCATTTCATTGTTGTGGAGTATTTTTGCTGTTGTGTAAGCGAATGAATCCTCATTAGATTTTTTCTGCATGCTGAAGTCCCAACATCTGCTTTGAAGACATGTTAATTATAGTAATAATTTCCAAGTCGTTTACTAGTCATTGCCAATTTAATTGCAGGAGGGAAGAGGGAAGCTAGGGCTTGTTCAGACTACTCCATCTTGAACAGAAGTGCCTTAAGTTCTAGGTATAGTAGTTACTAATAATTTTTTTTTAAAATTTGCTCTAGCGTTATTTGCCAGAAGTATTTTTTACCTTCTCTTGGCAAGGCTTTTATAAGAAACTACAAATTCAAATTACATTAATGCACCTTTTATTTCCTTTTTTCTGTTTTCTTTTCCTTTGGTAAGAGGGGAAATTGACCATCAACTAGAAAGTTGTAAGTCCCATTAAATGAGGCATATCCATCATCTTCTGAAATCTAATAAGTAAGTATACCAGGATTATATGCAAGCTCACAGCAGCCTTTTTACTTTAAAGTTTGTAAGTTTCACTGTGGTCACTGGAACAAGGTCAGTCTGTCCAGTGACTTTTGGAGGTGCAGAAGGCTGTCTGGGTGGCATACAATGTGTACCCAGTTAGTGAAGCCAATCTCAGTGATTTAAGCAGCCAGCCAAATGTCCTCAAAAGCAGACAAACAACTAGGAAGGCATTTTTTCCTCCACTGCGTGTGTATATGGTATACAAAAGCATGTTTAAGAGTTCTCTGAGCACACTGGGAATAATGTTGCCTCCCATATGAATAAACATCAGTTTGGGGCTACATGTGGCAATCCCTTCAGTTCAATATACTTTGCTCAAATTTTTGGAGGTTTTTTGGAAGATTGACTTATCTTAATGTCAACAAGCAAATAGACAATCAAAATATTATATGTTAAGAAGAAAAAGAGAGAAAAGGCATGAGGGGGAAGAAAAAAGACATATGGCTAAAATACAGTAGGGTTCTGATCCCCTAGTCTCAACTGATTTTTAAAGTGAAAAATATGTTATTATATCCTTAAAGTTCCAGCTAATGATGTTAGTGAACATTTTGTGTTCTCAGGATAACCTGATTATGAAAAGCACTGTAATCCTTTTATAGTACAGTTCTTCCTGTGAAATCAGACACCTAAGGAATCTCTCTGGTATATTTTAACACTTTCTTGTTAACTACAGTGAGGTCAACTTCAGCTTATGACAATGTAGACATCCTATCATTGACAGTCCTGCTCAGGTCTTGCAGACTCAGGACTGTGGCTTTCTTGGTTGCCTCTGTGCATCTCATTCCCTGTGCACAATTGCACTGATACATATATATGAACATCTAAGTGATCTTTCCCCTTTTAATCAAAAAGATCCAGTGCTTCAGCCCAATAAGTCCCGGCTCTTCTATGCTACTGCATATGCAGTTAGAACAGGGATACATGGACACATACTTCCAACAGCCCTGACATAGAAGGAACAGTTCTGATTAATCTTCAGCTGTTTTATTTTTTCAGCTGCATTTAAAAGTTTCAAGTACAGTCTGTTCTACACATTCACTGGGGTTAGAGGCACAGGGCCCCTGTGAAAAGTGAAAAATGCAAATAATAAATGGCTAATTTTTGTTTGCATTTCTTGTCTACTTGATATATATTTATATATCTATATATAGATATATATGCACACTCATATACACACATACATATTTGAAAGAAATACTTTCTAGGAATTTCTAGGTCTTCCAGCATGAATCTCCCTTTTGGAAGCTGACCATAGATTCACACAGGAAGAGATAGGTATTCTTAGGGAATATTTCAGTCAAATTTGTGAATAATCAAATTGCCAAAGTCAAACTGCAAATGTGGATGGCTGATTGTATCTCTTTCATTCTCCCACTTTTCCGATATGTAATTTAGCAGGAGGGAGAAGAGAGAAGTGGAGAGTTGAATCTTGCCCTTTCTTGTCGTATCAGGCAAAAACAAACTGCTGGATTCTCTCCTAGATTGTGTGCTCTTACTTATTATAATTTTTGCAATCTTGACTCTACATCTTGATGTTTCTTGGCCATGTCTGTCCCAGTTTTCATCTTTGATATACCGGAGATGTGTGTCTACTTGAAACATTAATATAGTACTCCCAAAATAGTTGGACTATTCTAAACATTGAAGCTATAGGGTTCAGCTACATAAGCTGTGGGACCATATGGAGAGAAGACAGAGAGATGACAACTCTATACACATTAATTTTTTTATTATTCTTTTCAGTGGATACCTGGCCATAATATCCTTTGCTTTGAAGATTAACATGAATTTCTTTAATTAATTTCTCACTTACAAGAAGCTGCAAAGTTAATTGCAGATTAGAGCTGTGATCAAGCTTTCTTTTACCTTCCATATTTAAGACAAAAATAATTGTGTCAAGCATGTGATGGCTTTCTGAAGCAGGCAAGACACCGTGAACTTTGAATACTATTACTATTTACTAGAATTCCTCAACATTTCAAGTGAAATGATTCAGAGACTGCTTTAGGTTAGGCAGAAACTGATTTCCACCAGCTGAGACATCTCATTGGATCTAATAAACAATATCAGTCAGAACATTAATCCAATAGACTGAGCCAGAGCTTGAGAATTTCTCAGTGGGCAAAATATATTAAGCAGCTGCAATTTTGATATAACACAGAGCTTGAATGTAATGGAATAGTTCTGTTTGATTTATTACCTAAACTGGGGCCTTGAGGAGACCACCAACAATAAAATGCTTAGTCTAGGATAGAGAAGAAATAGTGCTCTCCTTCATTCCCTGTAACAATTTAGATATGAAGGGGGACAATGTACTAGGGATGCGTTATGTAATCTATCTAATGTTAATCTTCCAGTGTTTACATTTGAATTCAATAAGGTTTTGATTCATATTGGAAGCACTTAATATGAATGTAAGTAGGGCTTTGAATGACACCTGCTGTGGAACATTCATGATGCTATGGTGGACTTATCCAGAAGCATCTCATTGATCTATAGGAAACAGGATGTTGGCCTTGAATATTTTGCAGCCAGTGAGATGTAGTGGTTTTATAAATGGACTACAACTCTAGTGACCAGCATTCAATTTTGCACATGGCCATAGAAACACATTGGGTAAGCTTGGGCAATTCACACATCCACATCCCCTCAAAATCTCATGACTTTAGAGTCATCGTAGGTCAGAAATTACTTGAAGGCACACAACAAGTGTAATGGTACATTTTAACATCCCAAGTCTTCTTATTGCCAGAATCTCCAACATACTCTTACAAAAACATGTCTTGATGCATAACAATACAAGTGGAAGAAACTTGAATCTCCAGCTGAATTGGAACGAAAAAACCGACTGTGGAACTCCCCCCCCCCCCACTTAAAATTTGAGTAGCAGAAACAGACTGAGGTTCAGTTGAAATGCACAAGCCTCATCTCTATATTGCATTATAGATCCAGTCTGGAATTCATCCATAAATTTGTCTACAAAATTTCAAGAACTGCAACTCAACTATTTTTTTTCCCCTTAAAATTCTGTTGATGTGCTATGCCAGCATAAATATATCAGGATAGGCAGTTGTAGCGAGAAGGAAAATATCACATGACATCAGAAAAAATATAAACACTGGCATAATGCACAAGCTGAATTCATGCCTCTGTGGTATCTTATACAATGGCTGGAACTTAAGTTAACCCACTGCATTAGTTAGTCCCCACTTTAGTAAACCCATTGAATCAATGGGATTTCCCCACAAGCTGATTCACCATTTATGAATTGATATATCTTTGCTGGTCAGAATTAACCAATCATAAAATATGCAAAATGGAAAAGCATCCAACCTGCCCTTTTTGAGTAAGATACTGGAGTGTGTGCTGGCTTCCCAACTCCAGGAGTTTCTGTTTCTGATGAAACAAATTCTCTAAATCCATTTTGATCTAGTTTTAGGCCTGTTTATGGAACAGAGGCAGCCTTGGTCCTTCTCAGGGCCCTTCCACACAGCCATGTAATCCAGAATATCAAGGCAATTAATCCACAATATATATTTGAACTGGATTATCAGAGTCCACACTGGTATATAATCCAGTTCAATGTGGATTTTATACAGCTGTGTGGAAGGGGATATAGTGGCTGCCCTTTGACACTGGAACTCCCTGCCCAGGGGAGCTAGAATTGCCCCCCTCCCTGCTATCCTTCCAGTGGCAGGACTTTTAGAGAAGGTTTTTAAAAAAAAAGAAAAGAAAAGAAAGAAACAGGCAGGAGATGCTGTGGTTTTAGCTATGAATACGTTTCAAATCAGCATTAGTATTTTAACTGTTTATTTTCAAAGCTGTTAATATTTAATTCTATTTTAATATTCGTATACTTTTAGATTTTAAATTGCATTACATTGTTTTTACTGTAGAGAGAAAAAGCAGAGTATAAATAAGCATAATGATGATGATGGCGATGATGATGATGATGATGATGATGATGATGATGATGATGATGATAATAATAATAATAATAATATTGAAAAGAGGAAAAATTAAATAACTAATTTGTTTCATGTGATGTTCTTGCCCTTCACCCACACAATTGTTTTTCAGATAAAAGCCCCTGTGTGGATTAATTCTTAGTACGCTATTTTGATCTATATATAGGGTACTAGGAGTTAATCCACAGAGGGAAGTGATTTGCTTATCTTAAATATGCTGTTCCTACGGAACAAGTTGGATTCACAACAGATCTATTGAGAGTGGCAGCATATTTAATCAAATGTTATCAAAATCTCAGTTAGATACCAGGAATTAATGAATGGCTTTACAAGATTTGTGACATTGCAAAGTTGATAAATCTGACACTGAATAACAGTTTGCAAAGGAAGATAAACCTTAGATACTTTCCATGCAAAAAGACAGGGCCTTGTTTTGATTTGAGATTTTCCTCACCAGGCCAATATCAGTAACATTCTTATTTTCCTGTACTGCAAATATCGATTTTTCATTTCTTCTTTTTAAAACTACCAGCATTCTTTATTTTTGTTTGTTGGTATTTTTTACTTTCCCAAAACAAGAAAAAATGCAAAATGAATAATTCTATCTATTCAATCCCCCTTATCACACTGGGGCTTTAACATGGGCAGCCCCATTCTTCTGGCACAAGCAGAATTCTGGGAAATGTAGTTTAAGGTGGGGCCTTTTGAATAACCTGTTACAGAGGTTCCTGGAAGGTCCGCATCTTTCCAAGTATTTTTTTTTACCCGGAGTAAAAATGGACTTTTATGTTTTTTCTGGATTAAACTACATTGGCCTAAGGCATCATTTGGATATCTCAGGCTAACCCATTTCCTGTCCTACATTAAAGTGCTGTGTTTTGGACTTCAATTCCCAGAAGCCACAGCCAGCTCCTCCAATGGTCAGGAATTCTGGCAACTGAAATCGAAAAACCTGGAAGACCAAAGAATGCTCTAAAGCAGTAGTTCTCAACCTATGGGTCCCCAGATGTTTTGGCCTTCAACTCCCAGGAATCCTAACAGCTGGTAAACTGGCTGGGATTTCTGTGAGCTGTAGGCCAAAACACCTGGGGACCCACAGGTTGAGAACCACTGTGTTGCACCCCTAGGCTGCATAGGCACCTCAAAACCACACTGGAGCCCCAGAATATAAGCAAGCAAGTTATTTATTAAAGGGTATAAGTAAGCACAAGCAAATAAAGTTTAGAGTAGTCCACACTACATTATTTCCAAGGCATAAATCAAGGATAACCACAGGAAGACAAGACTAGAGTGCTGGAATAACTCCAAGATAGTCCAAGGTAAAAGTCAATGATGAAACACAAGGCAAGGGTTTTGACTAGAATAAAAGCCAAACGGCAAAGTCACTGAAATCCAACTGGAAACACAGGCCAAGGCAATAGCTGGAACTTGAAGCAGGATACACAGGAACATACAGCAAAGATCCTTCTTTTTTGAATAAGCAATGGTATCACCTCTGGCTATGGCAGAGAAAACAAGGCATTTTAAGGGAAATCCAAGGTCTTCCTCTCATGAGAGAACTATTCATTAGAGCGCTTCAAAAGCAATTGTTTGCTTCTTCACAAACATTCTCATTCCCTCCTCTGGTGAGTTATTGCTCCCCTCCTGTCAAACTCATTATTCTCCTCTAAACTAGAATGTCCGTCTGGCACCTGGAGATCTGACCTTGACTGTTGAGAGGAATGTGGTTCACAATGCCTGCTTGCAACCATTCGGTCTCTGGTCCCAGAATCCACTGGAACAAATTCTGGCTGCATCTCAGGCTCAAACCCAGAGTCCTCTGGCAAAGAAGGTGCAGGGACAATCACTGGCTGAATGGGCCCAATCTCAGACTCAGGCCGGGCTACAACACACTGCTCTAGAGCTAAGAGTGAGTGACTTGTCCACTGTCTCCCAATACGATGATGATGATGATGATGATGATAATGATGATGATGACGATGATAATTTTATTTCTCACAACTCGAGGCAGGTTACAACATAGGTATCCACAAACCTGTGCGATTTTGAACTCTGGCCTCCCAGAATTCTAATTTATCACTCAGATCACAACAACATGGCTTCAATATTAGCCGCCCCCAGGCTCCATTTCTTAAATTTTCAATTTTTTAGAAGGGTTTTCTCATTTTGCTCTATACTCGGGGGGGGGGGGGGGGCAACTTAAGGCTCACAGGTCTGATGTAACCCTCCAATATTTACCCAATCCCCGCCTTAAACCTTAGACTCTACAACTGAAATGACTTTAAGGCACATAACAACAACAATCCTAATTAACTTGATTATCTCATTATCCAAAAACAGGCCTACACTTCCATTGAAATACTGTATTGTTCTTTCATTATTATTATTATTATTATTATTATTATTATTATTATTATTATTATTATTATTATTGCATTACAAATGAAATGTGTGCTGTGTTCATAGGAATTTGTTCAATTTTTTTCCAACTTTAGTCTGGCCTCCCAAGAGTCTGAGAGACAATGAAATGGCTTGCTGCTTAAAAAGTTTGAGGACCCCTCTTCTATACAGTAGAGTCTCACTTATCCAACACTCGCTTATCCAACATTCTGGATTATCCAACACATTTTTGTAGTCAAAGTTTTCAATAAATTGTGATATTTTGGTGCTAAATTCGTAAATACAGTAATTACTACTTAGCATTATTGCATATTGAACTACTTTTTCTGTCAAATTTGTTGTATAACACAATGTTTTGGTGCTTAATTTGTAAAATCATAACCTAATTTGATGTTTAATAGGCTTTTTCTTTTTTTCTCCTTATTATCCAACATATTCGCTTATCCAACGTTCTGCTGGCCCATTTACGTTGAATAAGTGAGACTCTACTGTACTTATTTATTTGCAAGTTTTTGGAATAACCAGTGGAACAAGAATCCCTGCTGAAGAGCTGTTTTTTTTTTTTTTTTTTAAAGCCAAGATCAATTGCTTGTATTACCAATACTGGCGATGCAGAGATGTGCTTTATTTCAAAGATCCACACACTTATGTTAAATAATGCTGTACATGGGACATGTCAGTGTTTATTTAAATGTTACTTCTGTACTTACTTCCCCAGAGGCATGTCCAGAATACAATGTTTTAAAACAAGAAAATCATAAAAGCATGCATATAGTGAAATAAAGCCTTCAATATCATCTAGTTAATCCATTAGCAATGCCCCATTAATTTTTAACATGCATATGGTAAGGATCAGTTTAATTCGGGGGGGGGGGGGGTATTCCAATACACAGCCACGTTGGATGATTTAGCTAAACATACAAGAGACGCTACCAGTATTGCATTTCCATAATCTAGTAACTGAGGCTATTTCTTTAGAGATTTTTTTTCTTCTAATGGAAGTAGGGCTGGCCCTACTATTAGTGAGGCAGCTGCCTGAGGCTTTTGAGTGGTGTTGTCTTGAAACATCAGCATTTCATTAGTGAGTTATTAAATTAATTAAATCGCCCACCTCCCTAGTAGACAGATGCCTCAGTTCTAGGGCAACACAAATGAATGGAGGAATCATATATACTCATGTATAGGTTAACCTCAGGTATAAGTCAAAGGCATACTTTGGGGCTAAAATTATGGATTTTGATATGACCCATGGATACGTCAAGGGCTATTTTGCAGAAAGGAGAAAAAAATCAATGCTGCCTCAGGGGGCCAGCTGCACATTTGTATTTTTGTCTTTTCCCAACACAATTCAAACAGGCCAGAAAGGGCAAAGAGAGTAGAAAGGGTTGGTGCTTCTTTTAGGTTTTTCCAGAATTATATAGTGTCCATTTGTATCTCTTCATATTTTAATGAAAAAAATTTTACATCTCCACTTAGAAATGAATCCTATTGGGTTCAGGGAAGGAAACTATAGCTCAAATGCAAAAAGGAAATAGTTGAGAAAAAGAAGAGGAGCGACTCCAACTGAAAATAAAGAGTGCTGTTTATAACTGATTTCACAGTTTGGGAAATGTATTATCTTTGATATTGTTTGTTGCTGTCATTCCAGCTTCTATGTCAGTGTTTCCCAAACTCTGGTCATCCAAATGTTTTGGACTTTATCTCCAAGAATCTGATTCTTGTCCAAGACATCTGAGGATCTTGGAGTTGAAGTCCAATACCAGAAGAAGTAGAATTTAGGAATTACTGCTATAAATGAAAGAAGAGTTGTGCAGATTGAGGGAGATGGCTTCTTTAATGGAATCCATCCATCCATCAATCATGTTGTCTTCACAGGCCTAGGGCCTACATTCTACCTGAGATGTTGTCAATTAAGATGGTATTTAAGGATTTCAATGCTGGCAGAATCTACTTCCTTTATTGTCCATGTGAGGACTAGGGACAAAAGATTAAATCTCAATTCTTTGGTTCTCTCATTTTTACGATTTCCCTGTTGTATTTTTGTATTTTGAAATATTTTTCTCATGAAAAAGCGAGTAAAAATTTAAAAGCTTGTATAATACATACTTTGGAACTCCCAATAAAGGTATAATTGCTGGTGAATTTTGAATTTTGTTGTATTTTCCTGGATGACCAACACAGCTATTTCTGAATATATATATATTTCAACATAATCACTTTGCCTTCTTTGTGGTTTCAGTTTTGTCTTATTCTCAAAGCTATTTATGTATGATGGTCATGGTCATTGCTTGTCACAGCCAATGACAACTGCACATCAATTAAAATAGAAATCAAGATATATAACATAAAACAAATTAGATAACAGTGAAAGAGATGGTGGCAGCAGCTACAATATTGAAACCAGCCATGAGAACTGTAGCCCAAAGTATTCTGCCCCAAGGATTTTGCAGGATAAAGTCTGACAATACATATAAATTGAGGTGAACGGTGGGGGAATTGTGATATGCAAAGACCTCTGCCACTTTTTGCCTGGTGGTTGCCACTAAACTCAGAATGACAGGGGGAGTGTAAGCGCTCTTATTGCCAGACTGCCCATATGAACAGTTACAGCAGCCCTTTAATACCACCACAAAAATAAGGCAAGCTCTGGAAATTCAGGAAAGCTCCTTAACATTCTGCAACTATTTAAAACATGGGATAAGACTGTGTTAAATGGCCATGTTCCCAGTTGGGACGATGGGACTCTGTGCATTATGTGGGCAACACAAAGTCCATTCACCCCTGCACTGTCTCATTTTTTCCCATGTAGACGGGCCCTTTCTAGTCACACCAAGAAATTCACACTATTAATGAAGGTTCCCCACTTCTACAGTTTTCTCATCAGCCTTAGGTCTGCCACTCATTTTCACCCTGACGTACCTCACAGGGTTGCTGTAAAGATAAAATTGGGGGACAGAAGTCTTGCATATTGCCTTGAGCTCACCAAATGAAAGTAAAACTAATAAATAATAAAGTTTATGCACAATCACAGTAGTTACATCTGAATGTAATTATGAGTCATAAAAACGACAGTGGTATCAACAACCATCTATATACTGCCTGAGATTGTGGGAGGCAGGGAGAAAAAAAGAAAGTTAGTATTTGTCAGATTCCAGGCACAGCCAAATACATGCTAAAAATAAATTGTCTTTGTTTCTCTTCTTAATGGTTAGCCATTAAGGCAAACTGTGCAAATGTAACATATTATGGAGGTTCTCTTAAGAACTGCTTTCATCTGTCTTTATTATTTATTGGTTCAAGTCAGATGACACATCTGAGCTACTTTATAGCTGGAGGTGAGGGTGATGGAACGCTTGCCCTATCTGACCTTGGAAAGGGCAACTGTAGTTTAAAGTTGTTTATAAATGGTAAATTTCAGCGCAAGGAATGATGTGAAAATAAATTGAGCACACTCTTGAAATGATTAAAAGAAGTATATTGTGTAAACAGGATACTGCAGTGGGCAAGCTTCTGAAAGGTATGATGCTACATCAAGAGCCAAAGTTGGCTGTGAGTCAGTTTGTCATGTGAACAGATCATTATAAAGGATTTCTGTCTTTGCTCATGGTAGAAAACAGTATTCATTCAAGGAGCAATGGGTGCAATGTTTAACAATGGATTATTTGCAGGATGTTGATGTTTAACATTGTAGAGAAATACAAGGTGAACTGACATGCCTTTACTAGTTGAACAATGGAATAATTCATTCCTATCAAAGCATAAAAACCCAAACACCCCAGGATCTACCTGTCTATGAAATCATTTTTTTCTCTTTACGATCCAAAATATGGTTAGGACTGTGTTGGAACTATACACATTAGTTTCATGTTGGTTGCTGTGAATACTGAAGAATGCTTCCAGGTTTTAATCATTATAGCATTTCATGCAAACACATTAGTGCTATTTTAGTATAGTTTTCCATAGATTAGGGTTTCTCAACCTTTGCCCCTCTGTTTTGAACTTCAACTCCTGGAAGCATGGCCAATGATGTGGTATTCTGGGAGCTGAAGTCCAAAATATCTGAGGAACCAAAAGTTGGCAATTATGGCCATAGAACAGTATCTTTCTGTTTTGCTTCATTCACCCACACTTCCTTATAAAATCTGATTGGTTGTGTTTTAGACAATGGTGCCATAAATTACTTCAAACACAATAAGAAGCCACCATGACAGCCCTTGCAATTTTATACCTTTTTATGTCTCTTATTCTCTTTTACAGGTCAAACCCCAAAAAGAATAACTCAAAGATCAAGAAATCCAATTCTCAAAAGTCTGGAAAGAGGAAGACATTGCAGCCCACTAGCTGCATTGTCAGTATTGTCTTTGAGGCAGAAAGTTGTAGTCCACTAATTGTTTTCCCTTTTGAGGTGTGCAAGTGGGACAGAGAGTTACTGCTGCTTACTTCCTGCATTCAACCCTAGTGTAGCTTTAAACCAACAAAGAAACAGGAAAACTCATGAAGTTGACAAATCTCTTTCAAAGCTTGTCTTTTTGACTTCTCTTGAAAAGCTCATCAAATTAATATTAATGTAATTGCTTTAGAACAACTTTCCAAAACCTTGAAACAACAATAAAGAAGGGTCCAACATCTAGAAGTGGCAAGACCCTTAGAGGCACCAAGCAGGAGGGCATCTCATCCTACAGTGCTTAGATGAAGTAATTGTTTTCTTTGAAAACCATTGATTCTAAGGCTGGATCTACACTGCCCTGTTTCCCAGGATCCGATCACAGATTATCTGCTTTGAACTGGATTATGTGAGTTTACACTGCCACATACCCTGTTTCCCCTAAAATAAGACATCCCCAGAAAATAAGACCTAGTAGAGGTTTTGCTGAATTGCTAAATATAAGGCCTCCCTTGAAAGTAAGACCTAGCAAAGTTTTTGTTTGGAAGCATGCCCACCGAACAGAACACCAGAGCATGCATGATCGGTAAATGTACGTACCATAAAGTGTTGTACATGGAAATATTGGTAGTAACAAGAAATTCTTGATAGGATTCACAATTTGTCTGACTATGCTGGTTTATGATGACAACTACTGTACAGTATATAATAAATGTTCATTTTTTGTTCAACAATAAATGTGAATTCTTCTTCATGGAAAAATAAGAAATCCCCTGAAAATAAGACCTAGAGCATCTTTGGGAGCAAAAATTAATATAAGACACTGTCTTATTTTCGGGGAAACACGGTAATCTGGGATAAACAGATAATCTGGGATCAGATCCTGGGAAATAGGGCAGCATAGATTGAGATGTTTTTGAAAAATCCTCTGTGTACTGGGAGATGGGATGTGGTGAAAGGTGGTTATTTAAGATGGTTTCTAAGTTATTAAGGATCTTAAGGAGGAAAAAGGTGCAACTATTATGTGGTGAAATATGGCATATTTTGCTGGACATGTTTTTCTTTTGAGTATTGTAGAAAAAGGGTAGGCAAAGTGCAGACTGTGGGTTGAATACAGCCTTTAAAATCCCTAAATGCATCCCTGAAAGTGCCGTCAAGTTCGTTGGACCTCAAATATTATTTAAATTTTCATGTGGTGGAATTTGCAGGTGCTGTTTGCACAACAAACTAACCAATGTATTGGCTCCCTTTCATGAATGAGTTTGCCTTTTTATGAATGAGCACAGGCAACGCAATCTAAAATGACCTTTTGTGCCTTCTTATGAACTCTTTAGGTATCAGGGACCCCTTTCCCCTTTCTCTGCATGAACCCCATGTATCCCTTGCACCATCTCCCAGTTCCAGGGGAACCCCAAAAAGCCTTTTTGCTTGCTGGGCTGCTGGAGAACCTCTGGGATTCCTCTCTTTTTCCCCATGGGAAACACAAAGGAGATCAAAGCCCTTTGCATGCCCCATGGGACTACCTGTGTCTGTCTCCCAACACATGGGGACGCTGGATCTCATTTTTCTCCCCCATTGTGAATCCCACATATGTCTCCTATAAATTTTATTTTTTATTATTTTATTATTATACTTATGAAAGAAGCATTGTGACCCTGAAGTGAACTTTTGACCAGCACGCTATCCTGACCTGAGCACCATCAGGATGCCTCAGGCCATGTACTACAAGTATGGAATGCCATGATCACCCTTTGGAAAATAAAACAATGGACTTCTTCTCAAACCTCAGAGGGCAAGGCCATTCCATTTTAGAAAGATGAAACCTTTGGACATTCTAATCATTCACCAAAAAGGATTTACTCCCTCCATGGGGAGACAAGGGTAAGCTATAGTTGTCCAGACAAAGCCATCTCCTCCTTGGACTCTGAGTCATTTTTAATCCTATCAAGATTTCCAATGCTGCTGCTCTTTTGACAATAAGACTGGCATTCATGTGTCAGACTCACATTCAAGAGACTTGTTATTTCAATCAATGAATCAGTAGCCAGGTCCAACTTGCAGAGCCCTGAGGCTCTTGCCAGACCACTTGACAAGGACCCGACATAAGGTCACTCATTAATCCTGTCATCAACATATGTTTGCCTTTTTTCCTGTTGCCATGCCTCTATCTCCCTCATTGGCCAGCAAGGGAGACACGTCACAGGTGGAGCTCGCACTCCCATTGGATGAGGCACGTGAGTCCTCAGACTGCTCCTCCTGCCTCCTGATGTCAGGGACTCCCCTGACCAATCAGCAAGGAGCTGGCCAGGTGGGCGGGAGCGGGAAATTCAAACTGTAAAAGTATAAAATGTGTATTTTTCTATGTAATGGCATGCCGGTTCTTCTTGCAACTTATTGCTGCCGTCTTCCTGCTCCAGCTGGACCAGAATAAACTCAGTGACCTCTGCTTCAAACTTGGTGAGCCTTTTATTGGGAAATAGGGAAATCTTTATTTTGCTTCTCACAAGCTCGCCAGGTGCTGCACAACCCTCTTTCTGGGTCTGGCATGGGTCTCCTTTTCCAGGGAGACCACCAAAAATATTGATCTCATCCATTTTGAAATGCTTTGTGGAGAATAAAGCAGTAGTCAGGGTCTCAGGGTAATAGAAGTATGAATTCATTAAATGCTCAACTAGGATTTCTTTTACCTTCTTTGTATTAAGAAAATATATGGCAACTATCAGTGGTTCTCTTGTTATTCTGATGGGCCAAATGTCTCACTGACAATCATTTTCCAACTATATTAGTGGAAGTTTGTATCATACATAGCTAGCTGTGAAGTCTGGACACAGTATTTTTCACTGAAATGCCAAATGTTTTCTCCCATCCTCAGAGCCTCCAGTTTCTATGTTTTGATCCAACAAGCCATGCCCATAAATTACAAATAAATTAAAAAATAAATTGCAGCTTACTTTCTAATCCAGACCACTTCCTGTTATTACTAGCCCCTTGCGACTGTTAATGATATTATTCACAAACCAATGTTCCTACTAGTTCCTTAGTGCCAAGGAGTGAATTGTCAAATGGATTCCTTAATATCAACTTACAAAAGCATATTAATAAATTTGAACTCAGAAGATGGAAATATTTTTTTCTGGCTCTCTCCAGACAATAATGTACTATCCACACCCTCCACAACGAGTATGGAGAATTTGTTATCCAAGGGGAAACGAAATTATATTTAGTACATTACAGGGAACCTTAACAGAATGTGTGAGGGACACATTTGCTTTCTGCCATAATGCTTGGAAGACCCTGATATTCATATTTCTTCTTTAGGGGAATTGTCATTAACTCTCTTCCTGTTTAACAAGATATTAATATATGCAATTACACACTCTTTAATCAATGAGTCTTACTTTGGGTCAGGAGTATATGTCAAAAGCTTTATGAAGGTCCAGAGATCCCCACCCTACACAGTTCAGTTTACTGTGATTCAACTTTATTTGGCATGCTTGGATCCTGGAATTTGAAGTTTAGGAGAGGATATGTAGAAATCTCAGCCACAGAGCTTTAGTACTTCATTAAAACTGCAGACACCAAGATTCGATAGGATGCAGCCATGGCAGTTAAACTGTAATCATAGTGCTATAATAGTATTGTGTAAAGAGGCCAATTTCTTCTCCTTGGTCATGTTGCCTTACTATATTGACTAAAACGTTGGGGTAGGCTGGACAGATCAATCTCTATGCAATCCATGGTAGGTTTGCATGAATCCATTCATAAGTCCATTCTGCTTCATAGCTCTAATTCAGATCTCCATACATATGTATATATGTAGTCAGCCCTCCGAATTCACCAATTCTACATCCAAGGATACTATTCTCATATAGAAAACATTTTTTAAAACTCAAAAAGCAATTCTTGATTTTGCCACTTTATATAAGGTACACTAGTTTATTATTCCATTGTATATAATGGGACTTCAGCATCTGCAGGTTTTGGATCTATGAGGGATCCTGGAACCAAACTCCAGTAGACACCAATAACCACTGTATGTGTATATGTGTGTGCATGCATGAGCTTTTGTGTGTTCACATGCATGTGTGTATGTGTGTGTATCTTCATATTATTTTAATGCATTTTCATATACAGTTTGTATATATTATATGTATGGATAAATGCATTTATATATGTGTGTGATCAAGGAAAATCCAAGTTAAACTTTTTCAGCAGAAAACTGTATTGCAGGATAGCATGAACCCTGAAGGACAACAGTGTTTCTATCATTTTGTAAATACAGGATGGAGTGGGAAAGAAATCCTGCCCTCAGCACAAGATTCCACAATACAGGAACATGAGCTCAAATTGCTTTGTGGTGATGACTAATTAGTAGTAGCTTGTAGTCTGAGACAGAGCTTTGGATAAATTACTTTTGTGAACTCCATCCGTCATAATCCTAATCAGCATGGCTAGTGACCATGCTAGTTGGTGGCTTCTGGGAGTTTTATGCTCTCAAAGAAAGCCATCCAGGCTCTGGTTTTGGATGTCGCTTGCATTTTCATTTTCATAATAAGCTGCATTCATTAAATTCAGCTGAGGCTTTTGTGATACACATTCAGACCCATAATGTTCTGTAGGTATTTGCCTGCATCAGCATCAGGCAGCTGGCAAGAACTGCATTTCTTATTTCAGAGGCACCTGGCTTGGATAGTGTTCCAAACTTTTTAAAAGATCAGAAGAAAAGGGGGAATAACCACGAGTACAAAAGGATATGATGAATGATATCCCTGTTACTTAAACCACCATTCCAAGAATATACACTTTAACAAGTATGGGATCCAAAAAGCCACCCACTCAGACGCTGATCTTTCTAGATGAAGCTGCATTAAATAGCAATGCCTTTTCCCTTTAGTGATTGTTTTTCTGGTCAGTTGGGTTGCCAGTTTCTTAAAAACTTCTTTTCTTTCCATTTTGGAATTACCAGAAAGCTTTATTAATGATACAGTTGTGACTGTTCCTGGCATTAGCATAGCTGCATTTTGCAGTCATCAATGAGAATGCAGACTGCAACCAAGAAATCAGAAGACGGGGGGGTTGGAAGGCCAGATATGAAGGAATTAGGAAAGATCCTGTAATGTTGTGATAGATCAATGAATACTAAAGTTAGGATGATCCATAACTTCAAATTTTCTATTTCTATGTATGGTTGTGTAAGCTGGGCAGTGAAGAAAATTGATAGAAAGGAAATCAACTCATTAAAATGTAGTGGTGGAATCAAAATGTTGGATAATAATGAGGGATTAAGGAAAAGCCTATTAAACATCAAATTACATTAAGATTTTACAAATTAAGCACCAAAACATCATGTTTTACAACAAATCAACAGAAAAAGCAGTCTCAACTGCGCCCCTGTATGTTTGGCGCCCGAAGCGACCGCTTAATTCGCCTCATTGTTGGACCGGCTCTGGGTGGAATAAAGATCTAGGAATATTTTAGACCACTAAAAGCAGAAATCAATTGGTCCTAGAGCAAATCAAACCTGAACTCTTCCTAGAGGAAGATCACATTTCAGATGGATGGACTTGATTAAGAAATTCATGGCTCTGAGTCCATAAGATCTGGCTATTAATGATAGGTGATTTGGAGGTCTCCCACTCATAGAATCACCATAAGTCAAAGTCTTGTGGCCTTAGCCATACAAAGCCCTAAACAGTTCGGGCCCAGCCTACTTAAGGGACAACATCTCCTCCTCCCAACCCACTTGAGCCCTGAGATGATCAGGAGAGGCCCTTCTCTTAGTCCCACCATCACTGCAGGCACATTTGGAGAGAATGAGAAAGAGGGTTCTAGAGCAAATCAAGCTGAGCTCTTCCTAGAATCCAAGATAATTAAATTGAGACTGTTGTACTTTGGCTATATCATGAGAAGACATTTCTTACTACAAAAGACAACAATGCTTAATGAGGTAGAAGACTGTGAGAAAGGAGGAAGACGACATTACAGATGGATGGATTTGATCAGAAAATTCATGGCTCTGAGTCCATAAGATCTGGCTATTAATGATAGGTGATTTGGAGGGCTCCTACTGACAGAATTACCATAAGTCGAAGTCTTGTGGCCTTAGCCATACAAAGCCTTAGACAGTTCAGGCCCAGCCTACTGAAGGGACCACATCTCCTCCTACCAACACACTCAAGCCCTGAGATCATCAGGAGAGGCCCTTTTCTCGATCCCACCATCATTGTAGGCACATTTGGTGAGAATGAGAGAGAGGGCTTTTTTGGTGGTGGCCCTGCAGCTCTGGAACTCCCTTCCTATAGAGATACGATCGGCCCTCTCCTTACTGGCTTTTTGATCACAAATTAAAACTTTTCTGTAGAGCCAAGCCTTCCCAGATGAATGAAAATAGGCACTGCCACACAGCTGCCAATATTCACTATTAAATGCTTTGTTGGCCCTGGCAACTGTGATATGACCTTGAAATGGATGTTTCAGGAACTGTATAATTTTATTTTTTACAAATAACCTCAATAGCCTTAGGTTAGGGAAACTTTTAATGGTACCTGTTGTAAGTATTAACTGTTTTATATAATGTGTTTAAATTGGGTCATTTTAAAATTAGTATATGATGTTTTAGTTGATTATGTATTTGTTTGTCGATGTATATGTATTGGTGTTTTTCAACTTTGTACACCAGTTTGAGTCCCACCCATGGGAGAAAAGCAGGATAGAAATAAATAGATGATGATGATGATGATGATGTCAGCTTGATGGTAGTTAACAACATCTTTCCCTACCCTTGCATCCAAACTGCTCATATATATTATCAAAATGAAGTGATGCATACATGTCTAAATTTTAGTCTCTCTCCATCCTGTTTTTGATTATATTAAAATAAAATGTACATTAAGAGTACTTGGGAGATGTGGAAGATTCTTCTTTAAAAACTCATAACACAGCTATTCTCGGTAGATTGACTTGTTCTGACAAACAAGACAAAAGGGGGTCAGGTCATGATTTAAAGTTGCCAGATTTCAGGGCATCCAATACCCAAAGAGGGAACTCTTTTTCTAGATTGGCAAAAACCACTAGATGAAAAAGTTTAATTTTAATATGTGGGGTGATATTTTAAAGCCCAGTTGCCCAACACATTGCATTCCCAGCTGGTACCAGGGCTCCCTGCATCAGTACAAATGTATGTAGCCTTAGGCTACAGTTCCAGAAAACAAGATTCAAATCCCTGCTCATACAGGGTGTGACTTACCATGACTGGGTAGTTCAAACCCGTATTTCAGTCTATTACTCAAATAACTACCTCTCAGTGCTATTTATTTATTTATAGCTCAAATTAGTTAAAACCTAACAATACAGTTTTAAAAAACAAAACATCTCATCTAAATAGTATAAACTTTTTAAAAATGGTATAAATATAAATAAAACATGCAACCCTGTAGGAAGTCTCCCTGAGAGTGATTACATATTAAAAGTCCATTAGAACAAAAATAGAACAAAAAACACGGAACAATGGCTTCAAACTACAGGAAAGGAGATTCCACTTGAACATCAGGAAGAACTTCCTCACTGTGAGAGCTGTTCGACAGTGGAACTCTCTCCCCGGGGCCGTGGTGGAGGCTCCTTCTTTGGAGGCTTTTAAGCAGAGGCTGGATGGCCATCTGTCGGGGGTGCTTTGAATGCGATTTCCTGCTTCTTAGCAGGGGGTTGGACTGGATGGCCCATGTGGTCTCTTCCAACTCTACTATTCTATGATTCTATGATTCTATGATTCTATGTATTTGCATGCTAGTGGAATGCAGGGAGCGGGGAATATACCTTCCTGTATAAAGGTATTCCAGAAGGTGGGAGAAACCACGAAGAAGGCTCCTTTGTGTTTTCACCAAGAGAGCCTGTGATTATGGTATGATGATGGAAGGATTCAGAAAAATCTTTGAATGATGTAAAATGTTGATCATGACCTACAGAGTTGTATACAGCTTGGGTTCAGACTATATGAAGGATCATTTTGTTTCTATGCAAACCTGCTAAAGTTTTAATACCCAATAAAGTTTATGAACAGTTTCCAAAGAAAAGCTGTACATAGAATATGTTATTGTAGTCCAAATAGGATGTAATCAAAGCTTGTATCGCCATGGTCAGATATGACATGTCAGGAATGGGCACAGCTGAAGCATTAATAATAATAATAATACTTTATTTTTCTATCCCGCCACCCTCTCCCTGAAGGGACTCGGGATGGCTAACATGGGGCCAAGCCCAAAACAGAAACAAAGTATAACAATTTAAAAAACATGTCAGTAACTAAGAACAAAAATACAACAATCAAATAAAATAGCCTGTTAAAACATAACATACAATAAAACATGTAATGACCAAGCAAAATGAGGTAATCATACAAACATCAACCACTATGGCTAAAAAGGGGTCGGGCATAAGAAAATATACAATTTCAAGGGCTTTTAATAAAGTGCATGGACAAGTGTCATTAGCTTTTACTGTGCAAATATACTCCTGGTCACTGCTGAAAAATGGCCATTCAGGCTGAGAGCTGAGTCCAGGAGAACACCCAAACTGTAGGCATTAGATTTCAGGAGAAGCATAACACCATCCAGCACACACAAATGCTTATTCTAGGATCTGCCTTTCAAATAGCCTTTCTGAGGAACAAGCGCCTCTTTTTTAAATTAAATCAGTGGTATTGTTCTTTTAGCCTTGCTCTTAAAATGTAAATAGAGCACTTTCCCACTTCACATTTGATAGTAAAAAATTGCCATGATTATACAGCAAATGAGTGTTTCCCAGGTGAAAAGGAAGCATGAATACAACCAGTCATGAATGCATACCTCTAAAGACTTCATCACATGGATGAGGTCCTGTGGGGTGATTCGTCAACCTCCATGGCAAAACAGTGAGGCAGCAGGGCAATCCTGGTGCCTCATGCCCCACTTCACCCGCAGCGATGCTTACCCATCACACATGGGGAAGTGTCACTACGCAGCATCCCTCTATGCTGACCCCGTGGTTTGCAATGGCATACAGAAAGTCTCACATGTTCCCAATGCAGCATTGCAAGATACTTGCACCCTAGTTTAACTACAGAGCTAAACCAGAAGTGAGCCAGCGTCTTCTGATGGGCTCAGTGGGGCTCCGTGGATGAACTGGGGGGGGGGGGGAGCATTGTATGACATTTCAAATGACAAGTGTGATGAAGTGGTTAGTTTCACATTCCCAACTTGATCACAAAATCCAGTCCAAATTTAGAACACAATAAAATACACACACAACATTTTCCATGAGAAGCTTCATCTTCTGCAATCAGTTAAAAGCCAAAGGCCAACCTAAATAAAAGTTGTCTATTGGTGGAAAGACAACAGAGAAGGCCAACTAAACCTCCCATAGAAAGGAGCTCCACAGTTTGAGAGCAACCACCAAGAAAGCAAACCAACGAGTCTAATCTAATCAGGATTAATAATAGGGTTTAAGGCAATGTGAGCTTTCCTTTCCTTCCTTCTTTTTTTCTTTTGAAGGTATAAGCTTTATTCATTCTCCGGGGTTACACAACAGTATGAGAATTCCTGCACATCAGAAGGGGCCACGGGTTTCCTCCTTTGCCCCCTTTTAGATATCTGGTGGGAACTGAAGCCGTCTTACCAGTTCTGGGAGAAATGTTCCTATTACTCCTGGCAATGTTTAGAAGTGAAAAATGTGGATAACCACTTCAAAAGTGCTATGCTTTCATTTTCATTTTTCAAAATAAGCACGATTCTCCTGGCATTGCATAGACAGCAATCCCCTCAAGCTTCCTAGTGTCATAAATTAAAGGATTCTGTACTTAGGCTAGGATAATAATGAAGGTCCTTTGATGTTAGTCTAATTTCTAATAGCAACGAATGCAGCAAAGCAGAGAACGTCACCCTCATTAACCAGAAAAACAACACTGTAAAATCAGTCCCTTCCACAACTTAGAATTGCTCCTTTATCCCTCAAGATTTTGGACAAAGGTGGACAATTTTGCATGCAGGCCCTAATATTTCAATGTTTTTAATGAGCGAAACATAACAATTCCAACCTAAATGAACTAAATGTAGCAATTCCAAAAACAGCACTGTTATGCGCTAAAGGAATACAGTCATTTAAAAATACAATAAAAATACAAGCCTCCTAGAAACTCTTGGTATGGTTGCTGATGGAAAGGTTGGCAGACTTATCCACAGGTGATCCTGCATATACGAGAGGAGTATCCATATAATCCAAAATGCATATGATCAGAAGTGTTTTTGGATATCAGATATTTTTTGGAATAAAAGGCCAGTCCCTGAGTTACAAGCATCCAACTTACAAACAACTCATAGTTAAGGTTGAAACAACAGGGAGTGAGAGAAATATACCCCAGAAGGGAAATTCACTCCTGAAAGAGTTATCCTGGGGAAAAGGTGTTTCCACTGAAGCATTGTCACCAATCCTTATTTCCACAACAAGTCAAAAATGTAAAAATCCAATTATCACAGGGACAGAAAGTGAGGTGACACCTTCTGAACAGAGGCACAGGCAGAAAAACATAGACATATTTTTGGCTTGAGTTACATTTTAAAATGTACCTGTTCTGACTTACATACATAATCAACTTTAGAACAAACATACATAACTTATCTTGTCTGTAATTTGGGGACTGCCTGTACATGTATTTATACGTGTGTATAATAAAATAACTTGGAAATGAGATTTAGGTCTATAAACAAAATTTGTCTTTCGTATAAATCTTATAAACATAGATTAAAGGTAATTTTATACACAATATTTTAAGGGCTGCGTGCATGAAACAAAGTTTGTATATACTGAACCATTAGGAAAAAAGATGCCATGTTGAGAGTTTAGGATTTTGGAGTATTTTGAAATTCCTGACAAGACATATTCGACTAGTAATTTCTTCTTGAAATCTGCATTCACATATTTAGTGCCAGGGTATAATAGATATCATAGGAAAGGGGAAAGCAGTGGCAAAACATTAGCAATAGCAAAGTTTTTTTTCATTTCATTGAAGCAATCAATGTTTATTCAACCAATGCACAGAGGATGATTCTGTGTGGGACATGTTTCCATCACCACAGAGTTTCACACTAATGAATCAGAAATAGCACACTCAGCTTTTGCTGTGCACAATACAAAGATTGGGGAGGGGGTGAATTGCCTCATGGCATCTCCAGCCAACCTCACCCCATAACTCCCACCACTGTTCTAGAGGTGTTTGTTGCATGATTTGCTAGTTGTAGCCAGTTTGTTTTTTGTCAGGTCACTGCCTGAGTCAGGTCAGGGCTTGGCTTGGCTCCGAAACAATGTCCTCATTCAATGTGGCCCCACCAGAGACAGTGCAAATGTTCAGCTTGTCAATTAACAAGAGAAAGTGGGTCACGTCTCCACTGCAAAACCTCGAACGCTCATGTTTCCATTTTAAAATGGAAAGAAATGCAAATGCCAGCATTCTGAAGACATCACATAAAATTCAATCCCTCTTACAAAATAATAGCATGAAGTGTCCAAAACATTCTGCTTTATTAAAAAGAGAGGGAGCGAGGGAGGGAGGGAGAAACCAGCTCCTAAGAGATCAATCCTGTAATGCCTAATGAGTGACCCACTCTTCGCACTAAGATCCTGATGCCTTTCCCAAAAAAGAAACTCAAGGCAGCTTACTATAAAATGAGTAAAACTACAAGCTATATCATAGAACAGATTACAGCCAGTTTTCCATATCCATGGATACAACATCCACAAATTCAGTGATTCATGGTTTGAAAATATAATGGGACTTGAGAATCCAGGGTGTTTTTTAATCCACGGGGGTGCTGGAACCAAACTCCAACAGATGTCAAGAGACCACTGTAGTTAAAATAAATGGGTTCAAAAATAAATTTAAGTCTTAAAAAAAGGAAATTTCACCTACATTAAAAACTGTTATAGCAATCCAACTTCATTATCAAAGTCCTGCCTGATTTAAAAGATCTTTGCCTGTGATCATAAAATGAATGGCCATGATGTATCCAAGGTTTACCACTACATTATCCTAAGGCTGACAAAATATGGTTTCCCAAAGTTTACCGAGTTGGTTTCCATCACTGAGTAGGGATTTGAACTAGGATCTCCCAAGAGTCCTTGTCCAATGTACAAATTACTACACCATATTGTCTCAGGTGAAACTCTTACAGGAGCTTTTCATTTTATAACCTCTTGGTGGTGGAATCGTCTTCCACAAGGAATTTTCCACATCCTGATCATATGGAGCAAGATTCTCAAAATGTTTTATTTCAGATGCTTAATTTTTTTGCCTTTAATTAGAAGCATTTTTCCCCTTTAATTGGGAGTATTTTTCAGAAAGGTAAGTTAAATCTCTCCTTAATAATATCCATACTTTTCATGCAATAGAGGACCAAGCTCTCCTTCCACTTCTGAATTCTCTCCCGTATGCTGTATGCTTTTGTGTCATTTTGGGCTCATTGGACTGGGCAAGTGCTAGTGTAAATGCTGGATCCAGTACATATGTTCTGAATTTAGTGCTGTTGTCTAGATAGCCCAAGATCACATCCACCCTGCTGAGCAGTCACCTACTCCATGTCACCACCACTGCACCTAGATGGCCATGGAGCTCTGTTTCTGCCACAGTTGCCTCTGTGATGTCAGAACAACGGTATTATTATAGCCAAAAGGTGATATTCAAGTTTTGGGTTTTGAAATAAAGAAGTGCACAAATGTACATATTCTAAGCCTCTGATTCCACAGTTAGCAATTTTTCAGCCCAAGTGGGGTACTTGGCTGGACAAACATTGGCTGGCTTTATCAGATTTCTGATAGACAGAAACTGTCTATACACATATAATAGATCTTGATTATCACCCTGGGGGGGGGGGGAGTAGCCCAACGTTTCCTGTCTGGGAAATGTCTCAGCAGGGTGGCTGAAAGGTGAAGACTTCTGAGACTTGCCATGTTATAGCTTGGCACAAATCACATATATTACATTATACACAGGGAGATAGAAATAGTATTAAGGATACAAGTAGTCAGAAAGTTGAAGTGAGAAGATACATTTTATTAAATGGTTGAAACAATATCGTCTTTGTGGGGGAGTTGCTGCCACTGGCCCATTTTCGCTTTCTTCTTCTTCTCCCTAATTGCAGAAGTCCACAAAAGAATTTAAAAAGAAATAAGAATTATGTTTTTATTCTTACACCCTTGGAGAAACTATTAATTGTTGTGCGGGAGGGGGGGGGGTATCATGTTCAACAACACTATTAGTTAGGTGAAGAGAGCATTGAGAAAAGGGTATCTCTCGAAGCAGGAGCTACCTTGTCTCGAAAACCAAACAGAGTGATTTTCTGCTGGCGAGCTCTTTCCTTTCTCTGTCTTGCCCAGAGATAGGGACCTGAGGAAAAGCTGCTTTTTTTCTCTCACTGCCACGATTTTCTCATGGAGCCCATGCTCCATGCTGCTTCTCTCTCTCAGCTCTCAGCTCTCAGCCAGAAGTCCAGAAAAGAATTTTTAAAAAAATAAGAATTACAGTAGAGTCTCACTTATCCAACACTCACTTATCCAACGTTCTGGATTATCCAACGCATTTTTTAGTCAATGTTTTTAATACATCATGATATTTTGGTGCTAAATTCGTAAATACAGTAATTACTACATAGCATTACTGCGTATTGAACAACTTTTTCTGTCAAATTTGTTGTCTAACATGATGTTTTGGTGCTTAATTTCTAAAATCATAACCTAATTTGATGTTTAATAGGCTTTTCCTTAATCCCTCCTTATTATCCAACATATTTGGTTATCCAACGTTCTGCTGGCCCGTTTGTGTTGGATAAGTGAGACTCTACTGTATGTTTTTATTCTTACATTCTTGGAGAAACTATTAATTGTTTTGGGGGTGGGGGGTATCATGTTCAACAACACTATTAGTAATGATGATGATGATGATGATGATGATGATGATGATGATGATAATAATAATATAATTATTCACTGCACCCCCGCAGTGATGTTGACCAGCTATATCTGCCTAGAAGATCAGGGGGCAGAGGACTCTTACAAATAAAACAAGCAGTCAAAGAAGAAGAGCATGCCCTGGCAGAATATGTAAAGCAAAGTGAAGAACCTGCTTTGATTGAAGTCAAAAATCAGAAACTCCTCAAAGCACAGCAGACAAAAAACCAGTACAAGAAAACCGCACTACAAACTAGAGCTGAGAGCTGGCACAACAAAACATTGCATGGAAAGTTCCTTGACAAAGCTGATAAAGAGAAGACCTGGCTCTGGCTCACGAATGGGACACTGAAGAAGGAGACAGAAGGCCTGATCCTTGCAGCCCAGGAGCAAGCCATCAGAACAAATGCAATTAAGGCCAAGATCGAAAATCAGCTGATGACCCAAAATGCAGACTCTGCAAGGAAACCAACGAAACCATTGATCATCTCCTCAGCTGCTGTAAGAAAATTGCACAGACAGACTACAAACAGAGGCACAGCTATGTGGCCCAAATGATTCATTGGAACTTATGCCTCAAGTACCACCTCCCAGCAGCAAAGAACTGATGGGATCACAAACCTGCAAAAGTACTGGAAAATGAGCACGCAAAGATACTGTGGGACTTCCGAATCCAGACTGACAAAGTTCTGGAACACAACACACCAGACATCACAGTTGTGGAAAAGAAAAAGGTTTGGATCATTGATGTTGCCATCCCAGGTGACAGTCGCATTGACGAAAAACAACAGGAAAAACTCAGCCGCTATCAGGACCTCAAGATTGAACTTCAAAGACTCTGGCACAAACCAGTGCAGGTGGTGATCGGCACACTGGGTGCCGTGCCAAAATATCTCAGCCGGCATTTGGAAACAATAGACATTGACAAAATTACGATCTGCCAACTGCAAAGGGCCACCCTGCTGGGATCTGCACGCATCATCCGAAAATACATCACACAGTCCTAGATACTTGGGAAGTGTTCGACTTGTGATTTTGTGATATGAAATCCAGCATATCTATCTTGTTTGCTGTGTCATAATAAAATAATAATAATAATAATAATAATAATATAACAACATTAGATAATATTTGTTACCTATGTTTTTTCATGGCTCAAGGCAGGGCACGACTCCCAGATAAAACACAATACCATTAAAATACATATATTAAAATACATAGTACAAAAGGTTAAAATACAATACAAATAGAATGTAAAATTAAAATTCATAGTTTAACATTGACGGGGTAGGCCTGAGGGAAGGGACAGTTTTTTCCTTAAATTTTAACAGCAGGTCCTTCCACAGTCTAGAGGCAGTCGGTGAAAAAGTACCAGCAAGAAGAGTCAACCACAGTGTCCAGAAGGTTGGAAGGAGCCCCATGACCTGCTAAGAGTAGCAGCAGTGACCTAGCCCCATTTGTTCCCTTTCCCTGTGCTAAAAAAGTGAGATGATAGGGGATCAATGGAGACAATGCCTACCAAACCAGGACAGTTAGAGAAGATGTACTGTATTGATTGCCCATTCTGGGGTTTCTAATGTGTGTCTGGGAAAAGTGGCTTGCACCTCTGGACCAGGAAAGAACTACAGTACAACAACATCAGCACCTTTTGTGTATCTGAGGAACCTACATTCTTACTACTCATAATCTCAGACATAGAAACAAAACTGCATGGAGATGATTCTCTGCTGCTTTTGCTTTGCTACCTGAGGTTGGGGACTCACTCTAATAGAAGAGCCAAAAACATTGTCTTATCCATCCCTAGTTTACAGTGTAGCTCAGGGATTCTCAAACTGTGCTCCGTGGTGCCATGCTGTTTCCTCCCTCATCCTCTTTCCTCCTTCTGAAAAATGGAGGGTAATTAAAGTTTTGAGGTACCAGAAACAACAGCAGCAGCGTTCTCCTGGGGCACAGACCCTTTATCCCCTGCCTGCCTCACTGCCCAGACTATTCCTCACTACCCAGACAAATAGGGAATGCCCGATTTTGCTCCCACCGCTCAAAGGGTGCTTTGATTGTGTTGGTAGAAAACGGTTGGAATGGATGGCCTCTGGGATTTCTGCAATTATTATTATTATTATTATTATTATTATTATTATTATTATTATTATTATTACAAAGGCTGGGTGGCCATCTGTTGGGGTGCTTTGATTGTGTGTTTCCTTCATGGCAGAAGGGTGTTTGGACTAGATGGCCCCAGGGCCACTGAAATGCTGTTAAGTTTATGTTGATTAAAATAGTTCTCATTTTAAATATTGTATTGTTCTCTCTTTCTTTGCATTTTTTAATACTGTGTGAATTAGTTCACACTAATACTCTCCATCCATCTGCCACTGACCTGGCCCATGCCTGATATATATACATTATATATAATATATAATATATAATATAATATATAAAGATTTCTTGGGGCTCCGCAGCTAAAGAGTTTGAGAACCCTTGGTGTAGCTCATAATACAAAGATCTGAAGGAAACACCAAGAGTATTTATATGTTTATCAATCACACCTTGATTCCTAAAATTAACTTCTTTGAGATTAATTTCATCAATAGAGTCTACTTATTGCTTGGTGTGTTTTGGAGAAAGTACAGACTGGCAAAAATGCATATATATATTGAAAGCATTCTCAAGCCCTCCTTACCCTTTGAAAATATTGAGGGACTAGTTATTTGGAAGTAGCAAAACATCCCACATTCAAAGTAATGTTAGCTCTTCCTTCAAAAAATATACCAAAATTAAGGTCGTTATAGAATTCTAATGTGATACTTAAAGGTAAATTTGGAGTTTCCTGTTTGGATAAACTACCCAAGATGTTTGGGTGGAAAAAATAAGAACATTTGCAATATGGAGATTTGAATGTTTCTCTATTACATCAATTGAGATGTTGTTCAGCTTCTAGTGTTGTGACTGTTATGCCTTTCACAACATCAGTGCAGATCCTGTCAGGCATCTGAAACTAAAAACTGAAACAGATGAAGTTAGGAAGAATTGAAACTAGAATGGCCACTGAGGTTTGCTTGAAGAAAAATTCTTAGTGTGAATTTGAACAGAAATTTGAAAGGCACAAAATAAATTAATTCAAAGTAAGTGAGGGTGGGATTTGTAGTTTGGTGAGGCACCAGTCTTCTTTTGCAGAGAAGTCTAAAGATTTTGTAAAACAACAACTCCAATAATTCCATAGCATTGAGCCATGGCAGTTAAAGTGGTGTCAAACTTTATTAATTCTGCAATGTAGATGCACCCTAGGTTTCTCTGGCAACCCTTGAACCCTTTCACACTACATAGTTATAGAACAATTATTCCACTTTAGCTGTCAGGGCTGTATTGTAGGGAAATCTGGGGTTTGCAGCTTGGTAAGGCCCCCGGTGGCACAGCGGATTAATAATAATAATAATAATAATAATAATAATAATAATAATAATAATAATAATTTTATTTTTGTACCCTGCCACCATCTCCCCAGAGGGACTCGGGGTGGCTTACAGATATAAAACCAGCATACGGTATACAGTTTTACAAAAACACACAAATAAATTTAAAAGGCATTAAAAATCACAATCATTATAAAACACATGAAAAACACAACAATAAAAACATAAAATGAGCTGGGCAAAGTGCACTGCGTGGAACTTGTAAACAAGAAGGAAGATTAAGGTGCTACAAGGTCATGGGAAAAGCCTTAAACTGGGGTGAACTCTGAGGCTATGTCAAGGAGTTAACCTCTGAGCTGTCAAACTTGCTGACTGAAAGGGTGGTGGTTCGAATCCGGGGAGCGGGGTGAACTCCCACTGTCAGCTCCAGCTTCTGCCAACCTAGCAGTTCAAAAACATGCGAATGTGAGTAGATCAATAGGTACTGCTTTGGTGGGAAGGTAATTGCTGTTAGCTTTTAGGAAAGACTTGAAAACATGGCTTTTTCGCTGTGCCTTCGGTGAGTAATTTCTGTTATATATTTCTGTGTTACTCCCACCCCGAACATCTATCCTCTAGATTACCCCACTTCCATATGTCCCTGCCCGCAGTGGAGTACCCCTCTGTCCCTCTCACTCCAGGTTTTATCTTTGTGTTTACGCGGCCTGCCCTTGTTTGATTGTTTTCTGATTTCTTGATGTAATGCCAATTATCATTTATTGTATTTTTTAATGGTGCTATGATATGTTGTTTTTATATCTTATTATGTTGTATTGCTCTGGGCATGGCCCCATGTTAGCCGCCCCGAGTCCCCGTTGGGGAGATGGTGGCGGGGTATAAATAAAGTTTTATTATTATTATTATTATTATTATTATTATTATTATTATTATTAATTGCGCTCCCTGCAGTCATGCCAGCCACATGACCTTGGAGGTGTCTATGGACAACGATGACTCTTTGGCTTAGAAATAGAGAGGAGCACCACCCCCCAGAGTCAGACACAACTAGACTTAATGTCAGGGGAAACGTTTACCTTTTCCTTTAAGGTCCTAGCACTGTCTGGGTAGAGATGTTAAGTGCCATTCTCTAAACTTCACATTCCAGGCTTCCATAAGACAAAACCATTGCAGTTAAAGTGGAATCATAGCACTATCAGTGTGTAGAGAGAAAGGACTGGACAACCTTTTTTTAGTTTAAGGGTGATTTTTAAGATTGGACTGCAAATCAGGGACCACACACTTAAAGAGGCAAGGCAAAAAGGGGCAGGAACCAGAGCAATTGCAATGTCAATTGTCTTTCACCCCCTTAATGTTACAGTACACTCTCTTTTGTCTCCTCTTGTAATAATCACTGCCATCAGCAGCAGAACTGCCAACAGTTTCCGAGAGAGAGGGCTGACTATAACAGCATTTTTTGTTTAGGACAGGTTAGTGCCAGACTGAATACTGGAGAGAGCTTCTGTATCTTCAATGGTTATGTAGAAAAGGAATTTTTAGTAGGAATTGCCGGGCCACCATGGCAGTTAAAAGTGGCGCTGAGGCAATTCCTTCAAGTGCTTCCCAAGCTTTGGTGGTGACCCAGGTGTTTTGGACTCCAGTTCCCACCAACCCCAAGCATCAGCCAAAGCAGTGAGGCTGTTGGGAGTTGAAGTCTCCTCCCTGAAGGCATGGCCTGAGGAGGAGGCTACTCAAGTTCAGGTGTGGTGGCCACAACTTGCACCCACCACTGGCGAGGAATGGAGGGCGGTGGCATGGAAAGTGGCAGCCAGGGCGACGAGGGCGCCTATGGAGCGGCCAAGGCGGGCAATCCCTTCGACCTGTGGCGCTTCCTGCAGCAGCCCCAAGTCCTCGCCCGACTCCTCAGTGCCGTAAACCAGGACTTGGGGCAGGCGAGGGGTTCGGGAGGGGGTTAAAGGAGCTCTCTGAGTGCTCCTGGGGAAGGCTGAGGTGTGACCTCCTGATTGGTTGCTTCAGATACCTGGGCTTGAGGGAGGGAGGGAGGAGAGAAGAAGTGGCTGGAACAGAGCCGGCCTCGTGCTGCCCACTGCTGGACCCGTGCCTGGTTTCCCTAGCGTATCCCCACCCCTGCACCGCAGAATTATCGCAGTTTCACACCACATTAACTGTCACGTCTCAATGCCATGGAATCCCAGGAAGTGTAGTTTGGTAAAGCCCGAAGACTTTCTGAAACTCCCAGGATTTTATAGCATTGAGTCATGGCAGTTAAAAATGCTGCCAGGTTGCATTTGTTTACTTTACAGCAGGCATAGGCAAACTTCTGCCATCCGGTTGTTTTGGACTTCAACTCCCACAATTCCTAACAGAGAGGGGCAACCATGAAAATTATTTGCTCAACTATCTATGGCAAGCATGGGGCAAACTTCGGCCAGTAGGCTGTTCGGAATTGTGAGAGTTGGAGTCCAAAACACCCGGCGGGCCGAAGTTTGCCTCATGCCTGATCTAAGGCAAACAACTGGCATAATAAAGCATACTGGGTTCAAGTTAACTAGCAAAGAAAGTGGCATGATGGTCATATGGGGAGTCAAGGCTCTTCTGGACTCTTGGACCAGTTCTTAAACAAGCTTCGTGTATTCCATGTAGACTGAAACATACTTGTGGATTATCTGCCTTGATATTCTGGGTTATATGGCTGTGTGGAAGGACCCTCAGGGCTTTTCCAAACAGCCATATAACCCAGAATATCAAAGCAGAATAACCCACAATATCTGCTTTGAACTGGGTTATCTGAGTCCACACTGCCATATAATCCAGTTCAAAGCAGATAATGTGGATTATCTGCCTTGATATTCTGGGTTATATGGCTGTGTTGAAGGACCATTAGGGCTCTTCCACACAGTCATATAAGCCAGAATATCAAAGCAGAATAAACCACAATATCTGCTTTGAACTGGGTTATCTGAATCCACACTGCCCTATATCCCAGTTCAATGTTTGGTGCTAAATTCGCAAATATAGTAATTCCTACATAACATTAACATGTATTGAACTGCTTTTTCTGTTGATTTGTTGTAAAACATAATGTTTTGGTGCTTAATTTGTAAAATCATAATGTAATTTGATATTTAATAGGCTTTTTCTTAATCTCTCATTATTATCCAACATTTTTGTTTATCCAACACTTTTATTTTTCAGTGATTGGTTTGGGGGGGGGGAATACTGTTCCCTTACACTTGAAAATTACCTAGGGCCGGCACTGGTTTACATTGCTACAATCCATTTGTAGAAGAATTGATAAGATCCTTTATTCTTGTTCCCAACAGAAACATGATCTCTTGTCTACAGAAAAAAAATCAGTGGGAGAATCTAAAGGACTAGATTTATTATTTATTACTCAGATTCAAATTCCCTGTTGAACTCTATGGTTCAAATACAGTTGGTAATCTCAACTGGATTAGGCTCAATTAATAAACTTCTGAATGGTAAATCAGCATGTACGGAAATTCTACAAGTCAGCTCTTCTCACAGACCTGTGGATGCAGCATGTAGGAAATTGACAAAAAGAGAATTTGCTTCCTATATTTACAAGTGCCCTGAAACCAAGTTCCCTTTCACAGCCTTCTCACCTCTTTCATGATTTCTACTTAATTATCAAAGAAGAAGTCAAAGAGTGTAAAAGTTAAAGGTCAAGCTCCACCTGTTCTAACAGCATCTCATTTTCCAAGATGGCAAACAATGGAAGGAGATAAGTAAGAGCTTATGGCAATTCTTGTTTCCAGTGAAGGTAATGAAAGCACAGCTACGCTTTCACCATTCATACAAAGAAGAGAATGACAAGGCTAAAAGTGTTTAGATTGTAAGGTTGTGTACACAAAGGAGTGTACAAAGATAAGGTGAAAGGTTGAACAACTAGCTACAGGCTGATATTGCTCTCTTGGTCATTGAAGAATGGGAAAGATTAAAAGGGATAGAGTGTTAGAATACCTTTAATGGGCTACAGCTGCATTTAAAAATCATGGCTAGGATTTTACTTTAGATCAGTGAAAATTTCAATAAATGCTGCGATGGCTAAATGTACAGGGTGAGGCCATCCTATTTATTATTTATTTATTTACAGTATTTATATTCTGCCCTTCTCACCCCGAAGGGGACTCAGGGCGAATCACATTACACATATAAGGCAAACATTCAATGCCTTAACATAGAACAAAGACAAAGACAAACGTGGGGCTCCGAGCTGGCCTTGAAGTCATGACCTCTTAGTCAGAGTGATTTGTTGCAGCTGGCTGCAGCTGGTTGCCACAGCCCGGGCCATCCTAACATGGCTTAACCTGGAACAAGGCCACCTTAACAATGTAAGTCCAAGATTTACCCCAGGAATTAGGTTTTGCCTCACTTAGGGGCAATCAGTACAGTTGGGCCACTTCCCAACTGGAACCAACTATCTTTACTGCCACCCCTTGTTATCTGGGCTCAGACAGCCTGGGGACATGGAATAACAGTCCCCTGTGCCACCCCCTCTTGTCATAGCAGTCTCCATGTCACAGCAGTGATACATGCACCTAGCTTTTTTCTTTTATGGTGCTTCCACACAGTGGAAAATCTGCTTTGACCCAGTTAAAAAACCCGGTTGGGGTGGACTATAGTCTGCACACTAGCTGCAAAAGCCCATACTTTTGCAGCTGGGTGTCCAGATGTTCTCCCGGTAACTTCTGGGAGAACACCCAGACACCATAGACCCCTCCCCAAACCCTTCTGCTGGCCCTCCCCTGGCACTTTTTTCTCCTCCCCCCTTCTCTTGGCACGCCAGTCCTAAGCGCCAGGAGAGGGCCAGAAGATGGGAAATGCCAGCCAGGTAAGTTATTTTACTTTTAAAAGGGGTTTGGGGGCTTTTGGGAGGGGGGTTTTGTCCTCGCGGTTTTCTAGGCTAATTTAGCCTAGAAAATCGCAGAAGTAGTGGGTTTATTCTGCGCCTTCTTGGAAGGCGTGGAATAAACCCACTATCAAATTAATTCACCACAAACCAGGGTTTTCCTGGTTTGTGGCGAATTAAATCATGGTTTCCAGAAACATTGTCTGGACAGCCCCCTTTTTGATGTGGGAAGTCTTGTATTAAAGGGGCTGTCTGGATGGGCCCTGAGATTCATAACAGCCCTGTGTGATAGGTTAGGCTGA
Organism: Anolis carolinensis; assembly: GCF_035594765.1. Classification (NCBI taxonomy): domain Eukaryota; kingdom Metazoa; phylum Chordata; class Lepidosauria; order Squamata; family Anolidae; genus Anolis; species Anolis carolinensis. The sequence continues at coordinate 26,951,951 of NC_085841.1, read as the reverse complement.
GAGACTGCATTCAACTAATCCAAGAGCATCTCTTGAGCTTTATCATTAAGCAAGGATCTGAAGTCAGCTTTCCCAGGCTAAAGTGTAACACTCTGTTCTACCCCACAAAACCAGCTCAAACAAGCTGAGTTTGAAATATGTGTTGGACACACATTTGACTTGGACTGACTGGAATGAAAACATCAGGATAACTTTAAAATCAGGAAGTTTGCAAAAGCAAATAGTGGTCAACTGGAAAACACCTGGCAATTTTCTGGTAGACTGTCTTGCCAGTTTCTCATTGCTGTGATTTGTGTCAACAATGATGGACTAGATGTCCCCATCATCTTCATAAGATCTTGAACAAGAGTGTATGTTCACAATAATGCTGATAATAATGACAATGACTCTTATTTTTATCATTATTACATGAACAGTATACATTAGGTTTGGGCAACTGCATAGAAACTAGCAGCCAAGACATTTTTCTGCAGTCAGGCATTTGGAAAAGGATAAGAGGCATGTTGCTGGAGAGGTTGTGGGTGGAGGGGATTAAGTGTTTTAGAATGCATTTTAATTGTTTTTATTTGTTTCAACTCTGTTTTTAATGTAACACACACAATACTGTTTAATTGCTTTTTAAAAAATGTATTTGTTTTTTAATTTTTTTAATCAAGTGTGTGACTGTTAGCTGCCTTGAGTCCCCTCGAGGAGGAAGGGAGGGTATAAATAAAGTTAATACTAATACTACTAATAATAATAATAATAATAATAATAATCCCTCTCCCATGTTATCAAAAGCCAATGAGGATCCTTCTACACATGCTGTAAAACCTGGAAGTAACCGGGTTAACATTTAAGCAAAGTAAGGGAAGGATCTGGTTAAGAGCTAAAAAGCACATATTCAAAAGGTACTCTTAAAACCCTATTGAGTCTGAAAAAGTGCACCATTGCATGACTTTCTATCCCTACAGTCATTCAAAACACATGCCTTCCTTCCCTCCAAATGTGTAGATTGTTCCAGTACACATGCACTTTTTAAAAACCTGAAAAAGCTAATCAGCTGATCAGGCTGTCAAACAGACACACAGATGGTTCAAAGGAAGCACAAATGGAGAGAAATTCGAATTCTCTGAAACTCTTTATTTGACACTTTATAATCTTAAGAGAGAGACACAATGGAAGTTTTTTTAAAAAAAAATAATCCCTTCGTTATGTGTTGGAGTTCATATGCGCACAGGCAAATCTGCTTGTCTTTATATTAAGATATTTGCATGTGTGCATATATGGTCCAGCGCATAATGGAGTAATTTAAAAAAAAATACAACTTCTGCCAGTGTCCCCCATCTGCCCTCCGTCTTGATCCTCTACAGAGGAATGCTATGAGGATGATGGGGGGCCATATTCCAAGACTGACAGGTCTGTGTGTGGAATTTTTGGACTCAGTTCTAAAATTCAGATTTTGGTTCTGTCTGGAAGTTACCCAAGAAGTCCAACAGAAACAATAGGGACAAACTTCCAATGTCGACTCAGCTACATAGGCAATCAATCAAGGCAACCAAAGCTGTCTCTGTCCCATAGGTAGACCCAAAGTCAGATTGTCACTGGACAAGCAGGGGCCAAGGTTACATCAAAATGTCCTGTAGTAATTAGAAATAAATAATAATAATAATAATAATAATAATAATAATAATAATAATAATAATGAGCTTTCCAATGAGCCCCAATCTGAGTTCCATCGGACTCACTCTATGGCAGCTAAACCAAGAAATCCCAAATGGCCCCCCACGAGGGTCTTCCTCTAATGACAAACCAAGAATGGGCAACTTGGAAGTCCCTGAACAGACTCAGAAGAGGAGTGGGCAGATCAAAAATCAACCTGGCAAAATGACACTACCTAGAAGAATCCTCCACCTTGAGCAACTGTGGAGCAGAACAAACAACTCGGTATCTGTATGCTTGCCCACAATACCCTGCCTCATGTCAAAGGAAGAAATGTTGAAAGCTACAGACAATGCGGTTGCTGTTGCCCATTTTTGGTCAAAAATTAGTTAGCCACTTGTGTTCCATCTATTTTTATCAGTTTTATACTTGTTTATGCAATGTTTTTGATACAAAATAAATAAAGTTAAGGTGGAATCATAGAGCTAGAATTCTTCAGTAAGAAAAGGCCAGTGTTGACATAAGATTCAACTTCCAGTAGAGGCAGTTCCCAAGTTAAGAACAAACTAGGTTCTGTAGGTTTTTCTTAAGTTGGATTTATTTGTAAGTCAGAACAAGTACATTTCTGTCCCTGTGATAACTGAAGTTTGAAAAATGTGGCTTATTGTGGTAACAAGGATTGGTGCTAAAGCTGCAGTGGACAAGCTTTCCCCCCATAACTCTTTCATGAGTGAATTTCTGTTCTGAGAGGTAGATTTTTCTCACTTCCTGTTGTCTCACCCCCATTCTTAACTATGAGTTGTTTGTAATTCGGATGTTTATAACTTGGGAACTGCCTGTACAGCTGTCTTCTGTAGGTGGAATTAAAAAGGGCTATGTTGTCCTCTGCTTCGGGCAGCAAAATTTCTTGCACTGGGCCCTTATGGGTGAAGTACAGAAAAAAGGACAAAACTTACTTAAGAAAAATACATGTAGAATATATGTCCCAGTCATGAGCATTATGGATAAAGGAAACATCTTTATTTATTAGATTGATTTGGTTTAGAACATGTCTTTCTGCCAATGCAAGGTGTCCTCCAGCATAATTAAAAAGATTCTAATTAAAAGCACAATAAATGATACAGGTTGAGATGTATATTAAATTAATTATATTATTAAAAACAATTTCATAACACCAATTTTCAAATACAATACAAATATTTCAGATTTCTGGCCATAATAGGCAATTATGTACTCAAGATCAACCTGAATAGAAAGGACTTTACAAATTGGTTGAAGTTCTGCAAGTGGATTTGAATTATGCTGCAACTCACAGTTGAGAAATTTGTGCACCTTCAGATGTTGTTATACTACACAAACCACATCAAATCTAACTAGACCAATCACTGAGAATGGGAGATACAATACAACAGAATCTAGAGGGACACAACTTTCTCAGCCCATTTGTGAAGAATTCTCCTTTTTTCATACTTTTCTGCTTCTGTGTCTTCCCATTCTGTGCTACTGTGCAAGAATGTTAAGAGACTCCATTCTGATTCAATTTTCAAAATGATCCTATATACTCAAACAGAAGCACTTGAAAAAATATCTGCTGTTTTATGAAGCAATAAAAACACAGCCACCCACTACTATGGAGTAGGTAGGAAGGAGGCAATGGAAAATAAATGATTTTTAAAACCAGTTGAAAGATAATTGAAACCTGAAATTAAAACAATCCTCAAATCCCAGAAAGCATTATGCAAGATGCACACTATGACTTAAAAAGCAGAAGGGTGCATTGTTTGACAGTTTAGAATCAGATAAACATTTTGTACATAATAAGTGAATTGCAATTTCCTTTTCCCAAGACCTCAGCAGTAAATTTTCATGGAAAAACTCTTGGGCTGTTCGACTTTCAGCTGGTTCTGTTTGTAAAGTTATTATTCTTTCCATATCTGTTGTTTACTTCATGTCCTTACATGTTTCTGGCACAATTTTTTTCCACTTGTGGTTTCCCCCCACACACATAGTGCATCATGGAATGTGTAGTCTTGAAATAGTTCTCAAACTCTGCTCCTCCAGATGTTTTGAACTTCATCTCCCAGAGACCCTAGCCAGTATGGCCAATGGTCAGGAATTCTAGAAGTTGAAGTTCCAAAAAGATTGAGATCCAGACAAAAAAACAAACAAACCAACAACACAGAATGGCTGCTTGAAATATATATACATTGCTTGTTGCTTTTGGTGCGTATTTCCTACACACCAATACAAGGAATTTGTTTACAACCTTCATTGTTTTTGAACTGAAATGTTAATGATATGATCCCGGGGCTCATCCAGACAGTACCTTTACCACAGGAGCTCCTGGATTAAAATGGAGGGAGCTCAAATGATGCCTCCAGTAAAAGAGGATTGATTCAAGACAAAGCAGGAAGCCCTGCTTTATCTCAAATTAATTAGATAGCCCACTAGACCCATGAAAGGGTCTACACCTGGGACTTCCCTGGGGCCTGTCCATACACCCATCTCACACCTTCTGGGCTCCTGGAGTCCTGAGATGTGAGATGGCCCCACCCCTTTCCCAAAACCACCCACAAAAGGCTTTACAAAAGAAAATAACTAACAGGACTGGCATTAGGTCTTGCAGCACACTTCCTGAAATGTACCAATTACGCACGAGGAAGCAAGGAGGGACTAAATCACTTCTGTTTCCCCCAGCCTCCTTGTGCGTAATTCATACATTCCAGGAAGTGTGCTGCAAGGCTTAATGCAGGCCATGTAAATTATTTTCTTTTTTTAAAGGCTTTTCTGGGGGCTTTTCTGGGAAGGCCTGGCAGGACATCTGGACCCGCCCCCCAGGAAAGCACGGATGTTGGGGGGAGGTGTCTGGATTTCAACCTGGATACAATCGCATTTAAGAAAGGCGACTGCGCTTGGGTTAAAGTGCTGTCTGGAACCACCCTCAGTCAAAATGACATAGAAAGCCAAGATGGTGTAGTCATTTGAGTTCAGAACCACTACTCTGGAGCTAAGAATTTGACTAACTTCTGAGGAGTCATGTATAATGGGTGACATTGGGCAAGTCCAACTCTCTCAGCCTCAGAGGAAAGCAAGAACAAATCTTACAAGAAAATCCTTTAAGATTACCATACACTGGAAATGACTTGAAAGCACAAAAAACAAGATTATGCTATGTTTGCCCTTGTATTAGCATTGCTTATCATTGACACCAATGAGATATCTGTTAGTCAGGACTAACAAGCTCCACTGCTTGTGGATACAATCTTATGATTAGTTTCCTTGTTCAGACAGAAACTTGTTTTATTAACAGAATCAGTAATTTTCATAAACAGGAAACAAACTGGGGGTTGAAATGCAAGACCCTCCATCATTTCACAGATAGCAACCGGGAGACATGTGGCCAAGCAACATCAGAGTGTGGTCAAAATAGTAAAAAATGGTTAACAATGAAGAACACACAAAGTAGGAGAGTCTTTCGCAGTTTGCTTTTGCCTAAGGTGACTGGAAAGGGCAAGATTCTGATTCTTTACCCCCTCTCCTCTCTGCCAGCCTGTTTCCATGGGCTACCTGAATCAAGAATATATGGGATAGTGGTAAGAACAGTAATTATCAGTTCTGGAATGAAACCTGCCCAACTGTTCAGACATGTCCAGAGTTGTCGGATAGTCTGAATATAGGGCCAGATTTCAGAATATCCACAGATTTTGGTTAATGCAGGGCAAAGCTGCCCAACATTACCATTAATAAGTGTTTGGTCACCCCAGAGCTTATCTTGAGCCCATCCAATCTAAGGGCCCTTCCAGATATGGGTAAATCCTGGAGAAAATTAGGATATTATATTCAAGTTACTACCGGGATTTAATCCCCACACTCACCCCAAACACTGGGCTTTCCCATGGGCAGAGGAGGGGTGGCTACATGCCCTCCCAGGTCAACCAGAAGCTAACCTGAGAGGGTATGGAGCCAGCCTCCCTATTTAGCCTCAAAACCTACCTGAGGGACCTGGCTGCATTCTCAGGCCCCTCCATCGAAATTTCCCAGTGGAACATTTTAACATGCCAAGAACCTGAGCATGCAGCCAGGCCCCTTGGGTAGGTTCTGGGGCTAACTGGGGGGCTGGGAGGGGAGGGGGTACCACCCTGTTTCTTTGGGCCCCAGGAGTCCAAAGTACTGGGATCACTGTGAGGATTGACTCCTGGGATTGCAGAGGGTCAATCCCCACAGATTAAGACCTTACATTAAGGTCTGGATCTTTCCAGGTGTTTAATTAATCTGGAGTAAACTGGGAAATCCCAGTTTACTCTGCATTAATTCGGGTTTACATGAGGCATAATTTGGATGCCTCAAGTAAAAACATGACAGGTTGCAGCTTATTGGCCTGTCTGGAAGGGTCCTAAGGGGTGATTGTAGATATGTACTTAGTCTTGTTTTCAAGCACATTCCTTGTTGTCCTTCTTTGGAAATTCAGAGGACAACAAGGTTTCTAGAGTTTACTAAACCAACCAAAATTTGTCATGTGTTCATTTTCCACAGATTATGTTACTGCTTGAATTAGATATTTTCAATATTTATTTTTATTTATTTCAATTATTTATACCTCGCCCTTCTCACCCGAGGGGACTCAGGGCGGCTTACAAGTGGCAATTGATGCCGTTACACTGATATAAAATAAACTAAAATGATTAAAACAGTTAAAACAATCATAAAATAGTCATAAAATAGTCATAAAATACAATATACAAAGTTTAAAACAATGCAAAGTGCTTATGCCATTCATCCACCAGACGTTATACAAGAGCCGTAATTCAGACCGAGTCGAAGCCAACACATGCTTATTCTTCAAATGCCTGCGTACATAGCCAGGTCTTCAATTTTTTTCTGAACCCCAAAAAGGATGGGGCCTGCCGGATGTCACTGGGGAGGGAGTTCCACAGCCGGGGAGCCACCACCGAGAAGGCCCTGTCTCTCGTCCCCACCAGCCGTGCCTGTGAGGCGGGTGGGACCGAGAGCAGGGCCTCTCCAGAAGATCTTAAGGTTCTTGTGGGCTCATAGGGGAAGATACGTTCGGACAGGTAAATTGGACCAGAACCGTTTAGGGCTTTGTAGGCCAAGACCAGCACTTTGAATTGGGCTCGGTAGCATATCGGCAACCAGTGGAGCTGGCTTAACAAGGGAGTAGTATGCTCCCTGTAAGCCGCCCCAGTTAACAATCTGGCTGCCGCCCGTTGTACTAATTGGAGCTTCCGGGCCGTCTTCAAAGGCAGCCCCACGTAGAGCGCGTTGCAGTAATCCAGCCGGGATGTGACCAGAGCGTGGACCACCGTGGCCAAGTCAGACTTCCCAAGGTATGGGCGCAGCTGGCGCACAAGTCTCAGTTGTGCAAAGGCTCTCCTGGCCACCGCCAAGACCTGGGGTTCCAGGCTCAGCGATGAGTCCAGGAGAACCCCCAGACTGCAAATCTGTGTCTTCAGGGGGAGTGCGACCCCGTCCAACACAGGCTGTAACCCTATACCCTGTTCAGCCTTACGACTGACCAGGAGGACCTCTGTCTTGTCTGGATTCAATTTCAATTTGTTCGCCCTCATCCAGTCCGACACAGCGGCCAGACACCGGTTCAGGACCTGAACAGCCTCCTTAGTGACAGGTGGGAAGGAGTGACAGAGCTGGACATCATCTGCGTACAGATGACACCTCACCCCGAAACTCCGGATGATCTCTCCCAACGGCTTCATGTATATGTTGAACAACATGGGGGACAATATTGAACCCTGCGGGACCCCACAAGTCAATGGTTGTGGGGCCGAGCAGGTGTCCCCCAATGACACCATCTGGGATCGACCCTCCAGGAAGGACCGGAGCCACTGCAGAACAGTACCTCCGAGCCCCATCCCAGCAAGGCGCCCCAGATGGATACCGTGATTGACGGTATTGAAGGCCGCTGAGAGGTCCAGCAGAACCAGCAAGGACACACTCCCCCTGTCCAGCTCGCAGCGTAGATCATCGACTAAGGCGACCAAGGCTGTCTCGGTACCATGCCCCGGCCTGAAACCAGACTGTGCCGGATCTAGAAAATCAGTGTCAACCAAGAATGCCTGGAGTTGCGCGGCCACCACACGTTCCATGATCTTGCCCAGAAAGGGAAGATTGGAAATAGGCCGATAGTTCTCCCATTGAGTGGGGTCCAGTGATGGCTTCTTCAACAGCGGTTTGATCACAGCCATTTTAAGGCTCGCTGGAAATATGCCATCCCGAAGGGAGGCATTCACCACCGCCTTCACCCACTCGGCCAATCCCCCTCTGGCTTCTCTCACCAGCCAGGATGGGCAGGGGTCCAGGATGCATGTGGTAGCCCTCGCCTCTCCAAGCACCTTGTCCACATCCTCGAGCTCAACCAATTGAAAAGAATCCATCAAAATGGGACAAGAAGATGCTCGTGTTACATCCCCGGAGACTGCCGTTAATATGGTGTCAAAGCCAGAACAGATCAGAGCAACTTTGTCCGCAAAAAACCGAGCAAATGCTTCACAGCGGGCTGCCAAGATGTCAGGGATCCCATCTTAGCTATGAATGTGTTTAATATATGTCAGATGAAGTGGTTTTTAGTTTTTTGAAAACATTGTTGTATATGTTTTAGATTTGTTTTAGAATTTAACTGTTGATGTGACAGAAAGGATTCATGGCTGTTGTAGAGATTTTCTTGTTATTGCTATCGTATGTTATTATTGTGTGTTTATTGCATTAGATTGTATTTAGGTCAGCCCTCTACATTCACTGGGGTTAGAGAAAAGTGAAATATAATGAATAAAGGTTTTTTTTAAAAAAAAATCTGAGAAAACACCACTAGGAATGTCTAGGTCCCCCAACATAACTCTATGGTTAGCTTCTGCTGGAAGCTGACTCTGGAATTATCCTGGACAACCTAGAAATTCCTAGAGTGGTAATCTCTTTAAGAATCTTTGTATTCTTCAAAATTACAGAAGAAAGGTGACCATAAAGTCACGCTGTAGATCTTTGAATTCTTAGAGGGAATGTTTTAATCAAATCCATAAAAGTCAACCCTGCAAATATGGGCTGTATTATATCACTTGCCATCAGTGATTGTAGCTGAAGATGTGTGTGTGTGTGTGTGTGTGTGTGTGTGTGTGTGTGTGTGTGAGAGAGAGAGAGAGAGAGAGAGAGAGAGAGAGAGAGAGATATTCTGGAAGAGGAATGTCCTTGTGAAATGACTTATCCCTTTTCTTTTAAAGTAGAAGATACACTTTTCTGATTGTCCAGTTGAGATCACTAGTACTTCTGCCTTTAGAAAACCCCTATACTTAAAAAGAGGCACTTCTGTGAAATGTAATATAGCTTCACTACCAAATGTACGTGTAAGTTACAGCAACGAAAAAAATGTAAAGCCAGGAATTTTTGGTGAAACGTCACAGCAAAATCATCATTATGTTTGGCTTTTTAACTTCTGTCATAACAGAGATCTTGGAAACTGTTAGAGGATACTGTTAAATAAAGACACTTGTCAAGAAATTTTTTGGTTTAATGAGCTAGTTAGAATTTTAGCTCTGTTGTGTGTGACTAAAATGATCATTCTCTTTCATTTAGGAAGAGCGTGTTTTGGCAAGTCACAGCTCTGGAATGTAGAAAGACATGTTGTTGCAATTAAGAACAAAAAGCTTCTATATTAACTGTGGAGCAGGGTTGACTGCTTTCCTTGAGAGTATGCTTCCATTCCATTATTATATTAATAATAATACAATAATACACCTTGAGGTGTAACATGGGTTGTTCTGACAGCAAGAAATCACACTTTTTCACATAGTTTCTATTCAGATCTAACTCATTGTGCTATAACAGAGATTTCATGGTAAGATTTATTCAGGGGAGTTTTTTCACTGTCTTCCTTTTAGACTGAGAGAGTATTACTTGCTCAAGGTCTTCCATGGGCTTCTAAGCCTTGATCTTCCAGAGTCAAGGCCCAACTTTCAAACCACTGTACCTGACTCTCAGGTACTTGAAGAACTGTGAAGATTTTATTCAGTACAAAAATATGTTCATCAGAATTCCCCACTATTTGAAAAACATATTTGGGGACACTTTTGAATATCTGCGCAGAAAATGCTGTTTTCTGTGCAAAACACTACATACAAATTTTGTGCAGAATAAATTCTGAATTGTGAAATTGTCTCACAATGGGAATATATATATATATATATATATATTCCTAAAAATCAGTAGATGACCAGATCTTTCTGAAAGTTTGCAGGGATGATGCCCTCCTCAGGTTTTGTCACCGTGGAGAAATTCAAAATACTTTTTTTAAAAAAATGTAAAAACTTTTAACATTTCCTAAAAATCAGTGGATGATTAAAACATTTTGAAACTGGGTAGGCTAACAATTTCCAATGTGGCTTACAAGTGTGGCAAGTTTCATGAAATGAGCCTCACAAGTTTCCCCATTGGCACTAATGGACTGAATCTTACTGAAACAATAACAAAACTCCAGATTTCGAATTACAAATCAACCCTCCCCCCCAGTCTGAATCTTCCTGAATCTTCCCAAAATGAAGGGGGTATCCACATTTTGAAATGGAAACAAAACAGATTTCTGCTGTTTCACACACCTCTACTCATTTTCACAGATTCCAATAGCTATGTTGTTGATGCTCCTTGTAAAGGTAAGAAGTAAACACAAGTTTTCACTCCTGCCCAAATGTTATTTCCTTCTTATTTTCTAAGAGTGCATCTATATTGTAGAGTTAATGCAATTTGACACAGTTTAACTGCCATGGATCAATGCTAAGGATTTGTAGACTGGTGAGTTATTGGGACACTTTGGCAGAGAATGCTTGAGACCTTTTAATGCTACAGCTCCCATGATTCCATAGCATTGAGCCTTGGCAGTTAAAGTGGTGTCAAAGTGCATTAATTCTACAGTGCAGATGCATCCAGGGAGGAGGGTTCCCTCTCAAATGGAATATGAAGAAATATGAGGGGCAAAGACATCCATATCAATCTTGGCACCAATGCATAGTATGTTGAATATTGACACGCGTTGTCCCAAGTCCAACTCATCTGGAGGGCTCCCAGTCTCTTCATCCTGTAAGAGCCAATGAGATGCAGTGGTTTGAGTGCTGTGCTACAAGTCTAGGGGATTTGAATTTGAAATCCATTTGTTAACCATGGGCAAGTCACACTTTTAGCCCTTACAGAGCAGCACAGGAAAACTTCCTCTGAGTAAATCTTGCCATGAAAATCCTGTTATAGGATCATCATAAATCAAAGTAAACTTGAAGGCATATAATAACTACCATTAAATACTTTTTAGAGTATCCTGAGCACATGGAGGCAGATCAGTTGTATATCGTCCCATTAGCCACTTGCTAAGATTTTAGTGATGCAATCTCTATGTTATGCTATTAATTTGTTTTCATATTCTGTACAGTATTTGCAATATATATTTAATCTCAGCAAAGCTTGCCTTCATCCATCAAAGCCAAATGTCTCCTTTCAGACCATTTGTTTATTCTTTTCAAATACTTGTCCTTCATTTCAGTTCTTTTCCCAAGGTACACACTGTATGCCTGTTGAATGTCCTTCAAACATGCACAAATATATTCTATTAATGAATGGTGCTGAGCTCACTTAAGGTTACTTCTGAATCCACAAGCAAACTAAGCAAAAATGGCAGGGGTCTATTCTGGAATTATATTTGCCTAAGGAGAGGAAATACATACCACAGAATCCTATTGATGTCACACATTCATGTGGCTATACTTTTTTGGTCATTGTGGAATAGATGGTTAAGCCAATTTATGATGGCTTAACTAGAGTGTCGTAAGTTTACCAGTTCATATGGGCCTAAATTCTATTGTTTCTTCAAATTAGAGTACAGCCATTGTTTCAAATTTTATTTCCAATCCTAGATAGAAATGTAACAGGAGTGGGCAGTTATTGTCCACTCCTGTTAAATGTAACAGGAGTGAGCAATAACAGTTCTAATCTGTTACTTAGAAGATGAGAAAACCATTTAATTTTATGGCTGTTTCTTCAACAGCTACTCCATGTTGTACAGATGCTTTCAGGATACTGTACCTCCATTGGAAAACAAGTTATATGACTCAGAGTTTCCTTACAATTCAGAATAGATAGGGAGGACTCATAATACTGGGAGAGCCTCAAGAAATTTTTATATATTATATTATATATAATGTATGTATATCAAGCATGGGTAAACCTTTTGACACAATGTATTTTAAAATTTGACATATGGGGTGGCCCAGTGGCAGATGAATGGAGGGTCTTTGTGTGAATTCATTGAAAAAACATGAACAAAATCACTAAACATACTTTCTTTGTAGTGCCAAAAAAGGGAAAGAAAGAAAGAAAGATGGAAAGAAAGAAAGAACATTACAATATTTAAAATGAAGGATAATTTTAACCAACATAAACTTAACAGTATTTCAGTGGAAGATCCCAGGGCCATCCAGTCCAAGACTCTTCTGCCATGGAGGAAAAGCACAATCAAATCACCCCTAATAGATGGCCACACAGACTTTGTGATGACGATGATGATGATGATGATGATGATGATGATGATAGTAATAGGAGCAACTCCAGGGGCCATACAGTTCAACCCCCTGCCATGCAGGAAAAGCATAATCAAAACACTCCCTAAGCAGTGGGAGGGAAATAGGGATTTGGAAACAAGGAAGGCGAGGGGAAAAGAATCTGGGTGGTGAGGAGGGCAACAGGAAAAGGGGTCTGGAAGCAAGGGGGAGAGTTTTTTGGCATGGGGGGCTGAGCAAAAAAGGCTTTTGGTGCCAAGGGTAGGGAAGGCTTTTGACGCAAGGCGGCTGAGGGATAAAGGCTTTTGACAGTGAGGGAGGTTGGAAGAAAAGTTTGGAAATCGGAGGAGAAAAGCGTGGAGCTCCTCAGTATGTTTCATGAAGCCCAAGGGCTCCACAGGGCACTCTTTGAAAACTGCTGTTCTAGTGTGATGAGCACTATCCATTGTAACCAGGACCTGTATCTCACAATGTATCATAAATTGATTACTGGAGTTACCAGTAGAATGATGCAACTGTTGAAAAAGCAAATGCAAACTTAGACTATATTATCAGAAGTATAGTGTTCACAATATGAACAATAAATAGTTCCACTCCATTCTATGCTCACCAGACTGATTTAGAACCGTATCCAATTTTGGATGCCCCATTTTAAGCAGGACGATGATGAATGCAAGCATTTTCAGAACAGAGCAACCGGAATGGAAAAGGAATCTGGAAACCAAATGAGGAACAGTTGAAAGAGTTGGATATGATTAGCTTGGCAAAGAGAAGATGAAGACCTGAGAGCAGGTTTTAAATATAGGGAGGTCTGTCATGCAGAAGAGGGACATGTTTATTCTCTGTTATTCAGAGAGCAGAAGTTCAAGAATGAAGAAAGAAAATCCAAGGAAGCAGATGTCAGCAACACATTTATAGAATCTTCCTTAATAGTAAGAGCTGTTTGAAGTGGAGTTGTCCAACTGTCTCAGAAGGCAGTGGGGGTCTCTTTCACTCATGGTAATTAAGTAGAAGCAGGATGGCCATCTGCCTAGGAATACATCATTGCATCCGGAGCTGGCATAGAGCAAGGAGTTGGATTAGATTACCTCTTTTACCATTCTGGGAGCTTGTGTTTTTAGTCCATCATCCAAATGACTCTTGGGAGTCTGTAAGGAAGTTTCTTGCTGTTGCCTTTTCCACATTGTTTTTCTCCAGTACCTGACAATTACCATATATACTCATGTATAAATCAAACACATGTATAAATCAAGGACAGGATTTGAGGCTAAAACTATGGATTTTGATAGAATTTGTGGTTAAGTCAAGGGTCATTCTTGAAAGCTGGTCAAATACCAGAACTGACTCAGAGGACTAGTCATCCCTGACACCACTGCTGCCATTTTCCTGCCTATATACAAAAGCTTTTGTCACTCTACTGATATGAGGGATGGTTTCATTTTTTTAAAGTAAAAGTAATGTACCTTTCAGAAAATGAACCACCCCATCTCTGAGCACACTGGTAAGAAGTCAGAACTCTGTCCATGCTAGAAGAAGCTAAAAGAAGGACTGACCACCTCTACTCTCGTGGTGCTCCTTTGAGGGGAAGTACTCAAGAGCCACCATGGTCACCACTACCATTTTGCACCCAGGCATTCAAAAAGGCCAGAAGTGGCACCACGACTGAGAGTAGTGTGAATCAGTGCTTCTCTCTTCTTCTCCTGAAACTGACTAACCTTTCATATTTTGCCACTCCACTCAGAGAAGGGGTGATTCTATCTATCCATCCATCTATCTATCTATCTATCTATCTATCTATCTATCTATCTATCTATCTATCTATCTATCTTCTATCTATCTATCTATCATCTATAAAGTACAGCATTTACATTGGCCTGTGAATAAATCAAACCACTTTTTTGTGTAAATTATTGGACTAAGATGTCTAGATTCAGTGAGTATATATCTGGCATTGCTTTCATTGTTCTCTCTCTCTCTCTCTCTCTCTCTCTCTCTCTCTCTCTCTCTCTCTCTCTCTCTCTCTCTCTCTCTCTCTCCCTTTCTCCCTCCCTCCCTCCCTCCCCTTTCCTTTCTCTTCCTTGCTTTCCTTCTTTTTCTTTCTTCTCCTTTCCCTTTCTCCTTCACTCCCTTGTTGTTTCCTTTCTTTCCATGGATAATATAATAGTTTCTGTTCCATTATTCTGCTAGCAGTAATCATAATAGTCTCCTGTATCAAGGTCTGAAGAAAATAAAGGCCATAGCTGCTGGTTATCCATGGGGAAAATCTAAACAGCTTGTACCTAATTTCCATAATATCAGACTTAAAGGAATAACAACAATCTTGCTTTCTCTAAAACTGCATGGTGGCATAGTTCAATCTGTCTTGAGAACTTTATTACCATTACTGAACAGTATCATTTCCAGGCAAAATGATTTTAATGTCATTAATTCTTTTTTTATATACAAACATCAATGTAGCACAAATAAACAAAAATCTGGTAAATGAGCTGCAACTGTTCCTTCCTTCACTAACTTCTGATATTTATCTCTAGATGGCATAAATGTTGATGAATGTCAGCAGAATGCAATACTGTTGCTATTGTGACATATACTAGACTACACTTTCATATCAGCAGTTGGCCATAGTAATAATTCATAAGATATACTCTATAGCGGTATAGTGGTTTGAGTGTTGGGCTAAGCCTATGCAGACCAATGTTTGAATCCCCAATGGCCATAGAAACCCACTGAAAACCTTGGGAAAGTCACACTCTCCCAGCCTCAGAGGCAGGCAAAAGCAAAAATTCCTCTGAATGAATTTTGCCAAAAAAAAAATCATGTTCTTAGATTCGCTATAAGTTGGAAACAACTTAAATGCTTCACACATATAATGGAAGATGTGGTACGATACTTTGGAGTATGTGATGTAAAGATGCAGTCAGGGTACAAGAAACATCTGATATCTGCAAATTCAAATTTAAACCAACCCAATCTGCTCTTACTGGATTATAATGTTGATCAGAACTTAGTTCTCCACTGTCTTTTATATTTTCTTCATATTTCAACACTGCTCTTGACTGAAAAAAGACATTTAGAAACTCATTCTTTGAGAGAAAATAATCAAGAAATACTTTTTTTAGAGAATACATTACTGGAAGACACTACTCTTACTGTGAATGGTTTTAATTGGATGATTATCTGCTCATAGGCTGGGATTATAATAACAGCATTTTATGAAATTCTGTACACCAAACTGGAAGGACAATTGCTCTTTAAAAGGTCGTATTAAAATCAGTTAATAAAAACACATACCTTAAATGCATGTCCTACCTAAAGCATTTAATCCTGAGAACTCCAGAGTGTATTATTACTGGGGAAATGTAGTATGATTTATTATAGTCATAGATACTGAGTGCTCTTTTTCTGCATGCCCTTGTTTGACAGGTCTCAATCGGTAAAGCAGGAGTAGGAACTTTGTAACCCAAGGTGCATCTACACTGTACAATTAATGCAGTTTGGCACCACTTTAACTGCCATGGCTTCATGCTATGTAATCACGGGACTTGTAGTTTTACAAGAGTACAAGATGTGGAATGACCTGCCAAAAGAGATTGGACAGCTAAATCAGCTATCGGAATTTAAGAGACAATTTAAAACCTATCTCTTACAGCAGGTCTCACTCAATTTTAACTATGAATTTTAAACTCATGCCTTGTGTTTACTGTATGTTAATCTTTGTTCTGTGAATTTTAATGTATGGTACTATTTATTGCACGTATTTTAATATATATATCTTTTATATAATGTTTTATAATGGTGTGTTTTTAACTGTGTTGTGCCCTGCCTCGAGACTCAAGAGGGAGGCAAGAAATAATACTCACAATAATACTTAATCAGTGGTTCTCAACCTTCCTAATGCCGCAACTCCTTAATACAGTGCCTCATGTTGTGGTGACTCCCAACCATAAAATTATTTTCAATGCTACTTCATAACTGTAATTTTGCTACTGTTATGAATCGTCATGCAAATATCTGATATGCAGCATGTGTTTTCATTCACTAGACCAAATTTGGCACAAATACCTGATACGCCCAAATTTGAATACTGGTGGAGTTTGGAGAAAATAGACCTTGACATTTGGGAGTTGTAGTTGCTCGGATTTATACTTCATCTACAATCAAAGAGCTCCTTGAATCTCATCAAAAATAGAATTGGGCCAAACTTCCCACACAGAACCCCCATGACCAACAGAAAATACTGGAGGGATTTGGGAGGAATTGACAGTGATTTAGGGGAGATGTAGTTTACCTGCCTCCAGAGAGCACTGCGAACCCAAACAACAATGGATCTGGACCAAATTTGGCACAAATACCTATGTGTTTTCTGATGGCCTTTGGTGACCCCTCTGAAACCCCCCTCATGAACCCCCAGGGGTCCCAACCCCCAGGTTGAGAAATTCTGTGCCACATAGTAAAGGTAAAGGTTTTCCCCCTGATATTAAGTCTAATCATGTCCAACTCTGGGGGTGGTGCTCATCTCAATTTCTAAGCCAAAATGCTGGTGTTGTCCGTAGACACCTCTAAGGTCATATGGCCGGCATGACTGCATGGAGTGCCATTACCTTCCTGCTGGAGCAGTACCTATTGATCTACTCACATTGGCATGTTTTCGAAGTGCTAGGGTGACAAAAGCTGGGGCTAGCAGCAGGAGCTCACCCCACCCCCGGATTCAAATTGCCGACCTTTCAGTCAGCAAGTTCAGGAGATCAGCGGTATAACCTGCTGCACCACCAGGGACTCCTATCCTGCTACATAGTCTCCTTTATATCGGAATCTCTTTATCTATCTGATTAATTGATTTAAATAATTATGCACCTTGTTTCTCTAAGTTTTTTTTTCCTAACAAATTAACTGACAGCATCAGCCAACTGGAGTCCTTAAGAGTTTTCCAGACAAAACAATCATGGACATTAAGGTGGGAAATGACAACTTGATATCTAACTTTTTTATCTTGGTAAATGGTGTCAGCCTTCTGTGTATTCATTAACCACCAATTTGGTGGGCAATCGGCTCATTGCACATCGGGGTGCCAAGATTGCTACACAAAGGAAGCAAACAAAGGTGTGTTTGAAACTCCAGTATATGGCTGAGCACTTCTACTGTTTTATCATGACATCAGTGAATTCTTGCTTTGAAATGAGCTAATTATTAACCCAAGACAAAACAATGGGTATTTTATTTGTGCAGCAAATTATCTTTGAGCAAATAAAGAGAGGGGGAGGGGCAGTTTGGTCACTGTGCCAAGGCTATGATGAGTGAAAATAGTATTTAGTTTAGATTGTTGGCGATGGGTTGGTTTCAGAGAATAACAGAAGTAAAACGAACAAGAGATTAGACTAATCACTTACTCATCACTCCAAAAGAGAAAATGCATCATCAAAAAAAGATATCAGAGTCCAAAGCTATTTGTATATCAGACTGGATATACGAGAGCTTGACTTTTCCCTTGGAATGGAATCATAGAAAGGCTGCACCACTTCAGCATACTGTAAACATCCCTCAGAGTTATTTGAAACTTGCATTTCTTGTTGCTGTTGGTGTTGTGTGCCTTTCAAGTCATTTCTCACTTACGTGATGTGACTCTAAGGATAACTTATTACAGGGTTTTCGGGGGCTGAGAGAATATGTCTCATTTATAGTCATCCAGTGGGCTTTCATAGCCAAGCAGAAAAATGAACCTTGATCTCCAGAGTCATAATCCAATACTCCAACCACCCATTACTGAATATCAGAATAGTGCAATATGTGCAGATCAATGGCAATGGACAAGGCTTACTATTCATGGCACAATTGCAACGACCAGAAGCAATGCACATTTACAAGTTAATCTATTGACTTTAACATGCCACTTTATACACAAAGAACCCAAGTGCATAACTACTTGTGCTACCATCCTCTGAATATACCTTCTCCAAAATAGAAAAATCTCACCACATGTATAGCATAATCAATGTTGGATGCCACCCAATGTGTTTTTTCTTATTTAGCCTAAATTAAGATGACTACACTGAGACAGGCAAGAGAGGACTAATTCTAATTAAAAAGTTAGATTCCAAGAATAACAGAGTTGGAAGAGACCACATGGGCAATCTAGTCCAACCCCCTGCCATGCAGGGAAAGCACAATCAGTCTACCCCTGACAGATGGCCACCCAGCCTTTGTTTACTAGCCTCCAAGGAAGGAGCTTCCACTACACTCTGAATCATAGAATCATAGAATCATAGAGTTGGAAGAGGCCTCATGGCAGAGTGTTCCACTGCTGAACAGCTCTTACAGTCAGGAAGTTCTTTGTAATGTTGAAGTGGAGCATTAGAACAATCCCTTGATCTAGACAATATACTCCTTTTGATGTAGCCCAAAATCCCATTGAGGATTTTAGCTGCTGCATCACACTGTTGGCTCATGTTCAACTTGTTGTCCATGAAGATGCCAAGATTTTTTTCACATGTACTCTTGTCGAGCCAGACGTCACGCATTTTGTACCTTTGCATTTCATTTTTTCTGCCTAAGTGAAGTATCCTATACTTCTCCTTGTTGAAATTCTTTTTTTTTTAGTTTGGGTTCAGCTCTCTAATCTATTAAGGTCATTTTGAATTTTGACCCTGTCCTCCAAATTATCCCTTCTAATTTGGTGTCATCTGCAAACTTGATAACCTTCATCCAAATAGTTAATAAAGATGTTGAACAGTATTGGGCCCAGGTCCGAAACCTGTAGTACTCCATTATTCACTTCTTTCCAGGATGAAGAGGAACCCTTAGGGTTTGGTCTCTTAACCAATTACAAATCCACCTAATAGCAGCATTGCCTGGCCCACATTTGACTAGTTTGTTTTCAAGAAGATCATGCGGGACCTTGTTGAAAGCCTTACTGAAATCAAGATATGCTACATCCACAGCATTCCCTTCATGTATTAAGCTTGTAACTCTATAAAAAAAGAGATAAGATTAGTCTGGCATGACTTGTTCTTGAGAAATTCATGATGACATTTAGTAATCACCTTTCTAAGCTATTGCAGTTGTTGTTTATTCATTTAGTTGCTTCCGACTCTTCACGATCTCATGGACCAGCCCATGCTAGAGCTCCCTGTTGGTGGTGACCGTCCCCAGGTCCTTCAAGGTCAAGCCAGTTACTTCAAGGATAACATCCATCCATCTGATTACAGACTGTCTCATTAATGATCTGTTCCTGAATCTTTCTTTGTATTGATGTCAGGGTGACTGGATGGTAATTGTTTTGAGCCCTCCTTTTTTCCCTCCTTGAAAATAGGGACGACATTTGCCCTCTTCCAGTCTGTTGGGACTTTTCCTGTTCTCCAAGATTATTGCCAGATTAATGGATTCTGTGAGTACTTTCAATGCTCTTGGATGCAGTTCATCTGTTCCTTCTTTACCTATTTTCGGTTGCATCTCCCCTATTACCTCATCCACTCTGTATTGCTCAGGTTGAACGCCAATCTCCTTTTGGGAGAAGACTGAGGCAAAGAAGGTGTTGAGCAGCTCAGCCTTTTCCCTATCTCCTGTTAGCACTTCACCACCTTCTCTACACAGAGGCACTTCTATTTCTTTTTTCTTCCCTTTTCTACTGACATAACTAAAGAACCCCTTTTAATTGTTTTTAATCTCTCTGGCAAGCCTGAACTCATTTTGCACCTTAGCCTTACAAACCTTTTCCCTACATATGTTGGTTATTTGTTTGAATACTCTATGATGATTTCCCCCGTTTTCCATTTCTTGTGCATGTCTCTTTTAAATCTTTGCTCAGTTAAACGTTCTTTGGACATCTACTCTAGTTGTTTTACATTTCTATTTTCTTCTTCTTGCTGTTACTGTTTGCAATTGTGTCTTCAGTATCTCACTTTTCAGAAACTCCCATCCATCATTAACTCCCTTCTCTTTTAGTATTTCTGTTCATGGAATCACACTCAGTATTTCCTTAAATTTCCTGAAGTCAGCTCTCCTAAAGTCTAGAATGCATGTTTGACTTCTTTCAGTTTCCCCTTTCCTTTGTATCACAAACTCCAGGAACACATGTTCACTCTCATCTAAGGATCCCACCACTTCCACTCCATTGACTAGTTCCTCAGTGTTGGTTAGATCAGATCCAGAACAGATGATCCCCTTGTTGCCTCTGCTACTTTCTGGACAATAAAATATTCTGCAAAGCAAATGAGGAATTTGTTGGACTTTGTACTCTTGGCAAAGTTTGTTTGGCAAAGGAGGCAAAGGAAGACAAGGGCAAAAATTCCTTTTGAACAAATCGTATCAAGAGACCCCCATGATAGGTTCACCTTTGGTTTGCCATATGTCAGAAATAACTTGATGCCACACAACAACAAACTTATATCCATGTAAACACAAGCATTTTGAGTGTATGGTTCATAGAGATAAAAAGAATATTTGAAAATATTTGAATTAAAAAAAACCCTGATGAGAAGCATTAGACTGTCGCTCAGACATTTAGTATTAGGGAACTGTCAAGAAGTACATACCAAATACCATTGTCAATCTGCTAGGATTATACTATTTGATATGATGTCTCTCTTTCTCCTGAGCTCTGTCCAGCCCAGTTGACACCAGTCTGTTATGTTTTTATCCCATGGTGGTTGCCCTTCCATCATGAGATCTGCATGGGTTTTAGGGTTCCTGTGAGACTTAACATTTCATAGGAGCCCTGAAGTCTTGCAATAGACCTTCTTTCACGAGAATAGAGGGATACTTATGTAGGCTTTCCTTGTGTTTCCCTGGTTTATTTCCAGAAAACTGGGAACCTTACCACCTCCAACAGACTGCTGTCTTCCTTCCCCTCAAAATGCTTTGATTCCTTCAACCCCAACTCTGAGTTACCACATTAGCTAGTTAGCTCTCATGTCCATTTCCACAATGAACTGAGATCAAAGCAGTTCTGGTCCACCTCAAAACCTTAATCTGTTCTGCTTCTGGTGACATCACAAGAACCTTTCCTCATGATATTTGGTCTTGAAAAATGGAGAAACCTGTTGCTGTTGACTTGGCAACCCTACAAGAGTAACTTTGGTCCTAACATTCAGCAGTCTGAGTAAGTAAGAATATTGCCAAAGATACAGAATCACAGAATCATAGAATATGTTTTCTTTTATATATATATACCAGTGTGTGTGTGTGTATGTATGTGTATGCATGTGTGTGTGTGTGTGTGTGTGTGTGTATATATATATATAGTTTTGCTGAAAGCCTTCAGGTTGCGGTCTGGTTTTGGCATGAGAAGCAGTCTTTAAAGATTTTATTGATATTATTTTTATTGGGCTGGTTTGAACTAATGGCATACCATTAAACTGGCATGGTCGGCACAGAAATATTTCACACAGCTGGGGGCTGTCAGTGCTGGGAATAGTGAATAAAGGGGCCCACAAACAAACAGCCCACTTGAAACATTTACAGGCACCCTGGCATGTATCCAGATTTATTATTATTTTTTCCTCTGCATGCCAGAAAGCAGGGCTCTGTTTCAGTCATTGGTTCCGATTCTGTACCATTAACTGACCTTTTAGGTCTCTGCTTTCAAACATGGTGCCTTAAAAACACCCATTAAGATGTATATTTTAGCCTGCTTTCAACAGCATATCCCACGCATTCCATTCCTTAAACTTTATGATAGGATGATCAAGCAGGTATGCTACCATATAAATCTGTACAGTGTTATTCAGACTTATGATAAACTATGCCTGAGTTTGAGGTGTGTGGTTCCAGCAGCAGCAGATTTAGGAGGTCATAACCGTAGCTCTAAAATGTCTGGACATGATCTGACTCTGAGCAAAAGGAGGGGATAAGGAGTTGAAGAGATGACATGATGCCCTTTTTCAATTTTTTGAAAGTATGTTGAAGATGGAGCAAAATTGTTTTCTGCTGCTCCAGAGTCTGGGCATGGAGCAATGGATTCAAGCTGCAGGAAAAGTGATTCCACCTAAACATTAGGAAGAACTTCCAGATGGTAAGAACTCTGTGACAGTGAGATATGTAACCTTGGGGTGTGATAGAGTCTCTTCTAGAGATTTTTAAACAGAGGCTGGATGTCCATCCTCTGTTTTGATTGTGTTTTTCTGCATGTCAGGATGGGGTTGGACTCTCCCTTCCTTGTGATCTCTTCCAATTCTATGATTCTCTCTGGGAACCAGAGTACTTAACATCCTATTTAAGTGTATTAAAAATATGTATATACTAGGCTTGTCCGATCGATGGAAAAAATGTTTCAATTCTCGTTTCTAAAGTAGGGGGTGCCAGATCTTCGATATAGAAATTATTTCTTAATTTTTCACCCAAAATGTTCGGATATTTCTGAAAATTCGTAATGTTTCTAAAATGGCGGACGCGCATGCGCAATCGCCAATAAACAGGAAACCGGGGGGGGATTTTCTGGGGGTCTCCCGCCCTCATTTCTTGAGCTATTCTCATCAAATTTGGTACAGTGGAAGAACACATTCCATACTCTTTGCTCAACAAATTGCAGAATGTTTCCTGTCTCCTATGATTTTTGGTGAATTTTCATAACTTTTTATAATACACTATTTTTCAATATTTGAAGAAACCTGTTCCTGGTTTGAAAGTCTTATTTCCTGTTCAATTGGGTTCTTATCACTGTAAAAGTCCCTCTTCTACTTGTGTAGACTTTGGATTAGAAATGCAGCACACGCCAAGCAATGCCTTGACAGGATTGGCAACGTCCTTTGGAAACTATAAATTGCCTTTGAACCTTTTGATCAATGGTGCCACTGGCTGACCTTGTGATTGCAAAAATGAAACTCTGGCTGAGGACTTTGGATTAGAAATGCAGCACACGCCAAGCAATGCCTTGACAGGATTGGCAATGTCCTTTGGAAACTATAAATTGCTGTGGACCCTCTATTGAATCAAATCAATGTCTGACTTTGTGATTGCAGAAATAAAACTCAGCCCAAGGCTTGGGAATAGAAATGGAGCGTGAGGGAAGCAATGTCTTGGCGGGTGCCCCATGTCCTTTGGAAACTATTTCTTCCAATGTACCCTTTAGGTTTGAAAACAATGTGTGTATTTGTGATTGCTGTAATAACACTCAGCCCGGGGGCTTGGGATTACAAACGGAGCGGGAGGGAAGCAATGCACTTGCAGGAATGCAGACATCCTTTGGAAAATAAAAGTTCCCTAAAGCCACAGCAAGGACTCTGCCACAAGCCCCAAGCCAATTTCCCAAAAAATTTTCAAAGTAAAGCACCCCAAGCTCTGCACTTGCAGGAACGCAGACATCCTTTGGAAAATAAAAGTTCCCTAAAGCCACAGCAAGGACTCTGCCACAAGCCCCAAGCCAATTTCCCAAAAAAAAACACAATATCGAACCAGCAACAACAGACAGACACTCTACCCCCAATAGCCAGAACAGTCACTTAGCCCTCTCTCCCCCAAGCAAGCAAGCAAGCAAGCAGCTTCCCAGTGCACGCGAACCACCCTCTCTCCTCAGTATCCTAGCCCAGAATGGCTTGGCTCAGTTGGGGAGGGGATTTTTATAGAGATCCTCCATGTGGACGCGGAGGACGCTAGCCCCCACCTTTTTCAGCCATCGTGGAAGTCTCTAATTGGCCAGGGAGCGGTAGCCATTTTAGGCTGCGCTAGGCTCCCATTCATGTTAGGTTGCAGAAACAAAATTTTTTTAAAAAAAAAATTAAAAAAATATATTTAAAAAAAATTTGGAAGGAAAAAATTTAACGAAAATTTTAAGAAACAATTAG
Source organism: Anolis carolinensis (assembly GCF_035594765.1). Taxonomy (NCBI): domain Eukaryota; kingdom Metazoa; phylum Chordata; class Lepidosauria; order Squamata; family Anolidae; genus Anolis; species Anolis carolinensis. Next base: position 26,927,974 of record NC_085841.1, on the reverse strand, counting down.
AGAATGGGCCAACGATGGTTCGAATTACATTGCCAGTTGCGCCCAGGGAAAACGTTTCAATACTCGTTTCAAAAAACGAGAACAATCCGAAATAATTACGAAACGATAAGAACCCAATTGAACAGGAAATAAGACTTTCAAACCAGGAACAGGTTTCTTCAAATATTGAAAAATAGTGTATTATAAAAAGTTCCCTATCAATAATCCACAAAAAGAATGATACTAGTGGATATAGAGATGAAAATGACTTGGAAAAATCTGAGGTCTATGTCACAAGAACTCATGCTTGTTTTGTTCTGAAGGATCCCTAAGTGTACATGAGAGTATGAACAAGGGTATAATATGGATTGGATCCTGTAGATCAGTGGTTCTCAACCTGTAGGTCCCCGGGTGTTTTGGCCTACAAATCCCAGAAATCCTAGTCAGTTTACCAGCAGTTAGGATTTCTGGGAGTTGAAGGCCCAAACATCTGAGGACCCACAGGTTGAGAACCACAGCTGGAGATGGAAGTGGTAGAGTCCATGGTTTGTACAAACAGGAGTCAAGTAGTCCTTGCTGAACTAACTAGCCTTTGGTATGATCCAACTGGTCTCTTCTTACACTTTTATGTATTCATCAGACGTACCTGATATCTTTACTTAGCAGAAGCTCAAGTAATAATGCTATCAGATTCCTTAAGGAACAACTAGTCAGATCAGACAGTACCAGGTCATTGATTAATCTATCAGTGACCTGGTTATATAATGCATTGACACTTACATATATCTTACAGACCAACAGGCATGAAATACATCATAATAATAAGAATTACTTTACATAACTATGTAAGGGAATATATTGAATTCTCTTCAGGATAGCATGACTTCTGTTCAGGATCAACAGTTCAAGGAAATGTGCACAACATCCAGAAACAAGCCTAAACTTTACTTGAGGAGCACATCATGCTGGGACAAAATAATTCAAAAAGCAAAATTATGTGTATGTCTTTTGCTCAGCAACATTCCTCACTGTGTTCCTTAAAGGTTGGCAAGCACTCATATGGATGCACATCAAAAGAACAGTTATTGGCTCACATGCTGGCAAGGAAGAAGATATGAAGCTCTGCCCATGCTCTGTTTTATACAATAAATCAATCTATTCTACATGGCATGGCAGAATAAGACAATTTACTTCAGGAAATTAGATACCAGTACTAGACACACATATGAGCATGTGTGTTCATGTGCCCACACACACATACACAAAGGTGCAATCTTGCCATCTGATGCCAACATAATCATGCTAAGTATAACAGGAAACCTTTATGTTCACATAGGTCTCTGCTGTTTTCATTAGGATGGAATCTAAGAGTGCATCTACACCAGCCATGGGCAAACTTCAGCCCTCCAGGTGTTTTGGACTTCAATCCCGCAATTTCTAACAACCGGTAGGCTGTTAGGAATTGTGGGAGTTGAAATCCAGAACATCTGGAGGGCTGAGGTTTTCCCATGCCTGATCTACACGCACTACTTTAACATAGCTCAATGCTTTGAAATCATGGAAGTTGTAATTTGATGAGGATTCAGCATTGTTTGAACAAAATTGTCTTACTCAACTGCTGAGTACGTCTGCCCATGCAAAGAAGGTGGACATAGCACTGAACAAAACATCTAGAATAATCGCAGGATGACTTAAACCTACAGCTGTTGATAAACTCTACAAGTTAGCTGGCATCCCCCCCCCCCCCCCCCCCCCGATGTGCAACAGGAAGTTGCTGCTAACTGTGAGAGAAATAGGGTCGAACATTGTGAAAGCCACCCACTGCATGACTATCAGCCTCCTCCCAGTAGACTCAAATCAAGGAAGGGCTTCATGAGAACCACCACTCTTCTTAATGTACCTCCAGCAACAGCAAGAGTATCCCTCTGGGCAACTAAACCAGGCAATTCCAACTGGATGCCCCCCCCCCACAAGGGACTTCATCCAGGGGCAAACCAAGAATGGGCAACTTGGAAGTCCCTGAACAAACTCAGAAGTGGAGCTTGTCCAATGTTCTGTGATTTTGGGAGTTGAAGTCTAAAACACCTGGAGGGCTGCAGATTGTGCAGGCCTGATTTAGAGCTTGCTTATTGAGATATCAATATGCAGTTCATATTAATGCAGAGCAAGTGTACACATAAAAGTTTGACTTTTGCAATAAATGCAAAGCATTTCTGGGAAAGAAGCATTTATGCTTTCTGGGCATCCATTGATAAATGTTCCAAAATGTAAATCATGTAACTGATACCAATTTTCTTTTCTTTTTAAAAACTAATAGTTTAAATTGTTGTAGTTATTAGACCTGCATCTAACGTTAAAAGCCAAATATACAGAAAAGAAAGGGGGGGGGGGAAGGCTTCCCATCAGGACTGACTTTATTTAGCACATAGCAAGAGGGTGGTAGCTGTCTTCTTTGCTAAACCTGTGTCATAGCAGAAATGCAATTACTTTTTCCAATATTAGATCCAAAAGGTTTCAGCCAGCTTCCTAAAGATGCATTGGACCTGTGAAACAGAATGTACTTATAATAACAGTTCATGGTTCTTTGGAATATAAAACGTCAAATGCTGTAAAACACCAGCCTTTTGTCAAGTTGTCATTACCTAATTGAATAATGGAATGCAAGACAAAGCTCACCCCCCCTTCTCAAGCACATTTAGTCAAGGAGGTGGAGGATAATTCTCTGTAATTTTTTCCCTCCATCCAAACATGCCCAGTACGTGAACATCCGACGCACAAACAAAAGGCTAAAATTGCCCCTCAGTAGCCAACTATACCAACCAGAAAAGTATGCCTTAAGCTCCAAAGTCATAATAGAATTTCTGTTCTGATGAAAGCTTTGAAAACAACTTATGCAACTTGTAAGTTAAAAAGGACAGTATAATTACTGTAATCAGAACATCACAGGCCAGGCCAGAACTCAACAGAGGGTTACAGAGACATTGCATAAGAATAGCAGTGCTCGGCAAATAGCTGGACTCTGGAAAGTTTATAATTATTTTGGAAATTTCTAAGATTTCTCTTCCTTAGGTCTGAGGTAGAGGAAATTTGGCACATTAGTGAACAGGGATTCATTTTCAGTATTCCCATTCTATATGAATGGATGAAATGCTAAACTCAAGTTCTGCCACCGAAAGAAAATCCACATCCTAAGTGATGTATAATAAGGGATAGGTGGGAAACATTGTCATGTTTCCAGTTTCTATGCATGTTAAAGATAGAGAGTGAAGAAAGCTGATAGGAGGAAGATCAACTTATTAGAAATGTAGAGCTGGGGAAGGGTCCCATGGATATCATGGACTGCCAGAAAGACAAACAAATGGGACCAAGAGCAAATCAAGCCTGACCTCTCACTAGAAGCCAAGATGATTGAACTGAGATTGTTGTATTTTGGACATACTAGGAGAAGGTACAACTCATTAGGAAAGGCATAATTCTCAGTAAGGTAGAAAACAGTAGGAAAAGAAGACCACATTTCAGATGAATAGATTCACTCAAGGAAGCCATAACTCTGAATCTGCAAAATTTTAGCAGGGCCATTGACAACAGGGATATTTGGCGGTCATTCATATAGTCACCACTTACTGGCAATTAATGATCACATATCTACCAGTTGGGACATCTAAATATTCCTAGCTAGTATCCTCTTGTACAAAACAGGTGGGTTGCCATATAAGTCTAAAAGACTTCAGTTTAAAGGGCACCACCCAGTGTTGGCATGTCAGCATGTTCCCATAAAATGTTGTGCCTAATTTATTTATTTATTCTGAAATGATGTACAGATTAGGAATGTTTGTCGACCATAGTAAAAGTAAAGGTTTCCCCTGACGTTAAGTCCAGTCATGTCTGACTCTGGGGGTTGGTGCTCATCTCCATTTCTAAGCTGAAGAACTGGCGTTGTCCGTAGACACCTCCAAGGTCATGTGGCCGGCATGACTGCATGGAGCGCTGTTACCTTCCCACTAGAGCGGTACCTATTGATCTACTCACATTGGCATGTTTTCGAACTGCTAGGTTGGCAGAAGCTGGAGCTAACAGCGGGCGCTCACTCCGCTCCCGGGATTTGAACCTGGGACCTTTCGGTCTGCAAGTTCAGCAGCTCAGTGCTTTAACACAATTTGCCACCATACAGTATTCTAAAGTCATTTGTTGATGTTTGTGAATCGTCCCCATTTAATTCATGGGCATGTACTGGCACTGAAAGGTCATGACCTATTCTGTCCCTTCATTTTCTAATGATTCAGTGACCTAAGATATGACAAAAGTTTCCTGACCTGTCCTCATGACGCTTATAGAAAACAACTGGAAGACCCTGCATTTGTGGAGCTCTACACTAGTTGAGACCCAGCATGGTGAGAACTGAATAATTCTGGAAACAAGGTTTTAAATCCCTATCAGTCCATTGAAACCTACTGGATGACTTTGAGGGAATAACACATTCTCCGAAAACCCTGTGATAGGGTCTCATTAAGGTCACCAAAATTCAGAAATGACTTTGAAGGCACACTGCAACATTATTTTTTAGACTAAAGGATTTTCCAGTCAAAACATTTTCAAGCTCCAATCTTGGCCACTGAACATCATTCAACTGTTAAAACTGAATACACAAAGAGACCAAAATCATAGGCCAGAATCTCATGGAGCATTACACTGATATAGGCTGTTTACCCCAGTGGTTGTTCTGCATAGACACTTTCAAAAGAAGATCCCAATAACTGTTTGCAGTTTCCCATTCACTCACAGCAGCTCCAATGCCATAATGGAACATCCAGAAAAATGTCCTTAGAATGTCCACCACAGATATGGCTGAGATGCTGCCATCCAATCACTGACAGTCACATACAATCATACATTTCTGCTGTCTTTGTCAACAAAATTATGTCAATGGAGCATTCTATTCCTTTAAGATTAAACAAGATTTTGGACAGTGTTTCTTGAGTGGTTTTAGCACTTGTATGAAAATAATAGTTGTGGGTGGTGCAGAGATTATATGAACTCCCAAAAGCTTGGAAGTTGTGATTTTCTGGCTGTTTAAGATCTGTAAATAGAGGGGAAAGAGATATTTAGTTACAGCAAAACATACCATGTTGTCTCCATGTGTAGTCTAAATTAAACCAGAAAGATGTTTTGGCTCAAGAATGGTAACTGACATAAGCCAACACTATGCCCATAGCTACTATAAAAATCCCATTAGCAGATTGCATCAACAATGCAAATCATAAGCAAAGCATGTATCTGCAAAGTTCACAGAACTGTAACTGATAGTGCTACATTGCATGTTGGGGGAAGCATCTCAATGTCTTCTCTTTAGAGTATGCTTGATGAAAGGAATGCACTTCATGGAATTGGACAGTTGGTGTACAGGGAACTATATAGGAATAATATAATACTAGAGATGATTGAGGAATACAATCATTTTAGTTCTGATATTAAATGACCACATCCATGCTCTCGAACAGATATGTAGATCAGCATATAACTTTTCACCAGATTTATTTCTCAGAGGGTTATTATGATATACAATAAAATATACAGTTTAAATTAACTTAACCTGTATAAAATATATATTTGTAGTTAGAAGCACAATAATATTTTTTCATAAGCCCAGATTACATGTACAAGGCTAAAACTATGAGGCTAAATGTTATGTTAATTTGATTTTTGCTACTTCATTATTTGAATCATGTAGTTTCATCTGTACATGCCAAAAGCATGTATTTTAGTGACAATGTTGTGATATAGTCTAGTATGAGAAGAGGTTCATGAGGGTGACACCATGAGTTATTGCCACTATCCACTGGACAGCCATCCCTATCATTATTGCCAGTCAGTGACTGGGGATAATAGTGAAAATTCCCTTATAGTCTATCTTGAGGGAATCAGTATGGACAAGTGGTTTGAGCATTCAACTACAGTTCTGAAGACCAAGGTTAAACTCTCCACTTGGCTACAAAAACCCACTCATCGACCTTGGGTGAGTCTCACCCTTCCTGGAAACCCCATGATAGGTTCATCTTAAAGTTGCCATAAATCAGAAAAGATTTGAAGGCACATAACAACAACAACAACAACAACAACAACAACAACAACAACAACAACAATGCTACCTTGAGACAGAATACAGCATACATATATAGCTCACTGTTTGTATTTTGATATCAGATTTGAAGAATATCAGATTTGGATGATATCATCCTCGATATGATATGGAGGACATTAAATTCTGATAAACTACAGGTTGCTGTATTGCTTTGTCCATCAGATAAAATTAAGTTGAACTGAATTCAACTGAGTACCATATTTATGCTTATCCCTCTTTTTTTAACCGCAAAAAAGGGAATATGACTATTATACACTGGATTATATGAGTCTCCACTGCCAAATAATCTGGGATAAAAAGATAATCTAGGATCAGATTCTGGGATATAGGGGCAGCGTTGAAGGGGCCTCACCCAATCACTAGCTCACTCACTCGCTCACTTTCCTGTTTACCTGCGTAGCTCTTTTCAACCCAGTACTGTTGGACTCAGCCGCATGAAACACCATACCTGAAAGGTGAGGAGATGTGTGGGTGATTGAGTGATTGAGTGAGTGAGTGAGTGAAGCACCATGCCTGAAAGGTGGGTGGGAAAGCATGGTTGAATGAGTGAAGCACCCTTGCTGAACGTGGGAAGACAGGTGAGTGAGCAACTGAGTGAGTGAATGAAATGCCATGCCTGAAAAACAGACAGGTGAGTGAGTGAGTGAGTGAGTGAGTGAAACACTCTTGCTGAAAGGGGGCAGGTGGGTGGACAAAGCTGTTGTTAATGTAATGCAGCAAGATATGTGGAGAAGGAAACCTAGTTAGACTGTTTCCTGCCTTTCTCCTCTGACTACATTGTGCATTGATCATCTGCCAGCAGTACAAGGCTGCAACTCTTATGTGAGGAAAGCAAAAATAATGAAAAATAAAAAGGGGGTGACTATTACACAGGGCCAGTCTGAAGCAGCACTGGATTCGGTGGTGGGAGCAGTGTCCTGACAGTTCAGTGAGGCCAAAACCAGTTCAGCACCAATTGATGGTCGCTCACATATGTGGGTGCCTTTGCTGACGTAGGCAAAGTCACCCAGTCTTGGCCAGAAGTCTGGAGCTCCATGGTTTCCACTGAGGCCACAAACAAGAATGAAGGTAAGTGCCATCCCCTTTTTTCTGTGCTGCAGGTTGGTGGCACTGGTCCATTGGAACAGTGAGATGGCACTTATACCTTTGGTATGAAGGAGTAAAAACCAGAAAAAAAATTCGGAAACCATTTTATAAGATTGGCCATCTTCAAAATATGGGATAAATATTTTAAAAGTTTTACGAAAAAACTCCATTATGGTTATTCCCATTGGAAGCAGGGCAAAGAAGGGTCCTAGGGTGGTATGATTGGCCCAAATATAAAGAAATTTTTAAAAAAGAAGGAAGGGAGATGATAATGAAGTCACAACAGGAATTAAATACAATAAACCAAAGGATCTCATGGTATCAATACTGGCAAATAAAAGAAAGGTATAAAAAAGATAAAGAATTAGGATTCACAGAAGAAACCAACTTTTGGGATGATATAATGAAATCTGAGAAGAAACTGACATCAAAAATCTATAAAAAGCTATTAAAATGGGATATCGCAGGAAGGTGTGATGTCTCATGGGCCTTGTAGTCCCGTTCCTAGTACTATTGTGGCAGATGAGGAGGAAAACATGGGATTTCCACCGGTTCAGCCTGAATCGGAGCCCCTGCACCTGCAGGATGTTTGCCCTCAAGAAGTCAGCCAAACAAGCCTTGGGCAGAATTCTCCCCCGTTTTCTTGAAGAGACAATTATAATAGAGATAGAGGAAATAGGGAGGCGAATCGCCGGAGCGCCAGAATCGCAGCCAAACAATTAGCTGATTAGGTTTGCTTCCCTTGGGAAATTCTAAGGAGTCATGCATCTGGACAAAGTTGGGTTTCTCTTCTAGTTCTCCAGGGAAAGTGTTTTTCTGGCGGGAAACGAGACCCTATTTAGGTGTTTTGCCGCGAAGGAAACCTTGCGGAGTCAACTCGTCAGCTTGAGGGGTGAGATCGTGTGTGGGCTACGCAACTCCAGTTCCTTGTTTCCAGGACCAAGTTCCAAGCCTGCCCTGTTCCCCGGACCTAGCCACGGACCTTGTTCTTGCTTCTTGTTGCCTCGTATCAAGTCTTGTTTGCCAAGAATCTAGTTGTTTTCCAGCCTTGTTGTCAAGCTCCAAAGGACTAAAAGACCTTGTCATTTCCCCGCACTTTGCTTGGCAAAGTGTGTGTTTCGGTTATTGGATAATAACTTTGGACCTTAATATCACATATTGGACATTAATTTCCTGGACTATATTTGACCTTTCCTGAAACGTCTACTTCTGAACTATATTCTTCACTTGTTTTTATTGACTTTATATATTCATTTAATAAAGATATTAGATAGAATCCGGCCTCTGCGCATGGTTATTGGTGCTCTGTAGCCTGGGTCCTGACAGTTTGACTCCGCCACCCTAAGCACCAATTAACCTTAGGCCAGGATGTCTACAGGAACCGGGGCGGAAGCCCAACCACTCAGCTACACCATTTCCAAGGATGAATTCGACAGAATCCGTGATACACTCCGTACGCAGGAGGGAGAAATACGGGGCTTGAAGGAACGCGGTGTCCGGCTCCCTGCCCTAGCGCTTCCAACCAAGTTTTCTGGAGAAGCCTCCAAGGTTCATGTTTTCCGTCGCCAGTGCCAGGCGTACATAGAAGCCCGCCAAGCCGAATTTCCCCAAGAAGAAGTCAAAGTGGCATGGATTTACAGCCTCCTAGAAGGACCTGCGGCCAATTGGGCGACGTCGCTGTTTGATGTGGGTTCCATGCACCTAAATTCCGCGCAAAACTTCCTGAATCACCTTAAGGCGACATGGGGGATTGAGGACAATGAGGAGGCGGCCGGCCATAAACTCCGGCGCCTCTTCCAAGGGGACAGGCCGCTGTCCCAGTACATAGCCGAGTTCCGGGTGCTGGCTCAGAACACTGGCTGGAACGATGTAGCCCTCAGAGGACAGTTTCATGAGGGTCTCAACATCGAGATGCAGGAAGAAATCTCCAAGGTGGATCCACCAAATTCCCTTGAGAGACTTATCAATCAGTGTTTACGAGCCGAGGTCCTGCTTGCCAACAAAAAACAGTGGCTCCGAGGCCAGAGTGGAAGGGCCGGAGTGAAACCTCCCGCTTCCCCAACCTTTCAGCCACGTCCAGTGTGGAGACCCCCACCACCAGCCCTGAACCCCAGGGGAAGCGAGGAGGAGCCGATGCAGTTGGGCAATGTGCGCCCCAGACTAGATGTTGCCGAAAAGGCCCGCCGCCAACGTTTAAACCTCTGTTGGTACTGCGGGAATGGGGGACACTTCGCCAAAGGATGCCCAGCCAAGGGAAAGCCCACCACCCGCCTGGCGTCCTCCGCGGAGGCGGAAGCGGCCGCGGCGACTGAAACCAAGCCGGCGGGGGAAGCCAGCGACCGGGCGTAGAGAGGCTCGACAACCCGGTCAAAAACCCCGCTCAAGAGCCGCAAACCGGGGTCCTATTTCTCCTAGTGATTACGCTGTGGTCAGTGAAAAAGGGACCCGTCATGATCCATGCCATGATAGACTCAGGGGCAACAAACAATTTCATCGATAGAGAGTATGCCGACTCTCTGGGATTACAATATCACGATTTCAAGAATGCCAGAGTGGTGCAAGCCATAGATGGTCGTCCCCTGAAGACGGGCCCAGTAAGCCAATGGACTGAACCCACCAGGATGTGGATAAGGGAACACATGGAAGAAATTTCCTTCTTCGTTACCGAGGTTCCCCACTTCCCTGTGATTTTGGGGATTCCATGGCTGACGCTCCACGACCCAAACATCTCCTGGTCCAACAGAGAACTGCAGTTTGCCTCAAAATATTGCCAAAACCATTGTCTAGTAGCCAAGGTCTGCCATGCCACAGACGCTGAACCCATCATCACCTTGCCCAAGAAATACTCGGATTTTTGGGACGTTTTCAATGAAAAGGAAGCCGAAAAACTGCCCCCACATAGACCCTACGACTGTGCCATTGACTTGGTGGAGGGGGCCCCGATTCCGCGAGGACATCTCTACTCCCTGACTGAACCGGAGCAAGAAGCTCTCAGGGAGTTCATAGAGTCAAACCTTCGCAAGGGGTTCATCAGACCCTCTCAATCCCCAGCTGCTTCCCCAGTAATGTTTGTGAAAAAGAAGTCAGGGGACCTACGCTTGGTTGTGGACTATAGAGCATTGAACAATATCACGAAGCGGAACAGCTACCCCCTGCCTTTGATCTCGGACCTATTAGACCGGCTTCGAGGGGCCAAGGTTTACACCAAGCTGGATCTCCGGGGGGCTTACAATTTAGTTCGCATCAGAGAAGGGGACGAATGGAAAACCGCCTTCCAGACCAAATTCGGATTATTTGAGTCCCTAGTCATGAATTACGGATTATCTGGAGCTCCCGCAACATTCCAGCATTTTGTCAACGATATCTTCCAGGATTATCTAGATCGGTTCTTGATCATATACTTGGACGATTTTTTGGTGTTTTCTAGATCACAATCGGAGCACGGGAAACACGTCAGAATGGTGCTACAACGATTGCGGGATCATGGACTATATGCCAAGTTAGAAAAATGCGCCTTTGATCTGCAAGAAGTAGATTTCCTGGGGTACCGCATCTTGCCTCTAGGGCTCTCCATGGACCCGGCAAAAGTCTCAGCAGTATTGGAATGGCGGGCGCCAACCAACAAGAAGGAAGTACAGCGCTTCTTGGGGTTTGCAAACTACTACCGCAAATTCATCCCAGACTTCGCTCGCTGGTCTGACCCAATCACCAGCTGCATCCGTGGAAAACAGCCTTTCCGCTGGACGGAGCAAGCAGAGAAGGGATTCCAGCAGTTAAAGAAGTTATTCACGACCCAGCCAATTCTTCAGCACCCTGATCCTAAAACCCCTTTTGTTGTACAGGCTGACGCCTCTGATGTGGCAATTGGGGCTATACTCATGCAACCAGTGGGAGGGCATCTCCATCCTTGTGCCTATTACTCCCGTCAACTAACAGCCCCAGAGAGAAATTACACTATTTGGGAGAAAGAACTTTTGGCCATAAAGGCAGCTTTTGAAAATTGGAGACATTGGTTAGAAGGGGCCAAATTTCCCATCGAGGTTCATACTGACCATCGTAATTTGGAACATCTAAGAACTGCACGAAAACTAAATCAAAGGCAGCAGCGCTGGGCTTTGTTCTTTGAACGTTTTGACTTCCAGATTCATTATGTGACCCTGGCTCAGACCAAGCAAGCAGATGCTCTATCACGGAAACCGGAGTATGCTGCAGGGCGCAGAGAGACCTCAGAGTCCCGATTGCTGCAGCCGGAAAACTTTGCCACGCTCACAGTGGGAAACACCAAATCCACTCCAACTGAATCAACTCCCTCTAACCCAGAATCCCTTTGCTCCCAAGAAATTAGAGCCAGTCAACAGACAGATGCCTGGGCTCAAGAACAGATTCGCCAAGGACTACGTTTCCCATTCTCACTTAAAGATAGCCTGCTATGCTACAGGAACCATGTTTACATTCCTCCGGGCCCCGGCAGAGAAAAGGCACTTCGTCTGTGTCATGACAGCAAGCCAGCAGGGCATTTCGGACTATTTAAAACCATGCACTTGATCCTACGAGACTACTGGTGGCCCAAGATCCGCAAGGATGTGGAGAAATATGTCAATACCTGCCCTGTATGTCAACGCTCCAAGACACGAAGGGAGAAACCCTCAGGGCTACTTCATCCCCTTCCCACTCCTTCTCGTCCATGGGAGATAATTTCCGCGGATTTTATCACTGACTTACCACCCTCCCTTGGATTCACCACGATTCTAGTGGTGGTGGACCTTTTTACCAAGTTGGCCCATTTCGTTCCCTGTGATGGCCTTCCCACGGCCAAAGAGACTGCAGATTTATTCCTTCAACATATCTTCCGCTTACATGGGTTGCCCAAGAGTTTGGTCACTGACCGTGGATCTCAATTCACCTCTCGGTTCTGGAAAGCACTACAACAACTATTGGACATAGACTCTCGTTTATCTTCAGCTCATCATCCCCAAACGGATGGGCAAACGGAGCGCACCAATGCCACTTTGGAACAATACCTTCGCTGTTATGTAAACTACCAACAGGACAATTGGGCCTCCCTGCTACCTCTGTCAGAGTTTGCCTACAACAACGGTGTCCAGGCTTCAACTAAGGAGACCCCGTTCTTTGCAAACTATGGTTTCCATCCACATTTCTTCCCTTCTGTCATTGAAACCTCAGAAGTCCCCGCAGCAGAGGACTGGCTGCAGGAACTCACAGCAGTGCAAGAACTCTTGCACCAGCATCTGGATCAAGGCAAAGAGGACTATAAACGCCACGCTGACGGTCATCGCCAGCCGGGCCCCGAGATCAAGGTAGGAGATCAGGTTCTCTTGTCCACTCGCTTTTTGCCCTCCCACCGTCCCTGCCGGAAGCTAGATGCCCGTTTCATTGGTCCCTACCCAGTGGTGGCGCAACTTAACCCCGTGACTTTCAAACTACAACTTCCGCGCTCCATGCGCATTCATCCGGTGTTTCATCGCTCCCTGCTCCTTCCGGCGGATGGTGTACGCCCTGATGTCAACCGGCCGGCCCCCGCCCCTGTTTTGGTGGACGGGGAGGAGGAATTCGAGGTTCAGGACATTTTGGATTCTCGCTTTCATCACCGCCGCCTTCAGTATCTCATTGACTGGGTGGGTTTTGGCCCCGAAGAACGCTCTTGGGAAGACGCTTCCAAAGTCCATGCCCCCGACTTAGTCCGCCGCTTCCATCAGGCCTATCCTGCCAAGCCGCGGCCCCGCGCCCTGCGGAGAGGGCCCATGTTGGAGAGGGGCCTTGAGGAGGGGGATAGTGTGATGTCTCATGGGCCTTGTAGTCCCGTTCCTAGTACTATTGTGGCAGATGAGGAGGAAAACATGGGATTTCCACCGGTTCAGCCTGAATCGGAGCCCCTGCACCTGCAGGATGTTTGCCCTCAAGAAGTCAGCCAAACAAGCCTTGGGCAGAATTCTCCCCCGTTTTCTCGAAGAGACAATTATAATAGAGATAGAGGAAAGAGGGAGGCGAATCGCCGGAGCGCCAGAATCGCAGCCAAACAATTAGCTGATTAGGTTTGCTTCCCTTGGGAAATTCTAAGGAGTCATGCATCTGGACAAAGTTGGGTTTCTCTTCTAGTTCTCCAGGGAAAGTGTTTTTCTGGCAGGAAACGAGACCCTATTTAGGTGTTTTGCCGCGAAGGAAACCTTGCGGAGTCAACTCGTCAGCTTGAGGAGTGAGATCGTGTGTGGGCTATGCAACTCCAGTACCTTGTTTCCAGGACCAAGTTCCAAGCCTGCCCTGTTCCCCGGACCTAGCCACGGACCTTGTTCTTGCTTCTTGTTGCCTCGTATCAAGTCTTGTTTGCCAAGAATCTAGTTGTTTTCCAGCCTTGTTGTCAAGCTCCAAAGGACTAAAAGACCTTGTCATTTCCCCGCACTTTGCTTGGCAAAGTGTGTGTTTCGGTTATTGGATTATAACTTTGGACCTTAATATCACATATTGGACATTAATTTCCTGGACTATATTTGACCTTTCCTGAAAGGTCTACTTCTGAACAATATTCTTCACTTGTTTTTATTGACTTTATATATTCCTTTAATAAAGATATTAGATAGAATCCGGCCTCTGCGCATGGTTATTGGTGCTCTGTAGCCTGGGTCCTGACAGAAGGGAAGAAAAAACTATATGAAAAGATGGAAAGAAAATATTGGAAGGACAATCAGGAAAGAAGAATGGGAAGAAATTTGGAGAAGGAAATTAAGGTACACATATGCAACAGATCTGAAAGAGAATTGGTTAAAATCAGCATATAGATGGTATATGACTCCTAAAAAGCCTGGAAAGTTTTATAAGAACACAAATACAGGTTGCTGGAAATGCAAAGAAAAAGATGGAACATACTTTCACTTATGGTAGTCATGTGATAAAGTAAAGAAATTTTGGAAAAAAATCATAATGAGATTCAGAAAATCATAAAAATACAAATACCATGGAGACCAGAAACCTTCATGAAATGAAAATAGAAAAAAAACACAGATAAATTATTATTTCTAATGACTACGGCTGCAAGAATATGTTATGCAAGAGTATGGAAAAAAGACAAAATACTGGAAGAAGATACATAAATAACAAAAATACTAGAGATCAGAAATATGGACAAACTTACTTTCCTCATGTAAAAAAAGGGAATGAAAATGAAAGAAACAGACTGGAAACAAGTAACTGACTATCTCATACAAAAGAATAAAAAGATCTGGACTTGAAGAGAAGAAGACATAAAAAAAGACAGAAGAAGAAAGGAAGGGAGAGAGAATAGGAATATTAAAAAAAGAAGGAAAAGGATAAGACCTCAAGAAGATACCAGGAAGTCAAAAACAAAATAATTTTCTCTCTTTTATTTCTAGCATTACTATCCCTTTTTTACTTTCATTTTCTTTTTAACTTAACACTAAACCTTAATAAGTACATTATCCGATTAAATAATCTATTATCTAGAGACTTCTGCTTACTTTTTAGTACAATGGAAACTCTGTAAATGCTATCAAATATATACACAATATTTTGGATACATTGGACTTCTTTTCTATCTTATCATTTCTTTTTCTTATTTATTTCTCTAAAGCTATCTATATTTTATTATTGTAACAAAAAAATCTTAATAAAGAATATATTAAAAAAGGAACAGTGGGACTGGCTCAGCTCATTCCCAACTAATGTGGATAAAAATCGGGTTAACTGGTTTTACCCTATGTTAAGGCTGGAAATCCCTGGACATTGTCTGGATGCCCATGAGTGATTTTCAGCCTGATCAGTGGGTTGTGGCCTGTGCAGATAGGGTCTTCATTATGTTTTTTAAAACCTAACCATTCAGTCAGCCCTGATGATGGAAGTCAGATGCAGCAAAAATAAGAATGGTTAGAGAACACTGTTGCATGAACACAATGGCTTGCTATTATCCTATATGCTAGCCAGCCACTCTCAGATACATAAGAGGTGTCTGGCCCACTGGCCATGCTGGCTGAAGGATTTTCAGAGCTGTAGTCCAAAAGAGAGAGAAATTTTCGAAGCTCTGGATTCAACTGACATCCTACTGCATCCTAAGTTTAAGTAGCAAAACATTTTAGATCTGTTTTTGTAAAAGTACTTTTTTAAAAAATCTGGTGGGTTTTCTGCAGACTTCAAATAATTGCTGGTGGATTCAAATTCTTGGCTTTCAATGGCCTTCCTCTAATCGTGTCCCATCATCTTCCTTATTGTTTTTTCCTTGTGGGAGTTTGGCAGCTTGCAATACCTAATTGGTAAACTATATTTGATTAAAGGCATTTTGCTTACAGAAATGGGGCTGCTGGCAATGTTTCCATTATTTCAGGCTACAGGACATTAAATTGTCCTTTTAAAGTGAGTGGCTTTCAGAGTGGATAGCTGCAACTTGGCTATTGATGAAAACTGTGTTTTACAAAGCCAGCTGAACATCAACAACAACATCATCTGTCATTGTTTATTAGGGAAGACAACCAGAGTACCTTGGCTTAAAAAGAAATGGTTTGGGATCTGTAAGGCTTAGTGCATGAAAGAGAATGTACAAAACTGAGCAGACTGAGAATGCAATTCTATGTGTGTTTATTTAGAAAACAGGGCCATTGACATTGATGGGACTTAGTCCCAGGCATGTATAAGAATACAT
Organism: Anolis carolinensis; assembly: GCF_035594765.1. NCBI lineage: Eukaryota > Metazoa > Chordata > Lepidosauria > Squamata > Anolidae > Anolis > Anolis carolinensis. Next base: position 26,912,105 of record NC_085841.1, on the reverse strand, counting down.
CCCTAAGCCTTAATAATAATAAATAAGAATAATTTTATTTTTGTATGCCACCTCCATCACCCCAATGGGGACTCAGAGAGGCTCACACAGGGGCAAGCCCAATACAATCATATAATATCATAAAAACAACAGTTAAGACATCAAGGAATGCATTAAAGAAACAAATTAACAAGTCATGATTTAAAATAGACATAATTAAAATATTAAACAATCATCCGAGGTATTAAAAGGTCCAATATAGGACAACAGTCTGGGTGACAGTCCAGCCTTGTTTGGTTCCACTTCTTCATTTCAAAAGGAGGACTAAAAAACAGGTCAACAGCCAGTGGAGCATTTGGGATAGTGGATCCTTGTCACCAACCACAATTAACACCCCATCTGTGTTGGTATGCTTCAGTGTAGCAACAAATATATTTTGTAGCACCTTTAAGACTAATCAAAGTATTTCATGAGCTCCAGTCCATTTTTCTAATGCAAGCCTCGTTCACTGGTATGGGGCTCCACTTTGCATGTAGCCTTTTTCTTGCCACTTGTATATTATTCATCAAATTAACAAAGCAGCCCTCTCAGGCAAAAGATTAGGAGAGACATAAAGCTCCCATAGGTATTATACTATCATTGGAAGGCTTTGCATCCCAAATAAAATATGGCAGAAAAGTCACAATAGCTTTAAGCATTGACTTCTTGATTCTTCTAGATCCTGGGGTAGTTTGTCTACTTATGAAATAAGAGGGCCTTCTAATGCCAGTCTCTTTGCTATGCTGCTTTTGTCCTTGAACTTCTGAAAAGGCGATCCTGTAGGTAACCATTATCCAAAACATTAAAGTGCTTTAAAGTTCAAAACCAACACTATACTTTGCCCAGAAACTAATTGGCAGCCAGTTGAGTGGCTTTAGTATGATATTTAGTATGGATGTTCCTGCAACCAATCTGGCTGCCATATTTTGAACCAACTGAAGTTTCCGAACTTGGTACAAACTTGGAGCAGCTAGCATATCAGACAAAAGTGATAGTAAGCACTCCTGACTATCACATCCACCTGGGCTGAAAACTGAAGAGACGGATCCAGGAGCACTCCCCAAGCTGTGAAAACAGTCTTTCAGGGGGAGTGTAACCCCATCCAGGACTGGCTGATACACTTCCATCCCCAGACTAGGACCCTTGATGGCAAGCACCTCTGTTTGTCTAGATTCAGTTTCAATTTGTTTCTCCTCATCCAGCCCATTACCTCCTCCAGGCATCCATTCAGAGGAGACACAATATCCTTACCTGAAGCTGTTTTTGAAGACACGGAGAAATATATTTAGGTGTCATCAGCATATTGATAACACCCCACCCCATGCCTATGAATGATTTCTCCCAGCAGTTTCATGTAAATATTAAAAAACACTGGGGATAGAATGGCACCTTGTGGGATGCCACATAGCTCCTTTTTTAAGGAGCAGCTACCCCCAAGTGCCACCATCTGAAACCTGCCTGAGAGCTGTGACCAGAACCATTGCAGCACAGTGCCTCCAATTCCCGACTCCCCCAGGCATTGCAGAAGAATGCAATGTTCAAAGATAGTGCAACTGTAGTGGAATAAGTCCTAGATGCCATAGAATGTTACTCTGAGCAAGGAAGCCTGCATTCACACAAGATTAAAATGCTCATGTGTGTTGCAGAGTGCTCCACTTCACACCCACAAGGCAGCTCTACATTTTACATTGATAATGGTTCTTCTCCCTTGAAACTATGCTTTGACTTGCAGCTTTAGTTTTAGACATATGTTTACACACTGCACTTCATTATGTCTCTGAGAGAAAGAGATGAATTCTTTCTGCTAATTGATGACATTTATATTGTTGGATACACATGGACAATTTTTGTGGTGTACAAATTAAGTATGACAAGCCATGTGAAAAGTTAGACATGCCTCAGTTTATAAAAGTTTCCCATATGCCATGTTTTGTCTAAAAATTTCTTTTCACAACCCCAATAAGATAGCATATAAACTTTTATGCAAGTGGAAATTCATAGTCTGTTGGGAAGAAAGGCTCCAGGGGGATGTGCGTGAAATGCATCTCGAAGACACTATTGGGCTGGCCAAAAGAGTATTACAATGATCTTTGGGGAAAAATATTTTCACACAGAGAAATGAACTATAAAAATAAGTCTGCAGCATAATTCTTTACCTGTTTTCAGAGAAGTAAGACTGCTCCTGTGGCACAGTACGTTAAAGCGCTGAGCTGCTGAACTTGCGGACCAAGAGGTGCCAGGTTCAAATCCCGGGAGCGGAATGAGCGCCTGCTGTTAGCCCCAGCTCCTGCCAACCTAGCAGTTCGAAAACATGCAAATGTGAGTAGATCTGATGGGAAGGTAATGGCGCTCCATGCAGTCATGCCGGCCACATGACCTTGGAGGTGTCTATGGACAACGCCGGCACTTCGGCTTAAAAATAGAGATGAGCACCAACCCCCAGAGTCGGTCACGACTGGACTTATCATCAGGGGAAACCTTTACCTTTACCTAAGACTGCTCCTTTATACTGTACATAGTTACTAAGGAGCCAGTTGCATTAAACAAAATAGGATTTATTTCTGAGAAATCATGCATAGGTGTGTTCCATGTGCAAGACCTCAAAGAAATGGATTTAAAAGCTTCCCTACCTGACCTTAGAAAACAGTTCACATTGCAGCAAGGTATTTGTTGTTCATGCAAAACAGATTAATCTTTTCATGGCACCAGCTGAAACCAGTTGTTTTTACTTTCAACTCAGACAGGCTAAAGATCGCTTCAGGACTGTACCATTAAAGGCTCATAACAACACGGACCCAGGTCATGCAGGAAAGCCATGACCGAGTTTTTCAAAGCAGCATTTTATGAAAGTTATGAGTTATGACAACGGATATGCAATAATCCTTATGTCGGGAGCAAGGTAGGAAATAAATAAATAAATGAATACATAATAAAGTATATCTAGGGGCCCTTCTAATCAGGCCCAAAATGTAGGACCTGTCTTACTTTTACCTGAAGTGTCCAAATGATGGCACAGATAAAAGCACATTAATCTGGAAAAAACTGGAATTTCCCAGTTTGCTCGGGATTAATTAAAGATCTAGAAAGATCCAGACATTAACCTAAGGTTTGGATCTTTCCAGATGAGGCCCTGTGGTGATTCACTCCCAGGATTCCACCCATCCCCTTTTGGGAAAAATGGGGGGTTGGAGGGGGGCTGTGGGGGCTCTCGATGTCATCCTGGGTCAGCCAAGGTTTGACCTGGGATGGCATTTGCCACCCTCAAAGGAAAGCCAGGGGTTTGGGTTGGGGGTGGGTACAGAAACCCGGGAGGAAATGGGTTAAAATAACCCACGTCCTCCCGGGTTTCTATCCTGTCTGGATGGGCCCTAGATCTCAAGTTCCTGGCTGTCACTGCGAGATAATCAAGGCAGAGACTCAAACTGCAACTAGACTTATAAGCCATGACCAGTGTAAGGAAGGTAGCATGTACTTCACTAAAGACCTAGAAAATAAGCATTTGTTCATTGGAAAAGCACACTTATATTTTTAATATTGTTCTTCTGTATGGGTTTAGCTAAAATATATTTGTTTTTATTTGTGAGCTCTCGTGACTCCCAGTTTTGGGGAAAGATGGGTATAAATAAAGGTGACGAATAGTAATAATGTTATGCTTTATTTGCACTAGCTAGGGACCCTTCCACACTACACAATTATAGTACAGTAGAGTCTCACTTATCCAACATAAACGGGCCGGCAGAATGTTGTATAAGCGAATATGTTGGATAATAAGGAGGCATTAAGGAAAAGCCTATTAAACATCAAATTAGGTTATGATTTTACAAATGAAGCACCAAAATATCATGGTATACAATAAATTTGGCAGAAAAAGTAGTTCAATACACAGTAATGCTATGTAGTAATTACTGTATTTATGAATTTGGCACCAAAATATCACGATATATTAAAACATTGACTACAAAAATGCGTTGGATAATCCAGAACGTTGGATAAGCGAGTGTTGGATAAGTGAGACTCTACTGTATTATGATTCTACTTTATTTCCCATGGCTTTTGTAGTTGACTGTTTAGGAAGAGGCATTTAGACTTCTCAAACAGGATCTATTCCAAGACCCCCTTCCCCTTGGATACCTCAAACTGTGGATAATAGTAAATTCCTTTTTTTTTTTTTGCTATACCTAAAAAGAATATAAGGTTTTAATCTGCTTAATTGATTGATATGTGTTTCAATTGCTTATATGCTTGGATTGTTTATATTTTTAAGAGATGTGTTTTATTGTTTACTTGTGTGGCATTGAATGTTTGCCTGATATGTAAGTCGTCTTGAGTCCCCTCTAGGGTAGAGAAAGGCGGGGTAGAAATGAAGTGAATAAATAAATAAATAAATAAATACCTGAACAGAAAGCATGCCACAGAATCATACTGGAGGACCTAGAAAAGCCCACAAACATTTCTGAAAGGATTCTTTGGAACAAGGAGTAAGTGAAACCATAGTTAAATCCAGGGAGCTCTAGTGTCTCATCAGATTATCAATCCAGGAACCCACAGGAGACATTTAAAGTGGAATCATAGAGCTATAATTGTGTTACAGTAGAATCTCACTTATCCACGCTAAACGGGCCGGCAGAACCTTGGATAAGCGAATATCTTGGATAATAAAGAGGGATTAAGGAAAAGCCTATTAAACATCAAATTAGGTTATGATTTTACAAATTAAGCACCAAAACATCATGTTATACCACAAATTTGACAGAAAAAGTAGTTCAATACGCAGTAATGTTATGTTGTAATTACTGTATTTACGAATTTAGCACCAAAATATCATGATATATGGAAAACACTGACTACAGAAATGCATTTGATAATCCAAAACCTTGGATAAGCGAGTCTTGGATAAGTGAGACTCTACTGTATATGAAAAAATCCTAGGGCATTAGATTCAGAAAGTCTTTGCTGCCACTTCCCAATGTTTCCAGATCAAGCCAGGATGTCCCACTGCTTTCTTATGGGCAGGCAGAAACCCACACCAATGAACTACTTTACTGACTGCCACTGTGTTTGCATGAACTTCATTGGCATTTGTGATGTTTGACATTCAAGGGGGAGCAAAAGCCAGAGCGGTGTGAATTTCACAGTTAATAAATACACAGGCATCTGAAATATTTGTGCACATCCTACGGGCTTGTGCCATTCGAGCATGTGATATTTACTAGTTTCGTCCAGGCGTTCCCACAATGAGTATGGTACTTTTTAAAATGAGAAAGATTTGTGAGCTTAAACTCTAAAGGGGAGTTAATGCCTCAACTAAGCAAATACAAGAAGGCAAGACTATGGCTTCTTTAAGAGGGAGAAATGTAGAGTGACATTTTCTAGCTGAAAATTGCATAATTATGTTTCTCTTACCTCAGGCAAGTTCTACCAGTGAACCATCATCAAAGGTATGCATTTAAGCAGGAAACCAGCATTTCTGGCTGCAAAGAAAGACTGTATTATCTCAAGCTTGTTTATTTTAAGCTGTTCCAATGAAGCCCTAGCACGAACATAGAGGTCTGCGACTCCGTATGCAGCCCAGGAAAAATGAGAAGAGGGTGGAGGTGAAAGAGATGAGGTCCATATGTCAGCTATGGAGTGAATGTGTATATCTTCATGGCCAGCTTAGAAAGTTTAACATACATCACTGAGCAACGTTGAAAGATGCTATCTGTGGGCCAATAAATCTCCAGCTTCTGCTTGGACATTCTCAACAGCAGGTTGTTTAACAGAATACATGCCTGGAAGCAATTGCACAAGGACTTCTTTAAAAACATTTTTTTGGCGGTGGTGGAGGTTACCCAGAAAATGTATCCCCATAGCCCTGCCCCATAAAAACTGCCTGATTTAGACACTGCTATTACAGCAATTTTTTAAAAAAGCTAAGGATTTTTTTTTTGGCAAGTGAGTGGTGAGTGAAACCCTTGATGAGGTTTTGGGAAGTGAGGGAAACTCTTGGTAGGGTTTTGGACAGCCTAATTTGCCAAACAGCTGCAGCCAGGTTGCTCACTGGGACTGGCTACACGGAACGGACAACCCCACTGTTGCAGGAGCTCTACAGGCTGCCAGTCTGTTTCCAGGCACCATTCAAAGTGTTGGTTATGACCATTAAAGCCTTAGATGGTTCAGGTCCAGGCTGACCACATCCCCTTGTATCAACCTGCTCAGGCCCTGAGATCTTCAGGAGAGGCCCTTCTCTCAGTCCCACTTCCATCTCAAGCTCAGTTGGTGGGAACAAGAAAGCGGGCCTTCTCGGTGGCTGATACTCAGCTCTGGAACTCCCTGCCAAGGGAAGCCAGAATGGCCCCCTCCCTGCTGTCCTTCCGGTGGCAGGCTAAAACCTTTTTATTCAGACAGGCGTTTAAAGATGAATGTGTTTAAGACCTAGCCTGTGGGTGCTGTGGTTTTATATGCTTTTAGCTTGAATTGTTTTTAATATTAATGATGTTTAATACTGTTTTTATATTTGTATATTGTATATATTAAGTTGTATTGTAATGCTTTTAATTGTGAGCCACTTTAAGTCTCCATATGGAGAGAAAAAGCAAGATATAAATAAACATAATAATAATAATAATAATAATAATAATAATAATAATAATAATAATAATAATCTCAGCCGCTATCAGGACCTCAAGATTGAACTTCAAAGACTCTGGCAGAAACCGTGCAGGTGGTCCCGGTGGTGATCGGCACATTGGGTGCCGTGCCAAAAGATCTCAGCCGGCATTTGGAAACAATAGGCATTGACAAAATTACGATCTGCCAACTGTAAAAGGCCACCCTACTGGGATCTGCACGCATCATCCGAAAATACATCACACAGTCCTAGACACTTGGGAAGTGTTCAACTTGTGATTTTGTGAAACAAAATCCAGCATATCTATCTTGTTTGCTGTGTCATAATAAAATAATAATAATAAGTGTTTGATGTGTGATCCAATACAACAGCCAGCAGAATGTCTGCTGTGGACTCATCTTGTTGTGTTTCAAATAATAATAATAAATACATCACACAGTCCTAGACACTTGGAAGTGTTTGTTTTGTGATTTTGTGATACGAAATCCAGCATATCTATCTTGTTTGCTGTGTCATACAATAAAATAATAATAATAATAATAATAATAATAATAATAATAATAATAATAATACATCCACCTTACACTTTCTGTGAACATGGGGAGCTAATCTGCAAAATGTGGTGGCAAACATAACCACCAGTTCATTAGACCAAACTAAGGCCTTATCCACTGCCATAAATGAATGTTGGGCTCCCGTGCAATTATCTATCCTTGACTTATAACATTATCATTATAGCTGTCAAGCTAATCATCATCATCATCATCATCATCATCATCATCGGCACACTGGGTGCCATGCCAAAAAATCTCAGCCAGCATTTGGAAACAATAGGCATTGACAAAATTACGATCTGCCAACTGCAAAAGGCCACCCTACTGGGATCTGCATGCATCATCCGAAAATACATCACACAGTCCTAGGCACTTGGGAAGTGTTCGACTTTGATTTTGTGAAACGAAATCCAGCATATCTATCTTGTTTGCTGTGTCATACTATGTCTTTGTGTCAATAATAATTTTATTTTTGTATGCTGCCTCCATCTCCCCAACAGAGACTCGGAGCGGCTCACACGGGGGCAAGCCCAATACAATCATATAATATCATAAAATCAACAGTTGAGACATCCAGTTTTCAAATGCAAATCAACTGCATTGAACATATTGCAGTGTAGACTCATATAACGCGGTTTAAAGCAGTTAATCTGTACTCTGAAACTGGATCATATAGGAGTATAGATTCAAACAGACACTTTGGTAGTGGTCTGTGGAGCTTTTAAAAAAGAATTATTTGCCTTAAAGGAGGCAGCATGAGGAAAGCAATAGTGAGGCTGTCTCATGGATCCATCCAGCCATTTTTGTCGCCCTGTTCAACATAATCTTGGAAGCAAAAAGCCTCCTCTATGCATAGTGTCTAGGGTCATTGTCTTGGACTCGTCAAACATCTGTCATCCCAAAGCAGCCAGTTATAATAAAAAAAAGTTGCAAATCCTCTAAAAATTGCAGAAGAGTAACATTCTTTACATGGAATCATTTGAAGTGAAACTTGCTATATTAGAATCATCATTTTTCATTGTATGCAGAAACATTTATTTTTGTAGGCCAGAATAAGCTCTTGAGAAACTGGTTTTACAGGGTTTTTAAAGCACTTTGAAAACCTGCAAACTTATTTTACTAGAGATAACTATGAGCAAAGAAAAAATGGTAGGAGGGGAATGAGAGAATAAGACTTTTAAAAGAGAAGAAAGCCAATGTAAAGGTCATTTCTAGGATATGGCAGGCAGGCAGGAAGAAGAACCAACATATCATAGTTTGGGAAAAGGAAGGGGAAACAGGTCAATATTAGTTCTTGCATCAGCTTTGTTGTTATTTGCCATTTGTTGTTACTTAATTTCAACTTATAGCAGCCCTTGATGATAGCAACCCTATGAATGATATCCAAGAATAATAATCAATTGCCTGCTCAGCTCTTGCAAGTTCAGGGCCCTGGCTTCCTCAATTCAATCAATCTACCAGTGCCATGATCTTTCTTCTACTTTCCACTTTACTTAGGATTATAGTCTTATCCTACAAAACTCATATCATCTCATAGTGTATCCGAAATATAACAGCCCTGGTCTCCGGTATCCAACACCCAAACCACTATATCACATTGCTATATGTGTCTCCAAATATTCATGTACAGTACTACTGCCTTCCTAACAAAGGGGGTAAGCTTGGAATATTTGTTTTATAGTAAAGTGTTACTTGTTAGCTTTATTTAGAAGGAATGACTTGTTAACACCACATATTTAAAATCACTTTTAAATGCTAGATATCAACCAATTTATAAAAAACACTGAAAGCGGCCGGGCTGTGGCGCAGCTGGCTAGTAACCAGCTGCTATAAATCACTACTGACCGAGAGGTCATGAGTTCGAAGCCCGGGTCGGGTTAAGCCTCCGACCATAAAAAAAAATAGCCCCGGCTTGCTGTTGACCTAGCAGCCCCGAAAGACAGTTGCATCTGTCAAGTAGGGAAAATTTAGGGACGCTTTATGCGGGAGGCTAATTTAACTAATCTACAACACCATAAAACTGCTCACGAGGAAGAGGAAGAACAGCCACCAATGGACGGTGAAGCAACAGCTCCCCCTGTGGCCGGAATCGTGAAGCTGGAAAGATGTTAAAAAATGCCTCTGTGTCTGTCTAAAACTGAATGTTGTTTGTCTGTTGGCATTGAATGTTTGCCATATATGTGTTCATTGTAATCCGCCCTGAGTCCCCTTTGGGGTGAGAAGGGCGGAATATAAATACTGTAAATAAATAAATAAATAAATAAATAATATTATTTTATTAAATTATTAACATTCCTTTTTAGTTTTTAGACTACTATTTAAAATATAGCATAAAACCTGGCCTCCATGCCCACATCATCCCAATGAGGGCTTTCATGTTGATATCACCAAAATAAATATCACTTGTTAATACCGTCCGTCTCCCCCCATTTTTAAAAGACCTGCCATTTTTAAGTGCTGTTTTGGAAAGAAAAACTGTTCACCCTCTGTTAAACTCCAAAGAAATGTATACAAACAGTTCTACATGGTTGGTTGGTTTGGTTGGTGTCATAGGGTCTTTGGGTTTAAAGGGAAATGAGGAACATTAATGTGCCAAGCAAGAATACACCAAAAAGCACTCCTGAAAGATGCTCATCCAAGTTTTGTTTGCAGACTGCAAAAAACTACTTCATCGTAGTTGAACAGCTTTTACAGCAATGAAAATTAAAGTGAAACCTGTGCCACATGTTTCGGTTGTCTCTTGAGTAACTGAGTACAGAATGTAAATGGGTTAGGGTGCTTCTGGAAACAGTTAAACCTGCATAGAAACAGGTTAAAATAACCAGCTTCTATGCAGGTTCTAATTCCCACTCCCAACCCGAACCCCGGGCTTGCTGTGCTGCTGCTATTCCTCTTTGTATCCTATCTATCTATCCATCCATCTATCTATCAATCTCCTGTCTATTAATTTGTTTAATGTCCACCTCTATAAAAGATCACATTCTATATCATCCCAATCATTTAAACCAGATTTAGATACATATAACACTGTTAACTGTGACACATTTTTCTATTCTCTGAGGGCCCTTCTACACAGCACTAAAATATGAATTTTCCTTAGGGGAAAAAAACAGGTTAGCTTGAGGGGTCCAGATGATATTTCAAGCTCATCCGTTTAAACCTGGAATAAACCTGGAATTAAGAAAAAAAAACACCTCTTAAGATCCAGATCTTAAGCTAAGATCTGGATCTTCACAGGTGAGGGCCCTGTGGGAACTGACTCCTAGTTCCTAGGCCTATTTGGGGGGGGGGGGGGGGGTGGCATAGCCATCTCACTTTTTCAAGTTTCCAAAAGCCTGGAGGAGCAGGATGGTGGCCCCGGCTCCCCTCCAAGTCTCCCATTCCATCCCCCAAAAGTGACCTCACGGGCTTGCCAGCTATGGAAGGCCTCTCTAGCAGAGCCGGTCCAACAATGAGGCGAATTAAGCGGTCGCTTGGGGCGCAAAACATATGGGGGCACAGTCGAGACTGCTTTTTCTGTTGATTTGTTGTAAAACATGATGTTTTGGTGCTTAATTTGTAAAATCTTAATATAATTTGATGTTTAATAGGCTTTTCCTTAATCCCTCATTATCCAACATTTTCATTTATCCAACGCTTTTTTCAGTGATTGGTTTGGGGGGGGGGGTGCCAATATTCTGTTTGCCTACACTTGAAAAATGCGTAGGGCCGGCTCTGCTCTCTAGTGAGCTTTGCAGTCACATCAGAATGATGCTAGAGGAGAGGGGAGGACAGGGCCTCCCTGCCTGGCAACCCTGTGGGGTAACTTTTGGGGGAGAGAATGAGGGGCTGGAGGGTGGCTGGATTCCACCCGGGATGGCATATAGCCTTTCTGGGATGGTATCCTGGGGTTGTGGGAGGAGGTGGGGACTACAATTCAGGCTTGCCTTGTGTCTGGAAGTGCCCTGAGTTAATTTTTAGATTAAATCCTCTGGATTCTGTGGATCTTTTGAGATATCTGTTAGTCTTTTCACCCAAAACAGACTAATTAATCTTTAAGGTGGTATGAGATATAATTGTGAAACATAAAACCTGTGAATGTTGCTTTGAGTGTTCAGAGATAGTTTAGACATTATTATGCAGAATTGAACGAGAGTTTGAGCCTACAGACATCTGGGTTTTCTCACTTTTGACTAAAGGGAGTCTGTTGTATTTTAGACTGCCCCTCCATATATAACGGCTGCCTCTATGCACCAAACTGCAGCACATCAGAAAGCATTACCATTTTCTAATAAGTGTCTCTTCCAGTTTGTTTTAGTATGAATTTTTAAAATATAGTTCCTTTCTAGTATCAGTTGTTGTCACTCATTCCATTCTTTAAGGGCTTACTTGCAGTGACATCTTGGATCAGCACTAGGAGTCTTCGAAGGGATGCTGGCAAATTGCAGTCTCTCAGCCCCCCCCCCCCCCCACCAAAAGGCAAATGCACCCCCTACCCCAACAAATCTTATCAAGAAAAAGGCATGAAAAATTAACCTTAGGTTCACCATAAATTGGAAATAACTTGAAGCAACACAAGAACTTTCTCTTTCTCTCTCTCACCTCCCCTAAACTCTACAATATATAGACTGGGCTGCAGTTTTCTCAGGTGATCTTATGGTTTGCTGGGCAATTTTTCTCTTATATGATTTACTTTTAAAATATTTATTTATTTAATTCATGAAGATTGTAATCTCGTATAAGGTTTATGAATTCATAACCTGCAGGTTCACGTACATGGTCCCTATGTAGGCACTGTGACAGTCCCCAAGTCTCCAGTTACCAGACAGCAGCTGTTGCAATTGATGTGGGTCTGTTTCTCTGTCACTTCAGCAACAGCTGATAGCAATTCCCACACCCAATCCCTTCACAAAAGTGCCTTTGCCATAAGGGAAAATTGCAGCAATGGTAATTGTTTATGGTAAGGGGTAGGAATTGTAGTCAGTTGGGGTGGAAAGGATTTGGGCGAGTATTCAATGTATAACACTGTAACAATTGTGTTAGACTGCAATTCTAGAAACCAGACTTCAAATCCCTGATCAACCATGGAAACCTACTGGATGACATTGTATAAGTTGCATTCCCTCGAACTTAGAGCAGTGGTTCTCAACCTGGGGTCCTCTGATGTTTTTGGCCTACAACTCCCAGAAATCCCAGCTAGTTTACCAGCAGTTAGGATTTCTCAGAGTTGAAGGCCAAAAACATCTGGAGACCCCAAGTTCAGAACCACTGCCTTAAAGTAAGGCAAAGACAATCACCCTCTAAACAAATCTTGCCAAGAAAACCCCATAATGGGTTTGCCTCAGGATCTCCATAAGGACAAAATTACTTGAAGGCGACACTTTGCTTTATAGGAACCAGAATGAATTCTTAGGACTATGTGGTGGTCTGTAGATCATTTTCTTTTGTAAAATAATTAGGCCTTCCTGTCTATTTCACTGTGATAAGTTATGAATTTGCCTTCTTCCACATTATCTTTTTTAAAGGAAGTGCACTCTCAATCTTTTGAGAAGCAGCAGCAAGCCCTTCTTTTCAAAGAATAAATCTCTACTGTTTACGTAATAGGCTTTGTTTTTGTAAGACAAACATGCTTTTAATTATATTTCCTTTGAAAAACAATGTTTTAAATTGAGGGGAAAGGGAGTAGCATAAAAAAGGAAACATGAAGAAAGGGAGAACCTGTGCTGAATGTCAGGAAAAGCATCTTTGACAGTTTGCCATCTTTGAGTGCCGAAGGGGGCCTCCAGGGAAAGGACCAGAGTAAAAGAGCTTGAACCAATTTCACACCCTGGAAAAAGATGCCGGGCTCACATGAAAGGGGGAAACAAAGAATGGCAAAAGTTATGCTGATCATCAAGAAAAATGATCCTTGACAGGAAGCCCTATTGGAGTTCTGAGGAGTTTCTCAGGGGAAGTGGTGAGTGCAACGGAGCTTAAGAAGGTTGGACACATTGCTTCAATGATGGGTGAAGTAGTACAGCAGACGAATTTTTCCCAGTGAAATGAAAAGAAACGGGAGGTAATCCTTTTTCATAAAATGGGGATAGAAATCCCCCATCTTTTCTTCAAACCCCTACAGGCCAACACTGCAGATACTAGAATAATAGAATCATAGAATCATAGAGTTGGAAGAGACCTCATGGGCCATCCAATCCAACCCCCTGCTAAGAAGCAGGAAAATCGCAACACTAGCGTGTTGATATTTTTTCTATATACCAAAGGTGTCCTTTCTTCCTAGTTTTCTCTGCAGACCCCTATAGTGCCAACTAACCGTCACCTAACTAGTGGTCGCTGATGGCTTTATGTTAACGGAGCAGTAAATCTAACTCTGAGTTTTACCTTATACTTTAAAATAAGCTATCCAAAGTGCCATACCAATTTAGGAGGTAGGGTTTAGCCCAAGCATGGGCAAATGTCATCCCTCCAGGTGTTTTGGACTTCAACTCCCACAATTCCTAACAGCAAGTAAGCTGTTAGAAATTGTGGGAGTTGAAGTCTAAAACAACTGGAGGGCTGAAGTTTGCCTGTGCCTGGTTTAGCCCAAAGGATAGCTGTTTTAGAATGTAAACTAAAACCCAGGGCAGAGTCACTGTCCCATTGACACTGTCCTACTTCAGTTTCCCACTACAAGGCAAGTCACCTAAATTGCAGCCCAAATTCTTTGGTTACAATAATTCTGTGCCCCTCATGGATTGAAAATTTGTCAACCCATGTCCTAGATTAGAACAGTAGTTCTCAACCTGGGATCTCTAGATGTTTTTGGCTTACAACTCCCAGAAGTCCCAGCCAGTTTACCAGCTGTTAGGATTTCTGGGAGTTGAAGGCTAAAAACATCTGGGGACCCCAAGTTCAGAACCACTGTACTAGAAGGACCACTTCTATTCGGGCTAAATGCCAACCAGTCACCACAATCCACACACAGAGTGTGTTGCCGAGACAGAATAGGGATTATGTTAATGTACTGCCCACCCTGCCTGAGCTGACCGGGGTGGTTTCTGGTCTGGCACTGGAGTTCCATCAGCTTATTGTGCTGGGGGATTTCAACATTCATGCCAAAACTGCCCTTAAGGGAGTGGCTCAGGGGCCGTGTTGGCGCAACGGGTTAAACCGTTGAACTGCTGACCTAAAGCAGTTCAAAGCCATGGGTCTGGGTGAGGTCCTGCTGTTAGCCCTAGCTCCTGCCAACCTAGCAGTTCAAAAACGTGCAAATGTGAGTAGATCAATAGGTACTGCTTTGGCGGGAAGGTAATTATAAAGGCACTCATGCAGCCAAACAGGAGGTGTTTACAGACAACATGCTCCTAGGCTTGGAAATGAAACAAGAGCACCTCCCCATGGCTAGAGCTGAGCACCACCTCCAGAAAGCCAGAGATGAAAGAGGAAGCTTTTACATTTGTTCTGTGTTATTTTCATGTCATTGTTATTCCACTGTTTGTTGAATGCTATTGAATGTCTGCCTATTTGTGTATGTTGTAATCCTCTCTGAGTCCCCTCAGGGAGACAGAGCGAAAATTATTATTATTATTATTATTATTATTATTATTATTATTATTACTACTACTACTACTACTACTACTAATACTAATACTGCTACTACTACTACTTCATGGTGGCCATGACAACCATGGGGCTGTCCCAATGAGTATCTGGCCCCACTCACGCTGCTGGTCACACATTGGACCAGTTTTTTTCTATGGGATAGGAGGAGGGTGATTGTGTGCAGGAACTGTCAACAATCTCGTTGTCATGAACCAATCACCACCTGATCAGGATTACACTTGCCACTGTCCCAAACCTCTACCAGGGCGGGGGGAGGTGATTAAGGTGGTCTGCCCCAGGAGGTATATGGAACCAGAAAGGTTCCTGAAGGCTCTTGAGGGCTGTTCTGCCAGGTGGTTCTGTCAAAGACCTGGTGGATCTCTGGAATGGAGAAATGACTAGGGCAGTTGACACAATCACTCCCGAATGCCCCCTCACACAAAGCAGAACTGGACCAGCTACTTGGTACAACAAGGAACTGGCAGTGATGAAGCAAGTGAGATGGAGGCTAGAGTGATGTTGGCACCTGACTCATAGCAAGCCCAACTGAGCACAGAATAGGGCATATTTAGAAGCCTATTCCATGGCAATGGAGGCAGCAGAAATGTCTTACATTGCATCTGCAAAGAACCGGCCTTTTGAGCTGTTTCGAGTGGTCAGAGGATTATTACATTCGATGTCTCAAGGGGCGATTTCTGACCAATTGGTGGCACACTGTGTGGAATTAGCATGACACTCTACAGATAAAGTCTCCCGGATACATTCCGAGGTGGATCCCAGTTTTAGCACTGTTTATAGCACAGTTTTAGCTGGATCCCAGTTTTAGCACACTGCTTGTCCAGTTTTAATGGATTCCTTTCAATTGGTTCAATCCAAGGATGTGGACAGGATCCTTGGAGAAGCGAGGGCTACCATGTGCATCCTAAACCCTTGTTCTTCATGGCTGATCAAACAAGCCAAAGAGGGACTGACAGAATGGGTAAAGATGCCTCTTTGACCCAAGGCATATTACCTTTGATGAAACTGATGAAATGGATTATCTAGATCCATCCCAGTCTGGGTTCAGACCTGGCTAAGGGACTGAGATTGCTTTGGTCACCTTGGTAGATGATCTATGCAGAGAACTAGATAGGGGGAGTGCGTCTCTACTGGTTCTCTTGGACCTCTCAGCAATTTTTGATACCATCAACCATGGTATCAATCTGGATAACCTCACAAGAATGGGGCTAGGAGGCACTGTTTTGCAGTGGCTCCGGTCCTTCCTGAAGGGTCAGGTGCAGAAGGTGGTGTTCGGGGACTCCTGCTCAATCCCATGTCCTTTGTCCTATGGGGTCCCCCAGAGTTCAGTATTGTCCCCCATGTTATTTAACATCTACATGAAACTGCTGGGAGACATCATCTGGAGTTCGGTGCCATGTGTATGCAGATGACACTCAACTCTACTACTCTTTTCCACCAAATGCCAAGGATGCCATCCTGACCCTAAACCAGTGTCTGTCAGTTGTGATGGTCTGGATGAGGATGAACAAATTAAAATTGAATCCTGACCAGACAGAGGTACTGTTGTAGTCTGGTAAGGATCAGAGGATTTTTCTGAATGTTCAGAGGATGAGGAGAATGATGGATTTCAAAGTGAGGAGTGATTGGAGGGAGTTGCAGGCAGACAAGGCTGATGTTTTGGATTCTTCAGCTCATTTCCAGGCAACAGGGGAAAATGAAAGTGCCAGTTCCCTTGAGAAATGGCCTTGGGAAGATGAGGAGTTTTCTAGGGAGAATGGATTAAACCTAAGAATGCAGGGTGTGCAAAGCTGCCAACTAGATTTTCTCAGAGGGTTTGAGTTAAGATTCAGAAATCTAGATGTGTGAGGCGTGATGTCATAGGTGGCTTGGAGGGTTCAAATTAAGTGGTTTACTTTGAGGCCTTTCCGAGGAGACAGCGTCGCTAAAGGAGATCGGTGTCCTGTTTATGATTCCAAGTTCATGGTTCCTGTATTGTCAAGATTCCTGTCTCATGTTTCTGTTGATGCCTATGTATCTTTTTACATACTTTCTTTAATAAACATTCATTAATTGGATTACTGGACTTTGGTGTGGTGTTGGATGAATGGGTGTTCTAGTGCAAGAGTGCAACAGGTACAGTTGGAGGGCTGTTCAGGGTTTAGAGTTGCAAGTTGTGCTGGACCTGGAGGTCCAGGTGTTGGCAATGGCAGGGAGATCCTTTGCACAGTTAAAGCCCATGCACCAGCTGCACCCTACCTTGAAAAGCCAGATCTGGCCATGGTGGTGCATGCCTTGGTTACATCCAGATTATACTACTGTAATCGACTCTACATAGGGTTGCTCCAGAAGAGCATTCAGAAACTTCAAGTGGTTCAAAGATCAGCAGCCAGATTGCTTACAGGAGTTGGGTATAAGGAATGAACCACCCCCACCACCCCCACCCCCACCACCCCCGTTAAAACAACTGCACTGGCTACCAGTTTGTTTCTGGGTGAAATCCAACCCCCTGCCATGCAGGAACACACAATCAAAGCAAAGCTACAAAACATGCCCATATCTCTAACCTTGTCTTTCTAGCCCTCCATATGCCTAGGAAAATACCTAATTTGGGTATATATTGGTGAGGAATTAGGGTTGTCATCTCCCCGTGCCCCCAGATAGACTTCTCCTCTTTAGTACTTACTTGGAAGGTATATATGAGGTGGTTGACTATATTGGTAATAATCAGACATCCCAAATTTAGAAAGTAAAACATGCAGGAAATTACATTTTGTTTTGTTTTGTTTTTGGATAATGTTAACAAAATGTGTGCATTTCTACATATAGACAAAAGAGGATGTTTAAATTTTAAAATTAGAAACTTCACCCATCCCTGAGATAAGGTAGAATTTCCCTGTTTAATTGTGTTTTTCTGTAGCCCTGAAGATAAACTTAAATTAAACCTATACATATTTCACAAGACTTATCAAGAATAAGTATGACCCTAAGGAGCAGCTGATTTTATTTATTATCCATGACACAAATGATTCAGTGATCTCCATTTATTCAGATTTGAGTAGTTACAAAAGTCTACTGTAATTCTGCAGACGGCTTTAGTTCAGTGCTAGATTTCCAGGTCTACTTGCTTGAAATGTGTGTTTGGCTGGGTTATTTATTTTATTTGGTTAACAGACCTCGCTGTGTTCATTTGATCTGGTTACGGGTGAATGTGTGTAATAAATCCTATTTAATATGGGGCAAGATAAGTACATTCCATACTTCATGAACCCCTCACACAAAATTATGCTGTTCAACTTATTATTTTTACAAACGTTAAGAAAGGGCACCTTGAGAAATGTAACTTTCACCCACCCACCCAACTTACACAAAATTCATTAAGCTCCTCTTTGAAGACCCTTGAGATATGTTTTATTATAAATCAACAAACCATTCCTTGCCTGCTCTCAGTGCCGTTTGCCAGAAATAAGCACAACGAGCATATGTTTAGTACTTAGGAACTGTTTTGGAAACTTAAAAAGCACAGTGTGAAGAGGAAAATGAAACCCGAAACTTTCCCTCCTGCTCTCAGACAAGCAGACAGCCACATCATGTGTAGCTGGCTGAACCAGACTCGCACAAACTGTGGAAATGTCTGGCAAGATAAAATGTACCCTCAGCTGGAGAAAAATGACTCAGGAGTCACATGATGTCTCAAGTTGCAGAGGCTTGGAAGCAAACTTTATGAAATCAGTTCAGCATAAGTTATTTTTTTTTCGTGTCAGGAGCAACTTGAGCAACATTGCGCAGGAGATGCCTGAATATTTGATGTTTTATCATCCTTGTGGAAAGCTTTTCTCATGTCCCCACATGGGGAGCTGAAGCTGACAGAGGGATCTCACCCGTTCTCATCGGATTCGAACCACCGACCTGTCCTGCCAGCGCAAGAGTTTAACCCATTACTCTACCAGGGACTCCTAGCATAAGTTAATTAACCTGTGGATTGAAAACATGAATTATACAGATAGTGGACCATATCATCTTCATTACAGCTTGCTTTGCGCACATCATTAAATAAAAGCCATGTTGATTCTGCCCTAGAGCAGTGGTTCTCAACCTGGAGTCCCCAGATGTTTTTGGCCTACAACTCCCAGAAATCCCAGCCAGTTTAACAGCTGTTGGGATTTCTAGAAGTTGAAGGCCAAAAACACCTGGGGACCCCAGGTTGAGAACCACTGCCCTAGAGGCTTTCTGATTGCTTTAGGTGCATTACTGTATATACTCGTGACCTCATGTCAATGGCAGATTTGGGGCCAAAGGTATGGATTTTGATGTGACCCATGGATAACTCCAAGGTCATTCTTCAGAGAGAGGAAAACACCAGTTCCACCTCAGGGGGGATCAGCCTCATCTGGTCACTACTGCCATTTTCCTACCCAGGCATACAAAAAGGCCAAAAATGGTGCCGACAGATAGAGAAGAGAGGGTGGGGGGGGGGTCAATTGTTTTTTTTTATTATTATTCTCCCAGAATAGAGTAGCCCCTTTTGCTACTCTACTCAGAAAAGGAGAGGGTTCCTCTTTTTGATAAGAGTAAAGGTACAGTACTCACATTGATTTGTGGTTAAAGCAATTGAGGATTTTTGTGTCATTTTTAACCAAAATTTCTAGATGTATACATGAGTATACACTGGAGCTGAATATCTTCAACTATTGATTTTATATCCTATCCTTCAATTCACCAAAGCTGCTTACATATAAAAAATATAGTCAGCCATTCATAACCACAGATTCTGTATCCATAGATTTAACCATCCATGGCTTGAATATATATCCCCAAGGTAAATGTTGATTTTGTAATTTTATGTAAGAGACTCCATTTTACTACACCATTGTATACGATGAGATTTGAGTCCTAGAACCAAACTCCAATGGATATTAAGGGCACATTTTACATGAAAACTTACATTGACTTGCAGCTTTTGCTTGTGCTATTGTACAATTTTTTATCCATGCTGAAAATTGTGCTATTTTTAAGGAAGACTCTGCTCTTCTCAGGAAATTGTGCTGCTTTTGTAAAAAAAAACCTATGCAGGTTCCCACCAATGCAGGGGAAAATATTCCTGAGTGTCCTGAAGTTATGGGTCACAAAATGTTCCATTGTTCTTGACATCCATTGCAAATTGGGAAAATTGAGATTTATCATCTGCATCTACAATATATTCAAGATTTTGCTGCCTCCTAGCATGTGCTATACCAATTCTGTTCAATGACAGGAATTGTCCTACTGATTCATAAATGGCAAAAAGAATAAAGGGATTTGCCTTAGGTATTCAGAATATTGTTATTTGGAACCTTATCAGACTTGTCCCCCACTCCTCCGCCCCATGTAACTATACAGCAGGGAACTGTACAGCCACGCTCCTCCTTCCTGTGTGATGGGAAGGGAAGGGAAGAACAATCTCTATGATGCACATGGTGCACCGTTACTTCCTTTCATCAGATGAGGAAAGCATCAAAATTGGGTTAAAAAGAAAGAAAATAGTACAAAGTTTACCTATATCACCGGTGCGGCCAGTGATGACAAAACTTCCACAAG
This sequence comes from Anolis carolinensis, assembly GCF_035594765.1. Taxonomy (NCBI): domain Eukaryota; kingdom Metazoa; phylum Chordata; class Lepidosauria; order Squamata; family Anolidae; genus Anolis; species Anolis carolinensis. The sequence continues at coordinate 26,891,792 of NC_085841.1, read as the reverse complement.
CCCGCTGTTATGGTTGAGCCTTCGGGCTCCGGTAATAGAAGAAGGGGTCATAAGACTCCTCGAGAGTCAGACTCTTTCGAGGAGCGTGAACGAAAACGGCTCCGGGATTTGTTTACAGACCCGACAGATGAGGACTCATTTGAGGGTTTTTCTGAGGGTTTGAAGGAAGAGATGGCCAGCTCGGAGGAGGACGACATGGAATGGACTCGTGTGAGGGAGGATTTGGGTGTTGGGGAAACAGGCAATGAAAGCATGGGAGGTGTTTGGCGGGTTGCAGAATCAGACCCATGGACTGGCTGGAGGGATGGAGCGGGATCCACAGCTGGGGATGCTGTGGGGCGTAGTCAAAGGTGCTTAAGCTCTGATGAGGATGATGATGTTGGGGCACCTGGAATTGGGATGGCAGCTGACAGCGATGATGAGCTTGAACTGGGATAAATTGGGGTTTGGGACCAATGTCTAATTGCGTTGGGCAAGGTAATCTGGACGGACGCTTGGGCTTTTGTTGGGGAACTTCCTGAAGACGGGTGTGATTCGTTACTGGATACGTAAGTTTACCAAGGACACTGGGCATCGACGGCGGGAGGAACTGTGCGGGGTTTTTCTCTGTGCAACTTGTGTTTAATCTCGATAGCTTGGACCTCCGTCGTCTTTTTGACGGGCAATATCTACTCGCACTGGATTGACGCTGGACTGACTGACTTCGATTCCGGATTATCCCTTCTGCTGGCTATCGGTGAGACCTTTGGATTTCTAGACGACTACGCTTGGCTATTGACCTCTGGACCGAATTGGGACCCTGCTGATTGCCGTTACCCTGATTGCTGTGCCTGGACCTGGATATCGTTGGCCGCTGAACCTTAAATTGAATCCTGACTACAACCACGCTTTTCGTTCGCTGCAGGAAGGAATAAACAAGCCTGGTTTATTCTCCTGCTGTTTCTGAGTAGCAGAGAGGTATCTGCTACCAGTCTGTTGTTTACATTCTGACTCCTGTTGATCCTCTTTTGTTTGCATTGTTTGCCAGGCTGAAGTAAGCACTTTTGATTTAATCTGGATTATACTTCTGTTTAACCCGGTTTATCCCTTTGAACCGTTTTAGCTCAAACTGAGCTGTTTTTTGTTACTTATCACACTGAAGTCAAGTGTTTGCCCTATTCTTTGTTTCCTACGGACGTTTTTAGTTCTGTAACCTCAATAAACTGAGTTTTGTTTTACTCGCTGGCGTTCTGTCTGTGACACCCGCACTTTGCTGGGGCTTTGCAAAAGGGGCATGGCCACGGCCTGCATTGTCTGATGGTCAGCATGCAAAACCGTAAAATAAGGTAAGAAAAGCAGAACCCAGAGTTATTTTCTCTTTAAAAAAAAGAACCATATGTTGAGATCCCTAACGAAGGATTGTTTATACTGATCAACAGCCAGTTTCCAAGCCCTGTGGACTCACTTCCTTCCCAAAACGATACTGTGGTGGGTGAACTTGGGAAACTTCTTTATGCAATCCATCCACTATGGAATGGAGGATGCATCAACACTGTAGAATTAATGCAGTTTGACACCAATTTAACAGGCATGACTCGCTATAGAATTGTGGGAGCTGTAGTTTGACAAAGCCTTTGCCAAAGAGTCCTGGTGTTTCACTAAACAATATCTCATAGCATGCCATCACAGTTAAAATTGCAATAATTCCACATTGTAGATCAGTGGTTTTCAACCTGTGGGTTTCCAGATGTTTTGGTCTTCAACTCCCAGAATTCCTAACTTCTGGTAAACTGGCTGGAAGTTGTAGGCCAAAACACCTAGGAACCCTCAGGTTGAAAACCACTGGTGTAGATGCAACCTATGTCCATTTGTAAGTTGATTAGACTCTTCTCTCCTCTTCATGTACCCATCACATGAATCATAGAATCATAGAATAGTAGAGTCGGAAGAGACCTCATGGGCCATCCAGTCCAACCCCCTGCCAAGAAGCAGGAAATCGCATTCAAAGCACCCCCGACAGATGGCCATCCAGCCTCTGCTTAAAAGCCTCCAAGGAAGGAGCCTCCACCACTGAATATTGCTGAGTGATAACAAGCATAGCAGTGGACAGCCATACGTTATATACAAAACCTCAGCAGATATATTTTAAAAAATACAAGCTTAAATAGCCGTGCCAAATTTCAGATTCACAAACTGAGCTGTACAAAAAAATAATGACCTTTTGGTTTTCAGAATTCAGTCAAGTTCTTTCATTAACATCTGTACTTGATACAGTAACAGAGTGTCTTCAGCTTCTTCAGCTTCTGTTTGCTTTAAGTAAAGTCACTGGCAATCCTATCCTAAAATATCAAGTTGTAAGTCTTTAGAAAGGCTTCTGAACACTAAAAATAGACCTTAGTTGACTCAGACATCAGGATATGTTTATTTGAGTTGAAATTTGGCCCAGGTTTTATGAAAACTCTGCACAAATTCAGCAAAATATTTGTGAAATGTTGGGCACATTTGGACAAGGTTTCAGATTTTGGAACCGTGGTCAGAATTTAGCAGTAAGGCACGAATAACAGCAATGCCCTGTGAACTTGTAGAAATGTCAAATACCATGTGTTTCTATATTTTTCCTTTCCTTTCCACATATCTCCAACAAATCGTCTTTTCATGTTCTTGAAATCCAAGGAACATAGAAACCCACTGAAATTGGAAAAGCTTTCCCAAATACTTTAATGTTCTCATTTTTATTTCCTTTTCAGATAAACAACATGTCATGAAATGGAACATTACATTATGAGGTTCTGATAAATCATTGTCTCATATTAGTGTTAGTTCTACCTACATTTACACCAACCCAATTGAAGAGTCATTTGATCTTCATTCTGAGTGTGATTGATTAAACTGAATCTAAACCAGGTATACACAACTTGTGAATAACACAGCCACCAGCCACATATGCCATCCCACCTGGGTCTCTTCCTGCCTTAAACTGGAAGTTCCTTATTAGTTGACCTGAAGGCTGCCAGGTTCGAATCCCACTCGGGGAGAGTGCGGATGAGCTCCCTCTATCAGCTCCAGCTCCATGCGGGGACATGAGAGAAGCCTCCCACAAGGATGGTAAAACATCAAACATCCGGGCGTCCCCTGGGCAATGTCCTTGCATACAGCCAATTCTCTCACTCCAGAAGCAACTCGGGTTGCTCCTGACACGAAAAAAAAAACTTTGATTTAAATATTTTCATAGGTTCTTTCTCTCTCAACAGCATTGTGATCCATTGTAATTTATTAGTTTTGGATATGATATAACTCACTTCCTTTCTCCTCTATACCATGCAGCTGTGGACAAGTCTACATAGGTACCACCAAACACAGCATTGCCCAGACACGAATCAAGGAACATGAAAGGCACTGCAGACTCACTCAACCAGAGAAGTCAGCCATAGCAGAGCATTTGATGAACCAACCTGGACACAGAGTATTATTAAGAGCACAGAAATGCTGAACCACTCTAACAACCACCATGTCAGACTACACAGAGAAGCCACTGAAATCCACAAACATGTGGACAATTTCAACAGAAAGTAGGAAACCATGAAAATGAAGAAAATCTGGCGAGGTAAAGGTAAAGATTTCCCCCTGACATTAAGTCTAGTTGTGTCTGACTCTGGGGGTTGGTGCTAATCTCCATTTCTAAGCCAAAGAGCTGGCATAGTCCGTAGACACCTCCAAGGTCATGTGGCTGGCATGACTGCATGGAGTGTCGTTACCTTCCCACTGGAGCAGTACCTATTATTCTACTCACATTAGCATGTTTTCAACCTGCTAAGTTGGCAGAAGCTGGGGCAAACAGCGGGACCTCACCCTGCTCCCCAGATTCGAACTGCTGACCTTTCAGTCAGCAAATTCAACAACTCAGTGGTTTAACCCACTGCTTCACTGGCAGCTCCAGTATTTAAAAACTCTAAAATCAGAACAGTAAATAAAGAACAACATTCAGAAGGCAGGGGAATTCCAGACAAGTAACAATGAGAGCCAGTTAACACCTCCCAACAAAGGATCCCCCAGGCAGGAAGCAGCCAGGCTTTGAAGCTGCCAAGCTATTCAATGCTAATCAAAGTGGCCAATTGCAACATTCATGTTTGCCTCAGGCAGACAGGAGTTCTTTGTCCCACCCTGAACATTCCACAGATATATAAACCCCACTTGCTTAGTTTTCAACAGACCTCACAACCTCTGAGGATGCCTTGCATAGATTTGGGTGAAACGCCTGGAGAGAATGTTTCTGGAACACAACCATACAGCCTGGAAAACTCACAGCAACCCACTTCCTTTCTTCTTTTCTCCAGAGAACAGAGAAAGCTCTTCATACATGAAACTATATATATTCCTCCACGTATTGATCTCAAGATAAGAGTAGGGTCTGGGTCCATGCTCTCATGCCAGGCAATGTATAGCCCTTGAACCATGTGTGCCTTTAAAGTTATTTGTTGTAGATCTGCTCTACTCACTGCCATGGTTTTGGCCAAAAAGAAAATGAATTTTCTCTCCACTCTTGAGGAATGGCAATTTACTTTCTAAATATTTTTGGGAGGATGCACTATTTAACATACAAAAATACCTGTATCCCCCCTAGAGGGACCAGTCTTTATACTTTGTTATATCCATGGTTAATAAACTTTCTCAAGATGTCTTTCTCCTAAAATGCACCTTTGTTTTTAATTGCTCCCAGAAAATTTACCCCTTTCTCCTCTATAAAAGTGTGAGCAGTGTATTCTTTCTTTCTGTCATTTTGTCTTTTTCCTTCTTTCTTTCTTTCTTTCTTTCTTTCTTTCTTTCTTTCTTTCTTTCTTTCTTTCTTTCTTTCTTTCTTTCCTTCCTTCCTTCCAAGAATTCCCTTCAAGGACTAGAAAGATTTACCATGCACTTTGATATAATGTATGCAACAAGCGGCAAGCACAGGCAAGTGTCTATAGCCCATTCCAGCCAGCCAAACTCGGATTGTGCAATTTTGATCAACCTCCCCCTGTCAAGTCAAGTAAAACAAAAATCAATCAATAAATAGCAGGAGTGGGAGCACTTAAAATGAAAAAGGAGAGCCCATTTCCTGCAAAGGGAGTGGAGTTCTCAAAAACCACTGCCATTTTGAGTCTCAGAGCAAAACACAGCAAGGAAGTGAATTCTTGGCATTGTTTCCTCGGGTTGTACATTGAGAATTCAACCCTTTCTTTGGTGTCATGGCAGTCTGGGGCTAGACGGCGTTGATGGTTTTAAACAGGTCTTTCAGAAGAGGAGCCCAGGTCAAAACCAACCTGACCTTAGGAGTCACATTTCCATCTGGACTCCATCAGGAGTCCACCCACACAGGGATACACTTTCAGTTTTTTAAAAGGCCTTTTATACCTGGTGTTGCTAACTTGCAGCTCACAGTTAATCAATGTGACCAAATATTTTCATTTGAAATGTGAAGCCAATAGGAATAACTAAAGCATGCTTAAATGAAAGCTGTCCGACAAGCCTGATCAAGAGCAATTCAGCTGACTCTGTAGATAAATACTGCAGGAGGCAAGGCTGAAAGAGGTACTTGGGAACAATGAATAAAATAGACAGGAAACTAAACCTGGAAAGGTACTTTTGAAAATAGCTGGTTACCCTTACATTTCCAAGGACAATGTTAATGAGTGGCCATTTTATAGTCAGCTCTTTATCCACAGGTTCTACATCCACAGAGTCTGCCATCCATTGATTGAAAATATTTTTAAAAAATCCAAAAAGCAAACCTTGATTTTTCAATTACAGTAGAGTCTCACTTATCCAACATAAACGGGCCGGCAGAATGTTGGATAAGCAAATATGTTGGATAATAAGGAGGCATTAAGGAAAAGCCTATTAAACATCAAATTAGGTTATGATTTTACAAATGAAGCACCAAAACATCATGTTAGACAACAAATTTGGCAGAAAAAGTAGTTCAATATGCAGTAATGCTATGTAGTAATTACTGTATTTATGAATTTAGCACCAAAAATCACGATATATTGAAAACATTGACTACAAAAATGTGTTGGATAATCCAGAACGTTGGATAAGCGAGTGTTGGATAAGTGAGACTCTACTGTATATAAAAGAGATGTTGTGTCGCTTCCGACTCCTTGTGGCCTAATGGACCAGCCCACGGCAGAACTCCCTGTCAGCTGTCACCACCCCCAGCTCCTTCAAGGTCAAGCCAGTCACTTCAAGGATACCATCCATCCATCTTTTCCTTGGTCGGCCCCTCTTTCTTTTTCCTTCCATTTTTCCCAGCATCATTCTCTTCTCTAAGCTTTCCTGTGGCCAAAGTACTTCATCTTTGCTTTAATATCCTTCCCTCCAGTGAGCAGCCGGGCATTATTTCTTGGAGTATGGACTGGTTGGATCTTCTTGTGGTCCAAGGCATTCTCAGAATTTTCCTCCAACAGCACAGTTCAAAAGTGTCTATCTTCCTTTGCTCAGTCTTCCTCATGGTTTGGCTCTCACATCCATAGGTTACTATGGGAAATACCATTGCTTTAACTATGCGGACGTTGATTGCCAGTGTGATGTCTCTATACTTCACTATTTTATCAAGGTTTGTCATTGCTCTCCTCCCAAGAAATAAATGTCATATAAAAGAAATACCATTGGATGTCATGAGACTGGAGCTTCCATGGATTTTGGCATCCATGGTGGATCTTGGAACCAAACCTCAGCAAATACTAAGAATCTATTGTAACACTAATGACCTAATCACATGGGCTTTAAACAAAGTTAACTTAAGAATTGTTTCAAATACTTTTAAAAAATGGAATGTTACCCTGGTCTAGGGTACAATACACATTGACTCACAATTCCTCTTGAACAATGTGATATTCCTCTACCATTGTTTTTTTGACCTCTCTGCCCCTCCCCATCACTGTAAAGGTAACAAAAATATAGATACATCACAAAGGAGTTGGATTATCATTCATTTAATGACAATTCTACTATAACTGGAAGAGGAGTGAATTTCATAGCTGAATTGCCATTTATTATTGGGAAAGCAAAATTATGGTGACTGTGATTTGAATCCCACTCAAACAGCTTTTTTTATTGTGTCCGAAGCGACTTGAGAACATACTGTAAGTTGCTTCTGGTGTGAGAGAATTGGCTGTCTACAGAGACGTTGCCCAGGGGATGCCCAGATGTCATACCATCCTGCTGGGAGGCTTCTCTCATGTCCCCGCAAGCTAGAGCTGACAGACGGGAGCTCACCCCATCTCACGGATTCAAACTGGTAACCTTCAGGTCAGCAACCCAACCTACAGGTCATCAGTCCAGCTGGCACAAGGGTTTAACACATTGTGTCACCATGACTCATACTCAAGCAGAGTGATTTTGAACCTAAAAGAAAACGAATGTTAAAATTCTGAATAAAGCTTGCCGAGAAAATACTGCAGTAGGGTTACTGTCTTCAATGTCAACATGCAGGCACATAGTAAACAATGATCTGCAATTAATTATTTCGAGGTTCTGGATGAGAGTAATACTGCAGTGTCTGTACAAGTATTCACTATTTGGATCATTGCACATGGCACATGGAGGTCAGCTGTGACCAGCAGTGCAGTGGAATTTGAGGAGCCATGAGTGGAGGGCGAAAGGGAGAAACATGCCAAGAGGAAGGCACATCAAGCCAATCCTGATCGGGACCACCATCCATCTGGAATCCGATGCCCTCACTGTGGAAGAACATGCAGGTCAAAAATAGGACCGCACAGTCACTTACGTACTCACCGCCAAGACATTACCTTGGAGGACCATCATACTTGGGCAACGAAGGATTGCCTAAGTAAGTAAGGAACATGACCTATTAAGTAGACAGAAAAGTGGTATGTGTAAAAGGAAGATGAATTCAAAAAGAATGACTAGGAGTCAGCATTTTTTTTATATCCAGGCTTTGGAACTATTGGATTCCACAGTTTGGATGTATTACTGAAACAAATGCATCAATCAAGATGGTGCATCAGACTAGGTGAATCAGATGAGTGGCAACCCCACTGAAGATTTGTTTCCCAAATTCAGATAGCTGTACCTTACTCAAAGCTATGCCTTACTTTTAAAATCCATAATCTGATTTTGGAAATCTTAGCATGGCTGAATGGAGCAGGCTCCACAGATTCCTGTAAAGTATTTAAACAGGTCTGTATGACATGTGGCCCATTAAACTGAATACAACTAAATGGCTGCCAATCAACTGTTTGACCACTCTTTTATTTTGCCATCAAAAGCTGGTAGGAAATAAAGATGGTTTATTGGTCTCCAAATTTGGACTGTAAGTCAGCATATTCGCGAATTAAAGCAGGCATGGGAAAAATATTATGCTAGGGCTGCATGTGTACACACACACACACACACACACACACACCTTATATCTGTTTATTTTATAATCCATGACCTTTCCAGGATCCTTGGACTACTCACACCTCCACAAATGGCATTTTACATGTGTTGACACACCCCATCCATACTGTTTGACATAAAAAAATAACAATATAGCAGATGTAGATTTTTGGCAGTTTTGGTTCACATTCTATACTTTGGCATTTTTTACCTTCTGTGTGGGTACAAAATTGGTCCTTGGGTTCATCATAGTTGCTAACCCCACTTTACAGGCATGTTGTATTGGGTTGCAACTTGTGCTGGATGGGGTCTCACTCCCCCTGAAGGTGCAGGTTCACAGTTTGGGGGTCCTCCTAATGTCCCTGAAGACTCAGGTGTCCATGGTGGCTGGGAGGGCCTTCACACAGTTAAAGCTAGTGTGACAGCTATGCCCATGCCTTGCAAAGCCTGATCTGGCCATGGTGGTAAATACCTTAGTCACATCCCGACTAAATTACTGTAATGCACCCCTCGTGGGGCTGCCCCAGAAGAGCATTCGGAAACTTCAGCTGGTACAAAGGTCAGTGACTAAACTGCTTACGGAACAGGATATAGGGAAAGAAGCAGCTACACTGGGAGCAATTTTAACCTATAAAGCCCTAAACAGTTCTGCCCCAGCCTACTTGAGGGACTGCATCTCCTCCAACGAGCCCACATGAGCCCTGAGATCATCAGGAGAGGTCCATCTCTTGGTCCCACCACTGACACAAGCTCGGTTTGTGGGAACGAGAGAGAGGGCTTTTTTGGTGGTGGCCCCACGGTCTGAAACTCCCTTCCTAAAGAGGTGCGAATGGCCCCCTTGAAGGTCTTTCATTCACAAATTGAAATCTTTTGTGGAACCAGACCTTTCCTGAAGAGCAATAATAGGCAATGGTCAGATAGTTACTGGTAATGTACATTTTGGAATGCTATTTTGGATCTGGAAATGTTTTTACACGGCCTAAAGGAAATGGAGTTTTTAGGACCCCAGTATAATTGTTTTAATGGACAACCACAGTGGCCTGAGGGTCAGGGATTTTTTTAATGGCATGATGTCTTACTTTATTAATTTGTTATATATGTTTTATGTAGTATGTAATTTGTTTATTTGATTTTGATGAATTTTTATGTTATGTAATTTTTGCCAATTTTAACCATTGTACGCTGCTCTGAATCCCACCCATGGAAGAAAAGCAATATAAAAATAAATAAATAAATACTCAATGAGAATTGAAGTAATAGAAAGGTCTTCTTACACATCTTCTGGCAAATGAAATGGTTTGTCCGCAATAAATCATTTGCCTTGTCTCCATGTCACCATTTCCATACATGGACATTTGGCACGGCATTCATTGTAGGTAGGGCATTGACTCATTGGCATGTTTCCTTCCTGATAAGGCAACAGACCTAACTCTAAAACAAACCCTGAAATTCTACAGCAAGCATGGCCCAAACAAGTACATGCAAAGCTCTGGGCTGTTGGTAGTAAAACAAACTTGAAATCCAATTTTGTAGCAAAACAAACTAAGGGTTCAAGATCACATGGTTTGTTCAGCAATTACTAAAGCAACAGGAGCATCACCTGTGATAAGCCAGAGTTCCTTAAATTCCTGCCCGTGGTTACATCCAACAACATCCACCATGTATGGCGATCCTGTTTCTATTGCCTTTATACTGAGTCAAATTGTTGCTTCACCTACCTTGGGATTATCTATTCTAAATCTCTAGATTTTGAGGAGCATTTACATCCAACATAGGTTCTAGTGCTGTGCTTAAATCCTTCTCTTTCTTTGCATGCATTTTGGCTAATCTTCCTGCTTTCTTACCTTTGTTATGAACCTCCTCATGTATCCTTCAGGCTCTCTGCATTTCCAACAAGCCTTTCTGCTTCCCACTGCCCTTTCCCAACATGCTGACTCTATGCACTTGATCATGTGCAAGGGAATGTCCTCCTAAAGAGATTCAGCATTCCTGTAGTTATTCTGCTTGTATGTCAGAACCGTATTTTCCTAATAATGAATTGATCCATACTGACCTGGTGGAGTGTGCAACCACATTCTTTGTCTGTACAAAGAAAAAAACCTTTTAGTTAGCTGAACCCTTGCTGTGGTTACATTAACTCCTCAAACAGATGTCAAAATTGCTAAGCCTTGGATGGTCTGTCCAGATACCGTTCAACCATAACTAGTATTCTTTACTGAACCATTTTGGTTTGGAAATGGGGCTGGAAATGTTGTTAGATCTTATGATGTTTACAGTGGTCTCGTCTTTCTGCCAGCTCCAGAAGACTGTGAGAACAGGCTGTTGCATAGTTTCCTGAATCATTCCTTCAGTTACCGAATTCCCCCCACCCCAACTCTCTCTTTCTCTTTCCCTCATTCTCTCTCTTTATATATTTATCTTCAAAGCCCTTCCCTAATAATTACACAGCACAGATAAACCACAATCTCATATGCACTGAGTTATGCATAAGATGAACTCCTGCAAGATCTGGAAACCACTTCCTTCCCCCCTCCTTTTGCGAGGCTTAAATCCAAAAGAGATTCATTTCAAAGTCAGCTTCAATCACAATTTTATTGACTTAGAAATGAAGCTGAGGCTAATTCAACCACTACAGAAAGTTTTTTTCCCTTCCTGAAGTCATACATATATGATTCCAAAAGAATATGTATATGTATGTTCTTTGTCTTTCCTTTCTGGTGTTTGCATTATTATTCCATGGAGGAGGGAGCATGATACAATATCAGGTTTCAAACCACAACCACAACCCTCAAAACACTTATCCTGCATGAAAGCAGCTGGTTTATGCATTACAGAGTAAATCACATATGGTTTTTTTATACATGAAAACTTCACAAGAAAGGGGGAAGGAAAGAAAGAGCCAGACCTGGAAACCAGAGGTCTTTGTATTGCCCTTGAATTTAGCAAATATATGCCCTGACCGCTAATAAGATTCTGGTTGGAATAGGATTTATGAATGCATCAGAGAGGAAAAATCTATCCAAGCACAGATATGTGAAGCACACCCAAGAAGAAGAAAAATCACATTTCAAACAAATGGGATAAAACTGGAAGAAGGAAAACAACTTTGAAGAGACTTCACTGGCAAAAACAAACTTCATTCCAGAACCTGAAGCCAGTTACATTGATTGACTATTTGTTTGTTGAGAGCTGGGATGAGGTGTCAGAGCACAAATGCTCCTAGACATGACTTTAACCGACACCTCCTTATAGGTCTCAAATTTCTCCCCCAAGAGATTGGTACTTAATGAATAAACTGTGAACTGAAATACATGATAACTAGCTGGCATAACTTGCACAGCTGCTAGTGCCTTGTGGTGACTAGTCACATTTAGCTGGATTCTTAACACAGAAGGAATGTTTATGGTATGAAGGAGCCAGTTTCTTCAGTGGGGAGAAAAAAATAAAAAGGAAACGCCTAGGTGCTATACTTGAAAGGGTTTTTAAAAATACCACAGAATTTGGTATTTCCCATCCAATATGGTTAGTAGCCAAATGGATTGAGGGTATCCAGGAAATGTAGTTTAACAAAGTAACTTTTTCATGCTCAGTATATGTAGGTGTGCCAGCACTAAAGCCTAGAAAACTGTAATATTATGGCCAGCTGGAAAATTTGAGGAGCTGTAATCTTTAAAAATGAGATTTTCAAGTTCTGATCTATGACATTTTATTTTCACCCTCTTCCCACTCCCAGAACTGGCTTGTTTTCATATTGTGACTACTGGGGATATTCCCATGTTCCCCTGAGGGAATACTTATCTAAGCACTCCACCTTGAGATTTATCCATCAACTATGATCTGTCAGCTTTCTACTGCATGATGCCCAATCTTGTTCTTCAGAGGAAGCTGTTCAAGCTTGCTCAAACTCTATTCAGAATGAATTGGATTTGCACCCTTTTCTGTCAATGGCAGTGGAAAACTAGCTTAACACCTTACCTGGCATTATTACATTAAACAGCACTGAAGGATTTTCAAGGCAGTAAGAACAGTTTGATTTTAATGATAGTTTTCTTCTTGGAAAGTACATCGAGAGAAGAAAGTCTCATTTCTTCTGTGGATTTCCTTCAACAGAAGAAAGTAAATGTTGCAATTGAAAGCCTTCATTTTAGAGGCTGCTCATTCACTCCTGACTTTGATATAATCCCTTTCTCAGAAAATTATCTATTAAATATAGGAAACTTAATGTATCTCATAGGAATGATCATGCGTGTGTGCCTATTAGACATGTGCGATCAATACAAAAATGTTTCAAAAGTAATTACAAAATTAGAGGGTGTTGGCATTTCATTTCTAATATGTTTCTAAAATATAATTGGTGAAACTTTCATTAGTATAACAAGAGTAACGAAATTTCATTATTTTATTGTTATAGTAATTACGCATACGTACATATAAAACCACAGCGGACTCTGACATGATTTTAGGTCCCTTGTACATAGCTGTATAAAATCCAGATTTCAGGCCCTGGGCAGGTTTGTACAAGGAGATGTGGTCAGCCAAATAGACTGGACCTGAATCAATGTTCATAACCAGCACTTTGAATGGTGCCCAGAAAAAGACTGTAAGCCAGTGGAGCTGCTGAAACAGAGGGGTTGTCCATTCCCTGCAGCCAGCCATATATATGCTTTAACCCATTTCAGTTTGGGTTTTGACACTATCTGGAAGCACACTTGTAGAAGGGACTCCATTACTTTCTCAGCCTGCAGAATCATATTGAGGCTCTGGAGGATAATTATTTTATCTGAGTGATTATGTTAAAGGCACCAGGACTTCCCTTTCTCTCTTTTTTGTGTAGTGCATGTTTAATAATTTTTAAAAGGTTTTTTTTTAGTACCAACTAAAATTCTATCCAGAGATTTAGGTTCGATGCAAGCAATAGGGAATAACCCCCAATGTTGTCATTTGGCAGAGACAGTGCTTGCTAATCGTCTATCGTTCCACTTTTTTATTTGATTTTAAAATGTGCTGATTTCTCCTCTTACTACTTTTTCCTTTTGTCTTCAGCTTATTTCAATTGCTGTAAACTGAAGGCACTTCCAGACAGCACTAAATTATGGATTTTAAACAGGGGCAAAAAATCCCAGGAATTCAGAAGAGGTCCACATACAGACCTGTTAGTCCGGGGATTTCTGCCTCTGTTGTCCATACTTTCTGCTTTGTTCTGAGATTTAGAGGCACCTTAGATGGCTGCCGCAGGACTTCCACCAGAAACCTCAGCATTGGGATGCAGATATGTGGATATAAGGATATGTGGATCTCTGCAAAAGTTCCATTCTTTGTCCTGGCCAGAAAAACTGTGTCCTCTAGATGTTTCATGAAGTTATCTGCCACACAAACAAACCTAATGAGGTAGGACCACTTCTGCCCAAGTCAGCACTGCACAATGAAACAGGAACACACACTTTCATACCAGGAACAGAACTTTGTCATTATTGACACTTTTTAGAGCCTGGCTGCCTGACAGATTTGGTTATGTACTTGTGGCATGGAACAATGGTGTGCTGTTCCTGGGTTATACATGGCTGTTTCTATTAGCCTCCTGCATGACCTTGGCTCTCAGTATTTACATTCCCTTCCAGCACATCCATGTTTCAACAGTCAGTAGTAAGTTTTTGCCATTTACTAAACTGTATCCATGTTGTCAGCATACACCCAATGAGGAACACATATACACCATGAAGCCTGTCTGCACATATGGCCATACAACAAGGTCTGACTAATTACAGTAATTATGACATTCTGTTCCTAGTTTGAAAGTGTCTGTTCCTGTTTCATTGTGTACTACTTAATGTGAAAATATTTGTTGGACCCCAGAAACTCAATTTTTCTGCCACAAACTTCATTAAACAGGTGAAGAGCGAAGGACAAAGTTTTTGCCTTCTACTCAAGTGACACCTTTTTTAGGAACTGACCAATCGGGAACAAACATCTAAAACCTGGGAACAAACCCAGATAAAAAATTCTGTGATTTCAGATTTCAGGGACATACAGAAATGTGAAGATCTGAATATTCGGCTAAAACCCACGATATTCCCACACCTGGAAATCTCATGTTTTTTTGCCTTTTGTATCGATTGCTTCCGGGTTTACAGGGAATGGTGTCTGGCCACCCTTCTGATTTCTGCAGGAGCTCCTGGCATAAAGGTACTGTTTAACCGGGCCCTCAGTTCAAAGTGGAAAATGTGACGGAGTCCCTTCCGAATATGTTATAGCAAAGGAATGTCTTAAAGGAGTGAGCACTGAAGTAAACACTGAAGCAAATATTGGAAAAATGGACCTTGGGAAGCAGTTCTCAAATGGTCCAGAGAGGAGACATAATTTTCAAACTGTATGTAAGTAAGCAGCAACCCGATTAGCAACATTCCTTATCTATATATATTTCAACCAAAATTGTGGTGTTTCCCCTCCTCAATAGCAACCTGACCTCCATCTGGTCTCCTCCTCCTTGTCATGAAAGCTGGTAATTCAAGAACAGTAACTGAGAACCTAAGACTTTGCTTATAACAGTTTGTTAATTTTTGGCAAACACCCAAGAAGTTACATCCACTGGATTCCTCTTGCAACAAACTAGATAAACAATCAGCCCCCCACGTTTGTTAGAATTAAGAGTGCAGAACTTCTATGAAATTGGAAAAACCTTGAATTCAAAAACCCTTTTTTACTTGAGAGCACACTTCTGTAGGAATCTCTAGTCATTTCTATTATACCTGTTTGTATTATTTGCCAAATGCTGATTTCTCCACCCCTCCCTTTTTCCCTATCTACTGCAGAGGTGGACAAAGTAAAGCATAGGAACTGCATGTGCCCACTGCAACTTTTTTGTCTGCAATTAGTTTCAGTGGTCTCCAGTTCTAAACTGGGGCTCTAATCAGACTTGTTTTTTCTTACCTTGTATTCTATGTATGGTTGGAGACAATTATCTATTTCTAATCAAAGTAATTTCAATGTACCATAGAAAATTCAATTTATAGACTAGGTAAATTGACCTAATTCATTTCAATGGGTATAAATTGAATTTAATCAAAATGTTCTGTCCACATAAGTTTGTGAGTACCTTGTGAGTCAATCCTGACTTTGTTTGCTTTAACTATTTTATTCCCACTGTGAGAAAATATTGGACAATATTGGAAAATCTTACAGTTTTTGAAGCCAATGTGTCATTTAGGTCCTATTCACTGTCAAATTTGCACATGTTTTTTGTGTGCAGAAAACACCATTTTTATACAGAAACATTATTTCCTGGGTAGAAAATGTTGTTTTTGGTACAAAGCAACCACAAATGCATTTTATACAGCAAACATCCTCAATTGCAGCACTTTCACTACAAGGAATAACATGTTATATGTAGGTAATAATATTCCTACCATAGAAATATTGTTTTATGTGCAGAAAATACAATTTTCTATACAAAACAACTGCATAAGATTTTTGCACAGAACTGTAGATTCTCTCATCAGTCCTGAATTATTCTTGTCACAGTTTCTTAATACTCAAAAAACACATTGTTCACTCATTGTCCACTCTGGCCCAAAACATAAATTTTTGCAAGTTCTAGTGTTATGCATATATGTTATCACAGAACTGAATTGTAAGAAATACATCTTCAAAAACTTGTTTAATCTCTTTACTTTGTGGATGCCTATGTACTCGCTCCCCAAAATACCAGTAATGATATAAACAAATGCAGTTATTTTGCACCACACTTCAAATAAGAAGATGGTTGTTGGGAGGCTTTTTGGTCTTACTTTTTTTTCTGTGTACTACATCTTATGATTTTGCCATATGACATCCATCTTCCAGGTTAATTCAACTAATGCACACATGTCTGTTTTACAATAAAAGTTTAATAGAGAGGTTTTTAATGTGTTCACGGATTCTTAGAATATCTAATTACATAGCAGAGAAAGAAAGGAGGCAGGAAGGAGAGCCATTAAAAAGAATATATCTGAAACACTGAAGGGCTGATTCTCCAGGCACCTCTACTCTTATTAAACATTTACTGCTAGGAGCACTTTCTGACAGCAGAATATGTGCTAAACATATTTTTTTAAAACCTTCTAAACACTAGGCCTGTAATTTTACCTCTGGCCATGGTATTTCCCAGCATTCTGTAACTCTATCCACAGCTAAGATCAGGAAACTGAACGGTGGGAGAGGACAACATACTTCCCACTGAGTGACTTCTTCCACTGACAGTTTTTTCAAGTTAGTGAGAAATTCATTGCTGGAAGCATCACATGCTTGGACAAATCTGTCCCTTAATTCAGAATTTCACAGATGGAATGTGAGAAAAGGCTGGAGGAAGATGTAAAAATGGCAGGAGCTTTGAGAGCAGGTACAAAGATGTAGCTTTGATTGGTTAGTAGAATCTTAGGGATGTCCCAAGTATAGAGCTGATGTGACGTATTTCAATAGGTTATATTGGCTATAGAAATAGAAACAATAGTCTAAAATATTCAGAAAACTGTCAAAAAATATTTGTAAGTGTTGAGAAAACTTGACCGGATTCTTTATATTATGTATTATGTTGCCTATATTTTGTCCTATGTTGTTTGGGCCTCTGGCCCATGTAAGCCGCCCCGAGTCCCCACAGGGAGATGGTGGCGGGTTATAAATAAAGTATTATTATTATTATTATTATTATTATTATTATTATTATTATTATTCTGGACTGATGGAACTTTTCACTGTTCAAGACTTATTCTGTGCAAAATTTACACATGGTAGTATAGAACATAGCAAAAATGGGTTTCCTGTATGCACAAAAATGCTGTAATGGAGGATTCATTCTGTGCAAAATTTGCACTTGGATTTGCACAGAAAGCATTTTCTGCACAAGAAAGAATATTTTTCCCCCTGCCTTTGTTTACCACTGATCATAGTTAAAACTGAATTTGTCATCTCATCACCATATCCATAAGTTTTGTGTTTCTATTGCTATTCACACATATAGCCAACTCATAAAGATCTGATCCTAGGCACTTCCCTCCATGCATCTGAGGAATTAGACCTAAGTCTAAAAACGTTTATGCTACCAACTTCTTTCCCGCAGTTACTCTCAAAGGGGCTAACAAGATTCCTTGACATACTGATTCAGACTAATATGGCTATGTTTCAAATACATCAGTTAGTGGTGAACCACAAATGGCGGACAGCTTCAAAGGACACAGAAAGACAAACACTTTGAAATGACTGAGAGACAACAATTTTTAGTCTTCTCATTATTTACTTATTTATTTAATAATTTTTCACTGCTTTACAAGACATTGGCTTTCCTGTGGTAGAAATCAGCCCAGTAAACCTCAGCATTAAATTATAAAAGGCACCCTCAGATTAAAAGATTTTATAATAAATCCATTTTATCCAAACAAAATTTCAAATATTTAACAGCACAAAATGCCATAAAATTTCTTTAAAAGAGTATGTTTAGAAAAATATTATATTAATGCATTCTTTCCAAAAAGGAGACATAGAAACATTGTTGCAAGTATGAAAGTAATAAAAAGCTGAATGGAAATTGTTGCTGTTGTTAACAACAAGATGTAGTCAGCCTCTCTGAAAAAAAAACCCAAAAAGGCATGGCAATATAAGAAGTAAAACAGACTTAAAAGCTGAAAACAGTACAGTAGAAAATAGAAGTTTCTTATAGCAGCAGGCAAGGAGTTTTGATCATGGGAATGCTGCTGAAAATGAACCCAGAAGAGAATATTTGTGGAATTCAACTTTGCAGGCCTAGAAGAAAAGAAATGATCTGGAGAACAACTGGCTGAATATTTCCATATCAAAACTAGGCATAAAAGCAGAAATATGTACATGTCCTGAGGTGTCACTCGCCAATTTTCAAAAAAGGATGAAAAGGAATCTTCTCTATTTTTGCACAAATGCTCCCCACCACCTTCTCTGGCTCCATGACTTCTGTGCAATACTGAAACTTTTCCTCGGTCCTTAGATTTCTAGCACTGAAGTAATCTGGAATTTCCACTGAGCATTTCAATATGCAGTTAAAGCATTCAAACAAAACAGAAAGGTAAAGTTACTAGGGGAATAGAAATAAGAGTTCTGGGAGTGAATGATTTTCAATGTCTTTCCCTTTGCAATGTTAGACATTTGAGGACTTAACAAAAAGCATCATTGGGCAGAGGATACAGCACTTATTTGGGGGGTCATTCCATAGGCTCCCTGTAGATGACATGAGATTATATGACTCACTAGAACATACAGTAATGCCTGACAAGGTAGAAAGCAGCAGGAAAACAAAAAGGTTGGGGGTTGCAGAACAGAATGAGGTTCACCATAAGTCAAACTCAATTTGATCACAGTTAACTTAAACAAGCTACATGCTTGCACAAATGTCTTTATTGTATGGAAAGTTTTTGAAAACATGTAACATGGGAAATAAGGCGAATTCCCAGCCTCGCACTGAGCTTGCCTACTCCTGCTGCTTTTAGGAATGAGCCCCTTTCCCTGAATCTGGGTGTGGGCTCTGCTCCTCCAAAGGTTCTCTCTGACTCTCTCCTTCCTCTTCTGCTGTTTGTGGGAGATGCTTGAATGGATTCCCCACCTTTCCCTTCGTCTTCTTCTGGGGCAGCAGGAACTAGTGGATGGAATCATCCTGGGTTAGGGTGGCTGGCTTTGAGCCACCTTATAGTTGATCAGCAAAACTGGCTTCTTCATTGGCTTGTGTGGGTGTTCACATTCTGTAACAAACAAAAAAAAAATCCAGATTTTACATCCAGAGTAAATCAATCCTGTAGAGCAGTATTTCTCAACCTGGGAGTCGGGACCCCTCTGGGGAGTCACAATGGGGGTGTCAGAGGGATCACCAAAGACTATAAGATAAACAAATTTCTCATGGTTTTAGCAACCCCTTTGGCAGAGAAGGCTGAAGATCCCTCTGCCTGTTCTTCTCTTCCTTTTTGGAAACAGACAGCAAATTCTCCCAACAAAAGTATTCACATTTGGGCATATTGAGTATTCGTGCCAAGTTTGGTCCAGATCCATCATTGTTTGAGTCCACAGTGCTCTGTGGATGTAGGTGAACTACAACTCCAAAACTCAAGGTCAATGCCCACCAAACCACAGCTGTAGACGGGGGGGTTAGGGGTTCAACCCCCCCCCCCCATGAGATTTTTTAGTTTTTTTTAAAAAACCTGGTTTACTCATGAATTGTAATTGATTAACCAAATCCCCAAGTGAGTCCACTGAAGTTTAGCGATGGAGCCTGATTTCCAAATTATTTTGTGTTATGGAACTACTCTTCATAATTCACTAAAAAAAACAATTCAACTCCCCCACACACACCCCTAAATCTTTTTCTGGCTGTGGCCCTGCACCAAACCCTTCCAGTATTTTCTGTTTGTCATGGGAGTTCTGTGTGCCAAGTTTAGTTCAGTTCCATCTTTGGTGGAGTTCAGAATGCTCTTTGATTGCAGATGAACTATAAATTCCAGCAACTATCTCAAATGACAAAATCATTTGCCAACCCCACCAGTATTCAAATTTGGGCGTATCTAGTATTTGTGCCAAATCTGGTCCAGTGAATGAAAATGCATCCTGCATATCAGATATTTACATTACAATTCATAACAGTAGCAAAATTATAGTTATGAAGTAGCAATGAAAATAATTTTATGGTTGGGGGGCACCACAACATAAGGAACTGTATTAAGGGGTTGCAGTGTTAGGAAGGTAGAGAACCACTGTTGTAGAGCATTACAGAAGCATCTAACTTAAAGGGACAACTGGTTATCTGATATATTCATTTATTGAAATATCTCTATTCCATCTAAAGATCTCACAATGTTTTACAGTAAAGCAGGTGAACATAGCATGGAATGAAGCATGCAGAATAATCACAGGATGTTTCAAACCTATACCTGTTAATATAATCTACAAGCTAGCTGGCAATGCCCCCCCCCCCGATGTTGCTGCTAACTGTGAGAGAAATAAGGTTGAACACTGTGAAAGCCATTCTCTGCATGGCTATCAGCCTCTCCCCAGTAGACTCAAATAAAAAAAAAAGCTTCATGAGAACCACCACTCCTCTTAATGTTCCCCCAGCAACAGCAAGAGTATCCCTCTGGGCAGCTAAACCAGGAAATCCCAATTGCATGCCCCCCATGAGGTTCTGCCTCCATGGGTAAACCAAGAATGAGCAACTTGGAAGTCCTTGAACAGACTCAGAAGTGGAGTGGGATGTGTTGTAGCCCAGCCTGTTCAATCTGTGATTGTTCCTACTCCTGACTCTGTGATTCCTCCTACACCTGCCTTGCCAAGATACTCTGGGTTTGAGCCTGAGATTCCTATGCAGCCAGAAGTGGAGGAAACTGCTGTCCCAGGCCAGCCAGAGTTTCGGCTGGAGGATTCTGGGAACAGGCACACAATGGTTCCTAGCCGGTTGCTTGAATCACATTCCTTGAAGGAGTCAAGGTCAGGTTTGCCTTTGCCAGATGGACATTCTAGTGAGGATTTTCATTGTGATAAGGCTAATGAGCTTGACCGTAGGAAAGCAATTTATCAGCAGAGGAGAAAACAGGAGGGTTTTCACTGCAGCCAGAGGTTGTTATTGAGAAATAATAACAAGCAGTCTTCCCACGGAAAGAGGTCTTGAATTTACCTTTAAGAGAAACTTTGTTCTCTGAGAAATTTAGAGGTGGTAACTTTGCTCATCAAGAAAGAGAGATCTCTGCTTCATGCTCCATGTTCCTGTGAATTCCATGTTAATTCCTGCAGTCTTGTACCTTGATTCTTGTTCCAGTCTTGTCCTTGCTTCTGGGGATTTTTGTGTATCCAGTTGATGTTCCAGTAATTTGCAGTTTGAATTTCTGCTCCAATCAAGACCCTGTTTTGTGTTCCAGCATTGATCCTGTACCTTGGTCTAATCTTAGAGTGTTGTCTCCTGTGTTCCAGTTTTGCCTCCTGTGTTCCAGTTTGATTCTGTGCCTTGGACTAATCATTGATACCTTGCTTGGACTAATCTTGATACCTTTATTGGGATTAACTTTAATATCCTGTTTGGACTCTGATCTTTGAGTGACTTTTATAGACTCTTGCTTCAAGATTCTCAAGTACTTTATTCTTGTGGACTTAAATCCCATTTCATTGACTTTGAACTTTGATTTGCTACTGCTTGCATATAATCTTCAATAAACAGCTTATTGCTTATATTCCTGGGCTCCAGTGTGGTTTTAAGGTGCCCCTGCAGCCTAGGGGTGCAACAGGCAGATCAAAAGACAATCTGGCAAAATGGCACTACCTAAAAGAATCCTCCACCTTGTGCGACTATGGAGCAGAACAGACAACTTCACATCTGTTTGCTTGTCTGCAATGTTCTGCCTCATGTACAGAGTAAGAATTGTTTGAGGCTACAGACAATACGGTCACTGTTGCACGTTTTTGGTTAAAAGATATTTAGCCACTTGTGCTCCTTCTATTTTTATCAGTTTTATGCAATGCTTTTGATATGAAATAAAATAATAATATGGTGGGTTTCCATGGCCAAGCAGGGATTGAGCCCTGGTATTCTAATTTTCAACCCTCAAACAACTACATCATGTTTACTGTCATATATAATAGAATAGTCCCCCAAAAACAGTGTGTCTGATAAAGGGCTAAATTACTTTTTACAGATGCAGGTTAAGACATTTACATCAATGGCATGAACTGGTAAGAAAAGCTAAAAGCTTATTCATCACTCCTTGGTTAGACTCATAGAGTCCTCATCATGGGAAAAAAGAAAGTCAACATATTTTAAAAATAAAATCATAGCATTTCCTCAGAGCAAAGAAGCAAGGTCTTTCATCTCTATGATAAAATAAGAGATACCACAATGTTATTTCACGTTATAACAACCTATTGTCCAATATTACTTACTATTAGCATATTATGTAATTAATTACACATTTATCCAAAGATACAAGGGTAGGCTACTGAAGAAAGCAGTTGCTTCAGAGTTATTGTTAGCTTAAATAAAAACCTGTGGTAGGTAGCAATTATGTCCACATTCCATGCATCAGTTACTTGTTAGACTAGCTTATTTTCTGATTCCAAAATTACAGCTTAATTTTACATTGTGCCAATGAAAAACTCAACCCACCCTACATTTTTAAAATAGGCATATCAGTAAGGTTTTGTTAATGCGCATTCTTTCACTTTTGGTAGTCAGAATTATATATCAAAACTATAAGTGCTATCAAAACTATAAGTGCTATCATGTTGACTAAATTACTTTGACCTGTTTAGGCAAATACAAACTACAAATTGCTTTTAGATGCTGAAGATTTTTGTTGAAGGGTAGCCTGGTGTAAGGAATGTTGGTCTGCCTGCTAATAAATATGGGGTAATATTTTTATTCAAAGGGGTTGTTTCTGAGGATGTGGAAATATCGAACTTCAAAGCTCATTGCTGTTCTGTGTATATATTTCTCTAAAGAAATATTGTTTCTCTGCACAGAAAATACTGTTTCTAGTGCTGAAAATACTATTTTCTGAGCAAAACATACACATTTTGTGCAGAACAAGTTTGGAATTGTGAATGGGTTTTGAAAATGGTGAGAAGAAAATGACTGGAAATACTTATTGCTTGATTTGATTAAAAAGAGTGAAGAATTACATTTTAAGCATACATCTTCATCCTGAACTCTAAATCAGATAAAGTGAAATTTCCCCACTCTTTGGACAAAATAGTTTACTTTTCCCTTTCTTTGGAGAAGACCACAAAATCTATAAAGATGATAGAAAAAAAGAAGGCAACTGAGGCTGAAGGAAATGAAAGAGATGGTTTATGGGCCTGCTCATATCCTCACTGTATGTTTTGTTTTAATATTGACTCTCTGTCCAACTTCTGGCTTCTTTTACATAAATTTCAGCTGCTTCAAGGCTGGAGGGGGGAGGAATTAGTGTGGGAACAAATAAACTTTCTTTTACATAAATCAAGAACACACAGTAGAGGAATATTACATCCCCTTCCTGAGTTCAATATTGCAATATTATTTATGAAAACATTTTTGCAGGTATTCCAGACCATGCTGTGTATATATTCCCAGGAGAAGTGGAGGAAAAATGCCAAAAGCTGTGAGCCATAATACTCTTGGCAGTGGACAGTAAACAACATCAGAATGGATCATGTCACTGAAACAACAAAAGGAGGTAGACCATCCTTATATTTGGAAAGGTTTCATATTTCTGGCAGGCTCCCTCCCTAAAAAGAAAACTTCTTTCCCTTTGCCCCAAAATTTATGCCTGTGAACAGTACTTGTCCTATGCAGTCTTGTGTGATAGTTCTGTTTCCAGTTCCCCTGCTTAAAGAGAAAGGCATAGCATTTAAAAGACAATGAACACGAAGACTGTACAAGTTAATTATTCATTCTGTCAGCTTGTTCACTGTTTATCTCTCATCTATAAGATAGACATATGACAATAGAGTAGCATTTATGTTATTCTAACCGTCATGCTGAAGAGGTCTGCAGATCCCAACTCTGAATAAGCTATGATTTACTTTTAATAAAACCGTTTCCCTCAATAACAAAGATTTTGTAACTTTATGAGGGTTAATTTCTCTCCTTTAGTGGTACAGCAGTAAAATTTTAGTTACAGTATGCAAACGAGAACTTCTAGCACCTTTGAAACTGAAATAATGAAATACTAAAATTGCATAGACTTTTGTAAGGCCATGTCTACACTCAACCCAAAGCTAGTGCTGGGACTCCAGACAATTTACAGCTACATCTGGGGTGGATCCATCCTTTTTTGGCCTTACCCCAAGCTATGCAATATTGACGAGAAGTCTGGTATTTCTCAGAAGTTCTGGAATGGCCTTCACTTCTTTCACTGTGTGGATAGCTGGATATGATCCATTTTAGACTAATGAAATATCCACATTGTAGAAGTCTCGCCATCCCTTTTCCCGTGTGATCTATACAGTGGGTGAGAGTTACCTCTTCTTGTCGACACATGTTTACGCACCCATTACTGACTTCGGCTGACTGCACAATGAGAATGTTTTTCACAGCACTTTGAGACTGGTGGGGAAGTAATGGCAGTGCTGCCAAAAACAAAGAACAGATCAGAGGGACTGATCCAGTGCTCGATCAATAGGCCTATGTGGACAGTCCAGCATTTTATAGGTCAATTCAAGAACAATCAAGAGCATAATGCTATGGACTGGACACAGAGAAAGTGACCAGTGCAGACACAGCCTATATCTATTGCCTCAAATGCATGAAGTGAAGTACAGTAGGGTCTCACGTATCCAACATAAATGGACCAGCAGAACATTGGATAAGTGAAAATGTTGGATAATAAAGAGTGATTAAGGAAAAGCCTATTAAACATCAAATTATGTTATGATTTTGCAAATTAAGTACCAAAACATCATGTTTTACAACAAATGGATAGAAAAAGCAGTTCAGTACACAATAACGTTATGTAATAATTACTGTATTTATGAATTTAGCACCAAAATTTCGCAATTTATTGAAAAATTTACTACAAAAACATTGACTACTAAAAGGCAAACTGTGTTGGATAATACAGAACCTTGGATAAGCGAAGTGTGGATAAGCGAGACTCTACTGTACCTAGAAAAAGATCTTTATAGTGTATATGTGATTCATCATATAAATGCAAAACTTGTGGGAATGGTGATGAAGTGACATGTTCAGTGTTAGCTATGGTTGTTGGGGTACAAAAACAGGAGAAGATATGTAGTCTAAAGCCAGGGTGAGTAGATAATCATATGAATGGTGGAGGGAGCTATTGGAGTATAGTATGATGCTGGCCTGGAACTAGAAATAAGATGGGATAAACTTGCCAGACATTTGGGTAGCTACTCACCTTGGCTCTAGGCAACATCTTTCTTCTTGCCTTTGTCACCCAACAACCATTGTTACTAGGGTTGTCCATATGTTCGTAAAAATTCTCCTACCGTAATTATTTAGTATTGTTCCCGTTTTTTGACACGAGTATTGAAATGTTTTCCCTGGGCGCAACTGGCAATGTAATACGATCCATCGTTGGCCCATTCTGTAATTGTGTCTTAAAATTTTCGTTAATTTTTTTCCTCCAAAATTTTTTTTAATATTTTTTAAATATTATTATTTTATTTTTATTTTTGTTTCTGCAACCTAACATGAACGGGAGCCTAGCGCAGCCTAACATGGCTCCCACTCCCTGCCAATCAGAGTCTTCCACGATGGCTAAAAAAGGTGGGGGCTAAATCGCCTCCGCACGGAGCCAAGCCATTCTGGGTTGGGATACTGAGGAGAGAGGGTGGTTTGCGCGCGCCGTGAAGCTGAGAGGGCAAAGTGACTGGGGGTAGAGGGTTGTTGCTGCTTAGATATTGTGTTGGGGGGAAATTGGCTTGGGGCAGAGTCCTTGCTGTGGATGTTGGGAATTTTTTTTCCAAAGGAGTCTGCATCCCTCCCTGCTAGTGCTGAGCTTTGGGTTGGTTCCTTCTCCTGAGGTAGACCTTTTGCCTTTCTATTTTTCCTTTTTTGGAATAAAGCAATCACCCCATAAGCCTTTCTTTCCAAGCCTTAAAAGGAGGGAGCTTGAAAATTATAGTTTTCTAAGCAGCACGTCTGCTTCCCTGTAAGCGCTGAACTTCCCGCCAAGGCATTGCTTCCCTCACACTCCATTTCTATTCCCAAGCCTTTGGCTGAGTTTTATTTCTGCAATCACAAAGTCAGACATGAATTTGATTCAATAGAGGGTCCACAGCAATTTACAGTTTCCAAAGGACATTGCCAATCCTGTCAAGGCATTGCTTGGCGTGTGCTGCATTTCTAATCCAAAGTCCTCAGACAGAGTTTCATTTCTGCAATCACAAGGTCAGCCAGTGGCACCATTGATCAAAAGGTTCAAAGGCAATTTATAGTTTCCAAAGGACGTTGCCAATCCTGTCAAGGCATTGCTTGGCGTGTGCTGCATTTCTAATCCAAAGTCTACACAAGTAGAAGAGGGACTTTTACAGTGATAAGAACCCAATTGAACAGGAAATAAGACTTTCAAACCAGGAACAGGTTTCTTCAAATATTGAAAAATAGTGTATTATAAAAAGATATGAAAATTCACCAAAAATCATAGGAGACAGGAAACATTCTGTAATTTGTTTAGCAAAGAGTGTGGAATGTGTTCTCCCACTGTACCAAATTTGATGAGAATAGCTCAAGAAATGAGGGCAGGAGACCCCCAGAAAAGTCCCCCCCGGTTTCCTGTTTTTTGGCAATTGCGCATGCGCGTCCGCCATTTTAGAAACATTTTAGAAACATTACGAATTTTCGGAAATATCCGAAAATTTTGGGTGAAACATTTAGAAATAATTTCTACATCGAAGAGCCGGCACCCCCTACTTTAGAAACGAGAATTGAAACATTTTTTCCATCGATCGGACAAGCCTAATTGTTACAACTGAACTGGTATGTTTTAACTATTGTATATTGTATTCTTTTTGATTTAAAGCAACATAAAGACTTGGTTTTGTCAGTTAGCTTCACTTAATTGTCAGATATTGTGATGAGCCTAATCCAAGCATGTCAGAGATCATGTCTTGTGATCTGAGTTGTGGACTAGTACTTCGGAGACTAAGATTCAAATCCCCACTCAGTCATGGAAACTCACTGGGTGATCTTAGTCAAGTCACATTCTATCTGCCTCAAAGGAAGACCAAGAAAACCACCCACATTTTCTAAAAATAATCTTCCTTCAAAAAAAAATCACATAAAAGGTTTGTGCATCTTGGGCCATAAATCCGAAATGACTTAATGGTACACCCCAAGCTTAGCTAAGTTTGGATCCAGTCACCTCTCCTTGATCTTTCACAACAAGAGAGCATGTGTTTGCCATTTGCCATTGGTAGATATGTGCATTTTCATTTTGTGTACATTTGCCCATCATTGACACCACTAATCAAAATGTATTTCCCACTGTCTTGATTTGTGGGTCGGGTGGATATTTTGGCTATTGTTATCACACTGTTTGATTTTGTGGTGTTATTTCTAGGAGAAATGAAATATGGTTATATCAAGCAAAATAATTGTGTAGTAGAAAATGTTCTTGGCAAACCCACATCAATCTAAGATGAGCACATAAGCAAGCGCTTGAATTGAATCACTATTTTCTGTTTATTTTTCTATTGACAAGCCAAGGAATATAATGGGCCATTCTCAAACTCAACCTTTTCCTCTAGACAATCAGTTATTACTATTTTGAGTAATAGAGGCAGAGGCAGAATCTTCTTTTTTGTGTCTCTTCCCAGGATTCCTGACCAACCGTTTGCTTAAATGATATTTCCACCACTCTACAGATGTTATTTATTCACTTTTCACTAATGTTCAAATTCATAATGCCTCAACCATTTGTAAGGCACACAAAGTATTTCCTTATGCTAGAATGAACCTTGGCTTTTGTTCCCATGTGAACATCAAGGCAAAATTAACCAGATGGAAATGGAGTTGCACAACATGAGCTATTATTTACAACACATTAATTGTGTAGAGCGATAAAGTACAAATAACATTTATTTGGCATCTTCTTATGTCTTATCTAATATCCATTGTCACCAGCAAATCTTTTCTCCTTTTACATTCAGCAAAGTGTTGCCTATGGGTCAGATGCAGCCTCATGAGACAACTCCAAACCTCCTATGATCTTTACCCTACCAACCCCAGATTTATCACCCTATGGAAAAATGTACTTCAGAAACTTTTGAGTGGCAATTTGCCATGTATATATAATTTGGCCCTGTTAGGCCCTATCTGAGACCAAAAGCATTTCAGGGAACTATAAATAACTAGAATATCACTTGCTATTTTTTAAAAATAAAGGTTTTGTTTGGGGGGGGGGGGGCTAAGGTAAAGTGGAACTTACTCCCTTCACATAAGGGTAATACAAATATAGAATTTATTTATTTATTTACTTCATATCTACCCTGCCTTTCTCTACCCCAGAGGGGACTCAAGGCGGCTTACAAATCTGGCAAAACTTCAATGCCGCGCAAGTAAACAATAACACACATATCATCAAAAATATAAACAATCTAAACATATAAGCAATTAAAACACATATCAATCAATTAAACAGATTAAAACCATATAAAATGCCGAGTCATGATCTCATGTCCAAATTGTTTTGCAAAATCCATAGTCCATTATTCAAGCTGTTAAAGTTTCATTCCATAGTTTCCTATTCACCAAACGCCTGCAACCCACCCACCCCCCAGGTTTTAAGTTTTTTTCTAAAAACCAGGAGGGGTGGGACCTGCCTGATGTCACTGGGGAGGGAGTTCCACAGCTGAGGTGCTACCACTGAGAAGACCCTGTCTCTCATCCCAACCAATCATACTTGCAAAGAGGTTGAGACAGAGAGCCAGGCCTCCCCAGCTCTTTAAGGCTCATAGATGGAAATGCATTTGGCCAGGTAAGTTGGACCAGAACCATATAGGGCTTTATAGGCCAAGTTCTGCCCCCACACTATCTTAACTACTTGGAAGGTGAACTGGCTACACAGGGAACAGAACAGAGATTAGATAGTGTAATGCCTCATGGGTCTTGTAGTCCTGCTCCTAGTGCCACTGTGGCTGATGAAGATGAAAACATGGGGTTTTCGCCGGCTCAGCAATAGCCGGAATCCTTCCAGATGCCTGATGTTGATGTTTTTGCCCAAGAACCCATTAAAACAGACCTTGAGCAGCTCTCACCTCCTTTCGCTAGGAGACAGTCCTATACTGCGGACAGGGGAGTGAAAGAGCAGGTTCGCAAGAGTTTGAGAATTGCAGCTAAACAAGACACTGATTAGCCATGTTTCCCCTGGGAAAATCTAGGGAGTCTCGCATCTGGAGAAAGCTGGGTTTCATTTCCTGTTCTCTAGGGAAAGAGAACGCTGGACACCTGCTTGGCAGGGAAACGAGACCCAGTTAAATGTGCCTGGCACGGTTGGTTCCGTGCAGAGTCAACAGAGCAGCTTCAGGAGTGATTTCGTGTTTCCAGCCTTGTGTGGACTTCGCAAAGTCCGCAACCCCAGTCTCCTTGCTTTGCCTAGCCAAGTATTCAAGTATTGCCTTGCCTTGTTCCTAGCCACGGACCTTGTTCATAGAATCAAGTTTTGTTTCAGCCTTGTTGCGAATTTACCTTGGACCTTGAAAGACTCTGGACATTTCCCCACACTATTGCTTGGCAATAGTGTGTGTTTCGGTTTGCTGGATTCTACTTTGAACTCTAATATCATTTATTGGACAAAATATTTCTGGACTATATTTGACCTCATTCGATAGGTCTGCTTCTGGACTAAATTTTCTACTTGTTTTTATTATTCTTATATATTTCTTTAATAAAGATATTAGATAGTTATTGGCCTCCGTGTTCGGTTCTTGGTGCTCCGTTGCCTTGGGCGTGACAGATAGTTGAATAAAAAGAATTTTTAACTCACAAGAATTTTAGGCTTTCTCTCCTCCTGAGTCTCACTACAAAGTCTTTATGAGAAGAGGCAAAGTACTTGAGAGATAATAATAATAATAATAATAATAATAATAATAATAATAATAATAATAAAAAAACTTTATTTATACCCTGCCACCATCTCCCCAACGGGGACTCGACGGGAACAGTTCTCGCTGAACCAAGGTTCTTGAATCTTTATTTCTTCTTATTGTCTCTTTCTTGTATGGTGTTCAATTGACTCTAAGATTGTCCCAATATTTAACTCTGACTGGACTTGAGTACAGCTCATACAGCTCTGACTGGACATGCTATTTTGTAGATGCTCTGGCCCTCCTCTCTCTTCAACTTCTAGTCACCAAAAAGACTGACTCTTCCAAGAACCAGAAGTGCCTTGCCTGAGGTTCCGTCCCTGAGGGGATTCTTAAAGGGGCAGGGTGACGGAGGCTTCAAATAAAAGAAGGCTGTCTAAGACTGCCCCCCCCCCCAGAAACAGTACATAATATTCCTGTAAAAGAGCGTAACTAGGGGTTGACAGTGAGTGTCTGCATGGGGCACAACAGTCACTAATGTGAAGGAACATGGGGATGGGCATTTCCAGTAATCACAAATACAGTGATTTGTCCTTGATCCAGTATGCAGAAAGTATGCATGGTCTCCAGATCTTTGATAATTTTAGTTGCCCTCCTCTGGACACCTTCCAGCTTGTCAATATATCTTTTAAACTGTGGTGCCCAGAATTGGACACAGTACCCCAGATGAAGTCTAACCATGACTTCTCTCGATCTAGACACTATACTCCTTTTGATGCAGCCCAAAATCCCATTGGCTTTTTAGCCCCTATTACCTCATCCGCTCCATATTGCTCAGGTCGAATACTGATTTCTTTTTGGGAGAAGACTGAGGCAAAGAAAGTGTTGAGCAGCTCTGCCTTTTCCCTATCCCATTAGCACTTCATCACCTTCTTCATGCAGAGGCCCTGCCATTTCCTTTTTCTTCCTTTTTCTACTGACATGAAAAAGAACTCCATTTTATCTCTCTGGCAAGCCTGAGCTCATTTTGTGCCTACATATGTGAAAAAAAAGACAATGATACATTTCCATTAGATAGAAGAAGGTTGAATTGAAACATAATCAACCTAGAATTTTTTTAAAAAAATTGCTGCGTTACAACATACACACCAACAGTTGGAAAACCTGTACTCAGCATAATACTCTATATAAGTCAAATGTCTTAGGTTGAGTTGCAGTGAGAAGTTAGCAATTATTAGGCTGTGTCTGTGTAAATTACATGTCATTTGGAGAATAAAGTACAGAAAATCAGCAGTTTTTCAGCTGTTTAGTCTAAACCTGACCCTTGCTTAGTAAGTTCTCAGTTCCAGTTTTTCCTCCAAAATGACACTTAAGCAAGCTATTATTTGCAAGGTTTGGTTAGTATATAGGGTTTGGTGGCAAGCACTAGAAAACCCTGACATTAAGGATGTTCTTGGTGGAAATGGCTGTGTTATTATCTTAAATAAATGTCATGTATTTGTCTTGGAAGTAGCAGAATGCCCGGCAACCAGACATGACATGGAAGGAGTACAATTCCTTACAATAAATCAAAAAGCAAAGTGAACAGAAAGGTCATATTCTGTATTTTTGAGTATTCAAAGATGGGTTGTAAAAAAGAAAATCTAAGAAAATAATATTTTTACTAGAATGAATATGGACTGGATCCAGATGTAGGCATAGAATAGGCCTACTGAAACCAATATGACTTATCTCCCGCAATCATGTTAATGGTGGTAATTTTTAGGTATCACTTATTCAATGTAGATGGTAGCACAACCAAAGGGTTAAAATTATAGGCATTGTGAAACCAGGGTACAGAGCAGTGGTTTTCAACCTGTGGGTCCCCAGATGTTTTGGCCTTCAACTCCCAGAAATCCTAACAGCTGGTAAACTTGCTCACTAATATAGAGGAATTGCAGTGAATGAGATCTCCATAGAAGACAGGAATCAGCAAAGTGTCCTTCTCTGTCCACTAATGATCCTGTATCCTGGAAGCAAAGGTTGTGTGGTTTCATTGATTCTAATGTCATTTAATGTTGGTCATTAACCAGAGCTTAGGACAGTTGCATTTTTATACTACCAGGGAAGTTATCATCAAAAAAGGTAGCTTTTCCAAATTCCAATTTTAATCGACAACACATCCAATTTTAATATTTCAAAACCAGACGATGCAACGGTCTCTTCACCACTGGAACAATGTAAGTGCTTATATTAACAATGGAATACTTACTATTTAAAACTTTTTTATAATGGCATCATATATTATTTAAAGCAGGGGTAAACAGCTGTGATCCTCTAGATATTTTGGCCTGCAATTCCCAGCAGCCTTAGCTGATCAAGATAATTCCAAAGTGAGAGGTGTCCTCCAAAACATTGGAGGGCCATGGATGGTCTACCCCAATTTAAAGCATCCATGAATAGCTTACAGAGTAATAGCACATTTTATTTGGAATATCATCACTTTAACTCCAGTCTCAAAGACATCCTTTCAGTTGTATGCAATATATATTTCTGGTTGATTTCAATGAACTAAGACTGAAAGTTAAAAACCATCTGTACCTTCTGTTTCCGCTTGAGACATTATTTATGTTTTTGGCTTTGTACTCTGAGCTAAATACAGAATGTGTAAAGACCGTTAATTAACCCTTGGAGAATTGCATTTCCCAACAGCATATGGAATGCAAAGATGTTTTTAATCAAGCAGTACAACTCCCTGGGTTTATACAGGTCCAAATTGTCCTACTTAACGAACCCAAAGGGAATAGATTTTAAATATTTTCTTAACACAAATCTATGTTGAAATAAAGTTACACCTAAACAAAAGCCACAAAATTCAAATTTGAACCTAATGAATCATTGTCAGCACAAAAGCTGGTGGCAGGGTATTTAGTGATGTGAATGTATAACTTCAGTATTCATGCTCTTAGCCTAAACATTCTGTCTTGGAAGCAGAACTCAATTACTTGTGGTGGAACTGAGGTCGAAGCCAATGAACTTGGATCCAAGACATCCTAATCAAATTTATTGGCTGCATTATATGCTCCTAATTTATTGGCAATCATGCAATTAAATGTTTTAGGCAACAATTTAGACCACACATTCATTTTCTAGTTTTACTGATCCTTTGATAGAACAGAACAACATTAGCAGGAAATTGGTGCAGATAAGATTATCTTGAATCTTTGTGAAACATGTGAATGGGATGCAAACTGATTTGTACAAATGTCCAAGTTTATATTTCAAAGAATGGAACTGAATAAATGGAGAATCTGTTAAGAGAAAGACAATGAGAGTATATGATTTGAATACTTTGTCTGTAAAGAGGTCCAAATTTCCTGTCTTCTTAAAAGATCTGTTTTCTATCCTGTGAAAGAAATCCTGCTGAACACTGACATAGATGGGCTATTGGTATTATGGAATATATGTACAATAGAACCCCGGTTAACCGAGCCCCGGTTAACCGAGGCTCTGCATTATCCGAGGAGCTGCCAGGGTGCCCCTCCCCCTCCCTCTCTTTCTCTCCAGCAAAAGGAGCCCTCGCCCCTTGGAAGGAGCCCACGAGCGCCGCTGCCTAGTAGCGCTCATGGGCTGCTTCCCAAGGGGTGAGGGTTCGGCCCAGGGAAGTAGGCCACGAGTGCCACTGTAGCAGTGATCGCAGCCCGCTTCTGGGACACTTCCTCTGGCCTCTCCCTCTCCTCTCGCGAGAAGGAGTTCCTTCACGGGAGAGGAGAGGAAGAGGCAGGCACTTCCTCCTGCCTCTCCCTCTCTTCTCACGAAAAGGAGCTCCTTTGTGCGAGATGAGAGGAAGAGGCGGTGCACTTCCTTCTCCCTCTCCCTCTCCTCTCGCGAGAAGTAGCTCTTTCTCACGAGAGGAGAGGGAGAGACAGGAGGAAGCGTCCCAGAAGCGGCCTGCGATCATGGCCTGCTTCCCTGGGACTGGGCGCTTGCCGAAGGGAGAAGTTTTTTTCCCTCCGGCAGGTGCTTTGGCCTTTAGAGAAGCATGAAGCATGTCACTTAGCAATGGCACCCCTCACTCTTCCCTGGGCCCAAGCGCCTGCCAAAGGGAGAAGTTTCCTCCCTTTCCTAGGTGCCTGAGCCTACAGATCGGGTTATCCGATAAATCCGTGTATCCGAGATTCGGCCTGCCCATTTAAATCAGATAACCAGGGTTCTACTGTATATCTATATGAGGCTACCTTCAACCTCCACATGTTATTTGATGCAAAAATTGCTTTAAAGGTTAACTGGAATCCCTATGCATTCATGGAGAATGAGTTCATTATGTCAGAATGGCTGTATAGCCCTATCTATACTCACCGTTTAATGCAGTTTGAAGCTAGCTTCAAACTGCATTAAACAGTGAGTATAGATAGGGCTATACAGCTAGCTTCTGACTGTTTCAACAAACTTCCACAAAAGTGTGCAAACAAAAGCGTTTCTTGTGCATCAGTGGTCTGTGCTTTGTGTACTCACCATCCAAATTTCAAAATGGTCTCACAATCTCCTATGTAATCATCATCCTCTTATTAAAACCACCTTATACAATACCTATTTCAAACTACATTAAATTGTCAATGTAGATGTGCCCTAAGACACCTCTAGGTATCATAAACAGCATGTCTCTATGTCTTGAAGGAACAAGATGGAGTCCTGCAGACAGGTTTCTCATGGACTGATTGGCCACTACATGAACAGAATGTTGGACTAGATTAAGTCTTTGACCTAACATGCTCCTTTAAAAATCCATTGTGAGACAAACAGATCACGATAATTTCATCCATCCAAACTTTGACCACTCAACTCTTAAAGAGCTGGTTTTGAATTCTAATTGTGTATTGTAACCATGTTTACTATGCTGAACAAGAGATGTCATGTCACAGATACATCTGGTGGGATCACGGAAGAGCTGCTCCCAGGCTCTGGAGTTCTCTTCCTCTAAACCAGTGGTTCCCAAACTTTTTTGGCCTACCGCCCCCTTTCCAGAAAAAATATTACTCAGCACCCCCTGGAAAGGGGGCGTGGCTTAGAGGGGTGGGCGTGGTTCCTGCTCAAGTGGGCGGGGCTGAGCCTCTCCCCAGTCCAAGATGCAGGGCTGGGAGGGGGAGGTGGGCGGGGCCACAAATGGGAGGTCAGGACTGGGATAAGGTGGAGTTACGAGCTCTGAAGCAGGACTGAGCTTCTATCCCTGTTCTGCGGTGCCTGCCAGGACACAGAGAGTAGGGCTAGAGAAGGGGGCAGGGCCTCTTCCCAAGTGCCTGATGGGGCTGGACCTCTATACCCCACCCCCGTGTTCTAACAAGTGCCTCAGGGGAGGTATACAGAGGCTCTTGGGAAGAGGCTCCGCCCCTGCCCCAAGCCCTGTCCTTTAGTCTTTTCTGATCGGTTGCACCTGCATGGTTAATTTTTTGATATAGACTCAGGATTCACCCCCATTTTAAGGTTCTCCCCCATGATCTTATAGCACTTTTAACTTCCTTCATGTTTACAAGTCTCACTTAGTGCACTTTTGCCCAGTTCATTTCATGATTTTATTGCTGTGTTTTAACTTGTGTTTAAATGATTGTGACTTTTTATGTCTTTTTAATTTTCATTTGCATGTTTTTCAGTACTTGAATATTATTGTATGTTCATTTTGTGTTTGTAAGCCGCTCCGAGTCCCCCTGGGGACTTGGAGGCAGGGTATAAAAATAAAATTATTATTATTATTATTATTATTATTATTATTATTATTATTATTATTAGCCTCTCAGTAGAGGATGAGAGAGAGGGCCTTCTCGGTAGTGGCCCCCCTCGGCTTTGGAACTCCCTCCCATGGGAAATTAGACTAATCCCAACATTGTCCTCCTTTCATAGGGACCTGAAAACTTGGATGTTTCAGCTTGCATTTGACAGCACCTAGTCCCTAGTTACAAATGCTCAGTCCCTAGGTCCCACAACACTTTCTCCAATACCTGGCCTTAGCTTATGGTGCTTACACTACCCCATGCCCAGCCCTTGAATATCCTGATCATGCCCATTGTACTACGGCAACTGGTTTGGCTGAGTATTGATTACGCAGCTGTTTTATATTCTTAAGTTGAATTTGTGTTTTAACTATTTTGTTATTTTTAACTATGTTTTATTTTAATTATGTTTTTGTTTTGATGGATTTGTGTCTATGGGCATTTAGTTTCATACATAAGCCACCCCAAGTCCCATTTGGAAAATAGTAGCAGGGAACAAGAATAAAGTTATTATAAAGTATTGAGTACCTTGAGTACTGGACCAGGAAAAGGGCAGGATATCAATAAATATGTATAATAATTGTGCAATCAGCCCACCACATTTTCAGGTTTAACTTTTGAGGATTTGATTATTTGTGGATTTGATTAATACAGTCTCCTTAGGTCATCCAGTGCAAATCCACAGTCAATTTTCACTCTGTTAGGTCCTCCACCACAACTCTATGGTCCAGAAGTTATCCATAGAGTGACATCTAGAAATTCCTAGAAAGGTGTTATCTTGGATAAAATAGTAGTGTTTTTCATTCACAGTTTTGCCCTTAACCCCACTGAATATGAGGGGGGGGGGGCTGATTGTAATCACCTTTCTTCTACTAGGCTCCTCATCTTTAAGAGCTATATGGTTCAGCACCTGGACAGCAGACTTAAACATTACACAGGGCAACTGGTCAGACTTTCCAACATAGTGAAGTATATTGCATTTCTAATTGAATTATATATGTGTGTCCACACTACTGAATCTTTTCCAAATTCTTTTAAATGATATTATATTCAATACTGGTTTAGCTCTGTGGATTTCTAAAAATCTCAGACATTTTTATTCCATTTCCCTCGATTTTAAATCCCTTTGTTGCTGCAAAGATTCTTTTAATATATGCTGGAAAATTATTGAAAAATCTGTCCTGGTGTCAAATCAGTTACATTGATTTCTGGTGGTAGTACTGTTGGTTTAAGCCTGTGTAACCCATCAGAAAATTGGGTTGGAAAACAGCTTAAACATTGTTTGAATATCAATAAGTTAAAAGTAAATAAATAAATAAATAAATAAATAGAGCATAACAAAGAAAACATCCAAAAGACCAAAGGTTTATTCTACAGCAATCTAGACTTGGACACTGCAGAAATTTATGTTTGATTTCCTAGTTGTACTGTTTTCATAACAATTTTGTCTGCATTAAATCTATCTTAGAAGATAATTGCACTGTTAGCAAAGCTAATACAAAAATTGGGTACATTAAGAGTTTAGGGTTAGCAACTCTGTACTGGTGCCTAAATCCTTTCAGTTTTTATTATTTACAATTCCACCCTGCCTAGAGAAGAAAATTTCCAGTTCATTATTTGAACTTTGCATCTTCCTTGAACTGGCCTCAGAGTACAACTTTCTTCTGTGATTTGAAATCCTAGCTGTGGAAAAATCCTTG
The DNA here is from genome assembly GCF_035594765.1 of Anolis carolinensis. NCBI lineage: Eukaryota > Metazoa > Chordata > Lepidosauria > Squamata > Anolidae > Anolis > Anolis carolinensis. The sequence goes on along the minus strand of NC_085841.1, from coordinate 26,854,489 downwards.
AATTATTGGCTGATGACAGAAGTGATCCAGGTGGTCACCAATCTAATGACTCCTTCGTCTTCTGTGCATTACAGAAAAGACACCACAACATTCATCATGCCCTTTGGATGGACTACAAAAAAGAAATCCTTTCCAAAATGCATTTCATGTGCAAATTGTAAGGGCACCACCCTGCTTTCCCTTTTTCCTCGCCCTTGTGACAGCATGTTGACTAATTGTTGCAGTGGAACTTTGCTTGAACTTTCCTCTAATCCAAACACAAAAACATAAATAAACCGGCATCTCACTCAGCAAACTATAAAAAGTTATGCAATCTTTGCTAATGCAAGGAATGGCCTGTAAAGGAAACCTTGCATCTGTTGATCAGGAAGCAAGTCCATACTGTGTAGTCTGTGGCCATTTCCCTCTTTGCTATCCAAGATTAAATATACTGAAATGTATAAACAATTTAAAAGCACAACTGATATCTAGAGTTGGCATAGACAGAATAGTAGATAGATCCCATGTCCTCTTCTCTCCCTTTTCTGTTCTCTTTCTCCCTCCCTCTGTTCTTCCTGAGAGATAGAGAGAGAAATTGACCCGAGGCACAGCTGCACTGATCATAGAATCATAGAGTTGGAAGAGTTTCCAAGAGTCATCCAGCCCATTCCCTTGACATGCAGGAAAGTATAGTCAAAGCACTCTTGACAGGTGGCCATCCAGCCTCTGCTTAGAAACCTCCAGTGAAGGAGACTATATCATGCTCCACGGTAGCATATTCCACTGCTGAACAGCTCTGGAAGTTCGTCCTAATCCTTGGGTGCAATCTCTTTTTCTGTACAGATCATTTAACATGGACTGAAGGCATCTAAAAATGTGGTGTTCAAATGGTGCATGGAACAAATACACACAGGAATGCACTTTAGAGGGATAAAACCAGCATAATAGCAAGATACTCCAAAATGGGCCCCATAATGTGCATCAACACAAATAGGCATAAACCACATTGCATGGTGAAACCATTTAGGGCTGGGTGCTCCACACTTGGAGAAGGATAAGGGGCATGTTGCTGGGAAGGTTGTGGGATGGATTTGGGGGGTCGGGTGTTTTAAAATGCATTTCAATTGTATTTTTAACCTAACACTCACAATATGTTTAATTTTTTTTAATTTTTGTATTTGCTTTGTTAAAATTGATAAAAGTGTGTGACGATTAACCACCTTGTGTCCCCTTGGGGAGGAAGGTGGGGTATAAATAAAATAATAAATAGATAGATAGATAGATGATAGATAGATAGATAATACATGCTAACTGAGGTGAAGAGCATTGTAAAAATAACCCAAATGCATGAAACTGTGAATACTGCAGACCTTGGAACTGGTTTGGAGCCAAACTTTCTGTTGTGTATAGGCACCACCTAGGCCTCAACCCAATTCCTACACTTCATGTGTGATTGGCTTCATGTTTGTGTCATTTCTGCCACTTTTGTCCCATGTTAATTGATTAGATTTGATGTGCCCCTAGTATGTACATGGCTGTGAGGAAAGAAGAGAGTTTCAGTGAATATGTAGTCCCTAAAGTCTCTTCGATAGGAATGAGAAATAAAGGTGTAAACCTCCATGCATTTCATTTTGTTGAGCAAAAAAAAGAAGGAAAAAAGAAAGAAAAGAAAGAACGATTTCACCCCTTTTCTCCTTTTTGTAAGAAAGTCATTGAACACTGAACAGCACTTTAACTGCCTTGGCTCAATGTTATAGAATTCTAGGATTTATTGTTTAGTGAGGCAGGCGCAGCACTTTTTGGAAGAGAAGAATAAAAACCTTGTAAAACTACAACCCCCAGATTACATAGCATTAAGCTATAGTAGTTAAAGTGGTATGAAACTCCATTAATTTTACAGTGCAGATGTACCCAAAAAAAGGAGATAATAATATAATAATAACTTAATTTTTATAACTCGCCTCCATCTCCCCGAGGGGACTCAAAGCAGCTTACATGGGGAGCCAAGACCAACAAATACACAAAATATAAAATGAAATAAAATCCTTAACAACCAAAATTAAAAATGATAGATACATTAAAACCACAAAATAAATCATAAACTACATCCATGAACATCAAACACGGAGTGGAAAATAACTTGGGGGGGGGGGGGCAGGGCTTGTGCAACCTGCAAGACAATAGGATCAGGTGGGAATAAAGTGCTGGAAGGAGGACCGTAATCAATTAGGACTAGGCAAGAATAGATAACAACTGACCTATTGGTCAAAAGCACATTGAAACATCCATGTCTTCAAGTCTTTGCAGAATAAAGACAGAGTGGGGGCTCACTGATCTCCCTGAGGAGAGAGTTCCAGAGCCAGGGGGCCACCCCTGGGAAGGCCCTCTCCCTCGTCCCCAGCAACCGTGCCTGTGATGGGGGTGGAAGTGAGAGAAGGGCCTCTCCGAAAGATCTAAAAGCCCGTGCTGGCTCGTAGAGGAAGACACAGTCACAAAGATAAGCAGGACCCGAACCATTAAGGGCTTTGTAGATCATAACCTGCACTTTAAGATAATCTTTTAGGTACTAACCAGAAGTTCTGCATATCAAAACTAGCTCGTTGAAATGGCCATAGAAACAATGTAGATGCACCCTATATTTACCTACGAAACCCTTAGGATCAGTGATACAATGCTCTCAAATTTCAAAACAGCTGTGTACGGTGGTTTGAGTTCTCTACCCACTTGGGTGCCCTTGGGTGAGTCACACACTCTCAGCCCCAGGGTCACCATGAATCAGAAAAGATTTGCATCACACAAAACAATGCAACTGCCGAGAGACTGGTGATAAGTCTAGTAATACTGAGAATAGATATAATTACCTGAAAGGTGATGCCTGTTACATAAAGAGCACAGAATGCTAAAAATAAAGCAAAGACACATGTTGATCTAATTATCATAGCTCACAGAGTGTTAAAAGTGTTAAGCCTACCTAACCAGATGTTTGCTTTTGTTTTTAGACTCAGGATTGCATCCCCCCCTTTTATAAAAACAATTTCCAGACTGGAAAAGCTGTGGTCATGTAAACAGAACTCTCTGGCAGCACGTTGCTTGTGTGTGTGTGTGTGTGTAAAAGAGAAATAGAGAGCACGATTGCTCTCTTGTGATTTCAGAAACAGGCAAACAAAGATCTGTTCTTTTTCCAATATACTGCATTTGACAACCAGAACATTTCTTTTATATAGCTCATATTATATTCCTGGATTGGTGAGCAGGGCTAGGGCCAAGTTTGAGAAAGGTTGCACCCTCTGTTAGAGATGGGTAAAATTAAGTTTAGTTTTTATAACAATTTACCTATGTTCGTGGTTTTGTGATTTTTTTGTAAAAATGTGATTAAGGTTTAGTTTGGCTTTTAGATCAAGGTGCCAGATTTATCCATTCAGCAGAGGTTCTTAGTGCTTATTGATGAAAAGCCTGTTTTTGAATCGCTGTGCAACTAGTCATATTAGTAGCACTGAATTTAAATCACTACTGCTACTACTACTATTTTATCCTCTTCTTCCTCCTCTTTTCCTCCTCCTTCTTCTTTTTCTTCTTTGACAGTTTCCTTTAACAGTTGTAATGGCAGTCAGAGGCATGTAAAGGATTTTTGCAACGCCATTGATACTGAGAAAATGAAATTTCTACCATAAACTTTCAAGGACTCTTGCTTACATGTCTCTTTTATTCTGTTATACTGAAACAGACTAAAAATAGCTGTTTTGGAACATTACTACAATGGCAAGGAAGTACAACATAGTCTTTTTACAACAGTCACTGAATATAACTAAGCTCATTGAATTTGGCTAGTGCAGAATGTTTCTTAAAGTTCATATAGACTAGAGAGCATGATATACTTGGGGTCGTTCCAGACAGCCACATAATGTGGGACAAACAAGTGGGTTTAAAAAAGGTGGTACTTGAAAACAAGTCCAAACACAGAGCTGTCAGTCCCAGCAAATAGTCCCCTGGTGTCCTGGAAGGTTTGTTTGTGGTAGATTTTTGAAAGATGCACTGGACCTCATAAGCACTTAAGTGAATATATGAATGTGCACACAAGCAAATTTCTTGTCATTATCTCTCCTCACCCTCCTGCTACCTTTATGTTTGACCTCTTGAACCATGCTTCCCTTTGGGGTCACTTGCCTACCATGCTGGTGCCCACTGTGTACGTTCAAGCTCTGTTTAATTTCATAAATATGAGAACAAATGAATGGTTGCAGAAAGTTCTCATAGAAATTGCTTTCCAATTGTGCTTCTATTTAGCCACCTGTGTCTCCATGGCTCCATTTGTCTACAGTCAGCATCAGCTGTTTCAGGATATAAAAATGTGTGTATGTGCTGGAGCAGTCTACACAAGCATATTGCAATGAAATCCTGTGTTTTTCTTGAGTGCAGAGATAAACACTCATGCAAATATGCACATTTTTGGTTGGTCTTGGATTTTAAGCACAACCTTTTACCCCATGTTTTTCAGGCAATAGTGTGATTCAGCGCACATTTTCAGCAAATGTTGGGCCCATCCAGACAGGGCCATATTCTGGGACTGTCTTGGTTCAATCAGAGGTGTCCAAACAATGCCTCCAGTAAAACCAATTTAATTCAGAACAAACCAGAGTTTTCCTGTTTTTTCTGAATTAATTAAACACCTTGTAAGATCCAGATCTTATGGTAAGATCCAGGTGTTATCAGGTGTGGGCCGTGTGTGGATTGGGCCTGGGGACCATGTCACGCAATCCTCAGGCCCAATCCACACAAGTATCTCTGTTTTTCAGGCTCCAGGACCCCAAAAACCAAGAAGGCACTACCCCCATCCCCCAGACCCCTAAAATGTATCTAAAAGCAGCTGCCAAGCCCAGGAACTGCTTAAAAAGTTCTCCTGGTGATCCAAAATGGTGCATGAAGAGAAGGAGATGTGGGTGAGAAAAATCCCTCACCCCCCCCCCCAATTTTGGCATGCAGGAGAACTTTACAAGCACATCTCATGCCTGGCAGCAGCTTTCATGTACATTTTATGTCTTAAATAATTTGCCGTTTGTAGGGTGGCTGACAGTTATCCTTATTGCAATCAAGATAGCATCTTGCCACCTGGGAGGTAAACTCTGGGGTTTGGGGTGGGGGTGGGGACTCCAATGGGGGTGAAAATGGGTTATTTTAACCCATTTTGGCCGCATTTACCTGCTGTCTGGAAGCACCCATCATCTAGCCACCCTCCCTGTTATCCCAGTTTCACTCAGATTTTAGGGCCTGTGTAGAAGGGCCCTCAGTGTTAGCTCAAGGGACTTTTTCTCCTCTTAGTATGATTGTACCTTCATTCATCTCATAAACATATAAACATTAAAGTGGTAGTTGAATCTTTCTTCAACCCTGTTAATAGGGCCATATGTTACCAAAACAGGTATAAGGGCTCTTTGTGGGAAATGCACAGTACTGTACTCAAATTTATCACAATTGATTCTTATTTTCCAATATTTATTGATAGAGGGAGCTGCCACTCAAATGTCAGATCAGTGATTTCTGAGCAGCAACATGTTTCTGTAAATAATAATAATAATAATAATAATAATAATAATAATAATACTTTATTTATACCCCGCCATCATCTCCCCAACGGGGACTAGGGGTGGCTTACATGGGGCCACGCCCAAAACAATACAATGTAAACAGCATATAAAAGAACAGCAGAACACAATACAATAAACAATACAGTAAATAATATCCATTACAAAATAAAACAAGGAGACAATAAAAACAAGGGCAGACCACATGAACATTAAGTTAAAACTCGGGGTGAGAAAGACATAAAAATAAAAACCACAGCGAACAGGGTCATAAGGGAGTGGGGTATTCTGGAGGATAGATATTAGGGGGAGTAACGGAAAAGAAATATAAAATGGTTACTCTCAAAAAGCGCAGCGAAAGAGCCATGTTTTCAAAGGTTCTGCACAGGTCCTAGAGGATTGTGGGTCTGCATTAGAGAATCTCAAAATCACAAGCAAATAAGAATGTGGGGCTTTGGTCCTCCAAATAAGCATTCTGGCATGGAGGCTGGGTCTATATCCTTTTCATGAACAATATCCTTGTTGTCTACACAAAAGTACACTGTTCTTGCTCACATATGAAAATATTCTTTCCTCTCAACCCTCCATCTACAATTCTCATCAGCTCTAGCAAGCATACTCTATAGTGCAGAATTCTGGGGGCATATCCAAAAGGCTTGCATTTCTCTCACCTATTCTGCGAGAAGGCACCATGAGCAAGAACATGTCCAAAGTTAGATTCATTTCTCCTACTTCCATTTTTTTTAAAGTAAAATGCCAAGCTTTTGGTTTCAAAGATTTGGTTTAATATATATGTGTGTGTGTGTGTGTGTGTGTGTGTGTGTGTACACACACACACACACACACACACACACACACATATATATATATATGGGCTGATGCAATTTTTCTTCACACTTAAAGATCAGTATTATTTCTAATGACAACAATTTACACACTTTAAACCATTCTAATGGAGTAGGTTTGATATATTATGCCCTCTTGGTGGCAGTATGACAGAGGCAGTAACATATGTTTTCATCCATTGCTCAGTGAAGCTGTAACTCATTGTAGATCAGGCAGATGCTGATTGTCACGGCTTCATTTTTGAATGATAAATGAAAAGACAGACAGAGGGAGAAGGAGGTGAAATAGAGAGTATTACCTCATTCAAATACAGTTCTCTAACATAAAAGTATACATTAAATGAGTCTACTTGTGACAGATCTTGGGGAACTAATAAGAAAAGGGAATGGTTGTGAGCATTATTTAAGAAAACAATTTAAAACTTTTTTTAAAAAAGTAATTTTTGTACCACCATGACTGTGGTGAATGCGGTGTATTATCTACTCTGGAGCAGCCCCAGATTCAGTAAGTTGTTTTACTGTTTTAATTGGGTATGATATTGGTTTTTAAGTGTGTTTTACTATTGTTGGTTTTTACTACATTTTGTATTATATGTGGCATTTAATTTTGCCATTGTTTAAGACCGCTCTGGGTCCCCCTGGGGAGAAGAGCAGTATATAAAATAAATAAATAAATAAATAAATAAATAAATAAATAAATAAATAAAGATGAATCTAGAGCTATTGTTTTGTTTTTGTTGTCTATTTGTTCAGTTGCTTCTGACCGCAAGAAGATCAAACCAGTCCATACTTCAGGAAATAAGGGAAGGATATTAGATGCAAAGATGAAGTACTTTGGCCACATAATGCAAAGACAGGAAAGCTTAGAGAAGATAATGATGCTTGGGGAAAATGGAAGGAAAAAGGAAGAGGGGCCTTAAGAGCCTGAAAGGACATCTACTCCACTGGTGTGTTCTACTTATCATCTCATCCAACTTTGGCCAGAGCATTAGCCTCACTGAAGCAATTGCCTCAAGCAGTGTGAGTTGGGATAATATATTTGATGCCCACATCCCTGGCAAAGCTGTTCCCATTTTGGAAAGTGATAAAGCTTTGTGCAGCTCTCCAGTTCACTCAGATCTCCAGAAGTAGGATTTGCTTCTCTTGGAAGCGCCAGAAATGCCTCCCCTCACACTGCCCTGGCAACGTCTGGCTCTGTGAGTCAACTGCTGCTTTGCACCGTCTTACCTCATGTTGCCTAACCTCGTATCATTTCTGCCAAAGCCACACTTCATGACCCAACAGCACTAACAGGAGAGCCCATGAAGGTGTGTGTGAAGGCAACAACAATAGAAGCCACTGGTGGACATGTGATCCAGCAGGCTCCTCAATGCTTGGCTCTGGATACTCAGAAGTAGATTCTGTGAGAGGGGTGCCCAATTTTCTAAACACCTCTGCTCTTGCCACAGAGCCTGGCTCTTAAGTCTCTGAGTCATGCATTCAAGAACCTGCCAGCTCAGGGAGATGCCACCAATGAGGAATTTCAACTGTTGTCTCCAAAACTCACTGTCAAATGATCTGCTGTTTTTATTGCCACCGCATCCACCCTCCCCCTCTTTTCCTTCCTTCTCCTCTTTCTGGATGGGAAGGGACTTGCCTTTGTGATGATTGGCTGGTGGGTGAATCATCTGAGATTGGAAACTGGCTGCAAATATTCTAACATCTCTTTTTCTCAGGATGGGCCTTTGGCAGGGAAAAGTTTGGATTGTCCTATTAAGGACAGGTTAGTAACTCAGTATGTAATATTATGATAAGTTTAAAAAAATGAGCTGGAAGAAATAGTCATCCCTGAGACAGAAGACTCCATCACTGTGGTGACAATGATCACACTGTCACACATATCACAGAAACAAGATCTCAGGTCCCTCTAACTATCTGACCTCCCACTGCTACCCTTGTACATTTTCTTGGTGCTATTTATTTATTTATTTATTTACAGTATTTCTTCCCCGCCTTTCTCACCCGAGGGGATTCAAGGCGGCTTACAATAAATAGGCAAAAATTCAATGCCTGAAAACTATACACTAAAACAACAGTTCATATAAAACAAATAACATGGCAGAGTAAAAACACATTATACAAAATTTAAAACATATCCAAGTTAAAATCCATTCGTCCAAATGGATTTAGACTATTTTCCACTTCCAACCTTTTACTTTTTAATGGATTTTTGATCAACTAAATACCTCAAATGCCCACAAGTTATATCCACAATTATGTATTTGAATATGAATTTACTACATGAATTCACCCAGGCTTCTATGAAGTTTATTCAAATAGATCCACAGCTCTTATCACATGACTGTGGTTAACTAACAGGCCAAAATTAATACAGCAGAAAGCATTTAATAATATGAGCAGTTACTCATCAGGGAGACTCAAGATAAATATTGCATACTCCAAAAAATTTCTCCTTTTCCGCACTGAGTGCATTTTTATCACAAAACCAATAAATAAAAATCTTGAACAGGAATTAGTACACCAGGTTACACCCTTGGCTGCCCTGACTTCACTCTCAGAGGCATCCAACACATTTCTTTTCTTAAAGAAGAATTGATTTCGACAATTCAACAGATGCCTTTCTATTTTTAGGTAACTTAGGAAATTTGAGGGGCTTAAGAATAAACAAACAATCAAACATCTTGGGTGACCTGTGTCAAGTAATTCTTGGTTTCCGAAGTTCAATTGTTGAAGCTTGGCAACTGTACAAGAAGACTGTCATCAGAGTTTTTTTAAGTCTTATTTATTATAGCAAAAAAAGAATTAAGGCAAGTAACACAAGGCAACTATAAATAAGACCAACCTTAGCAATTAGAGAGAAGTGAGTCTAATGTTTACATGCATGGACTGAAGGCTTATTCTAAACTGACTGACTGCAATATATAGACAGACAGTTTCTGTTCAATGCCAAATCTGCAAAATAGAATGCCACTACAACTGCCTATCCATCCTCTGTTGAACCACCTGTAGAAAACGAGAACCCACCATTTCCCAAGATCAGGTGTCAAAATGTAGAACGGCTTCTACAACTCCTTTATTAAAACAACTCCACCAGCAACCTGTTCTTTTCTGATCAAAGCGCAAAATGCTGATTTAGGGCCTTTAATGACTTACATCAGTAGTGGCAAATCTATGGCACATGTTCCAGAGGGCGCACGCTGCACCCTCTCTCCTGGCATGCACGCTGTCACTCGGCCACGTGCTTGCTATCCCGTCCCCTGCTTGCTTACTCACGTGCTCACTCATCTGTTTGCCCCTGCTCACCACCCACTCGCTTGCCCGCCCACTCATGATTCCACCCCCTGCTCACTCGCTCGCCTACCCCCACTCACTCACCCACCCACCCACTCATCCGTTCGTTTACCCACCCACCTGCTTGCACGTCCCTCGCTCCTGCCAATTCTTTCCTCCCTGCTCACCACCTCTAAGTGCCCACCCCATCCCCCTGGTTTGGACACTCAATCTCTAAAAGGTTCACCATCACTGTTCTACATGGTTTATGTCCTGACTATCTTATGTATTGTAAACTCCCCTATGAGTCTACCCAGACCCTTGGATCTTCAGAAACATGTCTCACTACCTCACATTAGCCCTCCATATTTGCTGAGGGTAGAGACACATGAATTAAGTCACATTTTTTTACTTTTACATCTCTCTAGCTATCTCTAGGTCCTTCAGCAAGGTCCTCCTTACTGTACAATTAACTTCAGTTGACTAAAGAATTGTATTGGAAGGCCTAGAGATAACATTTTAATCATATCCATCAATAATAAAATACATAAAAGTCCCATCCAAAAATGAGGAGGGCCAAATGTGCTATTAGAAAATTGTTCTTGAAATTCATATAAAATTTGTGAAAAGGAAAAATGAATTAAAACCCCCTTTTAAACTGAGAAAAACAAAAAGGTAAGTATGAACTAGGCAGAACTTACAGAGAAGCAGATATTGTATTAACTTCTTTCTCATAGAACAACTTTCTCATAGTACGGGAGGCCTTCCACATTTGTCAGTTAGACTTTTGTGGATTTTGATTATTCATGGATGTAATTAAAATGTTCTGTTTAGGAACCTAATTCCTCCAGCACAAGTCTGGAGGTGACTTTCTGGTGAAAGTCGACCATAGAGTCCCACTGTATGACCTAGAGATTCCTAAAGAGAACATTCTGCAATGAAGCTTTTGACAAAGCTGGTCTCATCCCCTCAGCATCTCTGTGTCTTTGTGGTGTTTGCAGGAGAGAGATAAAGATGTGTGTTTGGATGTCCATTCTGTTTCTGTGTGTTTCTTAAAACCTAAATTTATAGTACCTTTTTTATTATTCTGTTTGCTTGTTTCCCTTCATATCCAGTCTATAACCTTCCACTGTTGAAATTATCCAACCCCAAACTTATATTTTCCAAATTTTTATAGCTAGCTAGCTATACTCCCTCCCCAGCCCTGACCCTACCCTCAGATCCTTCTTTTATCAGCATACTGTGTGTTCTTGTGTTCCTATTCTCCCTCCCAAATAAAAAAAATAACACAACATCCCTTTGTTTGTGTTTGTAGCTCTGTGACGTCATCTGTGTATTTGAACTGTTTATCTATTTTCCTATTCCTTGCTGTTTTTCTGAGTTGTGTGTGCAAACCATACACAAGCAGCTAGCTAGTGCACACAAGCACCCATACATATTAATAAAGTGCTTTAACACCAGCACTTATATTTTATATACATAATGAGTGTGGGGTGTGTACTGCTGGGTCTGGCTCCAGTGTCCATCCCAGTGGCTCCAATGCCCACCAAGCTGTCAGACACACAGAGAGAGGTATTGTTTCTGCTCCTGCCACCCCAACAAAAATAAAACACGCCTCTTTTGGTACTGTTGTTGCTGCTGCTGCTAAGGCAAGGGCACAATCTGGAACCTTTCAATCTGAACTTGCAATGCCTATTAGTGCTAAGGAGGAAGCAAAGCTGGATTTGTCCCTTGAGACAATTGAGGAACTTATGCAGGATTTGGAAGAGGGGTCTGAGGGGAATTTTGAGATGAAATCCCCTCACAAAAGTCTCCTACATGTGTGTGTGCATTCCCAGCTGGCAGTGAGCAGGATAAGGGAAGTGTAGGTGATGAGATTGCACCCCTGGTGCCTGGAAGGCCTAGGTCTACCATATGGGACCACTTCCAGGTGCTGCTGGAGGATCCCACACACACAGTGTGCACTACTGCAAAATAAAGATCAGCAGGGGCAAAGACATAAAACATCTGTCTACAGCTGGGATGCAATTGCCACTCAAGACGGATCCCCCCCCCCCCCCGCAAGTTGGCTCCTTGAGACTAGTTGCAGCAGGAGCAGCAGGAGTCACCCTGCTGCAAGAAGGAAGAAGAGGCAGATCAGACTAGAGCAGTGGGACATGACCAAGGGAAAGGGCAGAGCTGGTGGAAAGCTGCCCACTGTGAGGGAGATCACCCAGTGCCTGGGAGATATACTGGCTCTAAACAAACAGTCATTCCTGATGCTGGCTTCCACTGGTGGCTTCCCACTACAAGTTCTTCTCATGTAATACCTTCTCAAATAAGGTGGTGCCCTCCCTGTATTGGGGCTGCAGGGAACACAGTTGCTGGAGGGTACCGGCTGGATGTCCATCCACCTCACCATGGAAATTTGGTCCAACCATGGTGGAGGCCACATGTACTTCTCCCTCAAACAAGCCTTGAAATTTTCCCCATTGCTTTTAATGGAACAAATCTTAACAAAACAATTATGAAGCTTCAATGAATTCGATTACAAATCAGAACAAGACACCTCTGAATCTTTATGAAATGAAGTGGGGGCCATCTGAATCTCTGAAATGAATTACCAATTGGATTTCAATTGCTTCGCATACTTCTATTCTAAATAAGTTGTGTCCTGCCTTGAGCTGTGAGGAGAGATGGGTAAGAAATTTTTAAAAAAATTATTTTATTGCATGACACAGCAAACAAGATAGATATACTGGATTTCGTTTCACAAAATCACAAGTCGAACACTTCCCAAGTGTCTAGGACTGTGTGATGTATTTTCGGATGATGCGTGCAGATCCCAGCAGGGTGGCCTTTTGCAGTTGGCAGATTGTAATTTTGTCAATGTCTATTGTTTCCAAATGCCGGCTGAGATCTTTTGGCACAGCACCCAGTGTGCACATCACCACCGGGACCACCTGCACTGGTTTCTGCCAGAATCTTTGAAGTTCAATCTTGAGGTCCTGATAGCGGCTGAGTTTTTCCTGTTGTTTTTCGTCAATACGACTGTCACCTGGGATGGCAACATCAATGATCCAAACCTTTTTCTTTTCCACAACTGTGATGTCTGGTGTGTTGTGTTCCAGAACTTTGTCAGTCTGGGTTCGGAAGTCCCACAGTATCTTTGCGTGTTCATTTTCCAATACTTTTGCATGTTTGTGATCCCACCAGTTCTTTACTGCAGGGAGGTGGTACTTGAGGCATAAGTTCCAATGAATCATTTGGGCCACATAGCTGTGCCTCTGTTTGTAGTCTGTCTGTGCAATTTTCTTACAGCAGCTGAGGAGATGATCAATGGTTTCATCAGTTTCCTTGCAGAGTCTGCATTTTGGGTCATCAGCTGATTTTTCGATCTTGGCCTTAATTGCATTTGTTCTGATGGCTTGCTCCTGGGCTGCAAGGATCAGGCCTTCTGTCTCCTTCTTCAGGGTCCCATTCATAAGCCAGAGCCAGGTCTTCTCCTTATCAGCTTTTCCTTCAATTTTGTCAAGGAACTTTCCATGCAATGTGCTAACTGTCAGCTCTAGTTTGTAGTGCGATTTTCTTGTACTGGTTTTTTGTCTGCTGTGTTTTGAGGAGTTTCTGATGTTTGACTTCAATCAAAGCAGGTTCTTCACTTTGCTTTACATATTCTGCCAGAGCATGTTCTTCTTCTTTGACTGCTTGTTTTACTTGTAAGAGTCCTCTCCCCCCTGATCTTCTAGGCAGATATAGCTGGTCAACATCACTGTGAGGGTGCAGTGAATGATAAATGGATAATAATAATAATAATAATAATAATAATAATAATAATAATAATAAGTAGTAGTAGTAGTAGTAGTAGTAGTAGTAGTATTACCCCACTCCAAGGGATCCAGAGGCAGAAAAATTGGGGCAGAATGTATCAGCTGTAGGTGGTACATTTCCCCAAGTTTCTAGTGAAACTTTCTATAGAAGTTGTATAAAGTCCAACAAACCCCCAAAGCTCCCCAATCCTATTTAGACAAAAACTAAAAAAAAAAACCAAAAACCTAGAAGGCCTTCATGGCAGACTCCGTGTGAATGCATTTTAATGAATTGGCCTTCTTGTCATTTTTTAAAATAGATAGGCTTATTTGCTTGCATCACCAAGAAGCAATAATTTACTGATTTATTTTTCAGAGACAAGAGAAATCAGGATAAAATTGCTGCCAAGTAGACACATGATAGATAAATGAGTGGATAACACCAGAATCTTCTTTTGTCATGGAAACTGGACTGTGTCCCTGTTATCAAAATGTAAACCAGATGTTAAGAAACAGCTAGCCGTGCATGCTTTCTGCTTCATTGAGATGGTTATGATTGTGAGATGCAGAAACCATCCCCTGACTTTGGAAAAAAACAGATTGGAAAAATTGCCATTCAGAGAAACATATTAACCTAGCTAGCTAGCTATTAATAATTGTTAACCTCAACTAGTCAATACTAGAAAATAGAAGGAAAATGTTCCTCCTCATTTACTAGTGGAAAGTTTAGGGAAGTATGCCAACCACAAGCTCTTATTTTCTGAAATGAGATGTGCCAGGACACAGATTTGCCTGACATGCCTACTGCCAAGAAAGCTCTTACCCTTAATCCCAAACATGGCGGAACTGGCTACGCAGTACAGAGAAAAGCTACTTTGTACATGATCATTGTAATCTCTTTGTGGAATAATCCCTATTGTTCTTGAAAGGATTCTTATCATTTTACATACTCTAGGTCTAAGAGCCAGCAGAGTTAAACATGGATCCACATTTTGTCTAAAATTAAATGCATGCTGGGACATTCTAGGATCCAATGTCACAGAAGTCTATGGTTTGCAGGACAGAAGGGAAGACTTCTGTAAACATGGGCTACAGTCACATGCTTTGTATGTCCCAGATTACATCTCCTGCATATGCCACAAAAAGCTCTTGGGGAGTAGGATTGCTAAAGAGCTGCTGTGAGCTGGAATAAGTTATATTCTAGGGAGAGATGGGGACAATTCTTGCATTAGATTAAGTGTGCATCTACATTAATCAATGCTGTTTTACACCACTTTACCTGTCATGATATGGAATACTAAGAGTTGTAGTTTTACAGGGCCTTTATCCTGCTCTGACAAAACCCTGTGTGATTTTTTGACACCATTATCCTTTGAGAGAGGAAACTAAGAACCTTGTAAAATTACAACTCTGGGATCCCATAGCATTGGACCATGGCAGTTAGTTGTTTCAAACTGCATTAATTAAACACTGTAGATGCATTCTAAGTATAAAACTGCTCCGCATGTTAACAAAGCAACTGCTTACCTCAGTACAAGGCAGTTATATGTAATGATGTACGTGTTTTTAAATTGACTATTTTATGATGTTATGATGTAGATTGGGCTTGTTCCCATCTAACCCACTCCGAGTCTCCTTGGGGAGATGGAGGAGGCATACAAAAAATAAAGTTATATTATTATTATTATTATTATTATTATTATTATTATTATTATTATTATTTCTATAAATAAAGTTTTATCTGCTGTTACAGAATTCATATTTTAATGAGATTCATTCATTGTTGAATCATATTTAATCATTAGTTAAACCAACTATTAGCTGATAAAGAATGACTGCCTTTCTCAGAAGTGTAGTTATATCAGTATATTTCAAGATGTGGGGCACCAACACTCCCCCCACCCGTGTGCCAAGAGAAAGTAGCTTTTTGTGCCAATTAACTAGAATTGTTTCTTTCCTTGAAACTTGAGAGTTACTGGTAGCTAGCTATCTAAAAAGGCAATGGTATCCAATACATCCAATATCCCAAACATCCAACTTTTACTGTATAGGTAAAAAATTTGGGCAATTGTCTCTTGGCTGACTTGCGTAGGACTGTCTAATATTTTATTCACTCTATGTTAACTTCACTGACATCAAATTTAATGCTTTCCAACTACCTTTTATATTTCCAGAATGCAACAGATGATGAATGTAGTTGGGGTTGCATGTTCTTTCTTGTAACACTAAGACTCACATCTAAGGTTAGAAAGAGAAAAATTGACTAGTAGTTCCATGAATGGGCGATCTTATTGCTTTAGCTATACATGATTATGATGATGATGATGATGATGATGATTATTATTATTATTATTATTATTATTATTATTATCCCTCTTTTATCCTATGGGTGGATTCAAAGCAGTGTACAATGGATATATATTCTACATATGTAAACATACAATGGCATAGCTCTGATTCCAATTTCCTCTGCTTTCACGATTAGACTACAATCAGGGCTGGCCCTAGGTAATTTTCAAGTGTAAGCAAACAGAATCCCCCCCCAAACCAATAAAAAATAAAAGTGTTGGATAAGCAAAAATGTTGGATAATAAGGATGGATTAAGGAAAAGACTATTAAACATCAAATTACATTATGATTTTACAAATTAAGCACCAAAACATCATGTTTTACAACAAATCAACAGAAAAAGCAGTTCAATACATGGCCATGTTATGTAGGAATTACTATATTTGCGAATTTAGCACCAAACATTGAACTGGGATATAGGGCAGTGTGGACTCAGATAACCCAGTTCAAAGCAAATATTGTGGGTTATTCTGCTTTGATATTCTGGGTTATATGGCTGTGTGGAAGAGCCCTGAGGGTCCTTCCACACAGCCATATAACCCAGAATATCAAGGCAGATAGTCCACAAGTATGTTTCAGTCTACTTGGAATACATGAAGTGTGTTTAAGAACCGGTCCAAGAGTCCAGAAGAGCCTTGACTCCCCATATGACCATCATCCCACTTTCTCTGCTAGTTAACATGAACCCAGTATGCTTTATTATGCCAATTGTTTGCCTTAGATCAGGCATGAGGCAAACTTTGGCCCTCCAGGTGTTTTGGACTCCAATTCTCTGTTAGGAATTGTGGGAGTTGCAGTCCAAACACCCAGAGGGCCGAAGTTTGCCCCATGCCTGCCATAGATAGTTGAGCAAATATTTTTCATGCTTGCCCCTCGCTGTTAGGAATTGTGGGAGTTGAAGTCCAAAACAACCGGAGAGCAGAAGTTTGCCTATGCTTGCTGTAAGGTAAACAAATGCAATTTGGCAGCACTTTTAACTGCTATGACTCAATGTGATAAAATCCTGGAGGTTTCAGAAAGTCTTCGGGCCGGTGACTCCCTCCCTCAAGCCCAGGTATCTGAAGCAACCAATCAGGAGGCCACACCTCAGCCCTCCACAGGAGTGCTCGGAGAGCTCCTTCAACTCCCTCCCAAACCCCCCGCCCACCCCGAGTCCCAGCTTACTTGGGGCTGCTGCAGGAAGCACTACAGGTCGAAGGGGCTGCCTGACTTGGCTGCTCCATAGGTGCCTCTGTCGCCCTGGCCCCCGCTTTCCATGCCACCGCCCTCCATTCCTCACCAGCGTTGGGAGCAAGCTGCGGCTGCCACGCCTGAATTTGAGTGGCCTCCTCCTCAGGCCACGCCCCTAGGGAGGAGACTTCAACTCCCAACAGCCTCACTGCTTTGGCTGATGCTCAGGGTTGGTGGGAACTGGAGTCCAAAACACCTGGGTCACCACCGAAGCTTGGGAAGCACTTTAAGGAAGTGACTCTGAGCCTCTGCTTTAAGGCAAAGGCACCTCAGTGCCACTTTTAACTGTCATGGTGGCCCAGCCGCCACGGAGGCCAGGCCAGGCTGTGGAGGCAGGAAGGCCACGCCTGGGCAGAGGTACCTCAATGGCGCCCCCTAGGCACCCCCTAGAGGATGGCGCCTTCAGAAACCGCATACTTCCCCTAATGGTTGAACCGCCCCTGACTACAATGCCCATATTCCTGTAGACAGCTGGCCCTCTTGGTGAGTGTGACAGCTGTGCTCTATTTTCCTTCTTTCCCCATCAACCTGCCAATATTCTTCCATTCTTATAATGGGTTCATTCCATCATTTTGATTTCCATTCCAGAGTACCCAAAGATCCTTCCCTAACCTGAGGGTCTTCAGATGTTTTGGAATACAGTGTTCCCTCACTACATCGAGGTTCACTTTTTGCAAATTTGCTGTTTCATGGTTTTTCAATACACTCTAAATAAACTCTAAATGACAATAGATTATAAAAAATTACAATTTACAGCCTAAGGAAGGGAGGAAGGAAAAGCTAAAGGGAGAGAAAAGGAGCCCAAGTGGCAATGGGAGGAGAAGGAGGCGATTTATCAACACACAATTGGTTGATAAAGACTTAAAATAGTGTATAACTACTAAAATAATGTTTAAATATTAAAATAAATATAGTGTCCCTACTTCACGGATTTCCACTTATTGCATGTTGTCCTGGAACCTAACCCCAGTGATAAGTGAGGGAACACTGTATATTCCTTATCACTCCTGGCTACTATTGGTCATATTGTTCTAAATTTCTAAATCTCTAAAAGGCATAACAATATCATGACTAATTTTGGACACATACTCATATAACATGAGTAATCCACAATATAATCTGACAGTGCAGACTCATATAATCCAGTTTAAAGCAGAAAACCTGGGACCAGATACTGGGATATAGGGGTTGTCTGGAAGTGCCTCTTATCTCTATGAGTATACCAGTAACCCAAAAAGCAGACAGAGTAAACTCTCATTCCAAGTTGCCTACAACTTCAAAGGCTACCCTGATTTAAGTGGTTTTCTGAATTAGTCAACGTAACAGTGGTTGCACATTTTGGCTCTTCCCCACCTCCCATTTCCAATTTCCTCCTGTTACATTTAATGGATTAGTCATCTTGGTCTCTTTGCAAAATACTACAGGACTCTCAAATAACCCCTTTAAAAACATATAAACAACTATGATACCAATGAAATGTTTTACCCCAAACCAAAGTTGACATGTGGTTTTCAAACTATGAAATCGCTTGCTTTTAGTTGTTGCCTTTAATGGCTGTTTATTCTGTTACCAGTTGATTAAAACTGAATAGAGAAGGCATTTTCTAAGATAATATAATATTTCTTCATTTCACATATGCATACCTCATAATAAAAGATGACAACTTCTACTAGGAATAATAATAATAATAATAAAACTTTATTTATACCCCGCCACCATCTCCCCAATGGGGACTCGGGGCGGCTTACATGGGGCCATGCCCGGGAAAAATACAATATAACACAATATAAAAACAACATATCATAATACAATTACAACAATACAATAAAGAATCATATACAGTACAACACAAAATCCAAAGAGCAATATAACAGGGCAGGCCGCACTAACACTCAGTTAAAACTCGGGGTGAGAAAAGGATAAGAAAAGGATAAGAATAAAACCACAGGGAACTAAGGAAAAGATAGCAGACAGTCTAGAGGATAAATAATGGGGGCGTAACAAAAGCATGTAACAGTTACTCTCTGAAAGCACATCGGAAGAGCCATGTTTTTAGATCTTTCCTAAAGTCTGAAAGAGTGGGGGCTTGCCTGATTTCAATGGGCAATGAGTTCCATAAACGGGGGGCCACAGCAGAAAAGGCCCTCTCCCTAGTTCCTACAAGGCGGGTCTTGGATAAAGGCAGTGGCGACAGGAGGGCCTCCCCTGACGATCGCAGAGATCGGGCAGGTTTATGGTAGGAGATACGGTCACGAAGGTAGGTGGGTCCCAAACCGTTTAGGGCTTTATATATGATGGTCTGCACCTTGAATTGGGATCGGAACATGAACGGAAGCCAGTGGAGCTCCTTAAACAGGGGAGTAGATCTCTCCCTGTAATTCGCCCCAGTTATTAATCTGGCAGCCGAGCGTTGGACCAGTTGTAATTTCCGAGCCGTCTTCAAGGGAAGCCCCACGTAGAGCGCATTACAGTAGTCCAGTCTAGAGGTAACTAGGGCATGGACCACCGTGGTCAAGTCAGACTTCACGAGGTATGGTCGCAGTTGGCGCACAAGTTTGAGTTGTGCAAAAGCCCTCCCGGCCACCGCCGACACCTGCGCTTCAAGCGTCAACGCTGAATCCAGGAGGACCCCCAAACTGCGGACCTGTGATTTCAGGGGGAGTGCAACCCCGTCCAGCACAGGTTGCCACCCAATACCCCGATCCGACGAGCGACTGACCAGGAGGGCCTCTGTCTTGTCAGGATTGATCCTCAGCTTGTTCCTCCTCATCCAGTCCGCCACAGCGGCCAGGCACTGGTTCAGCATCCGAGGGGCTTCCTTGGAGTTAGATGGAAATGAGTAGTGGATTTGTGTGTCATCTGCGTAGAGATGGCAACACCCTCCAAAACTCCGGATGACCTCTCCCAGTGGTTTCATGTAGATGTTAAATAGCATGGGGGATAGAATAGACCCTTGCGGGACCCCACAGGTCAATGGCCAGGGGTCCGAGCAGGTTTCCCCCAGCTTCACCATCTGGGAACGGCCCTCCAGGAAGGACCGAAGCCACAGCAGAACTGTGCCACCGAGTCCCATCCCGGCGAGCCTCCCCAGAAGGATACCATGGTCGATGGTATCGAAAGCCGCTGAGATGTCCAAGAGAACCAGCAGGGTCACACTCCCCCTGTCCAGCTCCCTGCGGAGGTCATCCACCAGGGCGACCAAAGCCGTCTCGGTGCTGTGCCCAGGCCTGAAGCCAGACTGCGAGCGGTCCAGAAAATCGGTGTCATCGAGGAACTCCTGGAGCTGCGTAGCAACCACCCGCTCCAGAACCTTGCCCAGAAATGGGAGGTTGGAAATTGGCCTGTAGTTGTTACATACAGATGGGTCTAACGAGGTCTTTTTTAATAATGGTTTTACTACCGCCTGCTTAAAGCAGGATGGAACTGACCCTTGAACCAGGGAGGCATTTATAATAGCCACAAACCAATCCAACAACCCATCTTTGGCCAGCTTCACCAGCCAAGAAGGACAAGGATCCAGAGCGCAGGTGGTCGCCCTCACAGACCCAAGAATCCCCTCCACGTCATCAGGAAGAACAAGCCGGAAAGAATCCCATAAGATCGCACAGACAGGTACCTCGGTTACCTCCGCTGGGACCACAGTTAAGCTGGAGTCCAACTCACGGCGTATCTGAGCAACTTTGCCTGCAAAATGGTGCGCGAAATCGCTGCACCGAGTTGCCAAGTCATCAGGAAACCCCTGGGCCTCGGGAGGCCGCAGGAGCTCCCCAACAACTCGGAACAACTCCGATGGCCTGTTGGCTGCAGACGCTATGCGGGCAGTCGTGAAATCTTTCCTGGCTGCTCGCAGAGCCACAGAGTAAGCCTTAATAGCGGCTTTAGCCCGTGCTTGGTCGGACACGTCCTGAGATTTCCTCCAGATGCACTCTAGTCCCCTCCTCCTACGTTTCATCACAGCCAGCTCCTCGGTGAACCAAGGAGTCGACGCGATTCTACGCAGTGAGAGGGGACGTTCGGGAGCGATCGTGTCCAGTGCCCTTGATAGCTCACTGTTATAGCGATCAGCCAGGACATCGACAGGATCGCCAGTCTCCAGGACAGGAAGATCCCCAAGAGACCTCAGAAGTCCATCTGGATCCATCAGTCTCCTGGGGCGGACCATCTTAATGGGTCCACCACCCCTGCGGAGGTTAGAAGGCACGGCGATACTTAAACAGATCAGATGATGGTCAGACCATGACAATGGAAGAATGTTTTGCTCTTCCACTCTGACTGTCCCACCGTCCACAATAAAAACAAGGTCCAAGGTGTGTCCTGCCTGATGTGTGGGCCCAGATATAACTTGAGACAGCCCCATGGTTGTCATGGCAACCATAAAATCCTGAGCTGCTCCTGTCAATGTGGTCTCAGCATGAATGTTAAAGTCTCCCAAAACTATCAGTTTGGAGACCACTTCTGCTAGCTCGGACAGAGAGACTGCTGGGTCGCGGGGTGGACGGTACACCAACAGAATCCCCAAGCTGTCTCGGGCTCCCACCCTCAGGAAAACACACTCGAACCTCGGGGATTGCGGAACGGCGCATCTGATCAGGGCGATGGACTGCCGAAAGATCACCGCAACTCCTCCTCCCCGCCCCCCAACCCTGGCCTGTTGATGCACCCCGAAACCTGGAGGACACAGCTGGGTGAGATTCACACCTCCCAGCTCATCCAGCCACGTCTCGGTGATGCATGCCAGATCCGCCTCCTCATCCAGGATCAAATCCTGGATGACAGCTGTTTTACCATTGACGGATCTGGCGTTTAGAAGCAGGACCTTAAGGTTGGAGGGTCTGTCCTGAAGACTACCACACCTAAACCTCTCCAGGGTCGCAAAAACTCTGTTGCGCTTCTCCCTGGGTTGATGGTGACCGTGCTTTCTCCTCCCCCATATCACTTCAATGGGGCCACCTCCTTGAGAGCCCTCTTCCCCCTGATGGAAGAACTGGGTGGGGTTGCCAATTACCGGGACTAGTCAGCTGTCCTGGAAAGGAAAGCCTCCAAAGGTACTTGTTTGTTTAAAAAAGGAGCTTCTCTCCACTGATGGGAGAGAGGGGACAGTTGATTTGGCATCATCATGAGTAGGAAGGTGACTAAGCAAGAGTGGGGTCTTGTTGTGGGCCTGGGAGGTAGAACAAGTCTGACTTAGAGTTGGGGAATCTTGAATATCAATGCTCAGCCCGATGTCGAGGGGGCGAATCAGTGGGTCTACTAGAACCCTCCTGAGAGTGATGCCCCATTGTTGCAGTTTGGGCCCACACAAAAACAATTTTTCCCTTAATATTTTATCTTCCAAGCCAATGATAAGAGATAAGGAGCGGTTCCAGGATTGATACTCTCTACAAAGCCAGTCGATAGTCTTGATCTTTACCTCCGACCAGCTTATGGATAAAATTTGTGCAAGAGATATCTGGACTGCTCGCTTAGAAGTCCACCTGCCTCTGTTCAATAATGCATCTGAAACTTCCACTGCAACCTTATTTGTTTGTAAAAGATGCTGAGAATTGCAGGAAGTATCCAAAGATTGTCCGGCCAATTCAGAGGGCCGCTCATTGTTCGGCTTCTGCAAGACATTGTTGGTTTCCTTCCCATCCACCCTCCCCCAACCCACTCCCCCAGATAAAAACCCACCCTCCACTCTAGTCACTCTCAGGCCTGATCCGACGACTACTTTCTGCTCCTTGAGCTTAATTTCTCCCTGGCCTTCCGAAGTGCTTAATTCCTCATTCAAGTTAATAAGCCTGGTTGGTATAGTTGTTATAGTGTCTGTAGGAGAAGGATATTTCACAATCAGGGAAATTCCTTTGAAGAGATGGTCAAGTTTCGCGTTCAGTATTTCCAGCTGCTGCAAGACGGTACCGAATGATTTTCCCAACAGATCACATAAGTGCGAGAGTTCATTGTTGCCCGGAGTTTCCTTCCAACTCATTTCTTATTACCTTCTCAAAAAACCTTCCTATAGTATACCACTCTAATCTTTCAAAATTAGCACCTCAGTCCTGTTGTCTCTTTCCGTCAAAGCTTTCACTCAACAGTACATCCACCAACATACACAAACCATCAATTCACATTCTAAACCGTCAATTACCAATCAGTAAACTCACGGTACTCTCAAATCCTATGTGAATACTTCCTATGACATTAATACCAGGTTAAAAACCCGCTACCTATCACGGTCAATACTGTTTCCCTGAGTAAAGATAAAAACTTTCTCACTCCCGACTCTGTATAACACACATACACAAACACACACACACAAAGGAGGGGAAAAAAATAAATAAATAAATAAATAAATAAATAAATAAAAATTGGCAGGCTGCAAACTGTGAGGATCTTATAAATGCTGCTTCATACAAGTCCTCCCAATTAAAGATGTCTCGAGGCCACCTAGTTTGGTGTAGGCTCCAGTGGCAGGAGAGCAGAGCTGACGAGGGTGTCTTCCCCAGCAACACGAGGTCAGAAGAAGACTGGTGGAGGCCACCCGGTCCGGCGTGGCCTCCAAACGCCTGGTTTTGTTTGTGTAGCCGATGCAGCCGATGCAATGGGCCGAGGGAGGCCGCCCGGTCCAGAGGCTAGAGTTTTCTTTGTGGGAGCCAAAGAAGACTGAGGCAGGTCACCCAGTTCGGCGCGGACCTCCAGGGCCAAAGTTTCTTCAGCGCCGTTGCAAGGGCTCCGGGGGTCTAGACCCTTCTCCCCGAGCAGCCAGAAAAAGGCCAAGGCCAATGACCGGAAGCCTCCCGGATCGGCGTGGCCTCCAAAGATGTCTCCACGAGGGCTGAGGGGAAGGCCCAGGGGGGGGAGGGGAGGCCGCCCGGCTCGGCGCGGCCTCCGGAGGTCTAGACCTTTCCTCCCTGAGCAGCCAGCAAAAGGCTACGGCCAATGCCTGGAGGCCGCCCGGTTCGGCGCGGCTTCCAAAGTTGTCTTTATGAAGGCCGAGGGGAAGGCCCGGGGGGGAGGGGAGGCCGCCCGGTTCGGCGCGGCCTCCGAGGCCTGGCCCTTTCCGTGGGAGCTGACAAGGGCCGAAAGAGGCCGCCCGGCTCGGCGCGGCCTCCGGAGGTCTAGACCTTTCCTCCCTGAGCAGCCAGCAAAAGGCTACGGCCAATGCCTGGAAGCCGCCCGGTTCGGCGCGGCTTCCAAAGTTGTCTTTGTGAATACAATTCACAAAGTGGAGCCAAAGAAGGCACGACTTTATTTAACCTAAAGCCAAAATCGGAAGGTATTAGTCCAAGATAACATTCGGAAGGGTGAGTCTATTGATAGCATGCTTTATTCCACTGAGTAGGGTGAGAAGAAAAATATATGAAGATAATACTTTAAACCATCAGTTTTAACATCAGTGGCATTCTTCCTTGGTCCACAAATGCATTTCCTTCCATAACCAATCAGTAGAGAATAGAAAGCCAAAACAGATCTACCTCATGCAAGTGAGGACTATGTCCCCCATAAATTGGTTTCCATGCTTTTGGGAAGCAGTATTACTCGATCTCTGTTACCTTGTACCCTGGGAAGAACACCATTGCTGTGACTGAAAGGGGGTTTCTTTAAATGCTCCCTCTTTTTCCCTCTCCACAAGAAAAATTCCTCAGAGGAAGACATGATATGATTAATATGGAAAGAAATTGACAGGCCTATATTTGAAATACAGCTCAAGAAATATCTACTTGTCTGGCTATCTAACTGCTAGCTGGATAATATAATGTAAAGGTCCAACTTATTTCAGTTTCATAGCCCTGATAAATGGCCTTTTGTCCCATCCTTCAGAAATGTATAAATAGATGCTGACTGCTGAACAGGAAGATACAAAAGTTCATGGTCAAATCTCTGAAGACTTATTTTTCCCCACCCAGAAATTGTTGCTATCATCTCTGACAAGAAGGTGGCACCATTATCCTGAAGTTGAGAATTTGCCATAGGCAGCAACTTCAGATACAGGCACATGGATACCTCTAACTAAGATCAGACTGCTGTATACAACTGCCCCCAGTTGTGGCCATGATACAATTCATTTAGATATGGAATACTGGAACCAAGTTCAGATATTTGACTGTTTGAGATGAAAACAAAATCAAATATTGCATTGCACTTTGTAGAAATTGCTGAAAAGAAGCATGTTCCCATCTTTGACTTTTATAAAAAAAAATTGTATGAAGACTTGGGGTGAGATGCAGTGAAGCCCTTTGTGCTCCTCTACTGAAATTATTCTTCACAAAGTGTGCAGCAACTGAGTAACTAAGTGACCAATTTCCCTCAGTCCTCACCCCCACAACAAGCAATCCCTTTTGGCTTGTCAGCTACCCCTTTTTTCAGTTGCTTGTAAATTTGGAGCCAAAAATATGAAACTAGCTAAATTTATGCCTACCCCCATATTTGCATAGATCTTTTGAAAAAGTAACAACAGAGGGGCTACTCAGAAATAAGTCTCATTGAGTCAAGTAGCAATTACTCCCAAGTAACTATGATAGGTTTACTGCACATACTTCTGATTTGATCCAACTGAAAATTTCTTAGGTCTCCAAGGTGTTTTTCTTCATCAGCACACTGCAGACAGTCTGAATTTAGAGTCAGAAATCTTAGCACCAAAGTGCAATTCAGGTGGTCAAAGACAGCCCACATCTAGACTGTTACATGACCAATGCCTTTAATTTAAAGTATAACTACTGAATGTTAAAATATTTTTCCTTGAGTATTGTTGGGTAGGGTGGAGGTCTATAGGACACCAAATAATAGTAATATACTATTGCAATTCTATTGTATCTTCAGTGTATGTAAGGTAAAGGTAAAGGTAAAGGTTTCCCCTGACGTTAAGTCCAGTCATGTCTGACTCTGGGGGTTGGTGCTCATCTCCATTTCTAAGCCGAAGAGCCAGCGTTGTCTGTAGACACCTCCAAGGTCATGTGGCCGGCATGACTGCATGGAGCGTCGTTACCTTCTCGCTGGAACGATACCTATTGATCTATTTACATTGGCATGTTTTCGAACTGCTAGGTTGGCAGAAGCTGGAGTAACAGCGGGTGCTCACTCGGTCTGCAAGTTCAGCAGCTTAGTGCTTTAACACACTTTGCCACCGGGGCATAGAATGTATGTAGTTTAAACAATAAATGTTCTGTTACTGTTCAGATACTTTCAAACAGAAACCCACAGGCTGTACATAACAATAACTTCCTCCCACTGTTATTTCCCAGTAACGTACATTAAGAGGCATATTGCTTCCAGGTTGAATATCCTTTGTAAGAAATGCTTGGAACAAGTAGTGTTTTGGAGTTTAGATATTTTTTTTCCAAATTCTGGAATATCTATATTTGCATATATGTGCATAATTAGATGTCTTGGAGATGGGACTCATGTCTTAATACAAAATTCATTTATGTTTCATTTACCCCTTAAACATGTCACCCAAAAGTAATAATTTTTTTACAATTTTGTGCTTGAAATTAATCCTGTGTACACTGGACCATCAGAAAGCACTATTCTAGACACATATGTGAATAATTTTGGATTTTAGTATTCTGGAGTCTGGAATTCCAGACAAGGAATGTTCAATTCGTACAAAACAATAATAAGTAGTCATTAGTAGCTTTATAATAAATTGTTATTGTTTAAACCAGGGGACATGGAGGAATCCATTGTGAAGTGGAGCAAAATCCGTTGGGCAGCGGGGGAAACCACCCTTAAGCACCCCACATTTCCCATGTCCCCCCTTCCCCATCACACAGGAGAAACGATCTTTGCCCGGCTTTCCCCCATGCTGTCCCTGACTTAGTTAAGGAGGCATGATGGAGCCGTGCCGGAAGTAGCCCTGCATCATATGATGGGCTCCATCAGGCTCTGATGAGATTCTGAGTCAATCTATAATTCGGTCATCTTCTTTTGTCAATGCCTCGACTATACTTAACGTTATCATATTTTCCAGGACATCATATTGTTTCGTGGTATGTTCAAAGTACAATACCCATAGTTAACTTATTTTAGTTTTTAACAAAAATACTCCTAGAATGTCATTTGTTTTTATGGTGGTTTTTGGTATCCATAGAAATATCTTATAACTCCACAAAAATCTCCTATAACACCACATTTGAAAAAAGTTGATTTTTTTTCCCATCAGCTTCCATATCCATACATACAAATCAGAAACACTGTGGCAGGGATGATCCTAACTTTGATATTCAATGATGTGTCTCTCTACTTGAGGATCTTATATATGTCCTTCATGCCTGCCCTTTCAAGTCTTACTCATCTTCTGATTGCTAGACTACAGTATAAATTCTGATTGGTGACTGAGCCAGGGTATAGAAATTTTTAACGATGTTTATGTTTTCATCATTCACCTTAAAGTTATGTAAATCTTCCATGGTCATTATTTTGATATTTTTGTCTTCTTAATATTCTACTCTAACCCTGTTTTTATACTTTTTCCCTTAACTTTTCTCAGTAGTAATTCCAAATCCTTGTCATTTTTTCTATAGCTATAATGTCTTCTATATGTTTTAAATTATTTATATAGATTCTCAATTAACAGTATCCATGGGGATTGGTAAATGCCAGATAAATATAGTTTCTGGTTGCTTGCTTCCCCCCCCCCCCTTTACCTGCTTGCTCACTTGCCCACCTGCCCATCCGCCCGATTACTCACTCTCCCCTATTCGCCCCTGCTTGCTTGTCCACTTGCCCCCATTTAGATGCTTGCTTGCCCCTGCTCACCCCCACTCCGAGTGCCTACTCCCGACCTGCAGTTTGGGCACTCCATCTCTAAAAGGTTCGCCATCACCGGTATAGGTCTCCCTGTGTGTGGTGGATCTCTATACATTCCAAAGAGAAGGCTGAAGCCTGCACAAGGTTTGCTTTCCCATGATACTACATAAGCACTAAAAAGTATAAAAGTGTTTTCTGATCAAAATAAGGTGGTAGTTATTATTGTTTTCAACTTTCTCTACACATACCAATCTGGATCAAGAGCCTTGGATGCTCACTTTTATCTTGCCTCCTCATTACTCTGGGGTGGCTTTATAAGCCAGAGGCATGTCTTATAGCAGTTGCTAAATTTTATTGTCCTATAGCATAAGCAACAGCTTTTATCTGCAGAAGAGTGATTGATTCATTTGGTCATGACATCCTTCTTCAACTGTGGTTTATACATTTTCTCCAGTATGTCCCATGTCCAACAAAACAGTAAAGTGAATCTTCATAGGGACCAAAAGGTGGGATCAGAAGAGTGTGAAACCACCAGATTTAGAAGCAAACAAAGGGTGCTTCCAGCCAGCAATCTATTGTAACCAATTTTTGCCTGTGTTGCTGTCCCCATGGGTGCCGAAAGAAAGTGGGCTTTCCCAGGGGTTGTCCCCATGCCAGCACGGTAACTTCCATGCTAGCATGGGGCCACTACCACCCCACCCCACCCCCCCACCCCGTAAAAGCCTTAAACATAAAGGAAAACTTACCGGGTCACCATTAGGCCTCTCTGTAGGCTTCCTGGAATGTACCAATGATGCACCAGAAGGTGACCGGGGGGGGAGCAATTTGCCCTCCCCTGCCTTCTGGTTCATCATTGGTATGTTCCAGGAAGCCTGCAGAAAGGCCTAATGGTGACAAGCAAGTTTTCTGTTATTTCTAAGGCTTTTGGGGAGGGGGATTGGGGAGAGGGGGTGCCCTCTTTGCTTCTCTGGGCTCATGGGGCCTGAAGAAGTGAATTGGGTTGTGGGGACAGACAGGCAGTCCCAGTAGTCTGTCCCCACAGGGCCCATACACCATTAGACCCAGGCCTTTCAGGGAGGCCTGGGTCTAATAGAGTATCAAAGTAATTTGGGATAAAGCAGGATTTATTTGCTTTGTCTCGAATTACTTTGCTTTTAACTGAGGTGTCATTTGGTAAAAATCCGTCAGGATATGGGCCCTGTCTGGAAGGACCCTAAGAGAAGGGATTTTAGTTTGTACTGAGATACAGACCTTAATTGTATACACAGGCACTAGTGCAAGCAAATGGCTTCGCTTAAAGAAATTTGTTTATTCAGTGGCTAAAAAACACGAGTTACAAGGGAGCCTATATTTTCAATCAAGTCACTGAAACCAAACAATGATCAGATCTGGTTACAATTACAGCTTTGATTACCCTGACATACTTCCTTAATTAGGACCAGAAAATAAAGTCCCACTTTCCTGGGGAAGCCAAAGTATCTGAGTAAAACAATACCACACTATACATTTATATTCTCAGGATTTTTTTTTAAAAAAAGCTTATTTGGAGGAATCCTTATCTATATTCACTAAACCCAAAGTCCAAAATCAAAAAAGTGACTTATTTCTTCTGCTCCATCCAATTCTTTGTGTTTCTTTCTATTAATTGAGGTGCCCTGTGATAATAGTTCAGAAAAGTTACAATTTTGGACTTTAACTCACAGAATCCACCAGTCAGCACTGGCCATGTTACTTGGGGAATTTGAAGTTTTATAGTACAAAAAAACCCAGTATCTTTCTAATGTTGTCCATAATTTGCTTAGCATAAATATTTTAATGACTTAGCCACACAAGGCAGACAAACTGGTAATGAAGCCTTGTGTGGCTAAGTCGGTAGATGGATGCATCATGTGCATCTTATTACCAATCTGCCTCTTTGCTGTACTTAATCCATCCCGTGGTATTGACTGAAAAAATCCATCAATAGCAGTCAATCCCACATTTCTGTCACTTACTTTGTGTGATGGGTGTGCTTCTCTTCTGTGCCATCATGTCGGCATTGAAGTTACATTTAGGAGTGGGATTCTCTTTCTCTCCCACTTTCCCCCCCTTCCCAATAAAAATGTTATGGAACAGTGGAAGTGCAGGAAGGAGGAGTTACAAGGGTATGCAGAGGTATAATTGTGAGACCATGAGTTACTGATTTAGTGGAATTTAATAAGTGTAAGTGTAAAGTGAGCAAATGTAAAGAGTGCAATAACAAAGGTGCTCATCTGGTATGTATCTTGTATGAATAATCATGCTATGGTCATGGAATAGCAGCCTTCTGTGTCAAAGTCCTAAGACCACCAGACATCACAATGCAGGCAGTCCCCAAGTTATGAACAAGATAGGTTCCATAGGTTTGTTCTTAAGTTGAATATTTTTCTAACTCAGAACAGGTACATTTTTAAGTGTAACTCCAACCAAATATATATGTTTTAGCTTTGGATAACATAGGAAGTAACTAGCTTGACCTTGAAGGAGCTGGGGGTGGCCATGGCCGACAGGAAGCTCTGGCGTGGGCTGACCCATACAGTCACAAAGAGTTAGAAGTGATTGAATGAATAAACAACAACAACAACAACAACAACAATATAGGAAGGGTTAACAACATCCCTCTGGTGTTTGTTTTGCTGTCTACTCCCCTGTTCAGAAGATTTCACCTCACTTTCTGATAAATGAATTTTGGAAAATGTGGCTTGTTGTGGAAATAAGGATTGGTGCTAAAGCTTCAGTGGATACACCTTTTCCATTATAATTCTTTCAGGGGTGAATTTCCCTTCCAAGGGGTAGATTTATGTCATTCCCTGTTGTCTTACTCCTGTTTTTAACTAGGACTCATTTATAAGTTGGATGGTTGTAAATCGGGGACTGCCTGTACATCTGTTTGACACACATCTTAATCTAGCAAGATATTGCCACAGCAATATAATAACAACTTTTCTTTGTGACAGCAAGCACCCACATATTACAACCTTGCAATCCAATGTCTAGGAAAAGTCTAAATGAATCAGGTGATAAACAAGAAGTAAGTCCTTCTGGTTCTGAATTAATCTAAGTAACCTGCTTAAGAAACATTGCTTTCTTTTAGGATTCCAACCCCCCCCCCCCCAATTATAGTGCATCTATACTGTAGAATTAATACGGTTTGGCACCACTTGAGCTCAATATTAAGGAATGGCTGAATGTTACGGAATCATGGGAGTTGTAGTTTGGTGAAGTATCTCCACTCTTCAGCAGAAAAGGCTAAAGGCCTTGTAAAACTACAACTTACTCCATAGCATTGACTCATGACAGTTAAAGAGGTAGCTAACTGCAATTAAAGAGGTGGCTGACCCGGTGGTGCAGTGGGTTAAACTGCTGAGCTGCTGAACTTACTGACCAAAAGGTCGGTGGTTCGAATCCGGGGAGCAGAATGAGTTCCCACTGTTAGCTCCAGATTCTGCCAACCTAGCAGAACATTTGCATGTTCAAAAACATGCAGATGTGAGTAGATCAATGGGAAGGTAACGGTGCTCCATGTAGTCATGCTGGCCACATGATCTTAGAGATGTCTGCGGACAATGCCAGCTCTTTGGCTTAGAAATGGAGATGAGCACCAACCCCTAGAGTCGGACACGACTAGACTTAATGTCAGGGGAAATACATGCGGAAGATATCTTGACACCTACTTTGCACCTGTAATTGCAACAACAGGACTGGCGAGGCCATCATGTTTGTGAATCAAGAGGGTCAACCTGTTCTCTGGTGTACTGTTACCCATCCTCTCAGTTTTGTCAAAGGAAGCAAAATGCATTTTCATCCTTCTGAATACGAAAAGGAAAGAGAGAGAGAACTCTGTGGGATTTTTTGTTCTGTTTTATTTTCTTTTTCCCTTAAGGTCCACGTTTGCATCTTTTGTCCCTGGTATTCACTGCAAGTTTCACACATCGTAAACTCGAGAGTAGGAAATGAAAAGGCTGAAGGTTCTTCAGTTACTGGTCAAATGGCTATTTATAGGCCTCTATAAAAATCAGACCCAGATTTTGAAGTTAGCAAAGCAGCTTTAAATATCAAAGTTGTCTTTGAATGTAGGGGATTTGTTTCACAAAGGCTGTGGTTTAATAATCAATGTGAAATGCTATCCTATTCAGAGATCGGCCCCCACCAGCTAATCCCAGCTACTTTCTCTTCAAATGGGAAAAAGGAGGAAAATGTGAGAGGCTGTGCCCAGCCAAGCTCTGCTTTCTGACAGTGCTATAGTTCTGCTAGAATGCAGTTAGCACAGAAGGGCAGGGCATTTTCCATGGAAGGGGTAAACACAATGGCACACCAGGCTCGCTCCTGATTGCTAAACTCAGGAAGAGTTCTCCAGATATTTATTTAACATTACAGTTGCCCTCTACATGTGCAGTTTTGACTTTTGAAGATTTGATTATTTATAGATTTTACTTAAATGTTCTCTCTAGAACAGGGGTCCCCAAATTAAGGCCTGTGGGCCGGATGCGACCTTCCAAGGTCATTTACCTGGCCCCCACCCTCAGTTTTAGACTTAGGCTTGTCCAAAGTCTGAAATTACTTGAAGGCATACAACAACAACAATCCCAATTAACTTGACTATCTCATTGGCCAGAAGCAGGCCCACACTTCCCATTGAAATCCTGATAGGTTTATGTTGGTTAAAATTGTTTTTATTTTTAAATATTGTATTGTTCTTTCATTGTTGTTGTTGTTTTTTTTTTGCACTACAAATAAGACATGTGCAGTGTGCATAGGAATTTGTTCGTATTTTTTTAAAAAAATAATAATCACGATAATTCGGCCCCTCAACAGTCTGAAGGATTGTGGACTAGCCCTCTGCTCAAAAAGTTTGAGGACCCCTACTCTAGAACATCTCTTGGTCCTCCAGTGCAATTATTTAATCAGCTGCTAGTGGGCGTTGACTATAGAGTCAAACGGGAGGATCTAGAAATTCCTAGAAAAATGTTCTCACAGGTAAAAAACAATTTTTAATAAGTATAATTATAAATAGTAATTTGTGATGTTTTAATGGGGGTCCTGCACCCCAATGAATGTGGGGGGCTGACTATAATTTATCTAGAAATATTCCAGTGTATGAAAGTTGTGAGCCGCTACTTTAATAAAAAAAACCCTAAAATGATATGATACTTTTGGAAAATGGGATGGCCTGAAGAGCCTTCTCAGTTTCACACATTTTGGCCAACTGATTCAAGTTGGGTCATAGGGTATGTTTTTTCAGAATGGCCTCAGTCCAGCATGCCTTGTGCATGGGTCACTGCTCTCATATGAAAGAAGCTCTCATACAAAACAGCTTCTGTGTCATTCTGCCTGCTGTCCCGTGAAATTTCCAAACTTATTCTGTAGGTGATTACAGAAGGGGCAGCTTTTTCATCTGTGGCATCTGCAATCTGGAACCTCCTTTTTAGGAAATGTATCTAATTCTTTCCTTATCAAACCTGTATGATTTCCCTACTATGATGGTTTGTTTCAATAGTTGTTAATTTGTTCAGTGTTTTGAACTATAAAGCCCTATACAGGTCAGTTCAGCTTTTTTGGAAGCAATGTATTCCTCCTTATGGACCTGCCTATGTATTGAGATCTCCAAGAGACACTATTCTCCTTGTCCCTCTCTCCTTATAAGTACATCTGGTGAGAATATTGGAGAGGGCCTTCTCAGTGGGTGCCTCTTTAGGTAGACTAAGGGATAAAAACCATCAGATCGTGAGTGGGAATCATGGGAGCTATAGTTTGGTGAGTCACCACTATTTTTTGGCAGAGAAGGCGAAAGACCTTGTAAAATGACACCTATGATTCCTTATTAGTGCTGCCAAACTGTTATTAAAAAGTGTAAATGCACCCCATTGCTCTAACCACGACATCACATTGGCTTTTAACCCTCTCTCTTTCACCAGTTTTAGCCCTGTAATGTTCTGTTGGCAGTCCTTTGCCTCAACTGCTTTATCCCTATGATGTGGCAAATATAGCAAAAAAAAAAACCCCAAAAAAACAAACAAGCTGTGTTCGCCACATTATAGGAATGAAGCAGCTGAGGCAAAGGACTGCCAGCCAAAAACCAATGGAAGTGTTAGGCAACCTCTCCCCACCTGTCATTTTCTTACTACACATTCCATCTTCTCCAGTCCATTTTGTAGCCGCATGGTGATATTTGGGTTCCTCCTCCCTGTGTTTGTCACCAGGAGTTCAGCTGTCAGAGCCATAACGGTCAAAATATAGCTATAATCTGGGACATCAGTTTAGGGCCTCCTGTTATATGAATGAGAATAGTAAAAACCACTGGTAGGATTCAAGCTCTGGGAACCAGATTTAAACTGTGGGACACTGTCTCCACATTTAAATTTCACAGGGTAGCATAACTTAAGAGAATCATGCAATAAAGAAAATGATACCCTGCATGTTTGAAAGCTATAATAATGTGATGGTAAGTTTATAGTTAGGCTTTGCATTGTGGTGTGTGAGTAAGCTTCTTTTTTTTTTTTTAAAGCAAGTTGATGTTTGACGGTATGTGAAACAGATGGTTGAAGCAAGCCTGGGCTGGCTTATCAGGCCATGGGCAAGTATTAACACCTGAAATGTCCAGTTAAACTTGGCTCAACGTCAAACCAATTGCAATGTCTTTTGTGTGTTTCACTTCATGTGTGTGTAAAGCAACAGTGAAAACTATACTAGGGTAGTTCAATGTGTTTTTGAAGGCTTTCATGGCCAGGATCACAGGGTTGTTGTATGTTTTCCGGGCTGTATGGCCATGTTCCAGAAGTATTCTCTCCTGATGTTTCACCCACATCTATGGCAGGCATCCTCGGAGGTTATGAGGTATGGAGAAACATACCACACTACCTCTGAGGCCGCCTGCCATAGATGTGGGTGAAACGTCAGGAGAGAATACTTCTGGAACATGGCCATACAGTCCGGAAAACAACCCTATACTAGGGTATATCTAGACCTGACTAAACCAGTTTAATACATTTAAATGACATAGACTTTCCAAAGGAATTCTGTTTTTTGTGAATGTGATGTGAATTATGTGTTCAGAATAGTTAACCCATTGCAGAAGTACAAAAACACAAAATCTTTGTTGGAAAACATAATCAATCAGACAGCTTTAAAATCCACCCATGATTTCTAAGTCTGTGTAACTGATGTAGATAATTAGGCTGAATTATGGCAACCTAATAATTCCTGGGGAAGCTAATCCACTCTCACTAGCAAATCTTGTGGGAGAGGTAGGAGGCTTCCCTCTCTCTCTCCAATTTTAGACTCCAATGAAAATGGTTTACTTGTGGTCTGAAGATAAAGAACTAATTCTTCCATCTCTGGATTTTCCCACATCATCATGTTATTCTGTTGGTCCTGCTATTTGGTAGTAATGTAATTAATAACTAATTTTCTTTTTGAATTCCTAAAATGACTAATTTTAATAATTTTATTCCTGTTGCAAGATAGGCTTTGAAAACCACACTTTTATCAAAGGCTATTTGCAATTTGGGATTTATTCTGTGCATAGAATTATAGAGTTAGATGAGACCACCAGGACCATCCAGCCCAATCCCCTGTCATGCAGGAAAAGCACAACCAAAGCATTCACAACAAATGGCCACCCATTCTTTGCTTTAAAACCTCCAGATAAGGAGACTCAAACACATTCCAGGGCACAATATCCCACTGTCAAACAGCTCTTGTTGTTGGGATATATTTCCTAATGTTGAGTTGGAATCTCTTTTCCTGCCATTTTAATCCATTGTTCCATGTCCAAGTCTCTACAGCAGCAGAAATATGACATCCTTTCAAATCTTTCAACATGGCTATCATGTCCTTTCTCAGCCTTCTCTTTTCCAGGCAAAACATACACAGCTCCCAAAGTCATTCCAAGTCATATATTCCCTGAATATGTCCCAGTTTGTCAATCTCCTTCTTGAACTGTGATGCCCATAAATGGACACAGTATTCCAGGTGAAGTTTGACCAAAGCAGAATAGAGTGGGATTATAATTTCCTCAATCTAAAGTCTATACTCCTATTGATGCTAAAATCAAGCTATAACACATTCACAGAACTCTCTTCATCTATCTAGCTCATAATTCTATCAAAAAGAGAAAAAGGCAAAATATAAGATTGATCTGGCATGATTTGTTTTTAGGAAACCCATAATGACTTTAAATGATCATGACATTCCTTTCTAAGTGCTTACAGACTGTCTGTTTAATGAATCTTTCCTGGCATCAATGTCAGGTTGACTGGCCACCTCTTCACACAGGGGTTTTTGGCCCCTTACTTTTCTTCAGTCACAGATCCTGCTGAGCACCATCACATGATACAGGCTGTGACCATTGATGACAGAAGTCACAAGGAAGCATCACTAGATGCTTCCTCGCCAACCAAGGTAGTTGAATCAAGTTTTGGGTAGCCAATGGAGATACCCACTGTTTTCAGCCTTTCTCCCCATCTGATGGGAGGACATGGTGTGAACACATGTTGCCACAGTTTCCCCTGTCTGATGCTTTGTCCCGATGCCTCATGTGATGGGGGAAGGAGGGAGGGCATGCGGGTTGTGGCGAGGCGCCACATGCACCTTCACTTTTGCTGGTGATTGCCTGAGAAACTAAACAAAACGAGACGGGGATCAATGCCATATGATGAGGCCCTGGGTGATATTTGTTTGGATTTTCTTTTTTCCCTTTTTGAAGATGGGGACAACATTTGCTCTTGTCCATACTGCTGGGACTTCTGCTGTTCTCCAGGAATTTTCCAAGATGACTGCCAGTGGTTCTGAGATTACTTTTAATATCTCTTTGAGTTTTAGAAAAGCCTTAAAAACATGGCTTTGTGTCCAGGCTTTTAATGAATAAATGATAAAGACGACCCAGATTGTTATATGGATAAAGTTGGAGGATATCGGATGAACGGATTTTAAACACGTTTTATGTTTTATATTTTATACTGTATTTAATTGGTTGTATTTTTTATATGTTGTTGTTTTTAATGATGTATCGGCATCGAATTGTTGCCAATTGTACGCCGCCCTGAGTCCCTCCGGGTGAGAAGGGCGGGATAGAAATATTTGAAATAAATAAATAAAAATAAATAAATAAATCTCTGGATTTAATTAATCTGTCCCTAGAGTCATGAATTCATTATGAGTAGCCAAGTATTGCTGGACTATTCC
This sequence comes from Anolis carolinensis, assembly GCF_035594765.1. Lineage (NCBI taxonomy): Eukaryota > Metazoa > Chordata > Lepidosauria > Squamata > Anolidae > Anolis > Anolis carolinensis. The sequence goes on along the minus strand of NC_085841.1, from coordinate 26,817,519 downwards.
TTTACCTATTCTGTGCTTCACTTCCCTTATTGCAGCAGCTAATCCAAAGATGTTCACTAATGCTGTCCTTTCACTGTTAGCATTTCTCAATCTTCTCCATGCAGTAGCCCTGCATTTCATTGTTTTTCCTTTTGCAAAATAGTCAGCAAGAGACTTCACCCCATTTCTGCCTTTTGATGAGTGAAGATAAATTGGGCTGCCCTATGGAGCTGTAGGCTATATTTCAGAGGAAGGAATTCTCAAAATCACCTCTGAGTATTCCTTGCCAATGAAAAGTCTATAGAATGCATGTGCATATGCGCGCGCACACACACACAGAATGAATTCTCCAGAGACACTGAGAAACTCATTTTCTTCTTCTTGGCTGCTCACTGGGGAAAACAGCCAAATTAACAGAGGGAGAAAGAAAGCAGTGGAAAGTAGCCAGAAAAACCCATTGCAACAAGAGAAACAACAGGGAGAACAAACGTCCACAAAAGCAGAAGTGGCGGCTTTTCTTTACAGAGTAAAGAAACAATTTGATTTATGATGATCTGAAGACAGGCACTTTTAAGACAAGTGGATTCTCAGATTTTGAAAAGGTCTTCATTTTTTCTGACCTTCCATTTGCTAACAACTCCTTAGCAACAATTGTACCAAATATGCAGCTTGGCTAGAAAAGAAAGTAACTAGCAATGAGTTTGAGGAATGCCATGGATTGCCCACAGGACTAAGAGCCTCAGATCAGAATTCAATATTATCAGACATAAGGGCAGTGTTTTTGGTTTTAAACAGGTTTCTTCCCAGAGAGCTGCAATTTAAGCAACCATTGAAACAAGATTATAAAGTATGTAATTAGCATTGGATATTTCAGGACACTATGTTTCCTACAAATCTTGAAAGATTAGAGAGAAAAATATTGATCATGGTCTCATGCTAAAATAAAATAACCTCCTTTTGAGGACCTTTTTGTACCACATATAGTGCTAAAATGCCACTTTATCATGACTGGAATCCTAGGAATCCTTATATGGTTTGGTAAGATATTTGAGCTCTCTGAGATTTCTAAATACTTATCCCCAATCTCCCATCTTAGAGATATCATTTGTTTAACAGCTTTCTTTCAGAGTGGGACCCAAAGCATTTCCTGGAAAGTGTCAATCAAAAACATTCACAATAAAATTGTTCATTTTAAAATATTAAGTTAAATGGACCATTAAGTTAAAATTACCTCAAAAATAATATAAATCATTTTTAATCTACAAAAATTAAAAAGATACCCCAAAACCCCAATAATAAAAATTTCAGGATTCAATAGAATGTTGCCATTTAAGTCAAAGTAGAATCACCATGCTGTAAACAATTAGAGCCCCCCCCCTCTCTCTTTTGAAATAATTGGTGTCTAAATTATTGTGTTCTGGCTATGGCCTTATATAGGTAACCACTTCCATATCTTCTCAAATACAAGGAAGGAAGGATATACATCACCAATTGGGATGGGATGTGGGTAGCATAATGATTTGAGTAAAATTGGCATATACCAATGTATATATATAGGGACAAATTAGAAGGAATAATTTTTTAAAAAATTAAATATATCTCACAATTTGCGGAAGTTGGTTCTCATGCTGAAACCTCATTGAGAGCTGTCATAACCTAACTCACCTTGGTATTATTCCACCAGATTGCTCATGGACCAAAATACCCAAATTGGTCTAGACTGCAGGGTAACTCCATAGACTCTTTGCACAACCTGACTGAAAGTTCTACATGTAGAGATACACAATCTAAAAAGAAGGTAAGATGCAAAGTATTTAAATACTTGATGGGGATTATCTAATAAAATCTCCAGCAGAGAGAACCCTCCACAAGCCCTTTTCTCAGTTTTCCCTCATGATTGAATTCACTGGTCTCCCAATGTAGGATGGTAAGTAGGCAAGAAAATAGTAAGGAAAGATTCTGGAAAATCGCAGTTTTCAGATCCATGGCAGCCTTCTCCTTCCAATGTTGTGCAAGATGGGCAACATAGATAGGCAGCAAAGGTCTGGGAAGCTACACATTCCCAGATCTACAGCTGCCACTGATATCATGTGAGGTAGGCAAGGGAAAAAGTAGGCAAGGGTTGGGATTTTAGCTCCATGGCTGCCTCACCCTTCTCCAATATTGCCTGTGGCAAGTGTGGTAGAAAGGTACCTGAGAATCTGGATGTCTATAGTTATGGACTACGGTTCCATATTTAAGATATCTCATTATGCAAATGCAAATATTTTAAGATCCAAAAAGATTAAAAATCCAAAACACTTCTGTTTTCAAACCTCAACCTGTCCAATGTTTTCTGTCCAAAAAGCATTGTGTTTTTGCACAAAAATATGTTTTTCCACAAAATATTGTTTTTGATATAAATGACATTTTTACAAAATCCTAAAATACAAAAAAAATTCAGTGGCTGACCATTTTGGAGATGGCAACTTGATAAATGAAGAAACATTTTATCATTGGAAATTTGTGAAGATTGTTTATATTGCTGCACTTGAACCATCATCACTACTTTGTTTCTCCATTTCTTGTCACTGATGAAAACTGACTCCTGGATTCAATTTATTTTATTTTGTGTCAAAAGCATTGCATAACAAATACATTTTAAAATGATGAAGAAAAGGAAATCACAAGCGACTAAATAGTTTTAGACCAAAAGCAGGCAACAGCAACCAGACTCAAAAGATGTAATGATTAAGTTAAATCTTCTACATTTTTCTTGTGTATAAATTCAACAGCTAGAATGATATGGCATTCATATGACTAATATATAAGGCATGGCTGCACGAGTATATCAATATCAATGCCAGAGCGGAAAGTATTAGCTGACTTGGGGAGCAACCTCATATTTTTGCAAAAGTTCATACTTTTTTAAATTGAAAAAACAAACTCTACAAACTTGAAACATATGAAAGCAAAATATAAAGATAGCTAATATAATATACACTGGATTGATTTGTATGAAATCTGAAATGTATCAGTCTGAATTCCTCTGACAAGGAGTTCCCAGGTTTGCAAATGTCATGATTTTTGTGAAAAATAAAAATGTATATTAGTCTACAGTACAATCTCCTTATTTTCAGATTTAATATCCACCATTTTGTTTATACATATTCCACTCACCCCAAAAAAGGTGTTTGTGTGCATCTCTAAGTCCTGTGTGATTCTTTGGTATCCACCCAGCCCAGTATAGTCAAAGTATAGTCAAAGTATTAATCATGGTTTTGGATATCAATGGGGGGTGGGGGTGGAAAATATCTCCCACAGGTATGGGGAAAACCTATCCAAAAATAACTAGCAAAGAGAATCCTTCATAAGTCACTTTCTTATGCACTTTTCTTATCCTTGAGGGCCCTTCCAGACATGGATTATAACCGAGGTTAAACTGGGTTAAAAGGCGGGGGGGGGGGGGGGGGGGTAGCTAAATGATGCTTAGCCAAAATGTAGGAGGAATCGGGTTAAAGGCTAGAAAACACATATTTAAAAGTTGCCCTATTCAGCAGGGGTGAATATCTGGACACACTCCCCCCTGCAAAATCCCAGGGTTTAGGCAAGCTGTGTAGCCTCCATCCCAAGGGGAAATGGGATTTAAAATCTCAATTCCTCTTGCATTTTTTGCCTGTCTGGAAGGGCCCCAAGAAAGCTCTGTAACCTGGTGGCAACCACTGAAAAGACAAAAAAAGCAAAACTTGCTGCATATTTTCAATACAGTAGAGTCTCACTTATCCAACATTTGCTTATCCAATGTTCTGGATTATCCAACGCAGTTTGCCTTTTAGTAGTCAATGTTTTTGTAGTCAATGTTCTCAATACATTGTGATGTTTTGGTGCTGAATTCGTAAACACGGTAATTACTAAATAACGTTACTGTGTACTGAACTGTTTTTTTTAATGTTTAATAGGCTTTTCCTTAATCCCTCCTTGTTATCAAACATTTTTGCTTATCCAACATTCTTCTATCCCATTTATGTTGGATAAGTTAGATTCTACTGTACTTTCAATTGATATCAAATAAATTTAGTTCAATTGTTTCTTCTCCTCCCTCTACCATTTCTACAATGAAAACAAATTTGCAAGGGAAAGGGGTGTGTGCATCCACTATTGTTTATAACATAGTTCTTGAGCCAAAAGAACCCTTTCAAATATTTGTTTCCCCATGACAGAAACCACTGGAATGTTTTTATTTGCCATACTGTTTTTGCCAAATGTCTGGGTTTGTTCTCTTAGCTCTGTATTGATGGCACGAATCCCTTAGCTCTTATTTTATCTGTTACCACTGAAACAATTCAGCATTCCTTTTTCAGCTTTGCAAAACAACAAAAGACACATGTGTCATAAATGATATGATCAATATATGTTCCAGTATCATGAATCAGCTTAGATGTTTCCAGTGTGAAAATAGCTATCTCTAGTACTTTCTATATTCTTATGTTGTCGAAGGGGAAAAAAAGCCACATTTTGATTGAAATTCAACGTATTCTTTCTATCTAAGCAGATTTGTCCTGGCACCGCTGTCATGCTGTAAATGTCTCAGCCATGAACAAATGCTATCACACAATGCTCTACTTAGCTGGGACTTTATTGGTAAACCGCATTCTTTAGACTTTGGTTCTGGTGTTGCAACAAGCTCTCCTTTGGCTAATATGAGAACTTCTCAAGTCTCATAAAGGACTGCCTCTTGCAAAGAAGACCTCTCCCTCTAGAATTCACTTGGCATCTTGTGCAGGACATGAGATCACTTGAGGAAACAACTTTTAAAACATCTTGTATCAATGCAGTCTGTCTTGCCTAGAATCCTACTAATATTATGGTTCTTTCATATCATTTATATCAATTGTTGGAGAAAAGTAAAGAGAAAGCACTGCTGCATTTAGGTCCCATATTTTCCAAGATTTTCCAGATATAAACTAGGACTTGGCAACAAAAGCATATAAACTAGGAGGGGCTGCAGCAGTGTACTTTGTCTGGACCTACTGGAAAGGGTAAAACTTTGCATTCTCTTCTCCCCACTGATGAATAAACAGAATAAAGCAAATATAGTATGTTTCAATTCTAACAAGATGGATGCTGCCACATTTTCCACTTTCAACCTGTAATATAGCCTGTGTTGAGTATCTGGGTGCAAATGTCAGGTGGGGAGTGGCCCTATAGCTCTGGGCTGCCCCTAACATATGGCTAATAGGCACAAATATATAATGACTGATGCAATGTTATTTAGTCTGTGCTATAGTTGATTCTTTCCATTCATTGTTGAATTGTTCAATTCATTGCTGAAAAGCCAACACTGAGTAAATTTAACTGATGCAGTAGAATTACTTTAGTTAGTATAAACAATATGATTTAGGCCAATATATGAACAAAATCATGATCTACACGACACATTACACACCCCACTCTCTATTTGCCTTAGATCAATAGCAAGCCTAGAGTTAGGCTAAAATCTAACAGACATACACACCCTCTTTTGCCTAAAACCTTGCCTTGCCATGGAAGGAGGCACTTAGACATATACAAAATAAACATCTCTACCCAGAAGGTTCACAAAGCAAAGTCAACCCCACAGACAGTCAATATTTGGTTAAGAGCCTTTAAATTGCTTCAGTATTACAAGAACATTCAAAACAGGAAATGAAGGACATTGTTATTTCATGATAAAGATTTCAACTTCAACTACAAATCATTCTGTGCCATTAGGTGACTAATTCTCATATTCCAAATGAAATCATTATTGCCAATAGCTATCAGCAGTCATTCAAGAATACCTGGCTGTAGTGCTCTTAGAAATCTCATTGCTTTGCCTTTTTCCTAGCATTAAATCTTCTGCATTTGCTAAGTATGGATTTCTTTAACATAACAGAAATATACGTGTTCCCTCCTTCCAGCTGTTAACTTTCAGCCTTCACCTTACAAAAGTACCATTTATGAGATCTTTCCAAAAGAATATCTCAAACTGAAGCGATTTACACATTTCATTAGTAGGCAATACTGGCTTATAAAGATAGGAGGTCCCTTTCAACACAGTCACTTATGTCTCCAAATATTAACCCTCCATTTAGTTATGCCAAGGACTGGTGCTACAACACATAGATTGTGCGAGGTGGTTAGAACTGGAAAATGAATCAAATTGCCTTGTGAACCCCCAGAAGACTTGTCGATAACTGTTAAAATGAACATTTATCTGATGTTAGGAAACCATAGAAAAGCTTCTACAATGTAGTTTTAGTTGGATATGGGGGTTCCATGTACACTGCTATATAATGTAGTTAGAAACTGCATTACATGATCAATGTAGGCCCCATTCAGACAGAGCCCATAACGCGGGAGCTCCCGCAGTTTTACTGGAGACATCTAAACAACATCTCCAGTAAAGCCAAATTAATATAAGACAAAGAAGGAAAACCCTACTTTGTCCCGAATTAATTTGATACTCCTGATCTAATTGAGTATGGGCCCTGTGGGGACAGACACCTCAGTAGTCCTGGGACTATCAATGGGTCAGTTTGCACAGCCCAATTCACTTCTTAAGGTGCTAGAAGAGAGGGGCCAAATCACTTCTCCACCCTCTCTTAGCGCTACATTGGTACATTCCAGGAAGCATGCCAAGAGGCCTAATGGCTGCTTTTATTTTAAAGGTTTTAGGAGGGGATTTGGGTTGTCCCCATTGTAGGATGGTTGTTACCATGCTACAATGGGGACAATGCCCAGGAAAGCCCGCTTCTTTTGGGCACCAATGTGGACAGGAACACTTTGGATAGAATAGGGAAGGGTTAGCACCCCTGTGGTATTTGCTTTGCTATCTGTGCCCCTGTTTAGAAGATTTCGCCTCACTTTCTGTCCCAATGAAAATTAGATTTTGAAAAATGTGGCTTGTTGTGGAAACAAGGATTGGTGCTAAAGCTTCAGTGGAGACCCCTTTTCCCCATGATAACTCTCTCTGGAGTGAATTTCTCTTCCATTCTTCACTGGGCACATCCAAACACTGCCAAAATGTGGAATTTAGGGGGGGGGAGGACCCCAGACCAGATACCCACACTGATTTGCTGATCCTGGGATTTCTTCCCCTGCCATCCGAACTGACCTCCCTTCTGTGTCTCAGGATAAAATAGAGGCAGATTGGGAACATCTGATGGAAGTTTTTAAAATATATATATGTTTATTCGCTGATCCATATATGTGCATATCCTAATAGAATGAATATAACCATATTCGCATGTGAGCATATAGCTATCAGTACATAATGGAGGGAATGAAAAAAAACTTCCACCGGATTTCTCCCTTCCCCTAATTATTTATTAAAGCTGTTTAAAATGTTAATTAAAGAGTTTCAGAGAGTTCTAATGGCTCTCTGTTCGTGCTTCCTTTCAATCAGCTGTGTGTCTGTTTGACAGCCCAATCAGCCAATAAGCTGTTTGGGGCTTTTTAAAAGGGACAGATATCAGCTGGATCAGTCTCCACGGGGGGCATGTTTTCTGGTATGCAGGGTCACACAGACATGCAAAGATTCGAATCTTTCAGCCAGAAATGGGATAAAAGGGGACCTTTTTATCCCGCTGCTTCCCTTCTTTGTAGCGAATCAGCGCTCACTTGTACTGATGTTGTCTAGCTACCCCCCCTTTTTTGAAATGGGAACTCCTGTGTTTAAAGCCCTGTCTGTATGGGCCCACTATAAGTTATTTGTAAGTCAAATGTTTCTAATTCAGAGAATACCTGTAATGTAGTTGCACTGCATTGAACTGCATTATTTCAGCCTACTCCTGGTTATCACCAGCTCCAAGAGTTGAACCGTTCCAAGGGAGGTAGAAATTATTATGATTATGATTATTCATTTATATCCTTCTTTCAGTATTGACACTCAAATCAGCTTACAGGTCTGGTCTGTTTATTTGTTTCATTTATATCCCTCCTTTCTCCCAGAGTGAGACCCAAGGTAGCTTCAAGTGGCAATAAATTAAAAACATTTATACTACTTTAAAAATCATCCCATAAAATGTTTTAAAATAATTAAACAAAGGTCTAAAAAGTGAAAGAAAACCTATCTCCAATAAAGAGCTTCCCTATTGATTCATTAAAACCTTTCTCAAGCAAGAGTGTCTTACCCTGTTGGTGAATGTAAAGCTGGGAAGGGTTCAACTCAGACTCCCATGAAAAGGTGTTCCAGAAAACAGCAACAGCAATTTTCCATATTCTAATTTTGTCAGTTTTGGTAGATACTAGCATATTTTTAAATAAAATTTTCAACCATATTCATGAAGTGAATGGTTGTGTTTCTGTCCTAGTCTGCCTCCACGAATAGCATTCATGAGGATGGCTTAGTGTCTACTATATTCAGCAACCTCAGATGGACAATGAAACTTCAAGAACATGAACAACAACTTCATGCACTTCAGCACCACTGTCTGCCGAAAACAGGGAGCATTTAGTCTTGTCTGTAGGGGGATGAATGCTTAGAGGTACAAATATGATATTCATCTTCCACAATCAGTATATCATCAAATTTTATCTCAAAGCTTAAAGTGTCTTTGCAATCATATTTCAAAATCCAAAGCATTATCAAATAAGCAACTGTTGTGAACCAAAAACCATATGGTGCACCCTTGATTAAAACAGAGTTGAAAGCCTATGTCTTTCCTGATGTTATAGGACCAGTTCCCATCAGCCCTGACCAGATTTACCTAAAGGGATTTACCAACTGCGAGTATCCCCACCCCCTTGTGCTGAAACACTAATATTTTTGTGTTACATTTTCTTTTATGTCCTTTTCTCTCTTTTCTTTTCCTTTTCTCCTTTTAGAGTCCCCCCACCCCCATCCCTTTTCTATTTTCTTAAACTATTTGAGGAAGTTTGTAAAATAACATTTAATTGGATAGGGACAGGAACCAAGCCTCACAAACTTTATATCTCTTGTCAGTTACTTTGCCATCATAGACTCCAAGGCAAAGAATGGTTCATTATCCCAGGTCACCACCTTTGACACATCTAACCTTACAGAAATGAACCTTTTAGTAATGTGCCCAGATTGGAAAGCTGTTTAATTTATGGTCTCACTAGATTCGTGGCTCCGCTGCCTAATGTATGCCTGATTTGTATGCCAGTACTACTCCCTGGTGAGAAATATGAAATAGCTGCATCATATATTAGAAGGGATGGAAAGAGCCAAAGATTGCAGTGTAGTTACAGCTTTAGCAACTCAGTAATGACTTACATAATGGTCCTACTTATATGTGAAACCATGGCATGATTCATATCTCAAAAATCTTTACACGATCTGTGTCACTCCCTATTTTGAATTAATGTTCCACTTTTCTGAGGTTATGCACCAGTAATCAGCATGTTTCATTCCACAAACAAGCCCTGCTCTTGCTCTGACATTATTAATAGGGAAAAAGATCAGACATCCGGTTTATGAAAGAATTCACACAGACCTGCCAGAATGAGAAGTATTTATTTGAGCACCCAACACTTCGGTCCTATACACAGTTATTTTGACAGTAAGTCCCATTGAACTGGCTAGGACTTACATCTGGAGTTAAATGTAACCAAACAGGATAAAAAGGACAGGACTCTACCATCACACTTAAGGTATTTATTTTTTTTTAAATGTGGGTCAAATGAAGTGAGACTCTATGGGGAAAGGTAGGGAGAAGGAGGAGAAATATATCAAATAGAAAGTATACTGGTCTGTTTCCAAGCACAGTTCAAAGTACTGGTTATGAACTTTAAAGCCTTATATGACTTGGGTCCAGACTGTGACACCATCCACAGTGCAAACTTATAGTAGTTCAACACCATGGCTCCATCCTGTGGAATTCTTGTATCTGTGGTTTGCTGTGACACAAGAGCTCTCTGACAGAGAAGGATCAATATCTCACAAAATTTAAAATCCCAGAAGCATTGAACCATGACGGTTAATGTGATGTCAAACTGCTATAATTCTGGGTTATGGATATAGCCAGCGTGAAAGACCATATCTCCTTCTATATGCCTACACAACTCCATAGGATGGCTTTTACTTCCCCATAACTGGTGCATTTAATGAAGATGAAGTGGAGAGTTTTCACAATGGTTGCTTTGAACTTGTGGCATTATTTCCTTCAGAATTTTTATTTCTCAGAAATAACTGAAGGCAGCTGGCTCTCCACATTTATGGATTTGAATTTAGCGAATTTGATCATTGATAGAGATGATTAAAATTTCTCCAAAAATACCTTAAGTCCTTGAATGCAAATCTACAGTCGCAGAAGTTGGCTCTAGAATTTAGAATCGTGCTAGACAATCTAGAGAATCCAAATAATCCTAGCAAGGTGTTTCCTGGGATAAAAAAGCAACTTTTTGTATTCTTGGTTTTTCACTAAGAAACTATGTCTTAGAATCCAATTCTGTGGTCAGCCTCCAGCAGAAGATGTCTACAGAGTCATGCTGGAGAACCAAGATAACCCTAGAGAGGTGTTCTTTCAGATTAAAAAAAAATAGTAATTTTATTACTTACAGTTTTTCACTCTTGCAGGGGTCCTATCCCTTTAACCCATTGAAATGTGGAGGGCTGACTGCAGTAACTTGTATTTATTTCAAAAATCCTTCAAAATTCAATAAACAGCAGACCTGAAATATAAAACACACTTAGTGAGGGCACCTACTATTACTAATAATCAGTTAGAGTTACACCAGAAAAGGAGTCAAGTTATGTTACAATCCAAATATAATTTCATTATGGTTAGTTATTGCAAGATAAGTGAATTATGTTGCTATTTAGAGTAGAAGCCCAAGGACATGACAAAAGAATAATAATAATAATAATAATAATAATAATAATAATAATAATAATAATAATAGCAGCAGCAGCAGCAACAACAACAACAACAACAATAATGTATCCCACTTTTCTCCCTTAACGGGACCCAAAGCAACTCACAACATTTTGAAACAATACAAATCGACCATGCATATAACAATAACCTATAAAATCATTTAACAGATACAATTGTCGTCAATACAGATGATAAACTTTGCTCGATTCATTGAAAATTAGCCTTCCTGTTATTCCAAATTAAATATGTTCATTAAAAGCTTGTGTGAACAGGAAGGTCTTTAGTTGTTTTTTAAAAGATGTCAAGGAAGGGGCTGTTTTAACCTCCTTCAGGTTGCACAGAGCAGTACTCTCAAAGCAAACAGAAATCAAAAGATGACAAACAAAGGCCATCACCGTGCTCACACAAAGAGCTAAAACAATGCGTATCATCGACAGTTCGAGATGCATTATGGGGGAGGGTCAAATTAGCCCCTTGAGTCTCCATGGCAGTTGTTGGCAATTTTATCTAGCTCTCTCTTTCTGGTCCTTTTTGCAGACAAAGCAAAGAGGGCCACTTTAAATGTTATTATGTGCTATTAATCCTTTGGAAGCTGTGATCAAAAAATATTTGTACACTCTCAGGCACAGGAGGTGATAGAAGAAGACCCAGAGAGTCAAGGGGAGGTGACGCTCATGTGTCTGCAATAGGACTTTCTTCTCACTCCCCAGGTCTTCCATGGCAACAAGAATTCAGCTTCAGAGTGTTCCTTAGTTCCCTGAAGCAGATACTGAGGGCAACTGCAGACTGCAGACTGCATAACGGAAAGGAGGAAATCTCTTCTGATTCTATCTTCTATTGCTGGATGTTCATTTGGATATTCTCAGCTGGGTCTTGGCCAATAAACTTATTTTATTCCATTTGCAGATGAAGAATCATAGAATCATAGAATCATAGAATAGTAGAGTTGGAAGAGACCACATGGGCCATCTAGTCCAACCCCCTGCTAAGAAGCAGGAAATTGCATTCAAAGCACCCCCGACAGATGGCCATCCAGCCTCTGCTTAAAAGCCTCCAAGGAAGGAGCCTCCACCACGGCCCCGGGGAGAGAGTTCCACTGTCGAACAGCTCTCACAGTGAGGAAGTTCTTCCTGATGTTCAAGTGGAATCTCCTTTCCTGTAGTTTGAAGCCATTGTTCCGTGTCCTAGTCTGCAGGGCAGCAGAAAACAAGCTTGCTCCCTCTTCCCTATGACTTCCCTTCACGTATTTGTACATGGCTATCATGTCTCCTTTCAGCCTTATCTTCTGCAGGCTAAACATGCCCAGCTCTTTAAGCCGCTCCTCATAGGGCTTGTTCTCCAGACCCTCAATCATTTTAGTCGCCCTCCTCTGGACGCTTTCCAGCTTGTCAACATCTCCCTTCAACTGTGGTGCCCAAAATTGGACACAGTATTCCAGGTGTGGTCTGACCAAGGCAGAATAGAGGGGGAGCATAACTTCCCTGGATCTAGACGCTATTCCCCTATTGATGCAGGCCAGAATCCCATTGGCTTTTTTAGCAGCCGCATCACATTGTTGGCTCATGTTTAACTTGTTGTCCACGAGGACTCCAAGGTCTTTTTCGCACACACTGCTGTCAAGCCAGGCGTCCCCCATTCTGTATCTTTGATTTCCATTTTTTCTGCCGAAGTGAAGTATCTTGCATTTGTCCCTGTTGAACTTCATTTTGTTAGTTTTGGCCCATCTCTCTAGTCTGTCAAGATCGTTTTGAATTCTGCTCCTGTCTTCTGGAGTGTTAGCTATCCCTCCCAGTTTTGTGTCGTCTGCAAACTTGATGATCGTGCCTTCTAACCCTTCGTCTAAGTCGTTAATAAAGATGTTGAACAGAACCGGGCCCAGGACGGAGCCCTGCGGCACTCCACTTGTCACTTCTTTCCATGATGAAGACGACGCATTGGTGAGCACCCTTTGGGTTCGTTCGCTTAGCCAATTACAGATCCACCTAACCGTAGTTTTGTCTAGCCCACATTTTACTAGTTTGTTTGCCAGAAGGTCATGGGGGACTTTGTCGAAGGCCTTACTGAAATCCAGGTACGCTACATCCACAGCATTCCCTGAATCGACCCAACTCGTAACTCTATCGGAAAAAGAGATCAGATTAGTCTGGCATGACTTGTTTTTGGTAAATCCGTGTTGACTATTAGCAATGACTGCATTTGTTTCTAAGTGTTCGCAGACCACTTCCTTAATGATCTTTTCCAGAATTTTGCCTGGTATTGATGTGAGGCTGACCGGACGGTAATTGTTTGGGTTGTTCTTTTTTCCCTTCTTGAAGATAGGGACCACATTCGCCCTCCTCCAATCTGCTGGGACTTCTCCCGTTCTCCAAGAACTCTCGAAGATAATTGCCAGTGGTTCTGAAATAACTTCCGCTAGTTCCTTCAGTACTCTTGGGTGTAGCTGATCTGGCCCTGGGGACTTGAATTCGTTTAGAGAGGCCAGGTGTTCCTGGACAACGTGTCTCCCTATTTGGGGTTGGATTTCCCCCAATCCTTCGTCCATTCCGTGTTGCTGAGGTTGAAGATGGCTTTCTTTTTCTGAGAAGACCGAGGCAAAGAAGGCATTGAGCAGGTCTGCCTTTTCCCTGTCCCCTGTCGCCATCACCCCATCTTCTCCTTGCAATGGAGAAATTATCCTCTAGACTAGGATATGCCACCAGTGACTTTATTGACATGTTTTAACTTCTTGAACATGAACTGTATGTTCCTGGCATCCTGTTGGTTAATAGGAATATTTGATCATTTAATTTCATCACCTGCCTCTGTAACCAACCTTATTGCCCTTGGAAATCAAAGAGTTTTATATTAGTTTAGTGCTACTAAAATAACATAAAATTAAATGCTGAGCAATCAGCAAAAGGAGGTAAACAAAACAGAGAGAATCAGATGAACTATTAAAAAGCAAAAAAGCAAAAAAAAACCCTACTATATAGAAATTGATTAATTATTTGTTTAATTTTCTCTTTTTCTTTTCAGTTTTGGAAATTGAATGTTTTGTATTTTATTCATGAAAAAAATCTGAGAATTTTGCTAAGTTTTAATCAAATCCAAACTGAATAAAATTCTCTTATATATTCTCTAGTTAAATTCAATACATCTAAGCAAGAGGAACATATTTTAGCTACCTGCCCATGTGGTTCTTAAAGAAAAGGAGACTTTAAGGAAGGAAAAATGTTGCAAATGGCAATCCCAATTCAGCACGAGAAAGATGGTTGAATACAAAGATTATTGTTGTTGTTGAGTTTATACTTTTATGATTTTTATATGTTTTTGTATTAATTCATTGTAATTGAATGTATCTTATGTTGTTGTATCTTATTGTTGCATTATTGGGCTTGGTCCCCATGTAAGCCGCCTCGAGCCCCTTTGGGGAGATGGGATGGGATATAAGAATAAAGTTGTTGTTGTTGTTGTTGTTGTTGTTGTTCTTCTTCTTCTTCTTCTTCTTCTTCTTCTTCTTCTTCTTGATATTCAAACCTAGATCAGACTTTTAAGACTTTTGCATGCAGTCTGATCTTTTTCATCATGTTTGTGATACATTTGTGGATTATGGAAGTCCTTAGTAAAAAAAAAAATCAGTTTTCCCCCTGCATTTTCTAAATTTTATTTTTGGATAATATGTAAATGGAATAAAATAGTATTGCAATAAATCAAGAAATCCTACCATTATGTTACAGTTGCTTGGGGAGGATCTATTAGTCATAATGCTTAATTGGATTGTTTTCCCTTCAGTCTTGTACTGTTCTGTTTCATTCCTAGTCTTACGCCTTGAGATATTTTACTTGCTAACGCTAAGCAGTGTTACAAATGCCATCTGTTCTACTCAGTGACGCTGGGTGGCATGTTTAAAAGATAAATAAATAAAAGTGATATTTAGAGATTTTATCTAATCAGGATTCCACAATAGATGACAAATTGCCCTCTTTTAAACCGTGATGTATAATTAATTACACTGAAAGCATTTCCCCCTTCAGCAGCATGAGGGGAGAAGGTTAAGTGAAAGCTCTTGGCCTGCTGAATGCGTGTGGTTTGTAGCTGGGAGCCCCTGAAAAGAAATAGGGATAAAGAGAGGCTATTGAGCATAGAACCAGAAGTGTAGATTCAGCACTGAGACATACTATATATCCTCTCCATAGCCTTACCTACAGAATAACATGAGATTCTCTCCATCCCACATTGATTTCCATTTTTATTCTTTTGAACTATTTTTCTTTTTTAAAATGTGGAAACAGAACACATTAAAACAGAGGCGCACACATTGCAGCATGAATAAGAAAACAATCTG
Source organism: Anolis carolinensis (assembly GCF_035594765.1). NCBI lineage: Eukaryota > Metazoa > Chordata > Lepidosauria > Squamata > Anolidae > Anolis > Anolis carolinensis. The sequence goes on along the minus strand of NC_085841.1, from coordinate 26,802,375 downwards.
CAAAAAGCATCCAATGGATTTTTAAGAGAACCTTTAAGAGGGCTTACTTTTTAAGGGGACTATATACAAACATAAAAAAACTGCATAAGTACAGAATGAAACCCGTATCCACAAGAGCTATGTCACATGGATACATAAAATTACAGAGAACAGCAAATCCTATAGAATGAATAGCTTCCAGAAGAATCATAACATAGAATCATGCAGAACACAGTACTTGGCATTGCTAGGCCTCCAGGGTAACTTGATTCTCAAACTTCAGTTGAAGCACACCATACTATAACCTGGAGGACCTAAAAATTTCTATGGATGATATATTTTGACAGACACTGGTAAATGAAACCCTAAATACTGGTCCTACAGATATGGTGATGTGCTGTACATAATAACATGCAATTGTTAATATATGTCTATGGTTCGTACATACCTGTTTACAACCAAACGTCAAAATGTTGTTTAGTCAAATAAATAACTTATTTCTTATTAGAAATTATTACTGTGGTGCTGTGCTGGGAGATAGCAGTCTGGCATGTAACTATGTCTCCATAGCTTTGTCTCCCAGCGCTACCCTCCAAACTCAACTTTTAAATAATGTATTTATTTTTATTTATTTACTTGATTTATACGCCACCTTTCTCCTTAAGGGGACTCAAGGCGGCAAATAGGCACACATTTTAATCAATTTAAAACAAAACAAATACAAAAATTAAAAAGCACTGTGCGTTAGGTTAAAAATACAGTTAAAATACAATAAATATAATTAAAATCCAATGGAGCTGTTGCAACAGCGAAGTTGTTATGCACCATTATAACCAAGTTCAGTGTTTCCAGGATTGGGCACAATTGGCGCACTAGCTTGAATTAGCACTCCTGGTTACTGCCGATACCTGGGCTTCCAGGTTTAGGAGTACCCCCAAACTGCGAACCTGAGTTTTCAGGGGGAGTGTGACCCCATCTAACACAAGCTGAATCCTTATTCCCAGATCTGTCTTTCAACTAACCAGGAGCACTTCTGTCTTGTCTGGATAAAACTTAAATTTGTTTGCCCTCATCCAGTCCGTTACAGCTACCAGGCAGTGGTTTTTGCACAGGAACTACTTCCTTAGAATTAGGTTGAAAGGAGTGATAGGGTTGGGTGACTTCTGCATATAGATGGCACCGCATTCCACAACTCCGGATGATCTCTCCCAGTGGCTTCATGTATATGCTGAACAGCATGAGAGACTCCCACAGGCCAGTTGCCAAAGAGTTGAACAGAAGTCCCCCAGCAACACCTTTTGAGAATGTCCTTCCAGGAAGGAATGAAGTCACTGAAGAACAATGCCTCCAAGTCCATTCCAGAAAGGTGATTCAGATGAATCACATGGCCGATGGTATCAAAAACCACTGGAAGGTTTAGGAGAACCAACAGATACACACTCCCCCTGTCCAGTTCTCTGCTTAGGTCATCCACTAAGATGACCAAAGCTGTCTCTGTCCCATAACCAGACTTGAAACTAGACAGAAATTGGTCTAAATAATCTGCTTCATCAATGCATTGAAAAGCCTCCACATGCTCCAGCACCTTATCCAGAAATGGGAGATTGGAGACTGGTCTGTAGTTGTCAAGGACAGTGGGATCCAGAGAAGGTTTCTTAAGCAGAGATCTTACCACAGCCTCCTTGAGAGATCCTGTCTTGATGTAAGGAGGCATTAATCACTTCCCTGACCCACTCCACCAGTCTACCTCTGCCCTGTTTTATGAGCCAGGAAGGGCAGGGGTCTAAAGCACACGTGTTTATTCTCACTTCTCTGAGGTTCCTGTTTACATCCTCAAACTGCACAAATTGAAAACTATCCACTAACACTGGACAAGCAGGAGCCAGGATTAAATCCACCAGAGCTGTATCACTGTGGCATCTAGTTCAGAACAAATCCAAGTGATCTTATCTGCAAAATGGTGTGCAAGTTCTTCACAGCATGGTATTTCAAGGGTGGAATTATATTTTGGGTCAGGTTGGATTAGGTTCCTAACCATCCAAAACAGTTCTGCTAGTAGGTTTTGTGCTGCAGCAGTAGTGTTGGTATAAAATGCTCTTTTTGATGCCAATAGTGTTGGCATAAAATGATCTTTTTTGAAAGCCATGCCCCACCATAAACCTTCAGACAGATTTTTGCCTGTTACCTATTGGAATTGTCTGCCACTGTTGCTCTAGTTTCCATTCCACACATTTCATTGCTGCCAGTCCTTAGTAAACCAAGAAGCTGGTTTAGCTCCCCTTCATGAAAAGAATGTTTCAGAGCAATCGTGTCCACTTTCCTAGTCATTTTCCTATTCCAAAGGTCCTATTCCAAAGGTCCCCCTCAATGGATTGTCACCTTGCCGTGGTGAGGGGGCTTGCGTGTTCCGATGAACCTGTGGGCACAACCACTGAAGTGATGCACTCCCAGGAGTGGCCGCAGGGGAGGTTCCAGACCAAGCACAATACGAAGACCCAAAGACCTCAACGGCGGAGCAGGCGGAGGATAACATGGTACATGTTACAACGGCTGTGAAGGTGGAAGAAGGCTGCAACAGACTGAGAAGCCACTGTCGTTGTGTTAACCACACCACTGCTGGAACCTCACTCTGTGAAGACTGTGTGTTGACCGGCCGTGCACCGACCTCCACACATTAAAAAAAATCACGCACAGGCGTCTTCCAACAAAAATAAAAACAAACCTACAAAAGTCCCATGGCGATCAGCGAGTGGCGACGGGGGCAGGACTGTGAAATCTGGAAGCCCCTAGTCACAGACTGGCACATGGGCGGTGGATATGGACTCAGTCATTCTACCTCAAGGACCGAGGCAGTTGAGTAGTCCGGCAGCTGTATCCATGACTGAGCAGCCCTTTTTAGGATCCGCTCTGCTCACCCCACACGGGGAAGGGGCTAGAAAAGGTGCCCTAAACATAGTCTGCCTCTCCTACCCTGACTGGACTGCCGCGTCCAGAGGGGTCACCACTCTGCGGCCAAAAAAGAAAAATGAACTTTGGAACATGGAACGTACGGACATTGTTAGATAACACTGACAGCGAACGCCCCGAACACAGGACTGCTCTCATTGCAAGGGAGCTGGGACGCTTTAAGATCGACATAGCAGCCCTTCAGGAGACCCGGAGAGCAGGAGAGGGACAGCTGAAGGAAGAAAAGGGAGGCTACACCTTCTTCTGGAAGGGACTGCCTGAAGAAGAGCGAAGAATACACGGAGTTGGCTTTGCGATCAGAAACGACCTGGTGAAGCACCTGACTGAAGCACCCACTGGCATCAACGAACGACTTTCAACCCTCCGAATTAACCTTGCCAAAAACCAACAGGCAACCATCATATGCGCCTATGCACCAACTCTAGATGCTGACGAAGACATCAAGGAAAATTTTTACTGTCAGCTGGATACCATCCTATCGGATATACCTAAGGAGGACAAAATCATCCTCCTGGGGGACTTTAATGCAAGAGTCGGAAGGGACTCTGGCCTGTGGCCAGGGATCATAGGAAAAGACGGGGTCGGAAACAGCAACTCGAATGACATCTTGCTTCTCACCAAATGCGGAGAGCACAACCTTGTCATCACCAATACGCTCTTCCGCCAGAAAAACAAGCTCAAGACATCATGGAAGCACCCTCGGTCAAAGCATTGGCACCTCCTGGACTATGTTATCACACGTGCCAGAGACCGCCGTGATGTGCTTCTCACAAGAGCCATGACAGGTACTGATGACTGCTGGACAGACCACAGGCTAATCCGATCCACAATGGCTATCAAGATCGTCCCCAAACGCAGACTCCAAGGAAGAAAAACAAGGCGCAAAATGAACACCCAAGCCCTTCAGGAGCCCTCCAAACGAGCCCTTCTCCAAACAACACTCAAAGATCATCTACCCACAGAACACCCCGAAAATGTTGAGGAACATTGGAACAAACTGAAGACCTCCATCATCACAGCCTGCGAAGAAAGCATTGGATACCTAACTAAGAAACATCAAGACTGGTTTGATGATAACGACAAAGAGATCCAACAGCTGATTGATAACAAAAGGAAAGCCTTCCAAACATGGCAGAGAGACACCAACTGTGCTGCCAAGAAAAAGATCTATGCCAGTGCAAAAGCTGAGGTCCAAAGAAGGACCAGAGAACTCAAGAACATCTGGTGGACAAAGAAGGCTGAAGAAATCCAACACCTTGCAGATACCCATGACGCTCAGGGATTTTTCAAAGCCACAAAGATCATTTACGGACCAAGAAACCATGGCATACAGCCCCTACGATCATCAGATGGAACCAAAATTCTGAAGGACAAAACATCAATTGCACTACGTTGGAAAGAGCACTACCAGAACCTGCTGAATCGCAGCTCCAATGTGGCCGAAGAGACCCTCTCACAAATCCCGCAACAACAAACCAGGGATGAGCTTGCAGCACTGCCTAGTTTGGAAGAAGTCAGAAATGCCATCAGCCAACAAAAAAACAACAAAGCCAGCGGACCTGATGGGATTCCTGCTGAAATCTTCAAAGAGGGTGGACCTGAGCTGATACAACAACTCCACCAGCTCATTAAAAAGGTGTGGATGACCGAGAAAATCCCAGCTGACTTCAAGGATGCCACCATCATCACCCTTTTCAAGAAAGGGGACAGAACAGACTGCGGGAACTATCATGGTATCTCCCTTCTAACCCCGGCCGGGAAAATCCTTGCAAGAATCCTTGCAAACCGCCTTCTCCCTGTCTCAGAAGACACCCTCCCAGAATCCCAGAATGGCTTCCGTCCCTCCAGAGGAACAGTGGACATGATCTTCACTGCTCGACAGCTCCAAGAAAAATGCAGGGAACAAAACCAACCTCTGTACATGGCATTCATTGACCTTGCAAAGGCATTCGACACAGTGAATCGCAGCACTCTCTGGACCATCCTCCAAAAAATCGGGTGCCCTGACAAATTTGTGAACATCCTGCGGCTCCTCCATGATGACATGATGGCAACAGTCTTGGACAGCAACGGCTCCCAAAGTGACCCATTTAAGGTGGAATCAGGCGTCAAGCAGGGATGTGTTATTGCCCCCACCTTATTTTCCATCTTCATCGCTATGATACTTCACCTTGTTGATGGGAAGCTTCCCACCGGAGTGGAAATCATCTATCGGACAGATGGCAAGCTATTTAACCTCAGCAGACTGAAAGCCAAAACCAAGGTCACCACAACATCTAGTATAGAAGTCCAATATGCTGATGACAATGTAGTCTGTGCGCATTCAGAAGAAGACCTACAAGCCACTCTAAACACCTTCGCAGAAGCATACGAGAAGCTCGGCCTCTCACTGAACATCGAGAAAACCAAAGTGCTCTTCCAACAGACACCAGCTAATCCCTCTGCAAAGCCAGGAATACAGCTTAACGGTGTAACATTAGAAAACGTTGACCATTTCCGCTACCTTGGTAGCCACCTCTCCACAAAAGTCAACATCGACACTGAAATACAACACCGCCTGAGCTCTGCGAGTGCAGCATTTTTCCGTATGAAGCAGAGAGTGTTTGATGACCGGGACATCCGTAGAGAGACCAAGGTGCTTGTTTATAAAGCCATTGTCCTCCCAACCCTGCTCTACGCCTGCGAAACGTGGACTGTGTACAGACGTCACACCAAACTCCTGGAGCATTTCCATCAGCGTTGCCTCAGGAAAATCCTGCAAATCTCTTGGGAAGACAGGTGGACAAATGTCAGCGTGCTTGAGGAAGCAAAGACCACCAGCATTGAAGCAAAGCTCCTATGCCATCAACTCCGCTGGACTGGCCACGTTGTCCGAATGCCCGATCACCGTCTCCCAAAGCAGCTCCTCTACTCCGAACTCAAGAATGGGAAACGGAATGTTGGTGGGCAGGAAAAGAGATTTAAAGATGGGCTCAAAGCCAACCTTAAAAACTGTGGCATAGACACTGAGAACTGGGAAGCCCTGGCCCTTGAGCGCTCTAATTGGAGGTCAGCTGTGACCAGCAGTGCTGCGGAGTTCGAAGAGGCACGAACGGAGGGCTTAAGGGAGAAACGTGCCAAGAGGAAGGAGCGTCAAGCTAACCCCGACCGGGACCGCCTTCCACCTGGAAACCGATGTCCTCACTGCGGGAGAATATGCGGGTCAAGAATCGGTCTCTTCAGTCACCTAAGAACACACGCCCAAGATACCAAGGTTGGAAGACTATCGTCCTCGAACGACGAGGGATCGCCTAAGTATTCCAAAGGTCAACCAGAGCTTTGAGAGGATCACCTGCCCGAGTAGTGAGAAATTCCCCAAGAGCCATCAGAAATCCATTCGGGCCCATAAGTCTCCTTGGGGGGACCATTTTAATGGGTCTCCCACCCCTGCAGAGGTTTTGAGTACCAGATAGTGATTTGCCCATGACAACACAACCCCCCCCCCCCCAACATAGCCTTTAGCAACTGCGGAGATAAACAAAGATATGTTCAGCTATTTACCTGTAGAGGCTTCTGTAGATGATATTCCTGCAGATGCTTCTAGCAACAACAACAACAAATCTGGATGTCTCCCTTCTGATTGATCTACTCTCCATATAGTGGTGTATTAGGGGACTTCATTGTGGATATTTTATGATTGCATCGTTGGTAACAAATTTTGAATTCACAAATAGCAAAGAGTAGAATAACAGAGCTATGCCTGTGTATTTAAAATTACTGACTGCGTAATTACTGACTGCGTAATTACTGACTGACATGCTTTTCCTTTCATTCATTCATTCTTAATTATTTATTGTGGTAAAATAAAGGCTGGGAAATTAAATGAACATTGGGGCCAAATTACACATAAATATCAATTCTGTAATAGGCAGTATTTATGCTGGTTGCTTAATTTGGTTCCAGTCCAAAGCACTCCAGATTGGCCCCGGATCAACCATGATGGCATCCACACACACTAGGAGCCCCCGGTGGCACAATGGGTTAAACCCTTGTGCTGGCAGGACTGCTGACTGACAGGTCGGCAGTTTGAATCTGGGAAGAGTGGGTGAACTCCATCTGTCAGCTCCAGCTCCCCATGCAGGGACATGAGAGAAGCCTCCCTCCCACAAGGATGGTAAAACATCAAAACATCAGGGCGTCCCCTGGGCAATGTCCTTGCAGATGGCCAATTCTCCCACACCAGAAGCGACCTGCAGTTTCTCAAGTTACTCCTGACATGAAAAAAAAGCCACACACACTGGACCAAACCATCTGTGATACTGTGTTGTTATCCAGCCACTTCACCTGGATCAAGACTTTATTGGCCCCACTAACCCATCCATTTGTGTGCCTGTTTCTGATGATTGATTTTTATTGGTGAAATTTCTCATCAGACAAACAAACAGTTAGACATATACACCTATACTCATTCACCATACATCCATATGATAATAATACAATAACCACGTGAAGGGCGAGTGAAGGACAAACAAACATACAAACTAAAAAGAAACAAAAACAACCGAAACAGGAAAAAAAAAAAACCACCAGAAAAGGGAGGGGGGGAGGGGGGTTGTGAAGGGGTATATGATAGAACTTCCATTTATGATTCTTCTTATATTATTCCTAATCCGACATAGTTTATTTGTATTTTTTTCCTTAAATAGTCCTCAAGATACGTCCAGTCAGTGGTTTTCATTGGTGCTCCATTCATTCTTTTGATCAGAAAGGATAATTGATCCATATTTTTGATTTCCAATAGTTTTTCTAACCATAATTCTTTTGTAGGCGTTTCTGTGGATTTCCAGAGTCTTGCGATCACGAGTCTTGCTGCAGTAATAAAAAGGGTGAAAAGTTTGTCTATATTGGGGTCAATTTTATCCCTAGGGTCATAAAGGCCTAATAGGAGTAGTTCTGGTTTTTTGACAAATTTGGTTTTCAATATTATATTTGATTCCTCCAAAATTCCAGTCCAAAATTTTTCTAATTTTTTACATTTCCACCACATGTGAAAGTAGGTGCCTGTGTGGGTTTTACATCTCCAACATTTATTGTTTGTGTTTTTGTACATTTGGCCAATCTTTTTTGGTGTTAAATACCACCTGTGTAAGAGTTTAAGCCAATTCTCCTTCAGGTCTGCAGAATATGTGTACTTAATTTTTTTATTCCAAATGGATTCCCACTCATACATCTGAATAGGTCTTTCTATATTTTTGGCCCATAAAACCATTGCATTTGTTACCCTCACTGTTTCTGTGTCCCAGGTCAATAAGTTGTTATACATTATACTTATATTTTTCTTGTTTATAAGGATAAATTTATCCCAGAAACCCTGCTCTTGATCGAACCCCACCATATTGTCTCTTCTATAGGCCTCTCTGATTTGAAAATACTGGTACCAGGACACGTTTCTATTTATTCCTTGTATTGTTACTAGTTCCTTCAGTAATGGTGGTTTTTTTTTTCCATTTTCTATAATTAGCAGTTCTCTATAAGTGGGCCAATTTCTCCAACCTAATAATCTCCTGTGGTCAGCTTCTACAGGGGATAACCATAGTGGAGTTTTAGTATGAAAACGGCACTTGTACTTGTCCCATATTCTGAAGAGGGCAGATCTTATAAAGTGATTGCCAAATTGTTTCTCTATTTTCGTTTTTCCGTACCATAGGTATCCGTGCCAGCCTCTTCTTAATTCGTGTCCTTCCAAATTTAAGATCTTGATTTTTTGTAGTTTAACCCAATCTTTTAACCAACATAGGGCACAGGCATCATGATATAAATTAAGGTCTGGTACACCAAATCCACCTTGCGCTTTCTGTGCGATCATAGTGCTGTATTTTATCCTAGCTTTTTTATTCCTCCAAATGAATCTCATAATTTCTTTTTGCCAATCTTTAAATAGTCTTGTGCTTCTTATGATTGGTATGTTTTGAAAAAGGTAAAGTAATTTGGGAAGGATGTTCATTTTTATTACTGCTATACGTCCCAATAATGAGACATTCAAATTTTTCCATTTTTCCAGATCCCCTTTAATTTCCTTCCATTTCCTAGTGTAATTTAAATCTAGTAATTGGTTATTTTTTGCTGATATCCAGATCCCTAAGTATTTTATTTTGGCTGGTGTTTCCATGCCTGAGATTTCTTGTAACTCTTTTTGCTTCCTTTTAGACATATTTTTGGTAAGGATCATTGTTTTCTTTTTATTAATTTTAAGGCCTGCAACCCTTCCGAATTCTTCAATTTTCGCAGTCCACTTTAGAATGTTTTGAATTGGGTTCTCTATGATACAGATAACATCATCGGCAAAGGCACGGTACTTGTAATCCTGTTTATCTAATCTAATACCTTGTAAGTTTGTATCCTTTTGAATTGCTTTCAACAGGATCTCTAATGCCATAATAAATATTAACGGGGATAGGGGACAGCCCTGTCTTGTTCCCTTATTGATTTTGATTTTATTCGTCTCTTGCCCATTGATAAGTATTTTCGCCCATTGAACATCATAAATGCTATTTATGCCATTTTGAATTTGTGCGCCTAGATCTAATTCTTGAAACAGCAATTTAAAAAAAGTCCAATTCAAGTTATCAAAGGCTTTCTCTGCATCCACAGAGAGAAAACCCACTTCTCTTTGATTGTGTTGTTCATAAAATTCCAATGCGTCAATAATTGTTCTTACATTATCTTTGATGGATCTAGAGGGGAGGAAGCCTGTTTGATCTTCTCCTATCCATCCCTCCAGGAATTCTTTCAGTCTATTTGCTAGGATTTTTGTAAAGATCTTGTAATCGGTATTTAAAAGCGATATGGGTCTATAATTCCTAACCTCGGATAGATCTACACCTTCTTTAGGTATCATTGTTATTGTGGCCTCCCTCCATGATTCTGGGATGACTTGGGTTTGTAGTGCCTGATTCATCAATTTTTTTAGGAATAAGATTACTTCTGATTGTTCTAATTTATAAAAGCCTGCTATAAAGCCGTCCGGACCCGGCGTTTTATTACTGTCAAGACTTCTTATTGCGATAAGAATTTCTTTTTCTGCTATCTCCCTGTTGAGGTCCAATCTTTGCTCGTCTGTTATTTTGTCCAATTTCTGTTTCCCTAGGTATTCTGTTATATTCTCCGGGTTGATATTATCTTTGGAGTATAGGTACTCGTAATATTTTTGAAAAGCCTCACTTATTTCTTTATCTGAATTTACTATTTTTCCCTCCGTTTTAATTTTCATAATCTGTTTATTTTGTTTTTTCTTTCTAATTAACCTGGCTAGCCACTTCCCTGGTTTGTTTGCGTTTTCAAACGCTTGTTGCTTTACCCATTTTATTTGTTTGGCGACTTCTTCTAGGTCCCCTCTTTCCTTCATTTTTACCAGGAGCGCTAAATTCCTTTTTATTTCTTGATTTTTGGGGTTGGCTTTTAATTCTTTTTCTTTTTCTTCAATTTCTTTATTTAACCTAACCCGCTCTAAATCTTTTTGCCTTCTTTTGCTCGAATTTAATTGTATAAGAAATCCTCTAGCTACTGCTTTATACGCATCCCACACAATTTGGGAGCTCGTTTCACCGTTATCATTTATACTAAAGTATTCCTTAGTCATCGCTTTAATTTTTATAATATCCTGCTCCTTTTTAAGTAAGTTTTCATTTAGCCTCCATTTTTTTTGAACATACTTCTTATTTATTATCATTATTAATGGGCAGTGGTCTGATAAATCCCTAGCCAATATGTCTATCTTAGATATTGTTGTCGATAGTGATTTAGAGGTCCAGATCATGTCGATTCTGGACCATGCTTGGTGCCTGTTTGAGAAGTGTGTGTAATCTTTTCTCTTGGGGTTTAATTCTCTCCATGGGTCTATTAAGTCATATTCTTCTTTTAGTGCTATAAGATTTTTCGGCAAGGATGGTGATACCTTCACTCTCTTGGTTCTATTTGTTTTGTCTAGTTCTACGTCTAATACTCCATTGAAATCACCAAGGAGTATTAAATGATCAAATTCTGAATTCTTAATATTTTCTGTCAGAGTTTTAGTAAATTTTGATTTAGGGCCATTAGGTGCATAAATGTTACATATTAAAAATTTTTCCTTTTCAAAGTCTATAGTTACTGCAATTACCCTACCCTCATTATCCTTAAATGTTTCTTTGGCTGGAAATTTATCGTCTATATATAAGACAACTCCTCTTTTCTTTACATTGTCTGCCGAAATGAAAGATTGGCCTAGATAGCCTTTATTCAATAACTTAACATGCTTAAGATCTATATGCGTTTCTTGAATTGCTATTATATTGTATTTTTCTTTTCTTAATTTATTAAATAGTCTATTCCTCTTATTGGGTAAATTCAGCCCATTAACATTGTTGGAAAAGCATTTCAATTGACAACTAACTTTACTCATCTCTATGGGTCTCTTCATCTTCTTTTGGTCCATCCACCTCTGAGTCCTCTTGGTCAGTGTTCAAATCCAGTTCAGCCACTGTTGCATCCTTATGTTTCGGTGATTCAAACCTTCTTTTTTTGGTTTCTTTAGGATTTTTGCCGCTACCTGATGACAGTGATAACCTATTGATATTTACATCTTTCTTAAGCATTCTGAAAAAGTCTTTAGCCTCTTCTTCCGTGGTTACCCAGATTTTGTCTTCTTTATAAGTTGCCATTAGGCCTTCATATCTCTCCCATCTGTATTTAATTTGTCTCTTCTTAAGTTCGTCCGTGAGGAAATAGTACTTCCTTCTTCTGTTTAATGTTGACTTTGGGTATTCTTTTAAGATAATCACTTTCCTCTCCTTGTACCAGATTGGATTCCGCGCATTTCTTCTAAGGACTTCATCGCGTGTAGTTTTTTTTAGGAAATGTACAATAACATCCTTAACTACTTTATTTTTCTTGGTGTAGTTGGACTGCACTCTGTAGACTCTGTCGATCTGCCCACATGCTTCCTGCTCAGTACACTGCAAAAGCTGGGCTGTTAGTTGGGTTATCACCCACCCTATATCTTCCTTTTCTTCTTCTTGCACATTCCTGTATCTCAGCTGAAATTCCAGGGCCTGGTACTCTAGTCTTTCTTGCATTTTTTCCAGTTTTAATCCCTTTTCTTCCATGATCTCAATCTTTTCTTGCAGCTTACTTTGCGTTTTATCATTCGTCCTGTTTGCTATTTTTAGGTCACTAATGTCATTAGAGTTTTTTATAATTTCTTTCTTCATTGCACTGATCTCCTCTCTCCATTCTTTCTTTAGACCTGCCATTTCTTCTTGAAATGATTTATATTGCAGGTCCTGTTTTTTGGCCATCGTTTGAACCTCATTTTGCAATAGGTCCTGTTTCTCTGAGATTTTCCTAATCTCCATCAAGATATCTTTTAGACTTCCCTCCTCTGGGAGTGAGGACCTCCTTACGTTTAATCTGGAGTCCATTCTATCTTTCTCAACTTTCCATTTAGGGATTGCCATTGCTTCAAGTTATATAGCTCAATGAATGCTATTTGCTGATTTTGGGGGATAGTCCGAGATGGTCACTTAATATTTTAGCCTGTCACGATTATACCAACTAGCATTAATAGCTATTAGTCCTACCGATATGGCAAGGGTTCTCCGTTCTCTTCCCCTTGTATATGGCTGGTGGTACGTGGTACGTGGTAGTAAGTGGTCCTCACCGTTGCTTATAAGTGATCTCCGCCGCTATTTTAGCCCTCAGCATGCACTACTGGTTCAGGACTGAGTTGAGGTCTCTTTGGTTCCTTTTCCCTTATCGCTCTCCTTCTGATCAGACCTATCCGTTCAGCCTTTTATCCGCTCCTCCCTCTATTTCAATCCACGATACTTTGCTCTGGGAGCGGCGCCTGAGTTAGTTTATTTTTGTTTCCCCTTTTTGGTCAGGGCTGTATTGGTAGTTGCACTGCGCCTCGTTAAGAAATGTCCTCCCGGAGCACTTGCCCGTTCCTTAGGTTCCCTTCTATCCCTTCTGTCCCTTCCGGTTCTTTAGCTGTTGCATCAGACTCCGCTTCCTGTAGTTTGTTTAAAGAAGGGAACCCCCTAGACACAACAACATGGCGCCAAGGACACCTATCTTCCCAAGGTAATACCCTTCCCTTGTGAGAGCTCTTCTTCTCGACCACCGTGACTTCCGCCTATGGGCTTCCTTCCATCGGTTCTTTCCTCTCGTCTGGCGGGGGCAGCTGCCTGGGATTATTTTATTTGCTTATATCTATATTTGTTAGTTTGTTAATCAGATAATTAGATAGCTGCTAGCCCGTTGCTCCGTTGCTCCATTGCACGATAGATGTTTATAGCCGCCCACCCACCAAGTAGCCGTGGCCACTGACTATTAAATACCGATCGTTTTTCGAGTTGTTCGGCATAAGGTAGCCCTCAGCTTACCTTTTATTCTCGCTTCTACAAGTATGCCGTGGTTAGGCAGACAGATAATACGGTTGATTTCCCCGCTTCCCGCTTGTCGACCCGCCGGTCTTGGACCTCCGGACCCACTAGACCCTTACCCTTGAGGGGCAAGGTTCGTTGGGGCCGTCGGAGGCGAGCCAAAGGTACCAGCGTCTCTTCCCAATTCGATCCTGGGGAGGAGAGGGAGCTACCGCTCTACCTGGTCAGACTTGCGGTTGGTTCCCTCAGAGCACTGAAGGGACCCAGCCTGTCGCCATCACCACGCCACCGGAAGTCTCCTGTGTGCCTGTTTCTGACGCCACTCCTCACCAGCCATGTTGATCCCTGTGAGAGTTTGGCTGTTGTCTGACATGTCTGCTGGGGTCATATCAGGACACTTGTGCGACCAGTAAGGAGAGGAGGTAAAGAATCCCATACTTCTTACTGATTGCACTGGTACCCAGGAGTTTGTAGACAGCCAAAAAGGAATAGCAGTGACAATGGAAAGACTAGCCATACCCTCCCCCACACTTATCAAGTGACATTGTCTGTATGGGGTGCAGATCAGACCTCATCCAGCTTATAGATACTTTGGAGTTTCCTGTAAACTTTGGAGTATCCCCCAACTTTGCTCAGTGAAGACCAAAATCAGGTTAAGGACAAAAACTTCAGGTGCTTACCAGAAATCCCTGAACATTGTGAAGACTGCCAGCAGAGGCGGTTCAACCACCAGGCCAACTAGGCAGTTGCCTGTGGCGCCATCTTGTTGGGGGCACCATCGAAGCAACTCCTGTCTCCTGCGCCCTGCCTCCGCAAGGTATTGAACTGCTTTTTCTGTTGATTTGTTGTAAAACATGATGTTTTAGTGCTTAATTTGTAAAATCTTAATGCAATTTGATGTTTAATAGGCTTTTCCTTAATCCCTCCTTATTATCAAACATTTTTGCTTATCCAACACTTTTATTTTTCAGTGATTGGTTTGGGGGGGGGGGCAAAATTCTGTTCGCCTACACTTGAAAAATACCTAGAGCCGGCTCTGACTGCCAGCATCAGATTTGGGATGAGCATCAGATTTTTTGTGTGTGCATATGCCTAAACAATACCTTAGAACTCTTTCTCTCTGGAGTGTGTGCCCAGTGTTACGATATTTTAATCACATGTTATTAGACTCTCAACCTAGTTGGTTGATCCTGCTGCAGGGCAAAGATAATGTAATGTCACATGGCAAATAAAACTACATGCTACAAAAGGAGGAAGTGGAGGAAATGTGACATTGTTCTTATTTCATCAGTAATCCAGTGTTGGCTTAAAGAAGATTCTAACAGAAGATTCAAAGGAGTGTTTTGAGATTGTTGTTTTTAAGCATCACAAGACCTCAGTATAATTTGTGACCTAAGATACTCCATTCAATTTGGCATCATAAATAACCATGTTTTTTAAAAAAACTTGCAAAAGTATTGCATTCATGCACTGACGATGAACTCATTTCTGTCTAGGGCTCTGCTGTTAATGTGGCAAAGGGCAGACAAAGGCACCAGACAATGTAAACTTAAGTGCTAGGCCAGTTTAATGAGAAGAGCACTAGAAAACATGGGGCTAGCTTCAACTTGCAGTTTTTACTGACAAGAAGTAAAAGTGTGGGGAGCCAAAGCAAACAGGTTTTTATAAGCTCTATTTTTGCTGGATAGCCTTCCCAGATTTTGTTTGAGCCTTCTGACCCAAACAGGCATGCTCCAAAATCTCTGTGGAGATTTGTCTCGTTGTACCTTGCTTTCTTTCTTCTTTATTACTTCACCTGTGTATTGGATTGCCCTAAATTTTTACTTCTGAGGACTAGCCACAGACCTAAGTAAATGGAAGTCATTTTGGACAGAGTTAGTCAAGGACTGTTTATTGATAGTCTTCAAAGTTTCTAGAATATTGCCTCAACCACTCCTAGCACACATATGATGCCAAATATGATGAATCTATATGCCAGCCTATCTTAACCTGATGCTTTCCAGGTCTGGGACTTCACCGCACTTCAGCCTCATCCAGAACAACCAGTAAGGGAAATGTTAAAAGCAGTCATTGAAATCGCCTCATCGTGGGATCACGTGTAATTCCTCAACATGTCTGGAACTGTCAATGGGAGGACTGCTAATCCAGACAACTGATGTGTGTGTGTGTTTATGTGTGTAGGATAGGTTGCCATATAGATTCACCATATTTGGCATTCAGGGCCGGCCCCACCATGGAGGCCCGTGAGGCCGCCGCCTCGGCCGCAGGTCCGGGGGGGCACCGTCAGGCTGGGCGGGAGGCGGGGCACCGCCCTGATGGTGCCCCGCCTCCCGCCCAGTGCTCCCTGGCCTGGCTGACCTTGCCTGGCCGGCTGCCGGCTGGGTAAGGCCAGCCAGGCCAAAAGGCTTGCCCGGCCAGCTGCCACAAGGCCAGGGCGCACTGGGCGCGAGGCGGGGCACCGTCAGGGCGGTGCCCCGCCCCCCCGCCCAGCATGCCCTGGCCCCGCCCTCCCACGCTGCGTGGGAGGCGAGGCAAGGGCGAATAGCGAGGGAGGCGGGACCAGAGTTGGCCCCGCCTCCCGCGCTACTCGCCCTCGCCCGTCTGGCCTTTTCTAGCTGGCCAGATTGCAGCGGAGGTCCCTCCAGGCCGCAGCGTGGGAGGCGGGGCCAGGGCACGGGAGGCGGCACCGGTGGGGGGGGCACTTTTCAGCACCCCCACTTAACATTAAAATTTATTTCTGGCCGGCCCTGTATATGCATGCTAAGAGTGGTTAGGAACTGTTTCATTTGTCTTTCAATATGAAGTTATCAAATTCTCATTTTCTGAATCAGTAATCAAACGGGAATGCTGTTATCTTTCTATATTAATCTCACCTTTGAATGTTCAGATTTCATTCTCAAATCAAAATGAAACACAGTGTATATCAGGACCATATTCTCTCATCCGGGCCTGCAGTGAGATCTTTCAAAGCCTTGTGCTTCAACCTACCACCCTCACAGGCATTTTCACGGCAGTTTTGAGATAAGCCCATCTCAGCATTTTCAGATGAAGCAATAACAATCATCTTCTAAATAAATTGTGTGAAGGAACCATTTCATAGGTCACCATAAGTTGGAGTTGAAAGTCCATTACAAGAAAGACAATGTTTCATTCATGATCTTTTACTAGAATAGCACATGATTACAAGGAGTAATTCAATTTGGGGAAAAGGCAAGAGGAATGTAGCACCTCATGAGCAAAGTAACCAACTAGCAGATTTTTGATTTTTTTATTATTTTGTTAAATAAGATATACAGTAGAGTCTCACTTATCCAAGCCTCGCTTATCCAAGCTTCTGGATTGTCCAAGCCATTTTTGTAGTCAATGTTTTCAATATATCATGATATTTTGGTGCTAAATTTGTAAATACAGTATTTACTACATAGCATTGCTGCACATTGAACAACTTTTTTTGTCAAATTTGTTGTATAACATGATGTTTTGGTGCTTAATTTGTAAAAATCATAACCTAATTTGATGTTTAATAGGTTTTTCCTTAATCCCTCCTTATTATCCAAGATATTCGCTTATCCAAGCTTCTGCCGGCCAGTTTAGCTTGGATAAGTGAGACTCTACTGTATATTATATCTAGGGAGGAAAATATCTTCCTCTGCAATTGTATTAAAAATTATGTGAGGGATGACATTTGACATTTGTTCAATGTATTTATGTAGTGTTTCTCTGGGTATCCTTGATTCTAATGGCATTTGTCGTATCTGGGCTATTAATCAAAAGTGACAATGGAAACAGCTTAGAGTTAATGGGAGCATGAGAAGTTTTCCAAACACAGCATATTTGACAAGGAGCAGGTCAAGTCTAAAAGAGCTGCTCTTGGTTAAATAAACAGTGAAATTGCAAAGTAAAAGCGAGAACTCTGTAGCCATTTATCAACTTTATATGACATTTCTTTGTGGTTATGAGA